>NW_025333796.1:3163333-3785000 GCF_019186645.2 Phyllostomus hastatus
CAGGTGCCCACGCTCTCGGTGACAGGGTCGGCGGGGGACACGGGAAAGCAGGTCCATCTCCAGGGCACTCCGACGGGTAGTGCCCAGAACGCAGCGCGGGCGGCGCACCGAGGTCACGAGGCAGGCGCAGGGGCAAGGACGCCGCGGGCCCTCTGGCAGAGGGGAACCCGGAGACTGGGGGTGGGGGGTTGCTTACTTCATACCCACATGCCGTTTTCTGGAATCGATGGAAGACAGGAATCTTCCCGTTCGGAAATCACGGGGAGAGAGGGGCAAAAGTAAAAATAGGTCCGGCCTGGGGCCCGGGGAAATCCCAGAACAAGGTGCAGGATTCGGAAGACGGGGAGGAGGACCCAGAAGGGAACAGCAGGAAACGGCCTTCGCAGGAGTTGGGGCGTCCAAGGCAAGAAGGCGGCATTTTACAGTGAGCAGAGAAGAGTGACCAGGATGTGATTCTTGGCTAATCTGTTATTAGTGTGAGGACTGACTGAAGACATTCTCGGACGAAGATGGGGAGACTTTCTGATGGAGAGGAGGACATCTGGGGTCTGGTGGAAGTCACGCCTGCGTGAGCGCGGTTGGTGGGGCAAGAATATGGGTGCGACAGTTTATAGTTTTAGTGTGAACACCTCACCTAGAGTGTCATGTGGTGTGCTTGCGTGTGATATTGTCATGTTACAGAGTGACACGCTTATGATGTTGTAATAAAAGAGTCTGTAGTAAAAAGGGGGCATTACTTGTGCCGCACCCTGTATTTCAGGAGAAAACACTTTTTACTCCAAATGAAGAGCTGGGAAGTGAGGAGAAGCGAAGGGAAGTGGAAACATCTGTTAGAACAGCGTCAACGTGACCCAGTGCCGACTCCATGAACGGCCAGTTTGAGGGTTTGGAACAAGGGGACCCCGAGTCCGGGGCAGCAGCCACCTGCAGGTCAGAGGGAGGCCTCGGAGGCCGGGGGCCAGGTCCCGGGTCTACCTGGGAGCCGGGCAGAGACGTTCCCTTCAGCCCTGTTAAAGATCTCATCGCTGAAATCGCCAGCATCTTATGCAGCCACACCGGCGGAGCGAGGGGGGAAGGAGGGAGGGAGGACAGTTCGGCCGTCGCAGAAGTCGGGCAGCAGACTGTGATGCGGGCGTGTCCCGCACGCAACTCCAGGGGTACGTGGGCCACAGGGTGGAGAATTCCGGGCACAGGAAACGTGCTTTTGAAAAGATGCCGGATTCTTGCCCGGCTGGTGTGGCTCAGTGGATTGAGCACCGGTCTGTGAACCAAAGGGTCACTGGTTCGATTCCCAGTCAGAGCACAGGCCTGGGTTGTGGGCCAGGTCCCCAGTAGGGGGTGCATGAGAGGCAATCACACATGATGTTTCTCTCCCTCTCTTTTTCCCTCCCTTCCCCTCTCTCTAAAAGTAAAATGGATAAATAAAATCTTTTTTAAAAAAAAGGAAAATATGCCAGATTCAGAGCAGACTGCTGCACGGACGCCTCCTTTGATGGTGAGGGCCGAGGGGGTGGGGCCCCGCTGCTCCCTGATCACCGAGTGCCAGGCGGGCAGAGGCCCTGCACACACAGGGCCTCACGGAAGTGACCGGTCTCCCTGGAGCGGGAGGAGCCGTGCGCGGCGGGAGGCGGGTGCTGGCTGGCTCCAGCCCCGGAGCCCCTCTCAGTGGCGGTGTGACCAGGCCTCAGGGGCAGTTCCCGGAGCGGGGGAAGCTGGTAGAGGGGGAGGGTCTGGGGCGACCCAGGAGGCTCCAGAAAAGCCGCAGGAGCCTCGGGTGTTTCGGCCTGTGCCCGAGGTTAGAGGTCAGGCCGAGGTCGCCCGCGAGGCTCCCACCAACCATCCGCGCCGGTTCCTGGGCCGCCAGCAGCTGCCCCCGTGCCCCGCGCACCAGGGTCGGTGATTGTCACACCTGCACGTCCCCGTCACCCCGCCTCGGTGTCCTGGCCGCACCTCCCTGCTCTGGGGGCTCAGTGCAGCCCCGGACCCCGACATGAACCCCACTCGATGCGGCGTGTGAAGGCTCCACGCGGCTGCCCCTCGGCAGAAAGACACCGCCAGCTCCCTGGCGCGCGGGGCTGGGCATCCCCTTCGAGGATCGTGAGGCGTTTCACGGCCGGGAGGCCCTTCGTGCAGATGTCGGGCGACGAGAAGCGGTACCGCCGTCCTCTCAGACAGCTGAGGGGCCGGGTTTCCAGGACAGGGGACCGCGGGGAAGGGCAGGCCCCCCGACAGGCACGCTCTGGCACCACGGCGACTCACCGCCTCCGGGAAGAGACCGGCACACGTGTGCAAGGAGCTGGGCCGGCCGGGCAGCCGACTCACGCGGTGGATAAGTGTCACCACGCAGGATCAGGCGCCAGCAGGAGAGCACGCGGCCCAGGGGCGGGCGGGGTCAGAAGGCCCCTGAGTGAGACCCGGGGGGCGGGGGGGGGCGGGCCGAGGTCGTGGAGTGGCCGAGCTTTCTGTGGCAGGAGGCATGCAGGCCTGCGGTGACCCTGGGCCAGCGCCCGCCACGCCCTCTGCCCTGTCAGCGTGGCCCGGAGTCAGCGGGCGCCTGGGGCCCCGCTCTGCCGTGTGGTGGTCCCGTTTCCCAGTGGTCCCGTCTGCGCTGGAGGACTGGCGCTCAGCGTGGTTCCCGCTCACCGTTTCCTGCTCGCCGACGCCCAGCGTGTCCTCAGCGTCACGCATTCCAGGCGCAGAGGGCGCCTTCACTGCCCAGGGGATGAAGGTGCCAGCCTCTCAGCCCCGAGACCTCAGTGCCTCTGGGCCTCGCCCGCCTGCCCGCGGGGCCCTGGAGCCCCGGCAGGACACCCCTGCCTGCGGTGACCTGACGCTCCGCCTCGTCCCCCGGGAGGCCGCCGGCTCCAGTGGGCTGGTGTCATCAGTGGTTCTGTCGCCTGCGTGGGGCCTGCGCCCTCTCGTCGTCACCCGGGCGCAGCCTCGCTGGCCGCCTGTCCCCTTTCCAAGGGAGGAGAGTTCACTCCCAGGTTCTGCTACCTCGGCTCCCTGGCACAAACACACAGCACGTAGCTGACCGTGCCGGCCACACCAGGACGGGGCGAAGGAGGGCCCCTGGCCAGGCCTGCCCCCGACGGGGCTCCCCAGGGTGGCGGGTAGCCTCTGCCGCCCCCTCCTCCTGTGAAAGCGGCCCTGTCCTTTGCCACGGAAACGTTCCCACGTCACACACTGGTGACGGGCCTGTGCCACGGCTGCGTTTGCCCGGCGTGGCCTCTTCCTCCCCCGGCTGTGGGGTCCCGAACCCCCCGCCGCCCCAGCGTGAGCGGCTTCGCTGTCGATTCCCTCACATCTCCAGGGTGGACGCCGCCCTGCGCGATGCTCCAGGCAGCGGTGGACAGTGCGGTTCGCCGGCTGGTCTCTGAGTCCCCAGCGTGCAGCTCAGGGAGGGCGCCTTGTTCGCTGGCCAGTCACCTCGGGACTCCGGATCGCCATGACTTGTCGTCCTCCGGGCCTTAATGCATCGGGTGGCCAGGAGGTCGGACGTGCCGGGGCCTCGCCCGTGCGCATGGGCCCCGGCTCCGGAGCCTGAGAGACGGGCCGTTTGACACGCACTGCGAGGGCGAGCAGTTTTGTGACGATGCGACCCGGGGCTCCCGTCCCAGGGGGTGGAGAGAGCGACGGGGGGTGGGGGGGAACGCAGCCCCTGAGCCCGCCTGCAGGGTGGGCGGAGGGCGGATGGTCAGGTTCCCGAGCGAGGGCAAACCCTCGAGGCCCCGCACTATTGCCCGGCGATGCCACCCGTGTTGCTACCAGACAAACCGGTCAGGGTGGTTTGCGCAGAGAACAAATTTTGCAGTGACATGGCTCATCAGCACTGTAGTTTGTGCATTTCCTTGGGGATTTAACCACTGCCTTTGCTTTTCCAGTGTGAACGCCGAACCACACTTTTGTGTGAACAGTATGATCTTTTCTGTGTCCCGCTTGGACGTGAGACACCATCAAACTGTACCTCGGGCCCTGGCCAGTGTGGCTCCGTGGATTTGAGCGCTGGCCTGCGAACCAAAGGGTCACCGGTTCTATTCCCAGTCAGGGCATAGGCCTGAGTTACAGGCTAGGTCCCCAGTAGGGGGTGCATGAGAGGCAACCACACATTCACGTTTCTCTCCCTTTCTCCCCTTCCCCTCTCTAAAGATGGGGGAAAAAAACAACCCAAACCTGTAACTTGTGTCCTGAAATATAAAAAGATCAGGAGACAAGAGAGGCTCTCTGAACGCACCGGCCCCCGAGCCGCCGTGTCGGACACCCATGCGTGGCCCCGACGAGGATGGAGTCTCATTCAACGTCCGAACTGCCGGTCGAGCCCCCTTTTCTCAAAGGGACGGGCGTGGTGGAGACGACGGAGCTGCTTCGCTGTCCAGCCCCCACCGTGGCGTCAGGAGGAGCATGACGGACGGTCAGGCGGCCTTGTCCCGGGTGTCCTCCCGCCCAGGGTGGCCCGCGACCCGAAACGGAGAGCAAACCTGTGCTGTTTCCAGCTCGGCCGGCCAGGAAAGCCAAGGTGACTGTGCCTCATCCTTGGCTCTCCCAGGCCGTCTGTCTGTCTGTCCGTCCGTCTGTCCGTCCTCATCTGGTCCCGAAGGGTCTGATGCGGGACATGTCCCGCCCCTTGGACGCGGGCACAGGAAGGCTGATGGCGCCCGTGCCCCCCATCCCCACTTGGGGTCCCGGGGCGCCCTGGGCTCCATCCAGGGCTCTGCCGTCACACTTCAGACTGAAAACACGGTTTTCTGGCTGCTTCAGGCTGAAGGTCTGTGTCCCCCAAATTCATAGGTTGAGACCTAACCCCTGAGTGACGCATCTGATGGGGGGCCTTTGGGGCGATTCCGACTCGGGGTGCAGCCTTGCGATAGGACCGGCACCCTGTGGAAGCGACCCCACAGAGCCCCTCCCCCTTCCCACCGAGAGAGCGCAGCAGGAAGGCGCCCTCCCTGGACTCTGGCTCTGCTGGCGCCTGGACCCTGGGCTTCCGGCCCCCAGGACGGGGAGACCTGGACGTCGGTGGTGGTGTTACGGCCGCTGGACACACCGCGGCCCTGGCAGGTCCTGGTCTCAGACCACCGTCTGAGCTGCTATCAGACAAACTGGTCAGGGAAGCTCGCGCAGAGAATAAATTTTGCAGCGACACAGCTGCCTGCAGCCTCCACACAGCGCTGCGGGGGAGGGAGAGGCCAGGGGGACCACCCAGTGGGGAGGGCGCTGCCCCCACGTGGAGCTCTGCCGCTGTCATCTGCCCCGAGACAGGGAGCGGGGGGCTTGTTCCGGTTCCACGAGCACTGCGGGGGCGGTGTGCCCTGGGAGGGGGGCGCCGCTGAAGGGCTGAGTTCGGAAGGAGAGTCTCTTAACAAAACGTGGACGCAGGGATGTGGCCAGGCAGGATGGGGCGGGTGGGAGCAGGTCCGCCCTGCACCCAGGCCCACCCCCGGCCTCTCGGCCAGGCTGGCTCCCTGCCCTCGTCCACCCAGCGTCACTGTCAGCTGTACACGCAGCGTGTGCGTGACGTCGATGTACCCAGACCGCGCTGAGCAGAACAGGGGAGGGGCTGGCGCCGTCTCTAAATCAGAGGTTAAGGAGAGCCGGGAGCACCGTGGGCACCGATCACCGTCCTCCTCGCCTCTGAACCCGGCAGAACCTCCCTGACCGGGGGCGGGGGGCTGGCACTGGGGGCGGGAGAACGGGACACCCCAGGTGCACGCTGGCCATTCACACTCAGGGACCCAGCGGCGGAACCCTGCGTCGGGTCCAGGCCCAGGTTCGGTCACTGAGCCATTGTCGCTGCCTGGAACAGGCTGTGCAGAGGCTGCTGGTGGGGGCGGGGACGGGGGCGGGGCAGCGGTGCGGCGGCGGGTGTGGGCGGGAACGCGGGCGCGCGCCTTACCAGGACCATGTGGCCGGTGGAGATGTCCATGTTGGGCGGCACGGGCTCCTCGGACCAGGACGAGGTGCTGCTCCGCGCGGACGGGCTGGGCAGCGGCCCATCGCTGAGCTGCGAGGACACGCTGTTGACGCGGGATGCGTGCGGGGCCTCTGGGCGGTCAGACGTGCGCACGGCCATGCGCTGGCGGCACAGCTCCTGGAAGACAGGGGGGCGTGGGGGTCAGCGCCCTCCCCCCCCCTCCGGCTCCTTGGCGCCCACCGGCTGGTCCCCAGAGCCCCCGTGCGGGCGGGAAATTCGCCCTGTGGCCTGACACACACACGGATACACAGACCCGACACTCGGGTCCCGACTCTGCGGTCACGCCGAGGGCCCCTCGGGGCGGGCACCGCGCTGGGGGAGTCCCGCCCCTTCCCTTTCCTGCCCGGACAGGCGGCGGAGCGGGGGAGGGGGCTGCATTGTTACTGAAATTCGGGACCGGGCGCCACACTTGGGAGGGGTGTTCAGGAAAATACCCCCCTTTTTGGTTCTCCCATTCCCCCCAATAACACCCAGCTGACAAGCGCCGCACAGGAGACAAGGGGCAGAAGCTCCTGCGGGAGGAAAGCCCGTGGTCGATGGGAGGGTTTGCTTCTCTGACCAGGTGCCGGAAGGCAACCCGTCTGGGCTTAAGGAGAGATCTTGGGGCGCTCTGGTCAGGTCCCTGGGTGTCCTCGGCCTCGCCCACTGGTGGCACTCACACGCACCCTGGCCAGGGGGATGTGGCCCTGAGCCCCCTCCCACAGGGTCTGGGGACCAGCCCTGCACCGCCTCCGGCCCCCGGGGCCCTGACCCAGCAGCTGCTCCGGGAGGACGGCTGTGCGCCTCCGGGGACAGAGGGCGGGGGGTGACGGCCACGCACAGAGGGCGGGCGCCTGCCACCGGAGGGGAAGCCGGGAGGAGTGCAGCACGCCGTGCTCCGGGGCCTCCCTGCCCGCGGGCGTGGGGCTCGGGGCTCCCAGAGGCCGTTCCACAAGGAGTGTGTGTGTGTGTGAGTGTGAGTGTGTGTGTGGAGAGCCCGCTCAAGGTCTCTGGAGCCTCAGAGACACACACAGGCCTGGACACGGCGGTGATTTCGGTGCGGAGAGCGATTCCAGGGACCACCTGCGTTTCCCACACACTTCCCTGTGCGAAGGGGACGCTGCACGGCCGGGGCGGGGGGCAACCCCGCGGGAGGTGGGGCCTTTGGGGGCAGCTGTCACGTGCAGGTGAAAGGTGGCCTCGGCCCAGCCGGTGGCTCTGTGGGTTGGAGCGTCGCCCTGTGCACCAGAAGGTTGTGGGTTTGATTCCCAGTCAGGGTGCGAACGGCAGGCAGCTGATCAATGTCTCTCTCAAACCTGTAAAATGTATCTTCGTGTGAAGATTAAAAAACGCCGTTGCTCTGCTGGGGTGGACGCGTCATTCTGCGGGGACTGCCCTCCCAGGAGGCGGGCGTGGGGGCCATCCCCATCGATGGAGAAGGAAACCCGCCGTCATGGGGGAGAAAACAGGCTGACAGGCTCAGGTCTGCTCCCCTCACGGGAGGGAGGACTAGCCGCCCCCCCCACCATCGGCATCCCCGGGGAGGGGGGCACCCACTCAGGCACAGCGAGCTGGGCCCTCCTCGTGGGGGGCCAGGGCTCCCCGCGCAACCCTGGTGTGCGGACAGGAGCAGAGGCCCGCGGAGCGCGGCCCAGGGAAGCCGGGACCTGGGTCAGGCCCCGCCCCCTACGCCCGAGGGCCCCAAGGGCCAGGTCGAGCCCTGCTGGATGACCCCGGTCTGCAGCAAGGAGGATCTCCCCGCCAGGGACGGGGTTCGCGACGGCCCCCCCGGATGTCAACGCGCAGTCACAAGCAAATCCAACCTCTGAAGCTCGTGCCCCATGATTTGAAGACACCGGACGCCATCTTGTTCGTCAGGAGCGGGGGCCGGCACCTGGCGGGCACCGACTCGCCGCCGCGCAAACAGACGTGAGCCCTGGGCCCTCGGGCGGCCGCCAGCACAGGCGCACGCAGCGGGCTCCGCCGGGCCCCGGCCGTCCTCGCCCCCTGCCCCCCGGGGCGGTGCCCCTGGCAGGGTTCAGCGCCCCAGTGCCCCATCTGCTTCAGCTCAGGCAGCTGCCCCCCACGTGGGGTCCCACCGCCGCCACATCTGCCCAGCCAACTGCCCCCCTGCTGCGCACCGAGCCGGCCCCGGGCGCTCTCTGCAGAGCCTCTGGGAGCTCCATTCTGCCTCAGACCGCGCTCTGCAAAATTAGCTGAATAGGGTCCTGGGGGCGGAGACCCATGCGCACACACAATGCGCACGTCTCCCTCCTCAAGCCTCCGTCCGATGGGGGGAGATCGCGGGGCGGGGGCCGCTCTGGGAGAAAAGACCTGTCACCCCCAAATTCTGCCAGAAGAAAGGCCGGGACTACAAAGGCTGCAGACACCCTCTCCGCACCTTTCAAGGGGCAGTCGGAGCGGAGCGCGGCCGCCTGAGCCCGCACACAAAGGGCGGGCTGCCGGTTATTTGGGGACCGTAATTAGTGGCCAGGGGGCCAGGCCGAGGACAGGCACAAAGCCCCAGAGAAAGAGAAATGGTTCATTAGGCCGCCGGGAGGGGCGAAGGCCAATTACTTTGCAGACGGGACAAAACATGGAGACTTTGGCCAGGGCCGGCCTCCCCGGGGAGGGGCCGGTCTCCCGCTCCCGGGGGGGGGGGGGTGCGCTGCGGGGCCCGGCAGACCCTGGAAGACCTGGCGCACGGCCTCCGGCAGCCTGTGTGGCGTCGCCGCGGGCGACCGCGCAGAGTGTGGCCACGGACGCTCGGCCCTCCGAGGGGAATGCAAGCAGAGGGAGAAAGTCCCCCGAGGCTGTGGGCTCCCACAGACACGCGGGCGGGCCTCCCCTGGCGGCGGAGGACGGGGTGTGTGTGTTTATTCGCTTGAGTGCGTTTCCTGAGCGGAGCCTGTCCTGCTCGCGGGGTGAGGACCACCACGCCGGGCGGGGGTTGAGTGTGGGCGCCCGGAGTGTTTAGCGGGCACGTGTGGGGGCGGCGGGGGAGAACGGGCCCCGGTGGTCAGCGTCTCTGTGCCCCCCACCCCACCCCGCGGTCCCCGGCAGGTTCGTCCAGGCCGTTTTGTCGTAAAGGCAGGTTTGGGGGAGAGAGAGCTGCTCTGGGTCTCGGCCTGTGGGCGGGGCGGCCGCACTTGGGCTTCCTCCCCACCAACAGCACCTCCGGCAGCGTTGGGGGCGGGGCAGGTGGGGCGCCTGCCGAGGCCCCGCCCCCAAGTCCCGGCCTTGTTCCGGAGGAGGTGGGGGCGGGGACGCGGCTGGGTGGTCCCGGTAAGAAACAGGACCCACCGTCCTCCTGTGACGGGGGCCTTTCCTGGGGCGGGGGCTCCGTTCACAGCCCCCCTCCCTGTGCGTGTCCTGAGTCCCGGCCTCACCTCCTCCTACGGGGCTTCTCAGGGACGCTCGGGCGACATTTACAACTGAAGGGCAATACACACACGCACACATGCATGCACGTGCATGCACACGCGTGCACCCACACGGGGTGACTGCTCAGCCGGGCGAGAATGTGCGCAGCTCCTTCTGACCTCTGCCCAGAGGCCCGCGGGTGCCGCGTCCCCGCCTGGCGCCTGGCACCCACTGAGCTGCCGCCCACCTCCCGCCGAGGCCCGCGCCTCGCCCGCGTCCCCGAAGACCCCACTGGCCGGCTCGGACGGGACAAACGCGGTGGTGTGAGGGGCCGTGGTCAGCGGTGGCTCCCCATCCTGCAAGATGTTCTCTCGGAACAAAACTCAGCGACACAGACACATGGTGACGAAGACCAGTAAGCACAACTCTCTGCACTTCCAAACCCAGGTCGGCCTGAGAGCTCCGCAGTCAGAGGACAAGGGCTGCCTCCCCCGCCCCGGGGGCTCGCTCTGCAGCCACCCGCACCCCGGCCCTCACCACTGGCCCTGACCACCGCGGGCCTGTCCCGTCCCTGGCGGCGGTCACCTTGGCTGCACTGTGAACCTGAGGACAAAGGTCGAGTTTGCCGGTTTCCATCTTCCTTGGGGTGCAGCACAGATCGCAGGCTGCGGGAAGTGCTGGCTCACGGTGCCCACCCCCCGGGGCAGCCCTGGGCCCCGGCGTGCCCACGAGGTCCCCGGCATGCAGGGTGTGCTGTCTGGGGGGCCGGAACCCGGTCCTGCCCACGGTTCGGGCTCCGTCCTCCGACAAGGTCCTGGCTGCCCCGGGCCATCAGGGACTGCCCTCCCACCCCCGCCGATGGCTCTGAAGGGTCAACCTTCTGCCCAGGCCCAAGGCGCATGAGAGACCAACAGTCCCCCCGCAGGGTGCAGGTGGTGTTTGCCTGAGGGGGGGGCTCCGGAGGATGACGACCAGCTCAGCCCCACGCACAGTGCACCCAATGCACCGGCTGCGCGGGCCAAGGGCCAGGGCCGCACACCCTCGTCACTCCCGAGGCTCGTGTGGACCGCCGGACGGAGCCGGGACGAGTTGTCACACAGACACAGGGAGGGCTGGTGGGTCCCCATGGCACCATCCTTCCTCGGGGCCCTGCGCCGGCCGGGGCCCTGTGGTGGTCTAAGGCACCGGGGCAGAGAGTGGGCTTTCAGACGCACCAGGAGCGCCTGGGATCAGCAGCGCTGCCGACCTCCCGGTGGGTTCCTGCTGGAGGTCTCTGTCGCCAGGGCAAGCGCCCCAGCCAGGCCCCACGGGTGAGACCCCCACTTTCCAGCTCTTGAGACTGACGACGCCCCCGACATTCAGCCTGAAGGGTTCCCGCAGAGTCAGAGAGGGCTTCAGAGTTCCGGGGTCCAGCCCCCACGTTCCGAGGGGAGGCGGCGAGGCTCTGCCCTTCAGGCCGGCAGCTGAGTCAGCCGGAACGTTGTGCCGCCGCCACCCCGGAGCCACCTGCCCGGCCGGGACCTCAGAAGAGCAGCTGTTGTCCCCGGAGACTCCGTCCCCTCCCTGGGTCCCTTCTTGCTCAGAAGATAATGAATCATCACCGGTTGTCATCGTCACCGCCCCTCCTGTGGATGGACACCCACAGCGCCCACGTCTCCCGCTGCTGCTTCCGAGGCGCCGAGGGCTCTGGGTGCGGGAGGGTCGCGGGCCACAGCTGCGGAGAGTCCTTGCGCCGACTGATCTCGAGTTCAGTGTGTCGGTCGGCTCCGTCAGCATCTGAAGGGCCCCTGCTGGGTGCTGTGCGGGGTGGGGGGCCGGGGAGGGCGGAACAGGCAGGGCCAAGCCGAGCTCTGAACCCAGGCCCGCCGCCTCCTGTGCCCGGGAGCGGGTGACCCTGCACCCACGTGCAGTGATGGAGGCGTGGTGCCCGGGGGTGAGGGCGAGACGAAGGCAAGACAAGGGCAGAAGGAAAAGGGCCCTGGAGTCTGGGGCCGCGGGGTGGTCCCGGCTGGCAGAGGCCCGTGGACCGTGTGGGGTCGCCCGGCCGGCAGATGGGATGAGCGGGGTGGGAGGGCTTCCGGCTCGGGGGGCCTCGCGCACAAAGGTGCAGAGATGGAAAAGCACCAGGGCCGACCCAGGCCTTCGAGGACGCAGCCGGCAGCACAAAAGGTATTCAGGTCTCTCCATTCTGCAGCCTCGGCCTCATTAAGGCAAAGGGCAGGGCCAGAGGGTGGGGGTGGAGGGCTGGACGGGGTGGGGGGGTGTGGTGGGGGATACAGGGGGTGGGAGGAGGGGGGCAAGCAGCTGCTTCTGCGTTTCCAGCAGCCGTGCGTCATCCTGGGGCCCAATTATTCTGTCCACAGCGGGTCTGAATGGCGGCCCAGGTGCCCGGAGCCTGCAGGCTCTGAGGGCGTCCAGCAGGACTCGGGAGCCGGCCAGCGGGAGGATGGGGGCAGGTCACTTTCAGTGAAATAAAGGCCTCTGATCCCCAAGGCCTGTGAGAGTCTCTGAGCGCCTGTCACCGCCCCTCGCCCCCGGGGAAGGGACGGGACGCTGACCCTGGGCAGGGAGTCCCACGAGTGAAACCGGCAACGTGGGTGTCCTGGGCTTGGGTGGGGGCTGCGGAAGGTGAGCTTCAGCGGCTGCGGGACTCGCCGCGGACAGGATCCAGAGCCCCCAGACACGAGGGGCACGGCTGGGGGGGATGGGGGGACGGCAGCCCCTGCTCTGCTCTGCTGCCTCGTGGGAGTCCACCCCACGCCCGTCGGCCCCGGCACCCTGGAAACGCCACCTCTAGAAGCAGGGGCGGGGGCGCGGCTGCCGGGAGCAGGACGTCCGGGGTCCAAGGTCGGAAAAGAAACAATTCAAAGGCGACCAGCCGGGGAATCTGGGGCACCTTCTGGTTCGCACCCACATTTTCAGGGCCCTGGGCCCCCCACATCCTCTGTGAACGTGGAGAAGCGAGCCGCGGAGGGCGGCCCTGAGCCTCGTTCAGGAGCAAGCCCGCGAGCCGTCTCCTCCCTGGCAAGGGCACCTTGGCTCCTGCTGGAGGTCTGCGCTTGGAGGGTCTACGAAAGGGGGGATCCCGGGAGTTCTCCTTCGGTGGTTACCTGTCCGCCTCAGTGTCCGCACAGACAAGTGACAGTGACAGGACACTCGCCTGGAGGACGCGTCCAGGCCCGCACACGATCGGAGGACCCAGGACCGGCCGGCTATGCGCCGATGCCGACGTCCTGCGCGTGGTGATAATCCCGGAACTCGCCACACGGACTTTCAAAACTGATCTGCGATTCAACTTCAGGAAGTCGACCCAGGTCCAGCCCTGAGCTTCGTGGCCGCGGTCCTCAGGCCCGGCTCAGACCCCTGTGCCTCGGACCAGGTGGCCTACTGGCTGCCGAATCGCCCTGCCCGCCCTCCCGAGACTCGGACGCACGCCCAGAGCAGACACCTAACGCGCTGTTGCACTGTTGACATTCAAAATCCCGGAGAGAATCCACTTTTCCATCACTGACCCCTTCCGAGCGGGAGATGGTCTGTCTGCCAATCTTGTGTTTCTGATGGAGAAAGAGCCCACCGCGATCCCCCCCGGTTCTCCCGGAGCAGAGACCCCTGGAGAGTGCAGTGTTTCAGCAACGAAGTCTGAGAACAGTTAATTAACGGGGAAGAGAAGCCCCGCTGCGGAGCTGCTCTGGTGCAGCAGGAAAGCCGGGACGGTAGGAGGGACGGGGTGCAGTGCGGACCGACCCACACAGGCAGGGGCAGTCCTGCCTGGCTCCCGGCACCCCGACTGGCTCGGCCCTCTCCTGATCGGCACAGACCCCCCCACCCCCGCTCCTAGCAGACGGCTCTGTCCTTCGCCCCGGACCCGGGCCAGTGGCTCCCAGGGGTTCATCTCCTCCGGTTCCTGCCCTCCGGGCACCTCGCTCACCTCCTCCGGGAAGCCCTCCAACCACCCCAGCTCCCCCTGGGCCGTGCACTGCTCATCTCGACCACGCACATGTCCAGGGACACCCTCAGGGGAAATCAAGTGCTCTCTGGTCCCCACCACCTCACAGACGGATTCTGTCCTTGGAGGAAGGGAGCTTTCCGGGAAGAGGCTGGCTGGGCCAGCTCCGAGGTCAGCTGCCCAGCCCGTCCAAGGCTCTTGAAAGGGCGACCCGCCCGTGCACGTGGACGCTGCCCCCCACAGCCACGGCCTGGGGACTCGCACAGACGCGGGCCGGTCCTCAGGCACAACGCGACACCCAGTGCTGCTGCCCCTGGGCGGGAGGAGGGAGGGCAGGTGCAAGTGCTGGGAGCCACAGGGGACTCCAGACCGAAGGGACTCAGGGGTCAAGGTCAAGTGGTGTCAAGGTCAGTCTCATCTCTGGGCCGGCGGCCGGCCGGCCCCATGGGACCTCTCTGCACCCGGGGTCTCTCCCACCCTCGGGCTCTCCCGCCAGGCCTGCTGGCCCGGCCTCGTGTCCTTGAACGGCCCTCGTTCGACACTCGGGAGCCACTGCCACCCGCCCGACGCTTCCGGGTCAGGCAGGGCGCTCGCCTTTGCGAGGCCTCCCCTCCCTGTGAGCCCCGCCCTGTGGCCCCAACGCCCGGCTCCCGCCCCCGATCTGCCCCTCCTGCCCCTCCTCGCCCTGGCGCACACCCCAGCACGTGTCCTGCCGAGTGCGGGGGTGGGGCCTGGCACCGCAGGGCAGGCAACGCCGCAGCCAGAGGGTCCCGTCTGCGCCAGCAAACCCCTCCAAGCGCCTGCGACCACCTCAGACAGTGGGTCCTTGGACAGAACCGAGAGCAGAGGTGCCGGGCACTTCCATGACCTTGACTGACCTTCAGGGGCCCGGGCGAGCGCACAGAGCTCTTTCTTTCCATTTCGGGTGGGAACTCGGGGTGCAGGGAGGTGCTTCGCCCCTGCTCTGGGCGGGGAAGTGTGGCGGGATCTTGGTCCCATGGCTCCGTGTTGGGAAAGGGAGGGGCTGAAAGAGCTGAAAGAGCGGTGGGCCCGGCAGCGGGAGAGAACACAGAGAAGACTAGACAGGCCCCGGCTGGTGTGGCTCCATGGACTGAGCATGGGACTGTGAACCAAAGGGTCGCTGGTTCGATTCCCAGTCAGGGGCCACATGCCTGGGTTGCGGGCCAGGTCCCCAGTAGGGGGTGCTTGAGAGACAACCACACACTGATGTTTCTCTCGCTCTCCCTCCCTCCCTTCCCCTCTCTAAAAATAAGTGAAAAGAAAATATTTAAAAAGCATTTAAGAAAAGAAGGCTGGATGGAATGGGAGGACAGGCTGGACAGCCCCTTCCCCACGGGGCTTCCTCCCAGTGGCCCCGAGAAGCCAACTGTCCTTGGGGCCCCAGGAGGATGCACTTGGTCCGAGCACAGACTCTCCGGGCGCAGGGACCCGCTCTGGACCTCAGCGGGGTCCTTCCCACTGTCCCCGAGGCCCGGCTCCCACCCCAGGGTGAGCCCCACTGTGTCCCCACCAGTGCCCCGCCTGGCTCACCCGCACATCCTTGCTAAGTCCGTCCGTGGTGCGGACACCCAGTGCCTGGTCCCCCCCCCTCCAGGAATGTCCTCCCCTTGTTGGCCGTCGCCCCAAGGTCTGACCTCTGTGGGTCTGCAGGGCCTCTCTGCCCCCTGTAGGGTCACGCTGTCACCCCGTAATTGCGGGTAAGCGAGGCGGCTTACTCGTGCTTCTTGCGGTCTGCGAGGAGTCATGTGCTGAGCAGAGAAACTTGTGAGGCCCCTGAAATCTGCCACAGCGCCTTCGGCCTCCGGGGGAACGCCTGTGCGGGGTCTGGGGGCAGCAGGTCTGCGGACCGAGGAGGCTCTGTCCTGCCCTGGGGGGGTGTGGCCCGGCCAGCTGACCCCGCTCATCCTGATTCAGCTCTGCCACCGCCCGCCAGGGGACGCGGGACCCACCCGACACTCACGGTCCCCACAGGGGGAGCAGGGGCGCCAGCAGGACCCCGCTCACGTGCAGGTGACCAGTCGTGGACGAGGTGACCTGTGTTGGCTCTCGGGGTGCCTGGGTGGGTGTCGCTGGGTGGGTGTGAGGATGGGGGGCTCTCGGGGTGCGGTGGTCCCGGAGCAGCTCCTCTCGCTTGCCTAGGACAGAAGCTCCGGCCTCGACAGAGGCGCGGGCAAGGCCGGCGGGTGCTTCCCGTGTAAATGCGGGTGGACGGGGCACCCTCCTCGGCCACCCCCGCCTGCCGCCACGCCGGAGCCACGCGGGGACGGCATTTTCCTGTGGCACTTCCGAGACAGGTTCCTCCCTCGAGTCACAGGAGAGAACCCGGTGACGTCACTGGTCACCCAGGCGAAGCGAGCCCCCCCCCCCGCCCCCGCAGTGACCCCCGGCGGCTCCTAAGGAGGGTGTCCGAGCAAAAGCCAGGTCTGCTAACGGCGGCAAGAACGGGAACCAAATATCGTAACAGACGCGGAGCGAGCTGCAGCGCCGGCCCCAGACTGGCCGCCCCAGATGCCCCATCTCTGGTTTCCCACGCAGCGGCAGCAGGAGCGGCCTGTTGCCTTGCAGGTCTTCTGACCCAGCCAGTCCCCGACCGGGGAGGGCGCGCTACCCCGGACGGCGGCCAGCTGCGTTTCCGCGTCTGGCTGTTCCCGCAGACCCCGCCCCTCCCGGCGCTGCTCCCACGTCCCCAGCGCTGTCTTTGAGGACACACGTGGCGTGGAACCCAGGGAACAGCCTTCGGGTCACGGCTCTTGGAAGCTGCACGTGTGGAAGTTCAGGGTTGATGAGAGAAACGCACGGCACAGGCACGGCCTTCCGGACAAGGTTCCAGCTCGAGGGGAAGGGTGTGGAGAAGACTCCCGGGAGCGGCCCGGCCCCCGAGGCTCGAGGTCTGAACCCCGCCGCGCAGACACTGGCTCCGGCGCGCCTGGTCCTTCGCTCGCCTCGTGGCCGCGTCCGCGGGCCCCTGAGAAGCGCGGCTCCGAGCTGGCAGGGACGCCGGCCTGGGTCTGGGGTCTCGGCGCACGGGAAGACCCCGCCCCGAGGAGCTGGCGTCGCTCTGACGGAAGGAACACCCGCACTCACAAGACCGCTTCGGTACCTGAGCGGTTCCGGAGAATTCTACCTACGGACCCCTGGGACCATGGGCTCCGCCCGCCAAGGCCGGACTGGAGAGACCGCACTCTCAGGCTGGACTGGTCAGAGCAGGAGGGCAGGTCCTTCCACAGTGTTTCTGGGCAGCCTTCCGTTTCTGTTTTACTATTATTACTATTTATTGTACGTTTTTAAATCCTCACCTGAGGATACGTTCATTGATTTTAGAGAGAGGAAGGGGAGGGAGAGGAAGAGAGAGAGAAACGTCCATCGGTTGCTTCCTGTCCACGCCCCGACCGGGGACTGAACCCGCAGCCCAGGCCTGCACCCTGACTGGGAATTGATCCCGCAACCTATGGTGCACGGGGTGATGCTCCAGCCCAATTGAGCCCCCTGGCTGGGGACCCCCTTCCATTTTTGAAGGATAGATTTTCTTATTGAGTATTTGCAAAGGAGATAATTTTGGGCAGAAAATTTACACGTGATGCACAGAAAAGCCACTCCCAGCTCTGACGCTGACGGGAGGAAAGCTACTTCAGAACTCCTGGTGCCGACACCCCCAGGCTACCCCACCGCCTCCCACCTAAACCGGGACATCCCACCCTCTCGTCATTCCTGTGGCCGGCCGCCGCGCCGGCCCCCTAGCAGGGGCGGCTCCCTCGGTCCAGAGCCCCGGAGAAAAGCCAACCGCGACCCGTCCTGTTTGCAGGGGCCCGGCTGACCCCCGCCCGCAGGTGGGAAGTCAGGCGCACCCAGGCTCGCCCAGCGTCGGGCGGGGCCTGGGAGCCCCGCGCACGTGGCCGTTGGGTGAGTCGCCTCCGCCGCTAACACGGCGTGCGCTTCACGGCAGCTCGCAGGTGGCTCCCTCCGCCGAGCGCGTGCTTTCCTCCGGGTCCGCACCCGGGGCCTCCGAGGAACAAGGACGCCCTCGGAAGAGAGCCTCGGGGAATTCGAGAGTCCGTGCCCTCGGGGGAGGGGGATCGAAGCCCCAGAGAACTGGGGGCCCCCTGCAGCGACTCAGAGAGCAGGAGCGAGTGCGCCCCCACCCGCCACCGGCGCCCCGTGGCCGGTTCCACCTGCCAGCGCCACAGATGCAGGGCGCCGGCGTGGACACGCGCCACGTGCACGGAACGCCACACACCACTGTTCTTCGGGGCCGTGCCCCACCCCGAGTGAGCGTGCGTGTGAATACACACATGCGGTGACATACACACACCGCGGACCCTGGAGCAGAGGTCTGAGCTGCGGGGTGCACGTCCACGCGGACGTTTGCAACAAACACCGGCCCGGAGCTGTCTCTCCCCCGGTTTCCCCAGCGGCACGTCCCCCGCTCCCGCTCACTCTCGGGTGAGACCACAGCGTGTGCCGCGCACGACGTAGGAACCCGGCGCCCAACCGCCTGCTCACGCTACCGGCGGGGCCTCCGGTCCACGCAGCCCAGCGGTAGTTAAGGCTTTGGGGAGTCAAACCCGAAACCCAGATTTCCATCTGCAGGGGCTTGGCGGCCTCGTTCGAGGGTCAGTTGTGTACAGAAGGACAAGCTAATTGGGGGGGTGGAGAATGAACGCAAAGACATTGGCTTTTCAGACCACGACGTACAAATTTACCCCAGGTACAGTGTGTTTTATGTGTTTCGAAGGAAAAAAATAACAGTTACTAAAACAATGGCGGGAAGTCTGGGGTCGGTCTTCTATCCAAAACGGCCTTTGAAAACGGTCTCGCTTCCTCTAAACGCAGACCAGCCCCACTCTTGCAGGCCGGGACACGCTGCGCCTCGGGAGATCGCCTGGTGACCTCTTCCAAGAGTCAGAGCAGAAGCGTCTCTCGCGAAAGGTTTGATTTTCCAACGGGCGAGGCGGACCAAACAGCAGGCCTGCACAGGCGGCCTCGGGAGGCGGTCTATAAATAGTTCTGTTTTGAGGAGGCAAAGAGAAATGCTCCAGTGCGTCCACAGGAGACGCAGATGCAAAGTACAGTTGGCGCTGGCACCACCCAGGGCTCCGGGGGGTGCTGACCCCCGCTCGCCCTGCCTGGTCAAGAGTCCTCGTGCACCTTGGATGCCCCCAAACCGAGCTGCGGTCGTCCCCGAGTGTCTGTGGAGGTGGGTTCCAGCCCCCCGCCCCAGGACGGACGCGCCGGGGGGCTCCAGTCCCTCACGCGAATGGCCTGGCTTGGGGCCGTGGGCGGCCTCTGCCTCGGCGGGTCCCCAACATGGAACCAGAGACGCTGCTCTCCGTGGCGGCTGGGACTCTGGAGATCCTCACGCAGCTCAGGGGCGCGGAGGGCGGTCGGCGTGTGTGCGGGGAAACCCACCCACGAGCGGACCGGTGCCGTTACTCTGAAACAGTTTGTTTCTCTGATCCTCAGACAAGGACACTCTCCCGTTGCTTTGAGAGAGAGAGAGAGAGACAGGTCCCTGCGAGAGAAGCCTCCACTGGCCGCCCCCCTGACTGGGAACCGAACCTGGGTTGGGGTCGGCGCTCCAGCCCGCCGAGCCACAGCGGCCAGGCCAGGGAAGCGTGGTTGTCCCTGAGGATCACCTCGAGGCCCCCAGCTGCGAACCCCGAGGGTTCTGTGCAGACTGCCCGTCCCCTCAGGGCGGGGACTAGAAGACGCTGTCACCGGGTGGCAGAGACTGATGCTCTCCAAGGGTCACCTCGAGGGGCTGCCCACACCGAGGCGGCTGGCGCCCCTGGCCTGGACGCTCGTGCGGGACCCCTGAGCTGTGGGTCCCTTTGCAGGATGCCCGGCTCCTTCCTTAAAGGGCCACTTCGCACGTGGACAGCACCCTGACGACCTCTCCCTCCTTGGGCACCGCGTGCACCCTCACTCACATGCCATCTCGTCCTCTTTCAGAGACGCCGCAAAACGAGTCGAGAGATTCCGCCGCGTCCCCAGGAAGCAAAGCGGAATGTTGGGCTGTCGGGTTTTCCTGGTGGCGGGCGAGCAGATCTATCCCCAGACTCTTCCGTCGCACAGAACGGCGGAGGGCGGCCCTGTGGCCACTTAAATATAAACAGAGCCCTGGTGCCCTGGGACCCCTTTTCCTGGAATTGCTGGTGTAGCTTTGCCACGTTTTAAAAAGCTCCCCGGCCCTGGCTGCTGTGTCCTGGGAACTGGGCACCGGCCTGCTCCACGAAGACACAGGGTTACACAGTCGGCCCTCCACCCACTGGGGGTTTTGAACCCATGGGTTCAACGAACTGCGGACGGAAAGCACTGCTTTTGGCCCATGTTTGGGAGTCCACGGTTGCAGGTGGTGTGCGCTGTGCTAGGCCCTGTCCCGTGAGGGGCTTGGTGAGCATCTGCGGACGTCGGCACCAGAACCAGGCCCCTGTGGCTGAAGTTTCGGGGAGTCAAAGTCAGGCACGGAGTCTGGGCGGTGGGGGGTCGGCGCCCCGATCCCCGTGCTGTTCAAGGGTTGACTGTATTGGACCGTGAGTCCTTCACACGTGACTCGGCTAAACCGAGAGCTGAAAATCGTGGAACCCCCCACCGTCACCGGTCCTGCCCGGCTGAAGCAGGTCGAAACGGCGCCGCAGCTCGGACCAAGTCCTCTCCCAGCACACAGCCGCTTCCGGGGCACAGCGCCACGCTCAGGCCAAGGGGTTCCTGGGGGCGTCTGGTCGTGGTTCCAGAACTGAGCCCGCCAGAAGCAGCTGTGCAATGATTTCACTTCTAAACTTTCCTAGATCATAGTTTTAAAGGAAATTTTTTTCTGCTTTTTTTCTTTTTATTAATCTTAATCTGGATTGAAGAAAAGCACACATTTCATTTATTGTCTGGATTACAGATTCTTATTAAACAAACCAGGGCTCATTATAAAATCAATATCAACTCAACCACCTGCCCCCAGGAGGAGCAGCAGAAAGGTCACCCCAAGAAACTCAAACAATTTTCCTGCTGAAAGGGCATGATTTTAATTTCAGATACTATTAATTAGAGCTGTCACCGGGATGATTTTTTCCCTGTTAATTATGACAAACTCAGTTCTAACCATGCATTTTTTGGGTCAAAATCAGCCATTTCTGCATGCGAGTCCAAGCTTCCCATTCTATCAATATTTTATCCTTGCATTTCAAAGTGTATCAAAGGGTGCGTGCTTCCTCGAACCTGCCCCACGTGCTCTGGCGCTCGCACCAACGCGGGAGGGAGCTGGTGTGATCATTTATTTATGTCCTGCACAGACGTGGCCCCGAGGACCCCGCCTCCGCCGGGCTCGGGCTCACTCCATAGAACGTCAGGGTAAATTCTTAGTGGTTTCTGTGACATTTTTCCCCGGCTCCTTCTTCAAACGCGATGTTTCCTTTGCTCTAAAGCGAGATGACGCTGGCGACTGAGACGCCGTCTCCCGGACGTTTGAAGTCGCCATTTCCTTATGGGGAAGAGATCGCCGTGACCCCCTGGGGAAACAGAGGTGTTCTCCATGCAGAGGCGGTGCGGAGCGTCTCGACGCGGGGCAGACAAGCTGCCTGCTGGTCTGGGTTCAGCGCGGAGGGACCCCCAGGGCCAGGGCAGCCCGGCGTGGCTCGCGGAGGGGCCCCGGCAGGACCGCCGGGAGTGTTCTCCGGGAAGGGCCTGTCCAGGAAGGACTCTGGCGATGGAGGAGTAACAAGCACCGGCTTACGCGGGGTTGTGAGATCTGACGCACTGTCTCCTAGACACATGACGTCATCGTCACGTGATCGGAGGAAAGGCCGTCTCATCCAATGGGAGGACGTCTTTGACAAGGGTATCTTGATTAGGCTTTGAAAACGATGATGAATTGAATTATTTTACTTTCCCACGCGGGGCACACGCTGGGAGTGAAATGATATTTTGTGTTAAGAGGGACCAGACGCTCTGACTTGCTGCTCTCGCCCCGGGGGCTTAGCCCCGCACAGGCCGCCACTGCGCATGGGGTGGACACCCCGCGTGGAGCCTGTGAGTGGGTTCGGTCTGTGCCCCCTCAGGTCTGGAGGGGCCTTCCTGGGCCTGGTCCTCCCTGGTCTCCGCCTCACCCGCTCACAGGCCACCGTTGCCATGGAGACGTGCGGGTTTACTTGCCACTTCAGCACCAGATTCCACTTGATCCAGACAGGAGCGGAGGGGCCGACCACTCAGGCCCAGGTCTTTTCACAGATGACACCCGGGAAGTCGCTGGTTTAAGGGACATCGTCAAACACCCCCACAACCAGAATGCCTTGCCAGGCTGGCATTTTTCATCACGCGTTGCCAAACGGAGAGAGAACAGATACCCCTCCCCCCAGTTTCTAATTAGCACCCCACTGCTGTGTACGCAGAGCCACAGCTGAGCAGCGGCACTCGAGTCAATGCTACAGAGTTTCTAACTGTGGCCAGAGAGGAACCCACACCGGGCAGAGTGGGAAGTGCTGGGGTGGGGGAGGGGCGGGGCGGGCGAAACCACCTGTCTGCTCCCCGAGGCCAGGGAGCGGCCGGCGGCAGAACCGCCTCCTTTACCTGGTAGGCCGCGGTGGCGTCAGGGCCCGGGTCACCGGCCAGGCCCGCAAGCTTCTCCTTGAGCCGCGAGTGGGAGCTGTGGCGCAGGCAGTAGATGAGACCCGAGGCCAGGAGGACGCCCGCGATGGCGGCCACGGACAGCAGGGTGAGCGCGACGAACTTGGTGGAGTCCTCGGGCTCCGCGCGGGGTGGCAGGAGCTTCAGTTTGCTTTTCTGCGGAACAGGAGAGAGGGGCCGGTTAGTACCGAGACCGGGGCTCCGTCCCGCGCCCGCCCTTGCCAGACGCACCGCTCCACGTGCAAAGCGAAGCCGTCCTACGCGCGCCTCGCGCCCTCCACCCGGAGAGCGCTTAGCTCAGAGCAGCTCCCCAGGGTGGCGGCGGCTACGTTTCCCCGGAAAGTTAGAGGCGCCGTTCTTTTTCCCTTAACGGTGGCGGTTGTTCAAACCGAACCGCACGTAGTATTTGATGCCTCAAGTGAGGCCAGGCGCCCACGCCTTCTTTTCTCAACAGGTGGGAGGGGATGCGGCTTAGCCCAAGCTCAGCACCTCGCGTTGGGGGTGGAGGGAACCCCGAAGTCAGGGACGCGCTGCGCTGCGCTACGACGGGGCGGGGCCTGGTCGTGGGTTCCGTGGGGATACTCTGGGTGTGGCGCCTGGGAGCCGCCACCCAAGGCCTCCCACTGGCGTCACCCTGCACACTCGGCCCTCAGCAGTGCCTGCGGACTCGGTTCCCGCACGTTCCCTTCAAGGGCCCCCAGGGCTTCGGGAACACGGGTGGGGGGCCCAGGGGCACACTTCTCAGGGTGTCAAGAAAAGTAAGGAGCTGGTGGCTATCCAACTCTCCTTGTTTTCTGGGCTGGGGTTGGGTGGGGGGGAGGGTCCTATATACGCATTTCACTAGTCTCCACGAGCGACCGGGGCCTGGCGCGCGCCCTCATCAGCTGTGTGGTCGGGTGAGGCTTATTAGCGACAACTGAAAGAGCCCCAGCAAGACGATGAGGACGCCTCGCCGGGGACCACCGGCCTGCGGGGCTGCGCTCCTGTCCCGGCGGCCACGAGCACAGCAATTAGCCGCCGCCTAATTCTGCGCCGTGACAAAATGGATACCCCCGCCCCTAGGATGCCCGGCCGCCGTCATGATCACTCCTGTATCGGGAACTTTCCACTCCGTGTTCGGCCCCCAGCTCTCCCTCCGCTCCGTCTCCGAGCGCACACAGGGCCTCCGACGGCAGGACGGGCCGTTTTATCTCGTAATCATGAAGGCCACCAGAGCAATTACCGCCGGTCTTGACTGGAGAAGCTGCTCATTAATTAGCCTCCTTTTGCCTTGCTGCCGAGGATTAGCCGGTGCCGGGGCTGAGTTGATGGAAACGCGGGTTAAATGAGAAAAGACGCCGCGTTTTCCTGCGGCCGGGAGGACCGCCAGGGTCTGGGCTGCGGGAGGCGGCGGGGGCGGGGAGGGGGCGGCGCGCGCAGCGAGCTGAGCGGCGGGGCAGGTGTAGCCACACGGGGTCCCGGCTGGCTGTCGCCTCGGCGTGGGGGGATCCCCGGAGACCCCTCCCCATCCCCGCCCCTCCCCCCAGCCACCCAGCGGCTTCCAGAGAGAACTCAAAGGCGGCCGGCAGCCCTGCTCCTGCCGCCTCGGCTCCCTCCGCATCCCATTCGCACACCGCGCGCGCGGGCGCAGCCAAAACCACACGAGTAACCGCAGGGACCCGACCGGACGCCGCGAGGCCTCCGCGGGCGCTGGGGGTCGCGCCCTTCGGAGGCAGCGGGTGAAAGGGCAGTGCCCTCCTCTCTTGGCCGAGGGGCCGAAGTGCGCGGCGAGTACGCGGGCCCCAACCCGGCACGCTCTCCGAGAGCACACTGGAAGCCCCGGGCGGGGCGGGGATGGGGACCGCGGTCGCGTTCCGGGGATGTGGCTGCCCCGCCGCCTGAGAGAGAGAGGCCCAAATTACACCTGAGGGGGCGGCGGTCTCCAAAATCACCGTGTGCCGCCCCGCCCCGCCGTCCGAGCCCCAGAGGGACCTCGGAGCCGAACCACAACAAAGGAGGCGGCGCGGCAGACGGGGGGGGGCACCCACCGCTCCCCGCTCACGGAGCCCCCTCCGGCCCCTGCGCAGGCCGCTGGAGGTGCCCCCGCTCCCACCCAGGGGTCGCGCCCAGGCGTCGGGAGGATCCCGCGGACTCAGGTGGTTGGCAGAGTTTGGGAAAGGGACTTCCTGAACCTTCTTGCCCAGCTCCGTGAGGCGCATAGGCGCTCGGTGACCGGCCTGGCTCCGAGGGGACAGGCAGTGTTCGGTGTGTTGCTGACGCATCACCGCGCCCGGGACCGTCGGCGGTCGCCCACGAGCGCGGGAGATAAAGGCCAAGAACCCGCCGCCGCCCGGGGCTGTGGGCCCGGGGCGGCCGACCACTCGCTGTATAAGGGGCACAGACGCGCTCCTGCTGTCGTGGGGCTGTAGGCGAGGCCACGAACACGCAGGGGCCGCACAAGGGACACACTCTGGGCCGGGAGCGCCCCAGAGGCAGCGCGGAATCTCTTTTCCAGGAGGCAGGCTGGCGGGTCCTCGTCTCGGGAGACCGAGTGTCGCCTGGAGCCGCAATGCACTGGGCCTCGGGGGGCGGGGGTCTCAGCGGAGCCTGCTGGGTTGCCCCTTGCCGGGCGCCGCTTGGAATTTACTCAAAGGTCAAAGAAAAATGTCAAGGAGAGTGACCACCCCAAGGGCTGGGGCCTCCCACCGGGGCCTCTTCCCTCCCCCAGCTGCAGACCCCCAGCGAGTCACTCCCGGAGTAGAAGGGGGGTGGAAGGAAGAGGAGGGGACCCCACACCCATGGAGCCTCCCACCCCCCTGCCTGGGCCTGAGTTGTCCCCACAGAGAGGGGCGGCAGTGGTCCCCAGGGCGGCGGCAGTCGTCCAGGATTAGGGGGAGGGGCAGTTAGGCCACGGACTTCAGACGCTGGGTCTGTGGCGGGCGGAGGTGGTCTGGGCAGCGGTGGGGAGCAGCTGGTGAGGGGCAGGGCCAGGTTGGACTGAGGGACCCACCGGGTCCCACTGGTCTGACCAGGAGGAGGGACTCTGAACCCCTGGGGGCCCCTCTGTCTCACTGTGTGGCCCACACCTCAGGGGGACCCGGAAGTCACCCCAATGTCCTGCCCAGCGCTGCGCCTCGCCTCAGGACCTAGGAGGTGCTGCTGCCTGCCAGCTGGGTCTTAAGAATCCCGGAAGAAACAATGGACAGAAATTCTCTTTTAAAAATTAAAGAGCACACACTCCCCTCCTTGGCACAGGTACTGAGTTTAGATAACTTCATGATTATTTTATTTCTTTTCATAGAGTTAAAAAAAACCCTTCAAATTCCTACTAACCAGGAGCTTGAAGAGAAAGAGGTGAGTTTGCTAACAGCTTAAAAGTGAGTTACACCCGCCTGCCGGCCCAGGTGTGAGGGGGGTGGGCCTCCGGCCCCTCCCCTTGGGGTCCCTGCTTCCCAGGGCTGAGCCACGGTAACTACAGGTGTTTCCCTGCCGTGCCCTCCTGGCGCTGAGCCCTGCGGAGCGCCCACGACTCATTAGAGGCATCTTGCCAGTCTGGACTTGAAATCGAAAGAAAATAATGTTTAAATATTTATGACTTTGACATTTACAGTCAGGCCTTGCTTAAGAGTGGGCACCTCCTGTCTGCCGCAGCCCCCCTCCCGGGAGGGGCTCAGGGTGTGTGGGGACCCCGGGTGCAGGGGACACACAGACAAGCACTTACTGCTAAGTGTTTGGATGCAGGACAAGGGTGACCTTGCAAAGAACCAGGAATGCGCAAGTCAACTGAGCTTCCAGTCGGGTGGGCCTGGGGAGGGACCTGGAGTGCAGAGCGCTCACTCCTTCTGCCCCGCCGCCTGCAGCAGCGGCTCCTTGACCTCGGAGGATAAAGTATCGCAGAAGCGGTGACTCAAAATAAATGTGACCCGAGAGACAGAGTGTGTGGTTGCTCTCAGACTCTACAGAGAGTGTCCTGACCCATTTAAACTATTTTGATCTGTGCTTGTAAGTGAAGGTACATGAGCTTCCCTTATATTATCTTCCGAGACATTTATGGTAAAATATCTTAAAAAAAAGTTTCAGCCATCCATCTGGTGAGTTTAAACGAAAAGAAGACAGATTAAATAAAAGGAAAAAGAACGTTCTACACCCAAACTTGATGGCGAGAACTGAGGCAGCCGGGCGGGCGGGAAACTGGGCGCGTCTGTGACAGGCAGCGAGTGGTGGCGTGTGCCCTCGGCCGAGCTGTGAGCTGTTCACAAGGCCCATTCCGGATCTAAGTAACTGACTTCAATTTTGAAACACGCTTGTAAAAAAAAACAAAAACAAAAAACAAGGTGTGGACTCAGACATTCAACTTCAGTAAGATTAAACTTCCAATGTCCTCGAATGTTTCATTTGTTTCCTTTCGAAGGAAGCTGGTTTGCAAACCTAGCCCTAGCCTCTGCTCCCCTGGAGCTGGGGAAGTGCACGTCCCGGGGAAACCCAGCTTTGGAGACTGCTAATGAGTTGCTACAACAAGTCAGTTTTTGGTCTCCCAGATGAACCATCTTAGAATTATTTGGAAATTTCATGCTGGATTCACTAAAATATATTTACTAAAACATAGTAACTGTGACCTCCAGGCTGATCAAAAATTTTAAAGCGTCATCAGCCCATGGGGGTGACTCCCTGAGAAAATATGGGAGGGGGATGTCTTAAAATATTTTAAAAGTATTTTTGAAAGCTGTTAACTATTTTAAATTTGGAATTCGCCACAGAATTCTAATAAATGAGAGAAGTCAGGCGGAAATAATCATGTATTAATTCTCTGCATTACAAAATCTTTTCAGAAGCTATTATCAGAGCAAGAGGCGCTGCGGCCTGAATTCCGGGTGGGAGCAACCCTTTGTGCGGCTGAAAGCTATTGTTCGTCTGCAGATGAAATTGTACTTGCTAATCTGCCATTCAAGCAGTCCAAAAAAAAACAAAAAAGAAAAAAAAAAGGAAAAAAAAGCCTATCTGGGCAAAAGAAAAGAATCTCCAAGGAATAATTATTCTTAAACATAAACTTTAATGAAAATAGGGGGGATACACTTTGTAACACAGGCTATTTACTGAAGAGTTTTCCAGGCACAGACAGAAAAGTAAGTACACAAAAGATAACAAATAGACCATTTCCCATCTTTTAGCACTCCTAGGACACCAGTTTGGGGGAAATGCTCTGAAGATATCGGGGAAGATGTACGATATTTACGTTTAAAGGGGAAAAAAACACCCTCGTGCTAACTAATTGTTAGCAGAGCTGGACAAACGGCGACTTGGGTCGGCGAGAAGGAGCGCGGCCAGCTGAGAACCGCCCGCAGCGCGCGGGCCCCAGGGAAGGCCCGCCCCGCGTCCTCCATTCGCGGTCGGCGGGCGTTTTTATGGCTCCCAGACTCGGACTCGGCCAATGCGCGCGGCGAGCCCGCCGCTCCTGACCGTATATTTTGGCAACACGTTCAGTCCCCGAGGCCTGCCGCCACCGCGCACACGCGCGCCTCCTACACTTCCCTGGCCTTGAAGGGGGAGTGCTCTCGCGGCCGCCAAAGCCTCCCAGCCCCGGGGGTGTTCGCTTCGCGTCCTCGCGGAGGCCAAGGCCGGTCCTACAGACTCGCCTGCCTGCTTGCGTCGCGGACCAGGACCGGCTGGGGCGCCGCTGGGAGGCCTCTTTGGACCTCCACCCCCCTGGCCCCGCCAGGCCGCGGGCTTCCTCGCCTACCAGTCCCGCCCCCGGACGTGGTTCTGAGACCCCGCAGAGGTACGAAGGATCCGACCGCCGCGCGGGCACAAAGGGCCCAGGGAGCCTGGGAGCCGCGGGTATTCACAGCACCCAGAGGTTCCGAGGCTCCCGGCCCCCTTCTCTGCGGGCACAAAGCCGAAGCCCGGCCTCCCGCGCCACAAAGCACGCCTGCCGGGGGCGCGGGTCAATGTCCCCAACGTTACTCCCGCGTCCTCCCAGGACCCCCGGGGTCGCGCGGGCCCAGGGCCCACCGCCTCTGCTGCGCTACCCCGGCACGGTCGCCCCTCCTCCAGGGCCGAGCCCGGAGCGCTCGGCTGGGTGGGGGCACGACCTCCTGCGTGGATGAAACTCCCTGCTGCGCACAGACCTTCACCCCCTAGGACTTCGGCTCGAGTCTAAATTGGGGGGAAGCTGGCTCCACGAAGGCCGCTCGGACACCACGGGCCTTGACCCGGGCGGGGAGGAGTTTCCCCGGCCGTCCGGGGACGGCCGTGTGCGGACTTAGCAACTGGAATCGGAGCAGCAGGACGACGTGCGGCCCGGACGGCAGGGCGGGAGAGGGAGCAGGGTGGTCCGCGCTGTGGGCGCAGCGCGGTGGGGTGGGCGCTCCTGGTCGCCCTCTGGGCGAGAGCGCGCGTGGGGGTGAGTGGGCCTTGGCAGCTGTCACAGAGACACCCCCCCCAACCCAGCCGCGGAGCGCCACCAGCTCCTCGCACTAACGGCACAAAAGGGTGGGAGACCGTCTCTGGCTCTGAGAGCCCATTCTGCGGAGGATTCGCGGGGATCCGAGGTCTGCGCGCCGGCCTCGAGCGAGGCTGCCCTGAAAGCTGGAGAAGCCGGTCACAGCCAGAGAGCCTCACGGGCGGTTACGGTTACAGACCGGAGGAAATAAAGTCCCTCCTTCAAACAGTAGGCGCCAGAAGTTTCTCTTTCTGGGGAGCACGCGGCGGCCCCACCTGGGGGGAGGGGGAGAAAGTGCAGGTTGTTTTGGGGAGGGAGGGGGCCTCCAGCTCCGAGGAGTTTCTCCAGCAGGCTGCGGGGCTCAGCAGGTCTGCAACCTCACTCACCGCCCCACCTGCCCTCCAACGAACGCTCCTCCCTGCGCGCCCATCCCGTGTCCTCCAGCGGAGACCCCCAATGCCCCGAGGCCGCTCCCGGCCGAGTCAGGAGGGCGCAGAGCACCCGACGCGCTCTGGAAGGACAGTGCCTCCACGTGGGCTCCTCTCCGTCCCGTCTGCTCGTCCCCGTTCTTCCTCCCTCTCCGCCCACGTTCCTCCCCGCCTGCTCCCCGGCCTCGCCCGCACCCCTTTCTCAGTGGCCTGGAAGTGCCCCCGTCGCTGGCTAAGGACACGAAGAGGAAAGCGCTCCCAGAGAAGTCCCAGAGGCAGCATCCTCAGGCAATTCCGAGCTGTCTCCTGCGGGCACGGGGGGCTCAGACAGCTGCCGCCTCTCTCTCTAGCTCTGTGCCCAGTAAGAGCTGCCACCAGCCGCATTGCCCTGGGATGCTCGCCCCGACCCGCTAGGGGAATGACCTCCGTCCGAGGCAGACCTGCCCTGCCAGCCGGAGCCTGGACAGGCAGCCTGCCGCCAGTCAGCGCTGGCTCCTGGGCGGGACTCTCAGATGTCCAGGTTGCCCACCCAAACCCCTTCTCCCCATGAGCACCCTCTACCTTCCCAGGCCCCCTTTCTGCACCCCGTGCCACCTATGCGCCTGGCGATGCCCTCGGTGGGTCCCTCCTGCTCCCTCCCTCCCTCCCCTACTCCAGCCCCTCTCCCTTCTCTACAGCCCACTAGTGCCCGCACGCGGGCCGGGCGTCCTGGGTTACCTGCAGGGGGGCCGGTGCAGGGCGCCCAAGCCAGAAGAGGGTGGGGTGTGCTCCAGCGGCAGCGGCCTTGGGGCGCGGTGGCCTCCGGCGGCAGCCGCGCCATCACCGCGGCCAGCGGCTTCCCTGCGCAGGAGCCAGAGGCAAGCGGGGCCATCCTGCCTCTGACCACAAACTTCTCGGGGGGCCGGCGGAGACAAAGGTGCCGGGCGCTGGGGCTCCGGAAGCGGCGGTGGCACCGGCTCCGAGCCTGCGGGCGCCCGCAGCCGTGCACCGCCCGTAGCTCTGCGCGCTCCGCCCAGGCCGGGCCCCGGGGCGAAGTGCACGGGGCTGGGGAACGGTAAGGACGACGCAGGGCCGGGCGCGGGACGCGGGACGGTCCCCACAGGGCCACCGGCCGCGCGCGCAGCTCCATCCAGCGCGGCCGCCGCGCCCCGCCTTATATCCGGCCCCGCGCGCACCCGGCCGGCGGCGGCGCGGCTCGCGGCCCAGCCACCGGTTGCTATAGCGATATCCCCCCCCCCACATGTTGCTGACAGCAATTGGCTAAGGGGCCGCGGCTCTCCGTACACCCTCTCCCGCCCGAGACGACGAATGGACATGGGCTGTGTCAGTCATTCGTACGGCGCGGCAGCCCGGCTTCGCCTTTTCTTTCTTTGCAGTCTTTCTCCCCGCCGTCCTTCGAGTCGCACTTCACACTGGGCAAGTTCAGGGTAGCGCCGGGGGTGGGGGGAAGGGGACCTGACCAGAAACGTCACCCGGTGCAGCCCTGTCGTGGCCTCCGCTTGGGAGGGGTGGGGGTGTCGCAACTCTTTGCAAGGGAAGAACCCACACAAATCGTTCTTGCAAGTTAGGGTTTCCACTTCCCGTGGTGGCCCTTTGCTCCCTCCCCAAACCGAAGGAGGCCAATTACGCAGGGCAGATCGGCGAGTGGACGTGCCCCTCCCCCCGCAAGTCCCGCTCGAGTTTCCGAGTCTCGAATGTGCGCACAAAGCCCCTGGCCGACGACGAGGAAACTGCTGAGAACTTCGCCGCGCCCATTGGGTCCAGGCGAACCGCGGGCGGAGCCCAAACGCCGGGCTGGGGCAGCGTTGGGGAACGGAGGCCTCGAGCTTCGTGCTCGCGGCCCCATGGCCAAGGCCCGGCCCGGACCCCCGCGCCCTGTGGGCGGAGGCGTAGCAAGGGGCACAGAGCCTTGCTCTCCATCGCCCTCGCTGCCTCCAGCTCCCCGAGCCCCAGGCGGGCCTGGGCCTCGAGTTGGGCAGACGGCGCGCACGGGCGAGTAGGGGTCGGCCGCCTTGGGGTCGGCTTTCCGTGGCCTCTGCGCCCCGAGGTCGGCTGTGCTCTCCTGGCCCTTTCCCTTGCACTGTCCCTCCCCAAGCCCCAGACCCCGGGTCGTGGCCACAGGTGGGGGCGCCCCTGGTGAGTGGAGAGCTGAAACCCCACATCTGTGTGCACAATGCGCCCTCCGAGGCCCACAGCTGCAGGAACAAGGGAAGAAAGAAAGGAGTGGGGGGGGTCTTGTCACATGCAGATGACAGTCTGCGTGAGGCTCTTTAGTTTCTCCTTTTCTGGAAGCCCTGGCGCCCTCCCCCCAGTCCCCTTCCCACCGCCTCCCCATTGTTCCTGCACGCGGGACAGCTGGAGACGGCGGCCCCTCCTAACCTGACGCCCCTCCGGCCCCACACCCGGCCCGGCATTCGCCGGCCCCTCCAGGGCAAACCCTGCACCCCGCCCCCAACCCCCCCCTCCGATCCCTCCTCCCTTCCACTCGCCTCTGCCCCGGACCTGCCCCAAGCCCAGGGCCTCGCCTTCGCGCCTCTCTCCTGCCAACAGAGACCCTGCGCCCCCGGTCCCGGGCTCAGGGGACAGGTCGTCACCAGACGTGTGTCGAGTGCCTGAGCAGAGCTCCCTGCGTCTAAAGTGTTCTGAGGACTTGCTTCGTCTTACCGAAGACCTAGGCCGCAGTCTCCTTTCAGTCGGTATTGATGAGGGTCAGCGCCTCGGACGGAGCCCTGGCTCCTGGAGGCCTGACGGCCCGAGCTTGCAGGCAGGAGGCCTGTGTACAGCTTCGTTCGGCTTTAAGAAGCGCAAAGGGATAACCGAGTTCCAGGGAGGCCAAAGTGGGGACCTGCGGCTTTTCTCGGGTCACCCCCACCCCATAGAGCACCCCGCCGCCCGCACCAAGTAGGCGAGGGTGGGGGGAAAGGAAGGCTCGGAGGCGCCCTGCGCCCCTCACCAGGAAGGGCCTGTGGACCCTGCAAACCCGCTCCGGGAGCGGCGCCGCGGCCCTCTCCTCTGCCCGCCCGCTTGGTCTCCCGGATCGTCCTGCGCTGACCCGGCGCCTGCTGCCGCCCTCTGAGGGACCTCCTCCGGCAAAGACCCAGTGGCGATGGTTCTGGTCCCTCCCTGCTGCCCTCCTCGGGGCTGGAGTACCCTGGGCCGGGAAAGAGGAGAGGAGGGGTAGTGGCGCGCGGGCAGGGGGTGTGTGTGGGGGGACGGGGCTCTGGAGCCCCCGCGGGGCGACGGGGGAGGACGGTGGAGAGAGGAGGCAGGGCGGGGAGCAAGGCCTGGAGGAGGGGACCTGCCGCCCTCAGCCTCGCTAGTAACCGGCCTCTCCATAGCAACGGCCTGCGCGCGCCTGTGTGTGTGCGCGCTCCCGCCCGGGCGCGCGCGCGGTGGGGGTTCCTGCGCCTCCCCAGCCCCGGGTGTGGGTAGGGGTTGCAGAACTCTTGGGGACAAGAGTAGGGAAGTCCCCTCCAGGAACCAGGGCCTGCGTGAGATGCTGGGGAGGCCGTGCTGGACCCGAGGGTGGGGTGCGGGTGGGGGACGCGCCCTGGCCCTGCGCTCAGCCGTAGGGGCACCAAGCCCTCGAGGCCGGGGCCCACCTGCAGCGGTCTCAGGGCCCTGGGACCTCGAGGGAGTGGCCAGCACCGGGCGGGGCGGGAAGGACTGGGGCCCGGCTGCCGCTGCAACCGCGCCTCCCTCCCAGGCCCTCGGAGAGCCCGAGTCAGGCCCACCTGGGGTCGGAGCAGGGATGCGTGAGGGGGTTGGGCGCGTGGGGCCGGGGTCTGCGGCTGGGACTCCCACGCCGCTTCCGATAGCGCCCCGCCCGCCTCACTCCCGTGGAGGGGAACCGGGGCGAGCTCCCAACCGTGGCGGCGGGCCTGGGAGCCGGCATGGGGCCAGGCCAGTCCCGAAGACGCGACCTCCGCGGGCGGGCTGGCGGGCGGCCACCCCCAAGCTCTCACACCGGGTGCGCAGCCCCACCGCTTTCTCTCCTCCGCCGGCAGGAGCCGCCAGCAGTTGTGAGCACCCCACCCAGCCGCGCAGGGACGGGCCCTGGGCGCCCCTGTTGCCTGTGGCAGGCTGATGGGTCAGCCCCTCAGTCACCAAGGGGGCGTGGACCTCACGCGGGCCCCCGGGCCCGGGAGTCCTGGGGCGACCCCGGAGAAAGCTGGAGCACAGAGCAGGGCCGCGCGGGGCCAGAGAGACTGTTTCGCATCCCACGGCTGGATAGGTCAGTAAATCGATAAAAAGGCGACTTTTTGTAGCTAGTTCTCCCGTTCTCCCCCAGCGTTTCTCGTTTCCAACATGGACGCCCCACACGCCCGATTTACTCTCCAGGTAACGACCTGCCTGCCCTCTGCCCGTGCTTTCTGGAAGGGTGGGTGGGGAGGAGACGCGATTTAAGTTTGACGTGCTGGCCTCGTCGACGGCTCCGCGGGCCTTGCTTGACCTGTGACGCACCAGCGGGAGGTGGTCCGGTCAGGGTGCCCTCCGTGGGCTGCGTGGACCCGGCCCCGGACCCCGCCCCCGCCCGGGGAGCGCCCGGCTTCAGCCTGGCGGTGAGGGCCGCGGGCTCAGAGCGTGAACTCCAGGATCGCGCCCAGGGAGCCCCTGGGAGAACCCGCCTGCACGCGCCGCTCCTGTCGGTCTGTCTCAGAGGCGGAGGGATTCGTCCACCGGGGGTTCACTCTGTTCTCCTTTGTTTTAAAATCCTTTCTTAGATCCAGGGCAGCAGAAGCGTTACCTACCTTTTTAATTCTTGAAAACACTTCAGGAAAGCGTCTTGGAGAGAACGCAGAACTAGATCCAGCGGACACCTCCGGGAACGGGTGTCCGACGGTGTCCGACGATGTCCGGGTTCCTTTTTTCTCTTCCGCCAGGAGAGCTTAGGCTCCACTCAGCACGTCTCGGTCTACGTGGGAGTGGCGCCTCCAGAGCGGGCTGGGAAGCGGGGCCCGACGGCGGGTCATCTCCATGTGATGAATTAGAATATTACCCGTGCAGAAGTTGGGGCTGTCTGGCTAATGAAGAGGAAATACAGCCTGTGTAAAATTCCCCCAGGCCCGCGGACTGTCTAAACAATGAAAACTGCTCAAAATGATTTGTTGGTCCTGCTAATGCTTCTTTGCCGGTGCGGTTCGTGTGGGTTCTGTGCGAAACTTAATGTTCTGTGTTAAAAATCTCGTTCTCAATTTGGGGAGCACCAGACTGTTATAGATGGCATACGTAAGTGGTTAGAATACGTTTCCAACGCACTAAATGATCAAATAAAATGTATTTTTTTTTAAATAGGGAAGACTGTCATGGGAAACACGGGTATTTTAAAGCATCAGAACACCCATTTCAAGAATTTTAAATGCCATGGCAAGAGAAAACGATAAAAACAGTTTATGGGATACTTGCTTGATTTCAGAAAATCTAAACCAATTTGTTTTTAGAAATAAGATGGTGACTTATAATAGTAATGGCACACGTATTGAACGCACTTTTGATGAAGAATGCTTTTCATAAGCAAACCCACGTGAACGATCCTACAGGATCAGCATGGAGTTGGATCCACTTGCACACTGCGGGGACCTGTCTCACATTTTCACATGTCTGTAATGCTGAAGCAAAGAGCATCTTGTGTCACGGGGAATTTTGAAAAGCAAGAGTTTTGATTGGTCAGCCTCCTAGTGTACGCGGTAGCAGCACCAAGATGATGGTAAGAGGACTGCGCTCTGCTGGGTGGAGGGGCCCGAGCGGAAGTTCGTCCGTTGTCCATGAACAGCTACTTTTCCACGGACGCGTCGGAAGGGCATCGGGCACTCTCCAGCGTCCTCACGGGGCGCGGGCCGGCCGGCTGCAGGCTCCTCGGCCCCCACGCCGTCTGCCCCGCAGGAAGGGCCGGGTCCGGCTGGGGCCGCGCCAGAGCGAGGTTCTGCTGACACCGACTCCACGACGCTGCTCTAAAACTGCTGCCCTCGCTTCGGAATGGAGAGACACTGAGAAACGGTGAAGTGCATGGTTCAAATTTGACTTCGTCTCAAGAGACGTGTGAATTATTCACTTGAAACAGGAAAAAAGGGTCAGTTTCTCGTTTAGAAAAAAAAACTGCCAACAGAACTCAGACTTTACTGTGGGTCCTCGAGCTGGCTCCCACTCAGATTCGTGCGGAACGTCTGAAACCCCAAAGCAGGTTCTTCTACGAAACAAAGTTGTGTCCGTGCTGGCGGCCTTCAAGCAGAGCCGGCTCCTTTCAGGTCCTGGTGAGCCTGCGGGTCTGAGAGGGGCCCTTCCATGATGGGCTGAGGACTGTGTGGGCGGCGGGCGTCCTCGGCCAGCCCGACAGCCCTGCGCGGCAGCGACGGTGATGGTGTGTCTCTGCTCCCGGACGGCAGGCTGAGCACGAGCTCTGTAACTTGCTGGAAGTCTCGGTCGGGGTCGAGGGCAGGATTCGAACCGGGGCCTCTGGCCCCAGAGATTTCTGGACCAGCCCTGCACCAGGTGCCTCACCCAGCCCGCGTCTGACGGAATGTGGGAGAATCCGGCCAACGCTGAACCGTTGGCTCGCACCCTGGGCGCGTGGCTGCGTCCTCACTCCGGGCAGCCCAGCGCTGCTGCCTCTGCGCCCACGTGGTGAATGCCGGGGGCTCCCTGGACACATGAGCTCGGGGGTGCCACGCGGTGGCGACGATCCCGCCCACAGTCGTCGGTGACAGAGCTGGGGAGGCGTCCCGAGTGCCGGCGGCAGCTGGGCTGGGACTCGGCTGCACACGCAGCTCCTTACAGGACTGGGAAAACGCAGGCCACAGGAAGCGAGTTAGTCCCGTCGGTGGTGCTTCTGCCCACGGTTCTCTGACTCCAGTGCGTGTCACCGGAAAGGCGGTGCCGCCGTGGTGCTGGGGAAGTGTCGCTTGCTCCTCAGGGGCCGAGGGGATCGGTGGTCTGGCCTTCAAGGGGCTGTTTGCCTTCCATCCTTCTCCACCTGGACCGACCCGTCTCCGAGTCGGCTTCCCTAACCGCCCCGCGCCCCCCCCACCCGAAATGGTTTTGCTCCATCTGCTCCTTAACCCAGTGCCCCTGCGCCCCTGTTCCCGCGGGACTCAGGGCTGCGTGGACAGGCTCCCGGGCCCTTCCCGCCGTCCGGCTGGAGGGTCGCAGGGTGGTCCCTCCTCTGTCCCTGGTGGGGGGGGCGGCCGTGACCACCCGGGGGGGCCGGGACCCCAGTCGAGCGTTAGGGGTGGTTTGCCGGGCAGAGCTGCCTGCAGGGCTGGCGGGAGCGTGGGCATGAGGCTCCAAGCAAACACCAAAGTGCGTGACCTCGGAGACGCGGGACGAGCTCGCCGCAGCGGGCACAGCCTTCCTGCCCCTGTCTTCCCCGGGAAACTGCAGGTGGAGTGCGGGCCACGGAAGGTGCCCGACGTCTCCCGTCCGCAGGACAGGCAAGCCAGCACCATGGCAGAGCCCACGGCACGCCCGGCAGAGTGGCTGTCGTCAAAGATAAGAGGTGACGGGTGTTGGCGAGGACGCGGCGTGACCACCACTGGCCTGGACACGCGGAGCCCCCAGGATGGACGTCTGGGGCCCCCAACCCCGGCGGGGGTGCCCCTCCAGGGGCCCGGGCGGGCGACCCCTCTGTCACCTCTCCGCTCTTACTCGTGTCCTGGTGACAAGACAGCTCAGCCCGGCGGGAGGCGTGCTGCCCGGCGTGGGGACGTGGCACAGCTGCGACGCACTGAGTCCCCTCGCAGGTGGCCCCTGCGGCCGTCCCAGACGCGGACAAAGGGACTCTGGGTCACCGCCGGCCCTCGGGACCCAGGCAGTGACACCGGGAAAGGAGGGTGACCGGGGTGGGGGGGTAGTAAGACACGGAAAGTCAGTAATCACTTCGAGGCACAGACCGCATCGGGGCAGAAGCTTCGTTAAACGCCAGCATGTTTCACGCGCCCACTCCGACGTTTCTTCGTTTGCGGGAAGAAGGGCCGAGGACCCGAGCCCACAGGGCCCTGGTTTGTGCTGGGCGGCGCGCAGGCGTCTGGGCAGGTCTCCCAGGCCGGGGCCCGGTGTGCCGGGCAGCCCAGGGCTGCGGGTGGACGCCTGCCGGGACCCCCAGTGCCCGTTCGCTCTCCCGAGTGCTGGAATTCCTGGAGAAATGGGGAGAACGGCTTCCAGGGCTGAGCGGGGAAACCTGAGGGCGCCTCGTGCCTTGGGGGCGCTAAGCCGGGCGGGGAGCCAGAGCCGCGTGGTGGCTGGCGTGGGGAGCGGGCTCAGCGGGTGGGAGGGGCGGGGCGGGCGGGGTGGTGTAGCCCCCAGCGTCACAGGTGGTTGGTTCCCTGCAGGGCCCCGGGCCGGAGGCAGAGGTCGGCCGGCCTGAGAGTGCAGCCTCCGGGGCTGCACCCAGTGGGGCCACCGCAGCCGGGGACCCAGGCCGGCTCCTCAGGGGCATCCGTGCCACCGGTCACCTGCCATTTCGCTGGGCCTGTGTGAGGAGGGCTCCTCTGATCCCCGAGCACAGGGCCCGGTGGCCTGTCGAGACTCTCGGGATGCTTCCTGTTTGGGGAGGCGGCTGCACCCAACGTGTTCGCAGGCGTGTTGGGCCGGCGCCCGGCCGGGGTCTGCGGCCGTGCGGCTGCCGGGGTCCCGTTGCTGTGGCCTCCAAACCCTCCCACTTCGCCGAGCGCGGTGGGCCCGTCCGACACGGGGACGGAAGTGAGGGACGGCACTGGTCCTGGCCGGGGTGGCCGCGGCGGTGATGGGCCCGCAGGGCGGCTGCACAGCTGTGCCTGTGGCCGCTGGCAGGCAGAGTTGGCCACCGGCCTGCTGCTCCCTGGGCGCCACACGACCCCGCCGAGCCCCGGCCCTCCCAGTGCGTCCTGCAGCCCACAGAGCTGCACCCACGAGGGCCAGGCCCCGATGGACCGTAGCCGCTCCCGCGCCCGTCTGCCCGGCAGCCCGGCCCTCACCCTCGAGACCCTCTCTCTCCCCTCCTGCTTGGGGGCTGGCCCTGAGTCCCCGGCCTCTCCCACTCCCACCAGCCTCCAGCCCTGCCCCCTGAACGGTGACCCGAGTCCGGCGTCTTCCTCCCCGACCTCAGCCCTGCCTGCGGCCGAGGAGCCAGCCTGCCCGACCGCGCCGGCTGCACCAGGACCCGCCTGCGGACGGCAGGCCTCGCCCCACAAACGCACTGAAAACGGACAAAACCAGCGTGAACCTCGACGCCACCCTGTCAGACCTCAGCGTTGCCCTGAACTGGCCTGCCAGGCCGAGGGGTCAGAGGGCGGGCCTGGAGGATGCCCGCGTGCGGGGCGTGCGACCCGTCTCCTGCACCCCCATCCACTCTGCTTGGCATCGTCCCAGCCTCACCACTCAGAGCCTGAGGGCCACCTGCGGGTCCCCGGCCACAAGGACGGAACCGGCCCGGCTGGCTTGTGGTCCGAGCACCGCCCCCCGCGTGCTCCCTCCTTCCACCCGCACCTGTCCCGTCCCCCTGTTTCCGGTCAGCTGTTCCCGTCCTTGGCTGGTCCATCGCTCCCCCCTCCCCCGGCCTCCTCCTCCCCAGCCTTCCCCGGTCCAGGCAATTCTCCAAGGTCCCGGAACACGCAAGTCTGTTCGCTCGCAGCTTTGAGCGAAAGCCCCCCCAGTGGGCACGTCCTTGTTCTTGACGTGACCTTGACCCCAGACCCCGAGTCGACCTTGAGGCTGCCCTGGCCTGGCCTCTGGCCTCTGGGCTGAGGTAGCCCCACCCCAGAGTTCACGTCCTGTTGAAATAAGACTCTGCGGCTGCCGGTTCCCGTGACACACGGCGCTGGCTGGCCACTTCGCTCACGTCCGCGACCATCGTGGCGTCCTGCCCAGAAACTTCTCGCCCATGACGCGCAGCTGCGGCTCCCGCCCCTGCAGCCCCCCACCCGCCCCACCCCCCGCCCGCCCCCCACGTGGGGGTCTGCCCTGAGCTCCCAGGAGGCCGAGAGGCCCCTCCTGCTGCTCCATGCGGAGTGCAACCCCGGCACAGCGCGGCCGCCCCGTGTGGGGCTGCTTTTCCGCGACTGCGCGGCCACAAAGACAGCACCTGGCGTGTGAGGGATGAGCTGGGGCTCACCTGCGGGATGGCCACGGCCGTTAGCGCCGCCCCTTGGGGACAGACGGAGACACTGTCATGGATGCAGGCGTGTCAGGCCTGTGGGAGCGCAGGGCTCCGTCTGTGACGGGTCCAACCACCTCCCTCCGCCCGGGGTAGGGGGGCTGGACTTCGGGCGAGAGACACGCTTCCCAGCGACGCCGGGGCCTGGGTTCGCCCGAGGCCGACAGCCTTCCAGCACGTCTGGTCCCGGCCATGGGCAGACACTCTAGCGCCCCCCGGCGGCCACCCAGGGACGCAGCTGAGACTCCCCTCACAGGTAACCGCCTGTTCTTCCCTCGGCTCCCCACTGTCCCCTGGGACACAGCCACGTTCACTGGGCTTCTCCAGGACGACAGGAGGCTGTCGTGTTAACCCCGGGGCCACCGGAGAGTCTAGCCACCGTGCCCCCCCCCCCCCCCAGACAAAGAGCGAGGTCGGAGGCGGACGCTCGGGCCCGGCGCCCGGGCACACTCGGCCATTCCTGCATCGTGTGGGCCCGGGGGCCGCAGGTGCTGCTTGGGGGACACGCACCTGAGAGGATGGTTGTCTTCTACCCTCACCCAAGGACATGCAGTTCCACTGATTTCAGAGAGAGAGAAAGGGGTGTGCGGGGGCGGGGGAGAGAAATATCAGTAGGCTGCCTTCCCCATACCCCACAGCCGGGATGGGACCTGCCACCTTTCGGGGTTCAGGCCGCACTGGAGATGGTTTGGGAGCAGCCAGCGCCTCGCCGTGGAGGCAGCGGCACCTCCCCCCGTGAGCTGCCGTCGGGACGGTGCGCGAAACATGTCGTGTCTGGAGCGTGTCCGCTCTGGGGGGCGGCGGGCAGAGCGGTGTGGGCAGTGGCCCTCGGTGGCAGCGGCCCTGCGTCTCGGGGGCGCCTGGCTGTGACTGCCCGGCAGACGTGGCCGAGACCACAGCTGCGTTAAAACAGCCTCTCCACTCAGTGCCGCGTCACGCTCGTGGCTGGGTTGGCTCTTTGGACCCCGTACGCGGGACTGAGTTTGGCCGGCGCGTCGGTCAAGGTTACTGTAGGATGAGCCGCCGGGTGAACCCCACCCTCCGCTGCGGCTCTGACAGCGCCTTGTGCTCGCGCCGGATTCCCGGCGCACTGCACCTTGTCTGCCTCGTGGGGAATTGAGCGTCTGTGGAGCGCAGGGTGCGCGAGCGGGTTCAGGAAGGAGGCGAGCCTGCCCCCCCGCGGCAATCAGAGACCAGAGCGGAGGGAGCTCCCCGCCGGAGCAGCGGGGGCAACGCCCTGGGAGGCTGTTTCTGACAACGGGGCGGGGACAGAGCTACGGATACTAGTGTGTGACACCCCCCCATGTGGGGGCGGGGACCCCGCCGGGCGTGCCGTGCGTCCTGTACGCCACCCTCGGAGTCTCTCACGTGGGGCGGGGGGGGGGCAACCGGCGGGCGCTGGGGGCGGACGCTCCTCGGTTTATCTGATTGTCCCCACAGCGGGGGCCGGGAGAATTCCCCACACGAGTGGGTCGCAGCGACTCTCGAGATTTGGGGGCTGGGACAGTGTCCACCACAGGCGGCCTGAGAGGGCAGGCGGACGCCGTGCTGGAGGGCAGGCCCAAGGCTCCGGCCTTGGTGCAGGTGGTCAGACCCTGGCCGGGAGGCTGCCCTGGGGAAGCAGTGGTGTCCAGGAAGCCGGGCTGGTGGGGTCTGGTGCCTGCTGACCCTGTACCGCAGGTTGCAGCCCCTGCTTGCCAGGAGTGTCTCGGGTTGGGTGGTAAACCCGTGACCCCACTAAGTGCGGAGTGACCAGCGGCCCCACTAAGTGCGGAGGGCCTCTTCTGGTCGGACCGGGCCTCCCCTTGGCCAGAGGAGGGTCCCTTGGCTGGAGTCCCCGTGTGTCCTGGGCTGGAGCCCGGGCCTCGCTGTCTGAGACGGAACTGTGGACGGGACGGCGGCCCCTGAGTCCCCATGTTGACGCCCTAGCGGCCAGTGGGACTGTGCTTGGAGGTAATTAGGGTTCCAAGTCCCAACGGTGGGCCTGATCGGCGAGGACCGGTGTCCCCGTGAGAAGAGGGGAGACGCGGGGGGGGGCCACCGCCGGGCTGTGCATGAGGCCCTGTTTCCGGGCAGCGAGCTGAGGGCCGCGGACAGGAGCCCAGCTTCGTGCGGGGGTGGGTGGGGCGAGTCCGACCGTTCGGGGCGTGTGGGGCCTCCAAGTCCCTGTTCTCACGCACAGGGCGCCGGTTTCCGAGACGGGTGCAGCCCCCCGCCCGGCCCCCGAGAGGGAAAACCGAGCCAATGGAACCCACCAGAGCCCGGCTGCGCACGCCAGCCGTGGGGCCGGGGAGCGGGCAGCACCATGCCCCTTGGCTCCCGGGAGCCGCCCCGCCCTGCAAGTGGGGGGGAGGTGACATTTTCAAAGGGTGGAAGGAGGTGGCTGTGGCTCCCGATGCCCTTTGCAGAAGGCTCCCGGGGGGCGCATCTCCTCCACAAGGAGAAACCTCCGCAAGCGAGACCCCGGCGCCTTGGACAAACACGGCCAGGGCGGCCGTGGTCCCAGCTGCAGGCCGAGGCTCAGTCATTGAAAAGTTAGCGTGGTGGGCACTTCCCTGGGTCCTGGCACACGCTTTAAACCTCTCCTTTCTTGCCGGGTTTGTGTCTGGACACGCCCCTCACTGGACAGCCTGGTCAGGCTGCGCCCCCCCCCCCCCGCCCATGTCTGCCAGGTGGACCCCTCCCTGGCGAGTGCCTTCCTCGGGCCTCTGGCCTCCCCGATGTCCCCGTTCCCTGTCCAGGCTGGTGGTCCCGAGCGGAGGGGGCAGGAGGGCGCCCCTGTAGCCCCCGGTGGTGGTCGGCTGAGGCTGGGGCGCCATCAGCATTGCCGTGAGGTGCACTTTCAGCTTCCCGGTGTCCTGGCTGAGGAACTGGCCGGTGTCCTGGCTGAGGAACTGGCCGCAGTTTCCAGGGCAGATCCTCTCCGAGTGCCATGTGGGTGACACAGAAGTCCTGGCACGGACCCGCCCAGGCCCCGGGGACATCTAGTGCTCGTCTCCGAGCACCCCCCGACCCCGAGCGGCTGTGGCACAGGGGGCTCGACGGGCCTGCAGCCTCGGGGGCAGACGGGGCTCAGGGGGACGCGCGGATGAGAAGGGGGGCCTGTCGCCTCCACCACCCTCAGGACTGCAGCCTCAGATGGGGCGCGGCCCCCACGCTCCCTCCTCCCTGGAATGCGGTGGTGGCTGCTTTAAATTCTCATTTCACCATGAACGCTTTCATATTCACATTCTTATTTCTATTCTTATTCTTAAGTCTTTGTCCGAGGATATGTCTTTATTGATTGTAGAGAGAGAAACATCGATCGATCGGTTGCCTCCCATGCGCTCCCTGACTGGGGATCAAACCCGAAACCTTGCGGTGCTCGGGGTGGCGCTCTGACCCCGGGGGCTGCCGGCCAGGGCTGCGTGTTCACGTTTAAACATGAGAAGCCCTGTTAGCGTTGTGTGAGCGCCGCGTTTCTTCAGACTGTGACCTCTCGTTCGTTGGACTGATGAGGACAAAGACTCCGGAGCCAGCTCACTTCCAGCGGCAAACGGTGCACCGACCACGGGCCCCTGCGAGGCCGACGCTCGCAGTCTGAACCCCTAACCTGAGGTCACAGCCACCTCCCAGCGCTGTCAGCTGAAGCTCCATTTCCCCGAATTGCTGGAACCCCAGCCGCTCAGCACAGGTGCCAGTGGCAGGGGCTGTGACGAAGGCCCGCCCCGCCCGGGGGCGGTCGAGACGAGGATGCTGGCCGGCCTGTCCTGGTCACCCCACTTCCTGACGCCAGTGCCCAGGCGCCTCGGGGGCACCGGCTGTTCTGCCGCCTCCCCGAGGACCTGTGCTTCGTCCTCGTCTCTCGTTAGCGAGGGAGCACGGGACCCTGTCTGTAAGGAGTTTCCAGTTCCAGCTTTGTCGTCGGTCTTCCTCGATCACGCGAGAGAAACACGGGGCCGGCCGGAGAGTCCGCGTGGCTGTGTTCACACAGTGGCTGGAGTCGTGCCCGGCTGTCTGCGGCTTCCCTGGAAACGATCCTGTCAGACGTGTCGTGACAGCCGTGCTGTCCGCGTGCGTCTGAGAAGAACTCATCGAAACTGGTGAATGTTTGTGCAGCCATTTTAATGTTGAAGACGGAAGAAGCGACACAACATTTTCGGCATACTATGCTTCATTATTTCGAGAAAGGTAAAGATGCAGCTGAAGCGCAAAAAAAAAAAAAGGCGTTGTGCCATGTGTGGAGAAGGTGCTGTGACCGACGGAGCGTGTCCGAGGTGGCTGGCGAAGTTTCGTGCTGGAGGTTGCTCGCTGGACGGTGCTCCGTGGCGGGTAGGCCAGCTGAAGCCGACAGCGATCACATCGAGACATTTATTGAGAGCAATCAGCGTTTTACCACGCAGGAGACAGCCGACACACTCAGAATATCCTCATCAATCAAGTCATTGGTGAACGTGACATTGTGTATTTTACTCTACAAAACGAAGGCACCTTTGGCCAGCCCCGTCTTTCCTGGGGACCGAGTTGGGTCTCTAAATCCAAGCTCCGGTCCAGGAGAAGGAGGAGGGCTCCCTCCAGCCTGTCACCCGTCTCTGCACGGACGCCGCGGTAGCAGGGAGGTGTCTGTTCCACCCGGCTGCTTGCTGAGTCCCAACGCCGACCATGCTTAGAAGAGCTGCTATGGGACCGGGTCTGGGTGCGTCCGAGTTCCTGTCTCGTGCCAGCCCCCATGTGGCCGGCACTCACTGAGCTGCTGCTCTGCGTTAGGCAAGAGCCGCCGAGGGTCTCTCAGGGACAGAGCAGAGGCCGGTGGGCCGAGGGGGTGCGGGCTGAAGAGGACATGGAGGGTGTCCCCCTGGGGAGATGGGGTCTGGCCCCGGCGGGGGGTCAGGACAGCTTCCCAGACACTGGCTCCGACTCTGACCTCGAAACCCACGCAGAGAGGAGAGGTGGGCGCCGGGGGTCCCCGTCTGCGGCCCGCTGGGCCTTCACCCTCCGGTCTGCCGTGGGGAAGCTGAAGCCAGAAAGGAGTTCCTGCTGGAAGGAATAAATGGCTCTTCTGCAAACAGGCCCCAGGTCCCACTTCGCTGTGAAAAGTCACAGCTGGTTCCTGGTTCAAACACAGAGCGAGGACACTGCAGCCTCCGGGGGTGGGGGGTGGACAGGAGCTGGGTCTGCGCTCGAACTTGACGAGGTGATGGAAGCCCGTGCTTCCCCCGTTCCACTGTGGGGGCGCCAGTGAGCACACCAGTCAGACTAAGAGGCGGGATGCGAATGTTCGCCCTGCAACCTGCGCGGGGCTCAGGCCGAGCGACCTCCCAGGCCCTCACCCCCCGATCACAGGCTCAGCCACATGGTCCCCGTCCCAGATGCCGCCCGGTGCCCTGGTGTCACCCAGCCCCTTGTGGCACCCCTCCCACCTTCCTGTGGGCCAAGCGCACCCCAGGCCCTCCTAGGCGCCCGTGGGAGGACCCCTGAGGTGGGCTGGGCCCGGTGCTCCTCCCCGAGGGACGGGGTCTGGGGCCGAGAGGCCGGGAGGCACTGGGAGAGACGCAGCCCAGCACCTCGCAGGGGGTGGTGGGGACGCGGGGACGCGTGGGCACACGGGCCTCCGACTGCGGCATCAGCTCCCCGCCGGGTCCTTCCGCTACGTCCCGCAGTGCCCCGGGCTGTCACAGCCCACTCCCCTGCTCGGTGGGGTCTGTCCCCCTGCGCCGGCCCCTTCAGGACCTGAATGTCTCTCCTCCGGGCGGAGCGGTGGGTGCAGACGGGCGGCGAGCACCCAGGGGAGTGCTGACGGTCCCGCGGCCCTTCCCGGGCCCTGCGAGTCCCTGACGTGGCCGCGCAGGTGAAAGCGCCAGGCGAGGCCCCGAGCACACGCTGCTTCCGCGTCCTCGGGAGCGGTTTCCGCGCGCGTGGGTCAGGACCGGCACCGACCCCGGGTGTGGGGCGGAGGCCAGGAGGCGAGGCTGCGTCTCTGAGTGCTGCCCTGGCCCGAGGCTTAGCCACCGTGCAGGCCCATCCCCTCCACCTGCTGAGGATGAGCCAGCGGGTGCGTTTCCCCCCGAGTCTCCCAGTTTTCCGGGATTCTGTGACCAGGGTAGGTGCCCAGGGGAAACACCTGTTTCTCACCAGATCTGGGCCCACACAAGGGGGCGGGGCCCCCTGTGGCCTGCTCTGGGCAGGGGCTGCTCACCCTGCACGTGGTCACCCGCCACGCGGTCACTTGGCAGGCGGGGTCTCGCTCTGGGGCAGTGAGCACAGGCCAGCGGGTGGTACCTGGTACCTGGGCTGAAACCACACCCAGGGTGGGGTCCCCCAGGAGCTGGGGACCGTGTGTCCGCGGGGCAGGTGCAGTGCTGGGTGGGTATGTGGCGCGGGTGTGCGGGATTTGGGGCTGGCTCCTCTGCTCTCAGGCCATCCCGTGTGCAGGGCCAGGGTCCGAGGGGCCTGACGGGGTCCGGGGGCTGCCAGGCCCAAGGCATTGTGGGTCAATCTCAGGGGACACTTTGGGGTGATGAAAGGGGGACAAGTCCAGGCCCATCTGTGCACAGAGGCAGGTGGCGGGGTGACAGGCACCCCCACTTCCAGGGGGGCCCAGCCCTGTGGGCAGCGGGTGGGTGGGGGCTCCGACTCCCTGTGTCCCCGTGGCCGGCTGCCGGCCGGCTGCTCACTCATGTTTCCAACGTGCCCCAGTCGGGCCAGCTGGACACACAGAGAAGAGTGTGAGTTCGGGGGGCAGCCACACCCCAGGTCCCCTCCCTCACCTGTCGGGTGGCCTTGGCCCAGCCACCCACTGGCCCCTCTGGGCCCTGGTGCTGTGGAGGCCGGCGGCCTTCGGTCACACGGAGAGCGCACCCCCGTTCTTCGGAGGGCTCCTGCTAGTTCCCTGCCCCCACCCCACCGCCGTGTCGCCCGAGTGCAGGGCAGGACGGTCACACCGCTGCTCCCGGGTGAGGCCGGCTTCCCGCCCCTGGGCAAGAAGCGCCTGCCAACAGAGCCGGGCCCCCTCCTGAGCCACGGGGAGGCGGGGGGGGCCTGGACTCGCCCCCTTTGGCCAGAACACACCCCACTTCCTCTGTGTTTATTGGGGTATCTCCGTTTCTTTTGAATGCAGGTTTTGGCAGCTCAAGACCCGCTGACAGCACCACAGCCTGGCTTCCAGTAGCTCCCCGCCCGGGCGCCTGTGCACCGGTCCCCAGGCCGAGCGTCCAGTGCCAGGGGCAGGAACATCCCCCCCCCCGCCCCCCGCAGCAGAGGCGACCGGGGTGTGAGGTTTCGAACCAGAGACTCGGGGGCTCGGGGTGGGGTCTGCTCATCCCCTGGACAGGAGCTGGGACAGCTCACCCTTGGGCGGCGGGGCGTCTGGACAGGTCTGCGCCTGCATCGAAGGGGTTACTGCGCCGGCAGCCCCCTAAAGAAAGTCCTGGCCCATAAGCGCCTGACCTCCTCTGGGCAACACCCTCGCCCGCCTGCCGGCTGGGGTCCCTGCCCACCTCCAGTGCCCACTAATGGGCTGGGGGTCTGCGCAGCAGTGCTGAGAATTGATTTCTTTCTGGGCTACAGTCGCAAATGAAGACATCCTGCGGTGCGAGGGGCCGGCCAGGGGTGGGGGTGCCGGGGCGGCCAGCACAGGGGCCGGTTCCACTCGGTGTGAGCTGTGCCCAGGGCGGGGGGTCAGCAAGGGGGGAGGATCTACCCAGGGGGCCTGCAGCGGCGGCGGCGGGGTTGTTTCTGAAGGAGAGCACTGCGCATTTAAATTACACGTCAGATACAATTTGGCATCGGGGCGTCAGGCGCGGGGGTGTGCGGCGCTCCTGAGCGGTAATTGCCGAGCCGAGGCCCCGACAGAGGGGGTCTCTGCAAAGGTGACAAGCTTGGCTGCTGGAACAGATGAGATCGTGGGGGGAGGGCGTCTTCCTCCTCTCCCCCCAGGTGACTGTCTAATCGAGGCTCTCGCAGCGGCTGACAGGGTGGGGGGCAGCCCGCCTGCTCCGCGTCAGCCAAGGCAGCTGGGGCTGGGGGTCTCACCCCCATAACGCACCCCCATGCCCTTCTAAACTGAGAGGGGCCTGCTGAGGAGGGGGCTCTGGACGCTCCCCGTGACCCGGCGCCGCCAATGGGGCCACCTGGCCTCCTGTCCCGCCTGCCTGGCCCGTTAGGGCCACCGAAGCGAAGTGGGGGGCTGGGTGTCCCCAGCACGGTGAGGACTATGGGGAGGGGCCCCAAGCCTGCTCCCACCTGTGGAGACCCCCCTGAATCTAACCCTGCTGCCCCCAGGGTGGGGCCCCGGCCTCTGGGGTTGGGGGGATCTGTGAGAGCCAAAGACATGACCTGCGAGCAGTGGGGGTCCAGGCCCGACGCCGTGAGGACAGGCAGCCGCTCCCTAGAGGGGCCCCGAGTGGCCGGGGGCCCTCAGACGCCCTGCAGGGGCATTCCTCCACGAGAAGCCCCGTGTGGCCCCGTCGTGGCCCAGGATGGCCGTCTGCTGCACCTGCAAACCCGCTCCGAGTCTCATGCGCTTCACTGGCTGGTTTCTCCCTCACGGGAGCAAGTTCTCACTGGCACAGAGACAGGACAGAGATAAGGTGGGGGGTTTCTCCTCCCATGTGGCGTCTCACACGAGAGTCTGCTGAGGGCGGGTGGGGCTGGAGCCTCGCAAGGACTGGGCTGTGCCAGGGACGACGGAGGGTGGACTCTGCTGTCCCCAGTGCACGGCTGGGGAGCCGCTGGCCTTGGGCACAGCCCCACAGGGGCCTCACGGTCAGCGGGCAGGTCCCAAGGGTCTGTCCTCGGACACCCTGCACTGCCTGGGTGCCTCACACCCTCAGCTGTGCTTGGGGGGTGCCGATTCTGCTGCCACGACCCCGGGGTTCCCGGGAAAACCGCAGCCCCCGGTGTGGACTTGAACCCGGGACCTCGTCCCCAGTTGCCTCTCGCCCACTGGTCTTCACGGTGCCTCTGGCACAGCAGCTGCTGCCTCGGCCGCTCCAGGCGGGGCAGTGGAGGCCAGGAGGGGCTGCGACCTCGGAGACTCAGGCTGGAGGCGGGGGTGGGGACCCTCGGCCTCAGGCCCTGCCTCCCCCGCTCCCCCGGGCACCCTGTCCGGGGCCCTGCGCCGTGGCCACACGATGTCTGTCCGGCCCCGAGCTTCGGCGGCCTGCGCTCGTCTGCTCTCAGGGCCCCCTCACCCAGCCCCGAGCCCCGGCTACTCCCCCTTTGGAGGCCTCTGTCCCTCCTGTGACCGTGGCGGCCTCCCTGCCACCCCGTGGTGTTTGGTGCTGGCGCCATGCCTCCCTGTCCCTCCGGTGACGATGAGCCCTGTGTTTACTGCTGGGTGACTGTGCCGTGGCCCTGGGGTTCAAATGACAAGTGTCAGGCGGCCTGTGACGAGCATCCCTGCCCTCCCACAGCCTGTCCCGGAAAGCACACGCGTGCTGGGGACCCTGGGGGTCTGAACGACCAGGAGGAGGGGCCCACCCTCCTCCCAGCGTTTGCTGGTCCACATCAGCCTGACCGCCCACTGGGCCTGCTCCTCTGGGTGCCTGCCCCCGCACTTCCCCTGAGATGGTGCGCTGGAGCCCGGGTGTCATCACTGCACGTTTGCAGTCGAGAGAGAAGCAGTTAAAAAATAAATGTAAAAATGTTATCCACACACAAAAAATCATTTGGAAATGGTGAATACTGATTTCCTTAAAATTTAAACACAGTTAAAGAAATGTCATTTATTTATTTTTGGAGAGGCGAAGGGGAGAGACATCAATGTGTGGTTGCCTCTGGAGCGTCCCCTGCTGGGAATGTTGCTCACAACCCAGGCCTGTGCCCTGACGGGGAATCGAACCGGCGACCCTTTGGTTCACAGGCCTTGCTCAATCCACTGAGCCACCCCAGCTGGGGCAAAATTTAAGACACAACTTGAGCTCTCCTCGGCCTGCGGAGGGGCAGTTTCCGCTTTCGTGGCCGTGTCTTGCCTTTGGGCGGCTAGCGCCCACACTCGGCGCCCACCACCCATGCCACCCACCGGGGTACGAGCAGCAGGGCACACTGGGAGAACGTCCCCCGTGACCCGCGCTCCCCGAGTCAGACGCTTCCCGCACCTCGGCCCGTTTGTCAGCATGCAACTGCCGCCCCCGTTGGGCGCCGCCCGGGCGTGAGGGCGGGCGGCAGTCAGCAGCACGAAAATGGCCGCGGCGTTCGCCTGCTTTTTCTCCACCGTCTTCATTAGCCGGAGCGAGAGCGGGAGGAAGGGCTTGTCCGTGCCCCGTCATCGTCATGGCAACGCTCCGAGAGCCGGCTGCCCAGCGTCCGCCGGAGGCAGGCTCAATGCCCTCATTATTCCGCCCCCGCGTGCCGCGCCCGTGCCCGGGGGAGATGCGGCGCCGGGCGGCGATTCATCCCCCACGATCCCTCTTGACAGCCTGGCACGGCGTCCGGGCCGGCGGCCGGGCCGATTTCACAGTTTAATTACTGCTAATCCGAAGGGGGCAGAGCTAATGAGCTGCCCGCGGTCCCAGCAAGGGCGCTGCCGCGGGGAGCCCCGGGCGCCGGGCCCCCCAGGCCCCACCCCTCCCCCACGCACGGCTCCGCTGGGTTTGGGTGTCGCGAGATGACTCAGCAAACGCGGAGACGGGAGGGTCGCAGAGCGGTCAGTTCAGCCGCGTGTCCGGACAACGCCCGGGAGTGGGCCCAAACCCCGGACGCCTGGGAATTCCGCCACCACAAGCCCCACGAGGGCCCTTACGAGGACAGCCCGGCCCCGGTGGGCACGAGAGCCCGGTTCCGTGAACGCCGCCGCCCTCAGCGGCTCCCCCCGGATTTCCCCCTCCCCGCAGGGGTCCCCTCCCCCGGCTGTGTGCCAGGTGCAGAGGGGCGTCCCCGTCGGGCCCGCCCTCACCCCCGCCCACGGCCGCTCCTTCGGACCGTGCGACTCACTTTCTCGCTGCCACACCGACCGGCGCCGGGGACCCTGTGGAGACCCCCCTCCCCAGCCGTCCTGCCCTCCGGCGTCGCCCTGCCCTTACTCCTCCCACGCCCCACAGGTAGAAGCCACGTCAGACTGCTGCCCTCCGGGTCCCCCTGCAGCGCTTTGCTGCTGCTCTCGGGGTGAAGCCCCGCACCCTCCAGGGCCTGTTCAGCCCTGCCCAGCCTCCCGGCCCCAGCCCCCGGCGTCCCCGTGATTCCTGGGCCTCGCCCGCCGTGGGCCTGGGTGTGCCGTGGGTCCCTCTCACTGTCTCCGGTCCAGGCCACCGTCGGCCACCCCTCCCAGCACCTCCTGTCCCCATGGCAGCTGGGCACTCAGTCTGGGGGAAATACCGGCAACATAGGAGAGTCCAGGCGGAAGGTCAGAGGGCAGGCTATCCCGCCTGCCTCCCACTGACGTCAGCTCTGAACTTGACCTGAGCTTCCGAAGCCCAGAGCAGCCCCGGGAACGACGCCTCAGGACTCACCACACCCTCGGGAGATGCGTGGCTCAGACCCGGTTCAGGGCGCTGTCCTCAGCGGTGCCCCCCCCATTGATGGAGGGGGCCCCTCAGGAGGAGTCAGGGTGGGAGGACCCCGCAGGGTGCAGGCGGGCCCTGTCCCCACGTCTGACCGGGGCCGCCGTCTGCAGCACCGGGAAGGCGCGTCCGCGTCCGAGAGTTCATTTAGAACAGAACCTGCCAGCGGGGGCCTTGGGCCACCGGGGGCCTCGGGCCAGCAGGGGCCTCGGGCCAGGCAGCGAGCGTCAGCGTCCCCACGGACCACCCTCACCTGCTCCGCTCCAGGCGGCGGCTCAGAGTGGACGGGTCAACCTGCTCGGCCCTGCCTTCCTGCTGTTCCCTCCAGGCCTGTCACAGATGGCCAGTGTGCCCGCTCCTCGTCCGTCCATGCTCCGCAGGGGACAGGCCTTGCTGGCCTCCAGGGGGCGGTGGGGGGTGCCCAGACCGGGGGTGGTCACACTGCGGAGCGGCTCAGCAGGGCGGGCAGTTTAGTGCCGGGGACCACAGGTCGCTGATTGGTTTGCGCAAGAATTGAACGTGGGACCCAGGGCTCTGGCCTCTGGGCCGAGTGGACCCGGACTCCAGCGCCCGGAAGGAAAGGGGCGCGGGGTCGGGTGGAGCCAACCGCAGGAGGGGTCCTGGGGGGAGCGTGGCACCGGGTGGGGGAAGAGGGAGCGGGTCGGCACGAGGGGAAGGAGCAGCAACGTGGTTCCGCGTGTCCCATGGGGCGCCGGGCACAGGCCCTGACTCTGGGTCGGCCGTGAAGTCACGGGAGCTGGCGCGTCGTCGACAGCCCCACGGAGACGGCAGGAAGGAACTGGGAGAGGCCGCCTCGAAGCCCGCGGGAGGGTAATGTCCTCACCGCCCGGGTGCCCCCCAAAGACAGGAGCCCGCTGTCCGTGCACGGAGGTTATTCGGAAGACCGCCGTGCAGCGCCCCACCTGCGTGCGTGCAGAGCGTGTTTCTGACGCAGAGCGTCCGGTTTGGAGCGCGGCCTCCGAGGGCAGCGGGTGAGACTCTGGGTCTGGTGCCCACAGGGCGGGGGTGGGGCGGTTGGACAACCTGTGTCCGTCAGGACACGACTGCGACTGCGTGCCCGGCAACCCCGCCCACGAGGAGCTTGGCAGCTCGAGGCGTCTGCTGCTGTGGGACCACGGGACCGGCCACGGTGGGGACTTCCTGCAGGAGCCCCCGAGGGGCCCCTCGACAGGCGGCCTGGGGCTCCATCCCCTGATGCGGGAAAGAGCTGAGGACTTGGAGATGCACCTCTGAGCCCCGAGGTGCTCCAAGCCGTGCGGCCCCAGAGCGGTGGCCAGGCTCCCTCTGAGCACCACCCCGGCCGTCTGACCGAGTGCAGAATCGCCTGGTTAATGGGAACCGCGAGACCCAGAGCCGCGGCCTCCAGCGGACGCCCACTGGGCCGACCCGTGGTATCGACGAGAAGTGTTCAAAGCAACACCTCTGAGATGAGCCCGAGCAGATTAAAGTATCTATGGAGGACGGCCCGAGGGGCTCCGTGCTGGCCGGAGAACAAGTGTTGCCCCTCGGACGGAAGTGGGCGTTAGAAACAGGGCCGATCGTGCACGGCACGGAGGGAGGAGGGGACGGGTTGTCCACAACACACCCTGGGCCGCGAGGCCCCGGAGCCAGAGGAGGACGCGCGGTGCCTGCCAGATGCCACGGTAACCCAGGTGGGCCGAACCTGAATGGAAGAGGCAACGTCCCAGCGGTGATTAGAAAAAAGGTAAAATTCCTAAAAAAGGTTTATCTTAAGGCTAGGGCCTCCCAAAACCGGCTTTTAGAACCCAGGTGTCTTAAAAGGCAAATATTTACAATATACAAATGGCTCTTACAAACCAGTAATGAAAAAACAAAGGAAAAACGAGCGCAGACTCAGGTAAATTGTAGAAGGCATGCAAGTGGAAATAAGAACATGAAAACATGTTCGACTGTGTAACAATTTAAAATAAAAAAATTAAACAATATTTTGCCTATAACTTTGGCAAAAGTCAAAAAGCCCAATGATATCTTTTCTCCCATATACTGCTATTACTTGCATAAATTGGTAAACCCTTTTGGAGTGTAATTTGGCAATAAAAATGCACATACTCTATGAGTAAAGAATCCCATTTCTTGTGAATCCCATTTCTAATGGACAAAAACTACAGCGTGAATGCACAGATTCATGCACAAGCAACAGCCCCAGCACCACCTGCAACAGTGCGCAGGCGCAGGGGAGACGGGCCTGGCCGAGGACACCTCAGCGCTTGCGGTCACGGAGGGAGAGGCGTCCACACCTCGGGCTGGGAGAGGTGTCCATGCCTCCGGCTGGGAGAGGCGTCCAGCCAAGTGGCTCATTGTGAAGCGTGTCCACCCAGCACGTTTCAGCGTGTTTCCTCCCGTGGCACACACGAACTGATTCCTAAAGTTCTGCGGCACAGCCAAAAATGGATGCTCTGTTTTGGCCAATCTGACTGGAAAATAGGTATAATTTTGATTCGTTCACGTCGGACGGCTATTGCTGTGTTGGCTGTTGTCATTTTTCATTTGTTTGGCCACCTGAGGGGAAAGAGGCGGTGCCCAGGACTGAACAGTCAGTCAGGTGGTGTTGCTTGTTTTAGACACTCTGGTGGCACATGGTTCGGGGGGGGAGTCGCTGGCTTCACGTAAGTCCCGGAACAGCAGCCAGCTCCCGGCTTCCCATGTGAATAGAGAGCAGAGCCGAGTCCGACGAGGCGTAGCGATGAGGACGTGCGTGGGCGTGGGCTGGGCACCCAGGCCCTCAGCGTCCGGGGGCTCCGGGGGCTCGTGGGTGAGACCCCCCTGGCTTCTGAGCACTTCCCGGAGCGTGGCCGGGAGGCAGGTGGGAGGGCTGCGCTGATGGTCTCGTTCTCTTTCTGTTTGTGCTCTCCTGTGTTGTTGGGGCGAGGACCAGCTCACTTGCCGGCCAGCCGGCCCTGGGTGGTGAAGACAGACGCCAGCTGAGCAGTGTGGATGGGGAGGGCTCCCGCGAGGGAGCTGGGAGCGTGCGGAGACACGGCCTGCCTTCGCGGAGCAGCTGGGGCAGCCCTCCGTGTGGACAGAGGCGAGCCCGGGGCTGATGGCACCCAGGTGTCCGTGTGCTGGGGCCCAGACCGAGTTTCCACGGGGGGGGCGGGCGCCCAAGGACCCACTCTCCCCTCCTCCCCCCACCCCCGTCTCCACCACCGATCCCCGTGCACAGGCTTTGCTCGTCTTCCTAGAATCCTCCTCTGAACCAAGAGGGGAAGCCGGACTTTGTGTGAGTTCGGGAACAAAGACAGGTTCAGCTGTAACTTTGCTCAGAGCTCCCACAACTCTTGTTCTGACCGTGCCGAGAACACAAGTTGTTATTCTAGGGGTTTCTGCTGCTGGTCCACCTTTGGCCCTTCAGCATGGGTGGGGTTTCCCGGGTGCAGCCGGGGTCAGCCAGGATCTCCCTGCCCCTGGTCCAGGGCAGCGGTGCTGTCTCTCCTCTTCCCGAACCGCCCACCTCCCGGCAGGACCTCGGACAGCGCCCGGGGCCCCAGGAGGGTGCTGGGTGCTGGGTTTCTACTGAACCACCATGCCCCGGGGGGAAAGCTTCAGTGACTGCGTGTGCCTGTGCGTGGGCACTGCTGATGCGCGAGCCTCGCATTTTAAAGCGCTGCCCGTGCTTTCACGTGAGATCGATGAGCACTCCCTGTAACTCCGGAGCGCGCCGGGCGGATCGATGTCCCCGCCACGCTCAGGCGGCCGCGGTGCTGTTTGAAACCCATCTCTTTCCTAACTCGGAGGCTGGGGACCTCGCTGGTGGATTAATCAACAGTGCCGAGCTTAAATAAATGGGGTAAATCTTCTGCAGATCTCCCAGGGCTTCTTGCCCCAAGTGGACGGAATCCATGAGGCCGGCGTGCGGGTGGGGCAGCTGGGTCCAACCCGCAGTCTCGGGGGCCGGGTCCGCACCGAGGGGACTGGCATGGGCTCCTGCAGCAGCAGGGTTTTCTGGAGAAGACGAGAGAAGTCCACGTGAGACTGCAGACGTGCACATCCATGCCGAGGACGTGGGGGCGACGGTGTGTCTGGGGCTCCCGGCTCCCCACGGTGCGGGCCCCGCACACACCTGTGTGCCTGGGGGTGGGATTTCACTCTGGAGTCATTCAAGTGCAGGATGACCCCAGAGACACAGACCTGGGGCAGGAGGGGGTCCAAAGGGCCGCTCAGTCCCACTCCTTCGTTTCTAGTTCCTGTTGGGGGGGTGGGGGGCCTGAGGTTGGCTCCACTCGAGAACCTCGTGACCTCCCCTCCGGTCCTGTGAGGGGACCGCACAGTGGCTTCTGTGGCAGCTTCAAACATCCGGGGAGCAGCCCTGGGGCCTGGCAGGTCTCCGAGGGCTGCACTCCGGATGCCCCCCAGGGCCAGGTGCTGCCCACCTGCAGTCTCACCTCCCCCTCGGGCTCTAAGGGCTGCTGGGCACACCCGACCCCCTGCGGCTCTCTTGTGCCGGGAGTCCCCCGTGAAGCTCAGAGTTCGCACACCTCTGGGCTTCCGTCCGCTGGGCCTGGGGTTCATGCGCTTCGGTGCCCAGCCAGCCCTGGCAGCCGGTGCCCACCGCTCCCAGCTGGTCCTCCGGTCCCCAGCAAGGCCAAGGCCAGAGCCCTCTTGGTCTTCCCGCTTTCCCTGCTTGACCTCTCCCAGCGGGGGCTTCTTCACTCCTGGCCCGCCCGCTGCCTGTCCGAGGTTTCCGCCCCCAGCCAGCATCGCTCTGCATCGAAAATTCCTGCGTCTTTCTCCTCACTCGCAGCCTGAGCTCCACCACCAGGCAGTCTCCTGGGGGTGCTCCCACCTGGTCCCCACCCGAGAACGCAGGGGAGCTGGTCGGCGCAGCGCTGCAGAGCAGGCGCCGCGTCGGGGTGTCTGGGTCCTCACGCTGCACCCCCAGGAACGCCCTGCTGGAGGCGCTCTGCGGAAAGAGACTTCGGCTTTTCTCCTCTGGACTCGGTTCCTTCACAGGTTAACCGACACCGTGTTAGAGAGAGAGGGCGTTCAGGGGGCATCCAGATGCGACCGCATGTCTGATCTGGTTACGCGGGGCGGCGGTGCAGGCGGATGTTACCGCAAAGCAGGAGCTCAGCTCAGACCGGGAACGACTGGCTGGAGGCTTCCTGCGCCGTAGACGTTCGTCCCCCGGCTTCTCCGAGTGCAGCCACAGCGGTAAACCGGTCACGAGCAAATGCCGTCGCCTGTGCACCGGTGTTTTCTCGTCTCCAGGAGGAACTGCAGTGAGCACTCCCCGGGTCTTCACCCTGGGGGGCGTGCCCGAGTCGCTCGTCAGTCCACGTGACCGGGACGCTGTGCTCCGCCGGCGGCAGTGGCTCGAACCTCCGAGACGTGCGCCCGTGCAGGGGAACAGAGCCCGAATCCCCGTCTCTGCGCCTCCGGGAGCGGGGCTGACGTGCTGTCGTTGGGAGGAAGGCGCCGAGGCTGGCGCGGAAGCCCTTGCTGCTCCCCGGCGTGAGGACAGGCGGCGGGTCTGGCACCTCAGCACAGAGCGGGCTCCGCTTCCGGAGCAGAGCGGTGCGGGCGGGGTGACCCCCCCCCCACACAACGTGGGCCTGGTGGAACCTGGCGTGAAGTTTCACTGTCGTGCGCTCATCCGCCTGCAGCGCCGCAGGCCCGACGCCCCAGCCGGTTTTGCTGGGCTGAAATCGCGGTGCCCGCAGGCCCGCTCAGCGCGTCCGCCGGTTCTGAGTTTGAATCCATCCCATCTCGAAGCTCCCCTCCCCGCCCCCTAACCCCACCTTCCCGTCTGACTCCCCCGCTGCCCCTCTGACCCTGTAGGTGGCCAGCAGGTGACGGTAGAGACCACAGCCCGCCACTTGATCGGAACTGAGGACGTGCAGACTGTTCCAACGGTCCCTTGCGTAGACTCGCGACGTCTTCTCTCCCGCCGCAGCCCCGCCCGGCGCTAGCCCCGCCCCCGCTCTCAGCCCCCGCCCAGCCCCGCCCCCAGCCCAGCATCTCCCCACTGTCCAGGGTGAGGACTCAGTCTGTGCCCCCGGGGTTAGCCCTGATTCCTGCTTCCCGTCCTGAGCTGTCGGCGGCCCGGAGCGACCTGCCGGCTGAATTCCCGTGAAGTGGGGGGCGGGGGGCGGGGGGGTGACGGCAGCAGTAATTCTGGAACACGACCGCAGCCCCCCAGGACTCAGCGGACAGCCTCACGCTCAGACACGTTTCCCACCAGACCCAGAGAGCTGCGAATTCCAACAGGAATTAGTTAATTACTAGTAATTAATTCCCTTCCCCTACAGTGCTTTTTATACTGTGCGTTTGGGAGGTCTTTTTCAGATGCCGCTGTTTCTTTAAGGAGCAAAGAAAAAACATATGTGCGTCAGCAACTCGAGGTTTAAAGGAGAGGAGAGGATGTCGGCTTACCGAGATGACAGGTGGCTTAGTCTCCCACGTCCTCGTTGCGAGTTCAAAGCACATTTTCTTACAAATTAGGCGAGTAACATTCAGGGAGACGGGAGAGGGAGAGATACGACTTTCAAACGTGCAAAGAATTTAAGAGGCACGGAGGGAAATCAGATTCCCCGGGGGCCCTGCCTCAGACGGCAACCGGGTGAGGGGAGGGGCGTCGTCGTCGACGTTTAAATCCGGGGGAGTCTTGGTTAATCAGCTCAGCCACGTGGCTTCGGCCCACCGTTGGTGACCGCAGACCCAGGAACTGGCCCTGGACATGTGACGGGTGACCCAGCCGGCAGGACACACCCAGCATGGCGACTCTGCCGGGAGGGTCCTGGGGACGCCCTGCAGCTGCTGGCTGGATTCTAGACGGGACGGGCCCCAGTGCCACCGTGAGAGACGCCCCGCCCCCCAGCGGCCAGACGGGTTCCAGGACTCGGCCCGAGGGCCGACATCGGGCAGGTGTCTGCAGAGTCCCACCTTTTACCTTAAAGACGGCTGTGGAGCCTGGCAATCTGCTCTGCAGTGTGAGAACCTCGGGATGTTTGTATTTGGTTTTCACCCACTGTCGGCTGGCAGGGTGCCCGCAGCAGAGCGAGTAAACCCTTCCAGAATTCCGGGCTTCGGGTTGGGACCCAGCCCGTGGCTGGCAGCCAGGCCCTCGGGCCCCAGCTGACACATCGGCATGTTTACTGTGCGAGGGCCGTGCAGGGCACGCACGCGAGGCTGGGAAATGCCTGCCGGATGCCAAGTGTTTCTGTGCCTCCCGGGCCGCCAGCCGCGCTCTGAGACCACCACGGATCCTGAGTGCAGACCTGGGTGCTCCGGCGTCCGGCCGGCCCCTCTGAGGACAGACAGCTTCCTGAGTCACCCGGCCCCGTGAAACTTCCTCGCAGCAGCTCAGACTCCCCCTCCACATCCACTCCCCCTCCTGCGGGGGTGAGTCCTGTCTCGGCTTCAGTCTGAGCCAGTGCACCCGAGGCCCCACCCGCACACCCGGGCTGCAGCAGGAATCTGGCCATGCCCCTCTCCCGCCCCTCCCTGTGTGGATGGATGGATGATGGAGGCCAAGGGGACTCAGGGTTGGGAGCTCCCCCAAATCCGTAAACCACAAACACTCCCCTGGCACGCTGGGGAGCCCAGAGAGTCACCCTTAACTCGGTGGCTGTCCCCTCTGGGCACCGAGTTGTCCCAGAAAAGCCATGCTCAAACCACCCCCCAAGCCCTCTGCCCAGCACCGCACAGGCCTCAGGATCCAGGTCCCTGGCCCTCAAACGCCCCTCCCACCTCTGGGCCCACCCTGCCCCCATCGAGCTGCTCCGACTGCCCCGCTCCACAGCCTGCGGTGCTCGCTCACCTCCCGACTTCAGCCTGTCCGAGCCTGACGTCCCCACGGGCCCGTGGCCAGCTCATGGGGACCAGCAGCTCCACCCTCCTCCCTCCTGCTGGGCCCTGATCGTGGTCTGTCCTACCCCCAGTGCTGCCAAAAGCAGGGTCCCCTGAAAGGGAGACGCCATCTCGCCCACAGGTTGTCGGGCCCCCCAGGCTGGTTCCCGTACCGAGACCCTCGACTCCCCCTGAGGCTGTGCCCTCTGCTCTACAGCTAAGTGACAGGTCACCGAGGGGGGGTCTGGTGGCTGCAGTGGCCCAGAGCCCCTCGTGACCATGAGGGGAGGGCCCTCCCCGGGTGCCTGTGGGCAGTGCCAGCGAGTGCGTGAAGGGTGGGGGTCTCTCACTGTGGGCTGAGAGGCTGCCCGCAGAAGAGGTGAAACCGTGCCCGCCGCCCACTCTGTCTTCCTTTACCACAGTGTCACCATGGCAACCGGGTACCCAGGCAATTTCCATTCAGTTCACAGTGGCAAGGTGGGGCGAGGGGCAGGGGTGTCACCGCCTGGCCCACCAGAAGGGAGGCCGGCTCTGGAGTCAGAGACGGAGCTCACGGAAAACACACCCGACGCCCTCCGGTCCCGCTCTCTGTGGGTGGAAATTCCTGTTCGGAGCAACGCCGGGATCCTGAGGTGGCCCCTCCCCCACGAAATCCAGCAAACCCCCATCTTTGCTCAGAAGTCATGCGTTCCTGTCCACTTTCCACCTCGTCCTGGCTAGCGACTCGAACGGGCTTCTACCCCTGCACCAACTTCTGGGACTGCGAGAGAGATGCCGGGTGACCAGTGGGAGAGGGACAAGGCCCGGGCAGCCTTTCCCGGGCGCCTTCCAGGGCCACCGCCATGCAGGGAGCCCCATGCGCGGCACGCTGCCCCCAGGCCAGACAGAGCCCCGCAGACGCGCACTCAGCAGTGAGCGGGCTCAGGGTCTCGTGGGTCTCTGGACCAGTCGGGTGACCTATGTACAACCTCCCTCTCCCTCCACGAAACAGAGCTAGCTGAGACCCGCCCCGGCCCCCTGGTCCTGCCTCATCTCTCTCCCGACCCGACTTGGTGAGGCTCCTACGAGGCAGGAGCCACTCGGGACCCGGCCGGAGGCGGGGGTGGTCTCGTGCGGGACACGGGATGCCAGCGGATGAGTATGAGGCGCTGAGGCTGGCCCCAGAGTGTCCCCGGTCGGGCCACGGAGCTCAGGCAGCCAGGGGCTTCCTCCCAGCCTTTCTCTGTGGGCGCCGCCCTCCCCTCCTGGCCTGGCCGGGGCGAGCATCCCCTCGCTGCCTCAGGCTGGGTCTGTCTGTGGGTGCGGCCCAGCGGGGCCTCAGTGAGCAGCTGCGTTCAGAGGCTGAGCAGGTACAAGGCCGGTGCGTGGAGCGTGCGATCAAACAGGAGACCGCCTGAGTGTCCGGGAGCCCCCAGCCATGGTGGCCACCGGCGTGGCCGCTCTGCCCCGTGGCCGTCTGTGCTGTCCCTGCGGAGAGCACAGAGCGAGGGGGATGCGCAGAGACGTTAAATCCGCTCACGAGGAGGCTGTGGTGGAGGTTCGGGCTGCTGCAGAAGTGAATTCTAAATAAACATCTGTTGTGAGAGGTTCGACAGACTCGAATCCACGGTAACTTCCTGCAAAACAGACGACCCATTTCAGGGGGCCGTGGGGGTCACAGACTCCAGACTGCGCCCGTTTGAGTGGGAGTGGGGCCCGCGGTGCAGGCTTGTCGGTGCCACTCCGTTTCCTCGGGGCGGCCCCCCTGGAGTCAGCGGTTTGGAGTCGGGGACTCAGTGGGAAGATGACGTTGCTGTTTCTCCGAACCCCCTTTCTTCCTGCGCCCCCGTTTTGTGACTTCCCAAGGGGGGTGGATTGCACCCCCACCCGCACTCACCGCAGTGTTCATCTCAGCGCCGCTGGGCGGTCTCCCTCCGCGCTGGGCCGGTGCACCCAGCACAGCGGGCCGCCAGCCCAGCTTCAGCTCTGAGACGTGAAATACATTTTTAATAAGGACGACCACGTTTGTTTCCTTAGGAACGTATTTTGAAGAGTTGATAATAAGTTTCCTCTACAGAGAGAAGTCATTTGAAGTAAAAAACAAACATCCGAGGACTCTGTTCCCATAGGAATTGTTTCTCCAGGTGCCGCCCACACCCGGGACTTGCTGGCGTGCGGGGGACCGGCTGGATTCACCCGTGGGCGTGGAGCTGGTCGGCGGGTAGGAGACTTTAAAAATGACAAAGAGCTTTTTGAATCCGACAGGTCAGGATGGGGGGCCCCTTTTCTGAGCTGGGTTTCAAGGGAGGTGTGGGCAGGGCTGGAACCCCCGAGGACCGCCTCCGGGCGGGGCGGAACCCCCAGAGCCCCCGCTGCTGCCCCCGGGCACGGAGTGAAGAAGGTGAAGATGCTGGGCGCCTTGTCCTGGGCGGATGGAGGACGGCTTCAGCCCGGCAAGGCCTCTGCACGTACGCTCACTGCGTTTCTCTGCGTCAGGGCCAGGAGCAGCGAGCAGGGCGTCCGGAGCCTCCGGGGCTTGGGGGGCTGCCTGAGGCTGCCGCGCACTGGCTCCGCCCAGGTCCGGCTGTGGGATGTCCCCACGCTGGACCCCGCTGCGCGCCCGCCAGGCAGAGCTGGGACTGAAACCTGCCCCACACTGCCATCGGAGGTCTGGTCCCGGGACTCCTTAGCCGGGAGGGCGGCTCCCCAGCTCCAGACAGCTGCGCTTCCTAGAAAACCGGGCAGAGGCGCCCCGGCGCCGGTCGTGTTTGCGAGTGGGGCCCTGAGCACAGCAGGGCCTGGTGGTCTGTTAGGTCCTGGGGGTGGCAACGGCTCCCGTGACCGTGTGGCACCGGAGAGCTCGAGGAACCGGAATGGAACAGCCCAGGAGCTGCTGCTCCACTTAAAGGCTGCACCCTGCCCTGGCCGGGCTGTGCAGTGGGTTCAGCGCCCTCCCGACGCACCAAGGTTGTGGGTTCCATCCCTGGTCAGGGCACATACAAGAATCAACCCATAGCACAACAATAAGTGAAACAACAAGTCAGTGTCTCACCCGGGCTGGTGGGGCATGGCCCCACAAAGCAAAAGGTCCCGGTTCAGTTCCCAGTCAGGGCACCTGCCTGAGTTGCAGGCTTGGTCCCTCCTCAGGGCGTGTGAGAGAGGTGGTCGATTGATGTTTCTCTCTCACAGTGATGTTTCTCTCCCTCTCTCTCTCCCTCCCTTCCCCTCTCTCTAAAAATAAATACATAAAATCTTAAAAAAATAGACCAGTGTTTCTGCCTTTCTCTCTGTCTCTCAAATCAGTTAAAAAAAAAAAAAAAACTGTCACCGGTGTAATTGGCGTCAGCTTGGGCTGTGTCTCCTCTTCTGTGTAATAAACAGGAGGATTATTTCAGACTGATCGGGGGCGGCTGCACCTTGTAAATCACCGAGAGCGGAGGCTGTTTCACACCCTGCCCGTGGGCTTGGCAGGCGCGGCGGCTCTAATCCACTCTGGTGGGTGACGCATGGCTGCGTCACTGTTGGCTGGAGACCGGAGGGTTTTGTTTTCACTTTAAATACGAGCCTGGGGAGCGAGCAGAAGGCGAGAGAGCTCCGAGGGCCACCGGGTCGACAGAAACACCACGAGTCAGCCCCTCTGAGTCGTGCCTGACCCGTCCGAACACGCCGGGACTCCTCAACCCAGACCCGTGCCTCGGGGCACCGTGAGGTCACCGAGGAACGGGGAGGAAGAGGTCAGAAACGCGAAGGAAGGAGGCGGACAGCGCCCTTAGACCACGGCGTGGACTTAGATCAACGAGGAGTTGCCAGAATTTGCTGTAACGACAGCCAGAAACTTAATGAGGTGACAGTGCTGAGCACGGCGGGGTCACCGGGTTTGCCACTGTCCCCGGGGCTGGGGGCCGCCCTGGGGTCAGGGGACAGGGAGAACTGGGGGGTGGGACGACTCTTCACCGCCTGCTGTGGTGGTTGCACTTGTAGGAACGGATCCCGAAGGAACAATAACCCACACAGACCAAGTCTACGGATGAGCATAGTAACTGCAGCGAGATTTGCAAGCGAAGTTCTGGAAGCACCCGGCATGCACCATGGCAGCAACTCCCGGGCGGAAGGAGCTCCGTGCTCCTGGGAACGGTCTCTGCAGACGGCTCCGCTCCGCGGGGCGGACGCGCTGAGCACCAGGCAAGACGAGCGGCCTCCTGGGGATCGTACCTGGGTTCTAACAGACACGCCCACTAGCGAGTGGATCGAGGTGGCGGAGTTATGAGTGATTCTAATTTTATTGTTCCATATTTTCTAAGTTTCCACAGATGTATGCAGCAAAGCGAAAACAGCGTCCTAACAAAAATATGCATTCCCCGACTCTGAACACGCAGAAGGCTACCTGTAACTCAGGCTGCGACACGGGGACTTTCCAACAGGGCCGCCCACTCTGTGTCTGTGTGGGTGTTCCTCCCTGCCCCCCCATCCCCCCACCCATCTACCCACCCACCCATCCATCCACCTGTCTCCCCGCCCCCCCCCCCCCGAGGACTGGCTGTTCCTGTGCAGACCGCTGCCCCCTACCCTGGGCCACTGACCGTACTGGCCTCTTTTTCCTGATAGGGTTTCTAAAAACTTATAACACTATATTTAAATTTTAAATGAAACTCAGGTGAGGGACCCCTCCCCCTCCCATTCCACACGATGGCTCTTAAATCTCCCCTAAATGAACCCGAAATGACCGGAGGATACGGAGGGAGGGCTCCCTCGGAGGTTGGAGACCCCAGCCCAGGCCCAGGCCCAGCCCCGGGGCCTCCGCACCTCCCTGACCACGTTCCCACCCAGACGTTGTTCCGGAGCTCCCGGGACAGGGTGGGAGGCCCACATGAGAAAGAAGGAGCAACTGTGGTTAAACAAGGGAGCGGGCAGAAAGTAAAAGTTACTCCAGCAACCCTACTATTTTCCCTACAATTTGTGAAAAAATTGTAGCTTTTTGGGTGCCAGGCCCGTTCTCTGTGGTTCTCACGGGAGCACCCTCAGTTCTGCTCTCCTAGCTGGCTCTTGGCTGGAGGGGCCGGTGGGGCCGTGCGGCCTGTGGGCCCCGTGGACCGCTCCTCCCCCCACCCCTCCACCACAATGCCCAGCTATGTGGGCTCACACTTGCAGAACCAACCAATTAAAAGCATCTTCAGCCCTGGCTGGTGTGGCTTAGTGGATTGAGCTCTTGCCTGAGAACCAGGGGGTCGCTGGTTGGATTCCCAGTCAGGGCACATGCCTGGGGGCCAGGTCCCCAGTAGGGGGTGCTCAAGAGGCAACTACACATTGATGTTTCTCTCCCTTTCTCCTCCCTCTCCCTTCTCTAAAAAATACATAAATAAAATCTTAAAAAACAAAGCATCTCTGACCTTCCAGGGCTCTGCCTTCAGGCAGCCTGGCTGTCTGGCCTTGGAACCCCACACACATCTGAAACCTCGGGGAGGCCCGAGGCCCACGTGTAACATACAGGGTGTGCTCAGTGGCCCCTTTGTGTGCAGAGCCGGAAACGACGCTCCCGCGTCGCTGCATCCAGCCCGCCCTCCGCCCGCGCATTCCCGGCTTACAGCGTCATTTCCGCACGGTCTGGTGAGGCACCCCATCCACCTGGCTGTCTGTTCCTGTCTGTTCGCTACAAATCTGTTTGCTCTTACTTTTCCTGGGGGAGGGGAGGAGATTTCAGAGCGAGAGTGGTGCCTGGCTCGAGTGCCGTCTTCGGAGCAGTGGCGGGAGTCCTGCCACTCCGCTTTCTTGTCCGGCCTCGTAAGGACACGTTTGGGGGGCCCTGTGCGGTCTCACTGCAAGAACCGGCCCCGGGGTGCTGGGGCGGCGGGCACGCCCCACCAGCAGGCGCGCACGCAGCTGCGTCCCTCACGGACGGGCCCCAAACGGTGTCGGGCTCTTCTCTGGGAAGAGACAGGCCCAATTAAGCCAAACACATTAGCAAATGGGGAGAAAGACGAGCGTGACTGGCAGCGTCTCTTCCGGAGCCGCGCGGGTCTCCACACCTCTCCACCATCACGCTCTGCGCACATCGCTTTGACAGTGAGAAACAAGATTTGTCCCCTGCAAAATTAAATGTCACTCTCGATAGCATAATATCGGAAGCATCATCCTCCCAAGTCCACACCAATCCTTGACACAGAAAATTAAACTCCCCTGTTTATTGAGTGGGTAATGCAGCCTTCAAATGTGCCGGAGCCCCTGCCAGGTGAGAAATTAAAGAAGCTGCACTATAAACGCTAATAGTACGGAGGAAAGCGGAAAAGGTAACTTAATGGGTAATCAGAAGAACTCATAAAACTAATCATGCGATTAATGTCTTCAGAAGCAGGCGGCCGAGGGCGCGATCAGACGGCAATGCGGGGCTGGCCTGGGCCTTAGTGAGCTCTGGGCCCCGGGCCGGCCCGCGGGTGGTGGAGGCCCCGCCCCGCCGCGTGGCCCCGCCTTCCTGCACCCGCCCCCGGAGACAAGCAGTTACCCCTGGCCAATGAGGAGCTCACCTGCCCTCAGAGCCTCCTTCCCTGCCCTGGACAGACAGACAGACACTGGGAGAGCGCGGGAGGGCTGAGTGGACCTCAGAGCGATGGGCTCGGCTCCTTGAGGGCAGCTGTCCCAGGAAATGAGGGGCCGCACCTCAGCTCATGTAAACATCTCTGGGGCCCAGCTGCCGCTGTCTCGGGGGGGTGGGGGGGCTGCAGTAACCAATCACAGTCTGGGGGGGGCCCGACACCACTCAGCCCGCGGCACCGGCGTGAGCACCTTCTCCTTGGTGAGCTCCCTGGACGGCCCAGAGGCCACGGCCACGGGTTCTCTGCTGAACTCAGAGAACCTCCCACTCTGCCCACTCGTGGGCGAGCCCTGCACACACTGTCGCCTCGTGTCATTCCCACGTGTCTGATGCCACCAGACAACGAGCTGTGATGGCAAGACCCACAGCTTTTCACCTCACATGCTCTTCCACGGTCACGACACAGATCGGCACCCAGACGGCCAGCCGGTGTCTGCTGCCTTGAGAGTGACCCCGCGGGGGTGTGTTCGTGTTCGGTGGGTGGAGGACTGTCTCCCGCCCCACGTCTGCTCCCCAGAGTCAAGCACACTTCCCGAAGTTGACAACACACCGCGGGGCGGGCGAACAGTGAGTACTCACAAAGGGGCGGAGAGCGCCCAGGGTCTCTCGCCCAACGTAAAATGCTTACCCACCCGTGATCCACTCACCCATTCATCATCCGTCCGACAGAGACCGGCGGGAGGACAGATGGGTGGTGCACATTCTGAGCACACTGTGCCGGCGGCTCCAGGGGCAAAGTGGTCTGGGACCACGGGGGTCCGGTGCTGGAGGGGCTGCGCCCGCTCCTCCTCCTGAGGGCCCGTCTCGGACGTGAGGAGACGGAGTCCAGCACTAGTTCAAGACGGTCGGGGAGCCCCGAACAGCTGCTGCACCGTTCCTGCTCCAGCCCCAGCCCTGACCAGACGACGCTGCGGAGGACCAACCACGATTCCCAGAGGCCTGGACACAGAGGCCACAGGCCTCCAGCACCCCTGGCACACAACGGCACGCAGTGGAGAACCGTGAGTGTGAGGAGGTCAAAGCTCCGATTTCCGCCTCGGTGCCCCGGTGACTTTTAACTGAAATACCAGCTTGTTTCTGCAAATGTTCCCTGGGTCTCCAGTTCGCACTCAGGGGGCCTGCAGCCCCTCCCCATCCCCTCCCAGCGTGGCCCCGTGACCTGCAGGAGGCCTGCGAAGGGCCTCGGACCCTCTGCTGGGAGGGAGGCCGGGCCCACGGCCTCAGTGCCTCTCGCTCTGCCTGATGTTCTGCGGAACCCGGCGAAGCATGTCCTTTGACAAGAGCCCCACGGCTCTGCCCTCGGTGCTGACGTGAATAAGTTCACATTTTCCCTTGGTGACTGGGCAGACGTGTCACAGGCCTGGACGATGGCCCTGCGTGTGGGACAGACTCAGAGGAGGGCCGTGCAGAGGAGCGGGGGTGATGCTCTCAGGTCCAACCAAGTAGGCTTTGGATTAGGTCCGCTCCCCTTTCATCCCCCTGCAAGACCAGCAGCTCAGAGCTGCAGTTCTCAACGTGGGAACTTTGCCAATGTTGCTAACCCTCCATGTGATCTCCATTTCCGTGGTTCTGTTCCTGTTCTAGTTGTTCACTTAGTTTGTGTTCGTTTTTTTTTTTTAGGTTCAGTTGCTGATAGTTGTGAGTTTGTTGTTATTTTACTATTCATAATTTTGATCACCTTCTCTTTCTTAGATGAGTCCCTTTAACATTTCATAAAATAAGGGCTTGATGATGATGAACTCCTTTAACTTGACCTTATCTGAGAAGCACTTTATCTGCCCTTCCGTTCTAAGCGATAGCTTTGCTGGATAGAGTCATCTTGGATGTAGGTCCCTGCCTTTCATGACTTCAAATACTTCTTTCTAGCCCTTACTTGCCTGCAAGGTTTCTTTTGAGAAATCAGCTGATAGTCTTATGGGCATTTTTTTGTAAGTAATTGTCTCCTTTCCTTGTGCTGCTTTTATGATTCTCTCCTTAACTTTGATATTGGGTAATGTAATTATGATGTGCTTTGGTGTGTGCTTCCTGGGTCCAATTTCTTTGGGACTCTCTGGCCTTCCTGGACTTCCTGGAAGTCTATTTCTTTTTGCCAGATTGGGGAAATTCTCCTTCGTTATTTTTTCAAATAAGTTTTCAATTTCTTGCTCTTCCTCTTCTCCTTCTGGCACCCCTATGATTCAGATGTTGGAAAGTTTAAGGTTGTCCCAGAGGTTCCTAAGCCTCTCCTCATTTTTTTGAATTCTTGTTTCTTCATTCTGTTCTGGTTGAATGTTTATCTCCTCCTTCTGGTCCAAACTGTTGATCTGAGTCCCAGGTTCCTTCCCTTCAGTGTTGGTTCCCTGTACATTTTTCTTTATTTCATTTTGCATAGCCTTCACTTTTTCCTCTATTTTGTGACCATACTCAACCAATTCTGTGAGCATCCTGATTACCAGTGTTTTGAATTGTGCATCTGATAAGCTGGCTGTCTCTTCATTGCTTAGTTGTATTTTTTCTGGAGCTTTCATCTGTTCTTTCATTTGGGCCATTTTTTTAAATTGGTGTACCTGTTAGTAGTGAGGGGCGGAGCCTTAGGTGTTCACCAGGATGGAGCAACCTGCGCTGTGGTGCTGTCTGTGGGGGAGGGGTCCCAGAGGGAATAGTACCACTTGCTCCGCTCTTGCTGGTTTTCAGTCACTTGCCCTGCTATCCACAAGGAAATTGGGCCCTTCTGGTGCTGATGCCTGAGTGTGTGGGCTTGTGTACATTCTAGGACCCTATGGGTCTCCCCCATGAACTCTCCTGTGAGGCTGGGAGTTCCTCCTGCCACCTCAACACCCATAGATTTTTACAGTCAGAGGCTTCGAGGCTTTATTTCCCCGCACTGGAGCCCTGGGTTGCATGGTCTGTCTCGATCCCCAGTTGTTCCTCCTGGTTTATCTGCACATGAATGTGGGACTGCCCAGTCCGCCAGCTGCTGCCTTGCCGAGAGTCCTCTCCGCCCGGCTGCCCATCTCCACCCCTCCTACCAGTCTGGATGGATGTTTCTTCTTTAACTCCTTGCTTGTCAGACTTCCATACAGTTCGGTTTTCTGGCAGTTCTGGTTGTTTTGTGGTCTTAAATTTGTTTTTGTCCTTCTTTTGGTTGTGGGAAGAGGCAAAGTGTATGTCTGTATGCCTCTATCTTGGCTGGAAGTTGATCACATGCACAGATTTTTATACACTCACAGGCTCACCACACACATGCACGGGCTGACACAGAGCACGTTCTCACATGCTCACTCACATGCATACACTCAAGAGCACACGCACACCCTGTCACATGTCACACACAGGCTCACGCACACCGAGACACACATGTGCACACATAGGCTCACACTAGTGCACACACAAGTGTGCACACGTGAATGGAAGAACGTGCCCTCACAGCCTCAGAAGTCCCCCTGCAGAGGCCAGAGTCTGTGGGACAGGGACGGTCCCCTGAGTGACCTGTTTTGGGATGGAGGGCTGTGCGGGGCCCCTGCAGAGGGCTGGCGATGGCCTGGACATTGGTCATCCCTCCATCCAGACGACGTGGCAGGTTCGCTGGCCCTCTGTGGGCACTGAGGGCCCTTGGGGGCTTGCTTCCTGTCAGCTTCCAGTGGCCCCAGCAGAAGAGGGGAAATGCAGGTCGGCCATAGAGGATTTCACTTCAGATATGACGTTAGGGACCAAGTCACTGCCAACCCTTTCACTGCAGCCTGAGGGGCAGGCCACCCCAGGGACTCTGTTTGCCCTTCTCTCCATCTCCTCTCCTGTCCTGTCCCACCCTGTCCTTTAAGTCCTGGGAGATTCCTGCCACGTGTGGTGGGGGGAGACACCCTAGTTCTAGGATCCCGTGAGCTCTGGAGAAAAGGATGTAAGTGTGACCCCTAGTGGCTACAGCAAGCACAGCACTCTTGACTGCGTGTCCAGGTGGAGGTCCGGCTTGGGGGTGTTACATGCCTGGGGGCCTGGCTGGCTCTGTGTCTGGAGAAACGACGGCTGGATGTCCTCCCAACAAGGGCCAGAATCCAGGGCCCCGATTCCGGAGCAGAGGCTGCTGTCTCCACCCTCCCTGCACCTGCCTGTCGGGACCTTCCCCTCACCTGACCCCCGACAGGGGAGAAGGCGTGGACGCAGGCCCCAGGGAGTGAAGCCCTCTGTGCTCTCCTCCATCATAGGAAATGCCCACTGCGCTGCGTCTCCTCCACGCGGAGGCCTCTCAGGTGCCGGGGCCACACCGACCCCAGGACAGGGCCTCCTCCTGCCTCAGCTCCGGGAGACAGCTCCGCGCTGAGGTCCCGCATGGACGCCGTGGGTGGGGGTGCCTCGTGGGGGGCCTGGCTCCTCCCTTTCCTCGGAACACTGGAGTGGACGCAGCAGCGCAGCTGGGCAGTGCGGTCATGCACAAGCTCCCCTTCCAGTGTCCTGGAGATTTCTCGGCCCACGTGACTCCGAGGCCCCATCCTCCCCCTCCCCAAGCCGGTCCCTGGCCCTTCCGCTGGACGGGCTGTTCTGCGGCCCCACTGGGAGCAGGGCCAGGAGGGCGGGGAAAGCTCTCGGCAAGTTCCCACTTCAACCGGGAGGTCACAGGACACTGTCCCTCGGGCCCAGGAGCAGCCACTGCGACGCCACAAGGACGTTTGCTGGAGCTGGCGCAGCCCGGGACCCGCCGTGGACACGGCGCAGTGCGAGACTCAACACACGTCCCCGCCGGTCCCTCGTGAAGGAGCAAGAAGCAGTCTGAAGCAAAGCAACGTCGGGGTGTGGTGGTTAATTTTGCGTCACTCTGCTTGGGCTAAGGGGTGCCCAGTTGGCTGGTACACACTCCCTGGTTCTCAGGCCTTTGGGGCTGGACTTGAACTCACACCACTGGCCCCCCCGGCCTCCGGGCTGCAGAGGGCAGATCGTGGGGCTTCTCAGCCTCCAAACCTCCTTAGCGAAGCTTCTCCGGCCCACTGGCCCAGGTTCTCTCGGGAGCCCCGACGCAGCAGCAGCAGCAGCAGCAGCATGGGGGCAGCGGCCCAGCACCTGAGAGCTGGGGGTGGGGGTCGGCCCCCTCTTGCCCGGCACTCGCGCTGCAGACCCGCGTCCCCCGGGAGGGCAGCCGGGGCGGCACGTCCCCTAGTCCCAGCAGAGGCCGGGGACCCGAGGGCACGTCACAGTTCTTCCCGGGTCTGCGTTCCGGGGCAGAGGGACAGCTGTCAGGGGCCCAGAGAGGGCAGTGCCCGAGGGACGCACCCAGGCCTGACTTGCAGCGGGGTGAACGCCCCTGAGACGCTCAGTCACCCCCACTCACCACGTGGGACACGACCCGTCTCGGGCTCTTCCTCTCGCCCGCTCCGCACGCCCCCCCGCCACGTTGAGAACACGCCACGTTGAGAACGACACGTCTCCGCACCAGCGTCAAAGGGGGCTCCCGGCAGTGCAGAGGGCACAGGGCTCTGGGGGCCGTGACTCTGGGGGGCCTCAGCGCCGGCTGCTGGGGCACACGCTGAGCGTGAGGGCCGCGCGTGTGCGAGGAAGGAAGCCGGTGCAGGCCCTTCCCGCTTCTCCCTCCTGCAGCCCCCCTGCCGCGCTGCGGAAGGGGCGGGGGGCAGGACTTCTGTCCAGGAACCTTCGTCTTCAGAAAGCAAGTATTCCTCACGGTTTTCCCCAGTGACCAGGCCATCCCATAATGAGCGCCACTGAGTCGGGGGGTTAAAAGTGACGAGACAGCACGGCCATACACACGCTGCGGACACCAGTACAAGCTCCCTGCTCTCCGACAGTTAACAGCGACTGGAGGGGACCCGGCCTCTGCAGGTGGCAGTGTCCCCAGTGCATGCCGAGGCCACGTCACAGCTCCCCCCCGGGAGTGCCGGCCCCCGGCCCCTGGTGCTCCCCTTTCCCCTAAGGGAGGCACCCGAGACTGAGGGGGTTCTCAGTGACCTGAGCGTCCACCTGCTGATGACGGTCCCTCGAGGGGCCAGGAACACCCGTGGGCCCGCCTGCTCCCGTGTTTAGGGGTGAGTGGCTGTGGAACTCGGCGTTTTCAAACGCCTGAGGGTGTGAAGGGGAAAGTGCGGCCCCACAGGAGACAGTGGGAACACACACACACACACACGCACGTGCCCCTCTACACACACGTGCACACAGATGCACACACGTGACTCGCACACCGCCACATCCTGCCGTTTCCGGCTTTTCTTCTCAAAACCACACGTGTTTCATTAGGGTTCGTGCTGAGTGTCTTCTGATTTATGGCAATTGTCAACAAAAGCACAAACACAGGCGGCTCTAACCCTGCTGGAGCTAGGAGTTAACTGGCATGAAATCGTGGTGTTGTTTTCCCTAAAAAAAGGAAGGAGGGCGCAAACACTGCGTCGCACGGAATGCTCAGGATGCGGAGCAGCGCCGGATGGCAGCCCGCCACGCCTGCGGTGTCTGTCGGTGGGAGCGGGGTTTGCCGGGACAGCGTCTGACGCGGACTCCGCCCGCGGCCCGGGTGCCCCTGGCCTGGGGGCCCCGAGAGACCAGTTCCCGTATGCAGCCCGACTCGGATGAAACATCCTCAGTGGAGGGAAAAAAAAGCCAGTGCCTCAATAGCCCCTTGATTAGATTTTCATCTCCCGAGCAGACAAGTATGAATATTTATTACCATGAAGGCAGACTTGCCTGTTCCCATCGCTCTGATCTTGAATATTACCCACCGCTAATTTTTATGAAAATTTGGGCAACATAATGTTTTTACATAAACTGACAGTTCTTGAGATAATCCCGTTATTGTCTGGGTGAAAATGACAGCTTCCGCTTATTCATGTGTTAACGAGGGATTAAATATTGTTTTTCATCCCCGTAATCTAAGATGGACTGGAAATTAAAAATTGAACATTGTATATTAGCGGGGCTTTGAGGACCAGAATTTGTTTGCATTCACTTAGCGAAGACCCTCGAATTAGCGGTTTAACAGTCAGTCCTTTCATGCTGCAGGGGGAGGCAGCCTCGCTGGCGTCCCTAAAGTAAACTCGTTAGCCCACCTGCCCCACACCGAACGGAAAAGGCTCCCGTCAGTAAATGAGCCGCAAACAACCCTTTGCTGAAGAAAGAAAACTGCAACACACTTTATGTTGCTTCAGTGTCGAGAATTCTTCCGGGGTCCCCACGGCACATCCCGCTGGAGGGGGGACCAGCACCTCCGCCCTGGAGACCGCCCGAGGGGACCGGCCAGCGGCAGTGCCCTCCCCGGGCAGCTGGGGCCCTCCACCCGGACGCCATCGCCGGCGGCACAACGCAGGTGATTCCTGCTTCATTCCACGGCTGGTGTCCCAGGTCAACCCGTGACGTCAGGGGCTTTTGGACCAAAGTGTCCCACCATGTTACTCAAACTGCACATTACATTTTCTTCCCTCCCCCCACCCCCCCACTCTCCCTGACTGGCTTTGGGAGAATTTTACTCTTCCATTAGTCGTGTGACAGGGTGTAGGAGACGGCACAGCTATTTCTGAGAAGCTGGCCGTCCAAACTCTGTCTCCTGGACCCACTGGATAAAGGAGCCCCGAGTTCAATGAGACGGAACTGACCCGACCGAGGTCGGTGCTGGGGCTGTGCCCTCGCAAACCTGCAGGTTGGGGTCCAAGCCCCCAGCACCTCAGAATTCGACTGTCGTTGGAGAGGGGCCTTCACAGAGGCCACCTGAGGTAGAAGGTCGCAAGGGCAGGCCTGCGTGGTGTCCTTATGGAGCAGGACCTGCAGCCCACCAGAAACAGCCCCTCATCCGTGCTGGCCCACGTCAGCACTTCTCCGTGATGGCAGGGACATGCCTGCTGTGTAAGGGGACACGGTGCGACCCTCCCAGTGTCGCGTTGGTTCCAGTGCTCACGCAGGGAAGCAGTTACTTCTTAAAGACGTGTGTGCTCTGTGCTCTCGTGAAAAACAGGGTTTAACCCAGTAGGAGGGTCTGCACGTGCAGAGGCCTCGCTAGCCTTTTAAGGAGGTCCTGTGTCTCCGACACACGAGGGGAGTTCCTGTTTGCAGGTGGACTGAGACGGCCGGATCCCAGTGGCAGTGGTCTCCCTCTGCTCCCTCTGGGGTTACTGGGGCTCCCGGGTCTGGGATTACAAAGTGTGTTCTGCAAATGGGGAGTGCGGTCCGATGCTGAGGACTGGCCCCCAGCCGTGGGCTTGTCCGCCTGCAGGCTCCAGGGCCCGGCCTGGGGTCGCCGTCGGTTCGGGTGGCACTGACCATCAGCGGTCAGTCCGGTTGGAGGCGTGTGTGCCGGTGACGGTGGTTTTCCGAGGGGCCTTGAGGACTCAGACCCTGCTCCAAGGCCACAGCTCCCCTCTGGCCACGCTCGCCTCCGCGCACTCGCCAGCCACCCCACGGAGGGCAGGTCTGTTCGACGTGAGATTATTTTAAAGTTGGTGTTTGACTCTATTCTGTGCTGCCTTGATTCCACACAGGTGGAAAGAGCCTCTGAAACCAGCTCGTGGATTAAGCGGAGAGGAGGGAGGTTTAAAACCCACGGCAACGGAGAAGCAGGCTGCGGCGTGAGCGGTCAGGGAGGGAATGGGGCCGGGTCACAGAGGAGGGTGCTGTGGGGCTGGGTGACCACGGAGGACGCGTCAGCACGGCCGGTCTGTCCCGGGAACCAGTCTGCGTGGGGCAGTCGGCGCGGAGGGAGGCGGGGGCGCCCACCAAGGCCCAGAGCTCGCAGCCCCACTCACTCAGCCTTTGCTGAGTTCCTGCCATGCGTCCGGCACCGTGCTGAGCGCGGAGACGCCGGCGTGACTGAGACACCACAGCCTCGGCTCGGGGCTCACAGGTGAAGGGACGGCAGATGTGAGGTCACATGACTGGACGCTCGCTGGTGAACGTGAAGGCGGAGACGGGTCTTCCCCGCCATGGAGGCTGAGGGGCAGCTGCACCGTCGCCCGCCAAGCACCAGGGCCTCAAATCCGGTCGGAGCGGCCCCCTCCACGCCTCCCGCCCAGGGGGGTGTTAACTGTGGGGGAGAAAGGGGTTTCCTAACAGTCGTGTTCCTGGTGGAGCGGGAGGGGTAGCACTGGGTGACAGGCTGGACTGTGCCCCCCAGAGATGCACTGGAGCCCCACCCGGGGGCCTCGCTGGGACCTTGCCTGACGCGGGGCCTTCACAGTGGTGTGGGACTCACAGGGAGGCTGTGGGCAGGCCGACCCCACGGGAGCAGGGTGCTCGTCCAGGGGCCGGACTGGCTGGCCCTCAGGGCCCCTGGCGGGCCCAGCCCTGCTGACACCTGGGTGTTGGACTTCAGGCCCGGATCCAGGAGGTGTCCTTCCTGCCGCCTGAGCCGCTGGTCCGTGGGCTCACCTGTCCCCTCGGAAACCCCGAGACAGGAGCGCAGGGCACGGCCAGCAGCCGGTTGCGGTCTCCAGGTGGACGCTGGCGGGTCCCAGGGAGACCAGAAGCCGCTCTGAGGTCAGTCCCACGAGTGCAGGAGCCCCCGGAAGGCAGAGCTCCCGGGCTTTCTGCTTTCAAGGCCGCGGGGCGGTTTAGGGGCTGGAGGTGAGCCCGGACGCCGCTGGGTCATGTAACCACTCTGGCTCTGCTTCCTTGTCTGCGAACTGCGGCCCCCTCACGGGAACGAAGGACGAGGGGCACCTGGAGGTGTGACCAGCAGGTACCGCCGACCGGCCGGCCGCCTCCCGGCTGCCCTCAGGAAGCTGTGGGGTTGGCCTGTGACCCTCTCATTTCTTCACCTCCAAGCGATCCCCAGTCTTACGGCCGAAGGACTGGAGAGGGGTTTCTGGAACATTATGTTCCGAGGGCTCCAGTGCCTCATGGCCCGCTCTGCCAGGGATGCTCTGAGGACAAGCTCGCACCTGATCAAGGCGTACTTCTGTTTCTCACGGGGACACCGTCACACCCAGCCTGGGCCAGTCGCGGCCCCGGAAGGGAGGTGTGCAGGATGTGTATTTCCGTAAAAACAAGGACGAATGTGGGAGAAAAGGCAAGGGGGTGGGTGAGATGCAGACATTACTCATTTCATTTTACGTGACTATTTACTCTGATGCTGAATAAAAATTGAATTTGTCGCTATGGCAACCGCCGCATCGCCAGCACCCTCCTGGCTCCTGGGCAGGAAGCGCATCTACAGACTCCGTGGGCCCGCGTGACTCGGCCCCTCCCTCCGAGCTCCGGGAGACGGACCAGATGGCTCGTAACAAACTCACATCCGTCGATACGTCAAGTGCAGTTAATTAGATCGAGCGGATTTTTGTGTGATTTTTCCTCACTTTTGAGAAACAGGAGGAGTCACAACAGGTGCGTCCAGCAAAGGTCGGAAAGGAGCCCACCAAGGGGAAGGGGCTGAGCACCGGGGTGGGGGCGCCGTCGGTGGGCTGAACACGGAACCTCTAGGGCGGCTGCTGCAGACACTTCCCTGCAGCTTCATCGGATTTCCGGTCCAACTCCAGCGAGCAGGCTTTCCTTAGGGGTGCGTTTTGCTTTTAGGAGACAAGAGTTCGGTTTTGCCTGTCAAGAAGTTTAGGTCACAGTATGGTAAGGTGCCGTGCAGAAAGGACAGCCGGGGGAACAGTCTCTCCCCGCCGCCGGGCCCACAGCTCTCGGGCTCAGGGCAGAGTCCACGGCCCTTCCTTCCCTGGGGCCTTCCCTCTCCCGCCTGGTCGGTCCCTGCTCACCCTCCTTCCCGCACCCGGTGCTGCCCCACGGCGCCCGCGGCCCCTCAGACGCAGCACGGACGCTCGGGCGCAGCTGCTACTCTGTCACCCCTTCCCACGAAGGCTCCCGGGCCCCGTAAAACCTGTGGCGAACTCGTGTACGTTCCTCCAGCGCCGTTTCCGGACACAGCCAGGGGCCCGAGGGGGACCGGGGAGGGGTGGCTGCTGCTCCCTCCTGCCCCCACGGACTGCGCGGAGAAGGGGCCTCCGTGAGGCACGACCGGGGCAGTAGGAAAGGGGTGTGCAGCCCGAGGCTTCAGCACGAGCAGGCTGACCACGGCTCGAAAGACAGAAGCGTCAACGCTGTAACAGACGCCCGGGGCAGGGAGACAAAGACTGAGGCGAGAAGTCAGTGTGCCCCTGGAAGTGCCACACACAGGGACAAATAGGCAATGAGTGCGTGGCCCGCGAGACCGGGTGGGGACTGGCCACACGGTGGCCCTGAGGGGAGAGGGGAGAGGGGAGAGGCGGCCAGGAGGCTGAGGGGCGGGTGTGTGAGAAGGGCCACGCCCGGCTAGCGGGAGGGCGACCACGGCAACAGCGGCACCAGTGGGCAGTGGCTGGGAGCCCCAGACCCCCAGGCACGTGGCCTCCACGTCTCTGGAAACCCTCACAACACCCCCACTGGGCCCGTAGGCGCCCCCTCGGACCACCAGAAGACCGAGTCCTGGGGAGCGAGGCCGCGCTCAGAGGGGACAGACAGCCTCGTGGAGCCGAGGGAGGACTCCAGACGGACCCTGAGCGGGGTCAGCGGCCTGGGGCCCTGACGGATGGGGCGGGGAAGTCAGCAGAGGTCATGGGCGCAGAGACAAGCGTGGACGCAGGGCTGTGGGCACCGGCGCGGAAAGGGACTGGACGTGACACTGGGAGGAGCAAGGAGACTGAGGTCACAACCTCCTGACCCTCGTGTTTCTCCCCGGGGTGGGTAATGGGGGGGAGTGAGCACGTTCTTCAAAACCGGCGTCAGCGAGGGACCTGCCCTGCAGGCTCAGGCTCCAGGACCGGGCCCCTCGATCCGGCGGCATCGAGCAGGTGCTCGGGGCACCTGGGGAAGCTGGCCCAGCGCAGCAGCCGGTCAGCGGGCTGCCCCCGTCATCGGGTCCTCCCTCGAGTTCCCGGGAAGCAGGCAGAGGCCCTCGGGCGCAGCTGCCACAGCGGGGGCCCCCACGCCCCTCACCTGCCCTCTCCAGGCAGGGTGGCCTCATGGGCACAGGACCGCCCTCCCGACACGCCGGCTGGCGCCCGGAGGCCCAGACACGGTGGGGGGGTGCTCAGGGGGCTCGGGTGTCCTTGACCTGAACGCGTCCGGGTCTGTCCCAACCCCCGGACACCAGTTAATGCTGTGCTGTGCAGACAACCCTCCCAGGGGCTCAGAGGGTCCCGGCCCGCTGTCCTCTCCCTTGTGGCCGCCGAAGTCCCGCCGTGACAGGGGACGCTTCGTCCCCCCAGCCCGGCCACCAGCGGAGGAAAACCAGGGATGGGGCGTCTCGCCGTCCCTCCTGGAATTTTCCGAGGAGTTCTGGTCAGTCACCGGTGGTGCCCGCCCCGCACGCCGGGTCGCAGGGACACGAGTGTCCGCCAGGCCCCGCACTGAGCTCTGTGAGCTGTCCCACCCCCACGCGCCTGCTCCTCGGTGGGTACGGGGCCGCCGTCCCGAGGAACTGCCGTCAGACGGGCCCTCGCGCTGCGAGCAGGACCCGCGGCTGCCGGGCCGGGGAGCTGCCCCCGAGGAAGCGGCGGGTCTTCCGGTGGCGGAGACCCCTGCTGCCGAGATCCCTCCGCCCGCACGGTCCGCCGCCCAAGGAGGCCTCGGGGCCTGACATCTACCCTTCCCAGTGTCGGCGCAGGACAGGCCCGGTCCACGCTGACGCAGAGCCGCCGCCCCGAGTGCAGCCTCTTCCACGTCCCGAGGTCGGGACGCAGGCCCCGCCAGACCGCCCGCGCAGACCTCTCCAGGCGCCCCCTCCCGCGCACCGCGCAGCCGCGCCGGGGCGGGGAGACCGCTCTCGGGTGATTTGAATCACCTCACGGGACATTCCTGCTCCTGCATTGCCTCCCCCCAAGCAGGTCCTTAAATAATTGAGCTAAGGGGCGCCCTCTGGAACCCCAGAGGAAAGGACGATGCCCTTGGCCTGCTCTTGCCCGTAAACCTAACAACCACGAAACACCGGAGAAGCACGTGGTGTTTCTTACCCACGGCCGCCTCCTCTCGGGGAGACGGGAATCACGATCCCAAAGGCAGCCGACCGGTGTCGGGCGCTGCAGCCGCCGGGGGCAGCGTGCCCGCTGCGGGACGTAGACCAGCCGGCACCTGCCCGCCAGCCTCCCCTCGGCCCGTGGCCTCACGGGACCGAGCTCACCGGCCACCCTGCGGGGCCGCGCGCAGCGGGCTCCCCGCGCACAGCGAGCGACGCGCCTCCGAGGAAGCCCCTCGGCTACTCACCGACCCCACTCCGGCCTGAAGGATCCTCAGCCCAGACGATCTCTCCAGGTTGTCCTTGTTGTCCACTGTTAGGAGACACGGAGAGGGACAGGGGTCAGCTCGCGAGGTGACTGCCCTCCAGACTCCCTCAGCGTTTTCCTCCGCGGCGCGGACGCCCCGCTGCACAGCCGCGCCGTGGACTCGCGGAGCGGGAGGCCCTGAGTCCCGCCTCCCGCTGGGAGCCGGGGCCCACGGGCCAGCGTCTGGCGGCTCCCTCCAGAGGGCGCCGTCGCAGGAAGGGCGTGCTCAGGCTCTTGGACACGGGTGCGAGCTGCGGGGTCCCGCGTGAGAACACCACGACGGGCAGCAGTTACACGGTCACTGCGACACGAGCCCCCTGCTCGGCCGGCCGGCCAGGGCCGTGCGTCCCCTCGCCTGCACGGGGGGCTGCTCCACTCCCTCTCGACCAGACGCGCCGGTAACAACCCGGTTCCGCCGCGAGCCTCCTCGAGCTTGCTCCTGATGGGTGGGGGACGGGGAGGGGGAGACTTTTGGAGAACAAGCCACCCCCACGTCACACCGGGGGCCTGAGCTCCGGAAGCAACGGGCACGGGTCCCTGACGGCCCAGCCGTCCTGGGCTCGCCCTGCAAGCCCACCTGCCCCCCGACCCCCGAGCAGGGAGGAGGGAGCCCCAGAGCGGCCGACCTTGGCTGCAGTTCTGCAGGAACGCTCTTTGGGTGAAGCCCCGTCATTTTGGAAATGAAAACAGGAACGAATGGAATTTTATTCAGACCCCAAGAGCGAAGAGCGCCCTGCGGTCGTGGGGAACGCAGAGGGTGACGGCGAGGAGCCGCCTGTTGGGTGCGGCCTCGTCAGTCTCGGGGGATGCAGAGCCCTGCAGGGGATGGACGGGAGCCCCCGTTGCCTCCGCCACCGTCCCCGCCACCTGCCATGGCTGGGGCCCCTCCGTCGCCTTGGGGAAGGTCTCCCCTCTGAACCAGTGGACGTGCTTTTCACTTCCGGGTGAGGGCCCGTCCCCGAAAGAACGCGCAGCACTGCCCCTCTGAGTCACGGCAGCAGGACCTCCCACTGCTGCCGCTGCTGCTGGGGCCGTGGAGCGGGCACGGGGCGCAGCCCAAGCGGGGCCTCGGCCGGAAGAGCAGCGTCTGGACCAGCCGGGGGTTTCCACCTGCTGCTGTGAGCACAGGACACGTTCCGCTGAGCAGCAGGCGGCTCTGGGGGCAGCGGTGAGCAGAAAGCACGGAAAAGCGGGATTTGGGGGCAGCGGCCGGCCGGCAGGCAGGCTCGGGAACGGAAGAGCAGCCGGGCATCAGTGGGGTGAGCGGACTCCCAGGAAGGGTGGGCGGGGCCGCCTGCCCTGCGAGGTGAGGCTCCAGGGCGACGCGGGAGGGGACCCCGGCTGCGCTCCAGCAGAACCTCGCCCTCGGGGCAGGCGGCCATGCTGGCCGGGGACTCCATGGGGACAGCTGAGTGCTGGCTGGGTGCCCCGCCCGCAGCGTGAAATGGAGACCCTTCAGCACAGCCTGCCAGCCCGTCCCGGCGTCTCCCACAAACCCGCCGGGCCTTGCCCTCCAGTCCCCTGGGTCCTGGCCCCCAGGCGGGCCTCGCCCCCAACGGAAACACAGCGAGGATGCTCTCAGCTCAGGGAAAGCACGGCCGTCGTCCACTCGGCCTAAGTGCCTGCCTCAGTTTCCCCTCATGAAGACTGTGTGTGTGGAGGCCCCCGTGTCAGGGTGAGGACTGTGTGGACGCCAGGGGGCGCTGCGCGGGCCCGGGGCTGGCACGCAACAGCGGCTAATCCAGGGGTTTATTGGGGCCGCACGGCACCCTGCCTGAGTACAAGCTTAAAGGTTCTGCCTTTTTTCCAGAACACGCGGAAGGTGCACCGTTCACCCCACTCGTGGTCTTTCTTTCCGTTTCCCTCTTGGCGTGTCTGAGCACAAACTGTGCCCAGGAGTTGCCCGGCGTCCTCCTGCGGTTTTCCTCGCACACCCATCTTCATCTTACACTCTTCCCTCCTGGACCACAGTCCCCACTCCCCCAACCACAGGGACCCATTCGCACAAACCCTCTGGTGGGTGGAACCAGACACCCCGCCTCCTCCCACGGACGGCGTCCCTCCCACGGCTCGTCCCTTCTCAGGTGCCGGGATCGCCCTCCCGGGCCAGTGCGCCCCGTGTCTGCCTGCGAACACACCTGCTCTGACCCTGAAAAGCAGAGTGGTGGGCCACCGTCCCGTCACCCTTTGGTGACCTCCACAATGACGATGACAGTCTCCGGGGGCCAGGCGCAGACTCCGGGCTGTGGGGTGAGCCGGCCGGCGGGAGTCGGAGGGGGGAGAGCCGATTTAATGAGTCGAGGATGATGCATAAAAGCCCGTTTTTATCTTCCCGGAGACACAAAGGGCTTCCCAACACCACAAAGAAGTCCTTTAAAATTAAACTCACTAGATGAAGGGATATGCAAATCATCTGGAGCAGCAGAACCCCGCAACGGTCTCAAAACTCGGCCACAGCCGTTTAATTAATGTTTTAATTTATCGGAACACTTCTCTGCACTTGACAGTTCACGCAGCATCCCGTGTAATTAAGCACGTCGCCACGGCGGAGGGCTCTGCCCGTCTCTTCCCCCTCACCTTCACCCGGAAGGACGTGCCGAGTCCCCTCTGTGGGCCACGAGGTGGTGGGGACCACTCGGGGGTGGGGTGCCAGGGGGCAGCTCGAGGAGCGGGGCGGGGAGGCGGCACCTGACCCCCGACGCGAGGGGAGGCTCCGGCCTCTGCACGCGGAGCCCGGTTCCTGGCAGAGTGACACCCTTGGGCCCCAAGCTGCATCCGCACGAATTTCCACCACAGAAACGTGCGTCTTCTCTGCTACCTTCTGCCCCCGGAGAAGGGAGGGTCAGGGAGCTGGAGGACCATCACGGTCATTAGGGGACCTCTGGCTGACCGAACTGGAATTGGCGTGGTCCCTGGTCAGAATTCGCCCGGCCACCGAGGAGGGACTGGGCCGCACACGTCCTCACAGGGGCGGCCGCCTGCGCTGGAGCCTGTGGGGCTCACGTTGGTGCCGGGTCAGTGCCAGGGAGACGAGGGGGTGCGGAGGGGAAGGAAGTCGACTGATGCCCCAGGTGCCCAGGCCCCTCCTTGGCTCTGTTAGGGCTGGGAAGGGGGTGCAGGAAGCAACCGGCTCACAACGGCCCCCCAGGGCCCCAGGACCCCAAGTGAGCTGCCTCAGACTGGGGAGGGGGGCGGGGCCCTGCTGCTAAGAGCCAGCGTGGCCCCCCAGCGTCTCCTCTCTCGGACCCGGGGAAGACGCCCAGCCCCAGTGGAGGGTGACGGTCCTCGGCCCCCACTGCAGAGCCCACGACTCTCTGAGCAGCTGTCGCTGCAGGGACAGAGCTGTGGCTCCCTGGAAGGAGCCCGGTCACCGACAGGCCTGGCCTGGGACTGGGCAAGAGCCGGACATGTCCACAGGAGCCTCCACCCCTTCAGGAAGCTGGGTGGTCACCTCAGGAGGCAGCCAAGGGCCAGCTCGGAGCCTTCGCTGTGGAAGGGGCAGCTGGGCGTGTGGTGGGGGGCACCTGGGGGTGCAGCCAGGAACAGGAGCCCTGCCCAGGCCCCGTTCCGATGTGCGGGGGGCCTACCAAGAGCCCGTCTGCCCCTCACGTCTTCCCGATGGGGTCATTTTCTTTTGTCTGTGGGAAGCCCTTTAGAGTTAACTTAAATGAGGACCTATCGGCGACAGACTCATTTCCTGGGAAGTATCCTTACTCAACTCTTGTTTTTTTAAGCCCTCGTTTTTGAAAGGCATCTCCCCGTGGAACAACTCTAGGTTGACGACTGTCTCCCCGCGGTAACAGGCAGATGTTTCCCGCCCGTCTCCTGGTTCTGTTTTGGCCGCTGAGCAATCAGCCTCGAGGCGAACTCTCCCTCCACCTGGAGCATGCGCTTCTCTCCTTCGTCCGGAGGCCCTGCGGTCTCGGTTACGGGTCTAGACAGAGACACAGTCCCACACTGAGACATCCCAAGTCTGAGAACTGGTAGCGACAGAAAATTTTCAGCCGTTGCAGCTGCAGACGTGGCCTCCTGATGACCCTCTCCCCTCCGGGGACTCCGGTTAGAGGTACAGGAGGTTTTCTCACCTGGGCTTCTAGGCCTCCATACTTTGAAAATTCACGTGTATTCCCATCTCTCTAGGCTGCATTCTGGATAATTTCTCCAGCGTATCTTTCGGCTCACCCATTCCCTCTTCGGCTGCATCTACTCTGTCTTGACACCTGTCTGTTGAGTGTAAGCTTTCCTTGTATCTCTCAGTTTAAACATCCCAGTGTTTTCCATTTGTTTAGTCACTTTAAGGCTCTTAACCTTTGGGTCATAGTTTTTCTTCCCTCTTGTTTCCCTTTAAACACAAACACTTAAATTTACGTGCGGGGTCTCCTCGTCACACTGTCTGAGGCTCCTTCTGTCCGTCCTTTCAGCCTCCTGTTCCCCGGCACACTCTGAAGTTTTCTGTCCTAAACGCCTCTTTCCTGGGGTTTTGACAGTGGGAACCCCTTGAGGACAGAGAAGAAGGGGGTTCCTTTGGGCGGAACGAGCCTGTCTTCCCTCTAGACCTCTGGACGCCCTACTCACTCGGGACCGTTTGACACTAAATTAATTCCTTGTCGGGGGCTGAGGGACCATGCGGGGGCTGTGAGGGCAAACACCCTGCCCGTCCCCCACCCAGGGACCACGCTGAGGGCAGGCAGCACCCCACCTTCCGGGCGAATGGGGGCTGTGCTGTTATTCTGAGGTGACCCCAGCTGTCTTCCCCAGCCTTGCCCTGGGGCTCGCCTCCTGCCCACAGTCTGTAAGGTCGTGGACACTGAAGCTCAAGGTCAGCCTGGTTGGGGAAACACCGTCAGGTGTTTCATGGTCAATGTCAGTGTCCATGTACGGGTTCCCGCTTCCACCTGGTTTGGGACCTTCCAGAGTGTCACTGTCTCCAGACAACCAATGATGTTTAAAGTTGTGTCTCCGGGTCTTTCCATTCCAGCATTTCCGGTTACTTTCTAAATGAGGGTCAGTCGAGCCCCTGCTTCTCCCAGTGCGCTGATGGGAACAGGGAGAGCTCACAGCCCTCCCAGAAGTGCCCCATCGCCCGCGCTGTGCTTACGGGACAGCAACTTATTTAATGTGGGTCCGAGCAAAACCTCGGGGCGCACTTAACAGGAAGAGTGTAAAGCATCAGACGATGTGTTGTGTGCTCCACTGCACATGAGCATACATTAACGTGGGCACAGAACAGGTAGATTCAGTCAGAGTTTTTATGCGGATCCGGGCCGGTTGGAGCAGCAGAGCCGAGCCTCCGCCGCAGCCGGCCCGGCCGTGCCTGGGTGGCCGCAGGAGCAGAGCCAGCTTCTCCGTGACGGCACCGGTTAGCAAGCAGAGCCTGTCCCGGCACGGCGCGCCGCTCCCCGTCCGTGATCTCTTGCTGGGGAGAGAGCGCCGAGGGCCACTGCGCCGCAGACACTGGAGGCCTCTCACGTCCGCGCCCGGCCTGGCGCCCCCCCTGCAGACCCCTCAGCTCCTCACTCGCAGGCTGTGCCCCACAGCTGGATGCCCCCGGGGACCCTCGGGGGCCCTCCCTGTGCGCCCACTGCCCCCACGGAGACGCCCCGGGCCCGGCGGCACGTCTCACGCACTCGCACGCAGCCGCCGCTGCGGGACGCGTCGCTTCACGCTCTTTGCCCCTCCAGACCTGACGCTCCCTGCGTCCGGGCCCCCGTGTGAGGGGCAGGCGCTGAGCACGTCTGAGCCTCCAGCGCAAACGTTTGCACGAGAGCCGGGGCCTGAGAGGCTTTCTCTCCTTGGAAACTGAAAGGTCAATTTGTCAGACCCACACCTCGGGTGCCAGGAAAGGCCCTCAGCCCGCCTTCCAGCCAGAACCGAGTAAACAGACGAGGCTTTTATCTGCCGGCTCTCCGGGGAAGTCTCCCGAGAGCCGGCCTCGGCGGGGACGGAGCGCGGCTGCGAGCTGGCAGCAGCGACAGTCAGCGACAGCGAGTGTCGGCTCCAATTTCCAAGTCATTTTTCAAATTATTTTAATTAGATATTGTTTCAGACTAACTTACATTAATTTAATAGCTGATATCAACATTTCAGGTTTCAATTTGTGCAGATGATTTTCCCAGTCTCCCCAGCCGCCTGCAGTAATTCAAACCACAATGTTCATCCTCCGCCGTGTTCAGTGCGGGGCCGGCCAGCTGCTGTTCCCCGCAGACGGGACGAGGAGGGGGGACCCGGGTATTTCGGGGGGAAGTGGAAATCTGCCTCCTTATCGTTTATCTCCTGATAGCACTGGAGCAGGTGGAGCTGAGGCCAGGAGTTCATGATATTCTCCCCCAATTTTGTTACATAATTGGCTTTCCAGTGCAAATTTCAGTGAAATCTGATGTTTTCTTTAAAAATTAAAGCTCTCTGACTAAACAGCTATATTCTGCGATCAACACATTTCCTGACAATTTTCAGTGCTAAGGCCTGAACCTGCCCCCAAAGGACCCTTCTTGCCCAGCACACAGTCGCAGTCCTGGGCTCTCAGTTTTGTCAGACTTTGTTGTTTTTTCACAGATACGTAGTCAGCCCGTGCCTTTCATGCCTTTTATAAAGGTGAACGTGAACTTCAGTCAGACCTCTGCATCATCAACTATGGAACAAGCCAGAAGGCCTCGAGTGCCTCTCTAAGACAAGAGCACCTGCTTTACCCTTGAAGTTGGTGATCAGGAACATGCAGACCCAAGTCCTTTGTCAAGAGCCCGAGGAGCTAGGAGCAGTGCCGTTCCTCTCCCAGCCACTTGAAAGGAAAATAAAACCAAACCAGAACGTCACCTACACAGGAAAAGCTGAACAACGAGAGAAATGGGAAGGGGCCTCAAGCATGAGGACGGAGAAAAGGCAGGAGCTACTGCAATAAATGTAAACAGGTTAAATCGTCCTGTGAGGACACAGCCACCCAGGTCCAACTATAGGATCTCTACGGGAAACACGCCTAAAACAAAGTGGTTTGGAAGAATTAAAAATGGAAAGGGCTGGGAAAATGAGGTGAATATAAACAGAAACAAAGGAGGGGTCATAGGATCAATGTCATGACAATGTACAATTTTAAGTTATTTAAAAAAGTGAAGTAAATACAATTTTCTATCAATGTTAAAAGAATCCAAAATGAAGAGATAGTATTCACGAGGTAATAGATGCTGAGAAATAAAACCATGGAAACTCACAAAGAGGAAGTGGCATGCTGCCGACGAGGCTGGATAGACGGCTCTCCTGGCGCCGAGTCCTGGGACCTGCGCCCAGCCCGTGGACCGCCTCACTGCCACCGGCACTTCTGGTTGTCCCTCTGGACTGAGGAGGACACCACGTAGCTAGTCAGCGAGAGGCCAGACTTGAGATTCGTCTCCCTAGCCCATGTGGTGGACATGCAGAGAGTCCGAATAAAGACAATTCGGTAGCAACTGATCAAACACTGGAAGTAAAAATGTAGCTGATCAGACGGGGGGCCTGAAAGGACTGCCACAGCTTCCGAAGAGCAGAGCTTCTACAGGCTGCATTCTCTCATCATGACCCAGTAACACTATAAACTAAAGCCACAGAAAGGAAAATGCTGCAGCCAGCTGGGCACCGGCAGACACGGTCCGCGATCATGCTCAGACGGAAGGGGCACTGGGCACCGTGACTGCGGCTCACTCAGAAAGCTCAGACTTAGACCGCCGAGTCCGAGTCCGCGCTGTGCGAGGTCCGCAGCGCCCACCACTGGGGTTGGAACCCCAGTGGTTTCGTTATTGAGTAAGAGAAAGGCAGACAGGAGACCAGGCATTCGGTTAAGGACTCAGAAGTAAAGTTGTTGAAACTTAAGGGAAGGAACAGAAATACATGATAAAGATATAAATGAATAACCTATGAAAGGGAAACACAACTGATGAATAAACCCAAGAGCTGGTTTTAGGGAAAAATACAAATGCTCTTACCAGAAGTCTAATAAAGAAAAAAATAGGACACCTCAAATCCAAGAATTACCGACAATCAACGGTGATAAAAGAAGCAACCGCAGAGACTTAAGGGTTACAGGCCAACAACACTACTAATATGTAAAAATTGGAACTCTTAAGGAACTGAACTATGAACAAAAAGTGTAAATAACTGAACCGGCCAAGGGACACAACTGCAGAAGAGTGGAAAAGACCGTCAGCCAGCTGTCCTCCAGGACAAGTGCAAGGCCCTGGCGTCGGGCTGTGAGTGTCCCCGTGACGTCTGTGCTTTGCAGCCCAGTGGGAGCCCATGGGGTGAGGCCATCGGGGCCCCAGGGACAAGGACGGGCTCGGTGGCCACCGATGGATCCTGAGCCTCAGGGACCCTGACTCCTGCATCGAAATGTCCAAAACCACGTGAGCGAAGTATCCACTTCCTTCCTCCACTTATGAGTCAAAGGTCGAGTCAGCTGCACAAACGGGGACAACTGATTGCCGAGAAGGAGCAAAGGCTGCTGGGAGGAGGAGGGGCCGTCTGCCCCACTGACGGTGCGGAGACCCAGAACATCCGTGTGCAGGAGGAGTGGGGGGCATAGACCCTGCGCCCATCCCAAAAGTCAGTGAAAAGGACACCGAAACGTGGCGTTCAGGGCCAAACCGCTTCCAGGGGAGGACGCGGGAGAAAGCCCAGCGGCCCTGGGTGAGGGCTTTTAGATACGACACCAGCAGCAGCGCAGTCTGTGAAAGGAAATGCTGATAAGTGGGACTTTGTTGAAATTAAAAACTTCTGTTCTGCCAGAGGCACTGTTAAGAGAATAAAAGGCAAGCCACAGGCTGGGGAAAAGTTTTTGCAAAACGCATCTGATAAAAAACTATTATTCGAATATGCAAAAACTTTCAATATTCACTAATAAAGTGACGGTCTGGAAGAGGCAACGCTGTGGAGACGGTTGGAAGGTCAGTGCTGCCGGGCTGGAGGGGTGGAGAGGGACGGACAGACGGACGCAGGGGGTCTCCCGGGCAGAGGGAGGGCTCCGCGTGTGGGCTGCCGCGGGTGGACACGCGTCACTTGTGGCACATGTGTCCAGACCCACAGGATGCAGGACCGAGCGCGGGCCGGGGGGGAGCCGGGATCAGAGTCGGCGACAACCAACCGATACCAGTCCATCACGGGCAGCGCACGCGTGACACTCGGGACGGGAGCCGGGGGGCCCGGAGCAGGGAAGATAAACGCAAACTTCTACTTTCCACTCCGTTCTTCTGTAAACATGAAACTGCTCTGAGAAGGACGCCTGCACAAATCACAAGAACTCGAAGGTCAGGAGTCCGCTGTTTCTGCCGGAAGGGATGCCCGAGGGGGCTGCAGGCGCAGGGGCTCCTGCGGTGCAGAGGCTGTTCCTGCAGGGGGCGTTCCGGCTCTCACGAGCAGTTGTTACTTCCCCGCTCGGCTGGCTGGCGCTGCGTGTCTAACAGCTCGTCCTGGACTCTTTCGGGCTCGGACACTGGAGGGTGGGGGAGAAGGAGGAGGGCGCCCCGCAGGAGGGCCGCCCTCGGGGCCCGGCGCCGTGTCCCGTGTCGCAGAGGTGTAGATGAAGTGGGACCACGGCCCGCAGCAGCGCCGGGCCAGGGTGGGCCGCGCGACTGGACCGTGAGACGGGGCCGCGTGGCCAGCTCTGCGGGTTTGGGGTCGCAGGGAAAACTGTGGGGGAGCCCTCCCCAGGCGTGCCTGGCTCGCCGGGGCGTTGTCCGTGCCGAGCTCAGGCTCTGTCCGGTCCGCGCGCCCGAGAGCAGCGTCTGCGCTGCTTGCGGGAGGGACAACATCCGTGTGCGGCCCTGAAATCGGCCTCAGTTGGGAAAACATCTTCCATATTTCAACAGACCGCTTCACTAAGTCACAAATAACTCAGCTAATCCATAAGGCCATTCGCTTACAAAAACCCATTTGCTCTGCTTCAGAGCGAAATGAAAATACACATTACAGACGAGGCCACCAGCCCCGCGCCGGCCCCGGGTGCTGTCCTGTGCTCCCTCCCCCTGGCAGCGGAGAGACGCCCCCTTCTCCCGAGAGCCGTTGGAACCAGCGCCCCAGAGACTGTTGACCTGGGCGAGCACGTTTATTTGTAGCCGGGGTTTAATGGGAAATTTAGCCTAAACTGTGTGTTTCCATGCAGGCCTATAAATAAAACATCAGTCTGGGTTTTTCATCTTTATCCCAACGCTCTGCAACGCGCAATATCAGCGCACCCCGCTGGGAAATCTTCTACCCCGACCACACAGATCAGGTGAGGCTACCAGGGGCCTTCTGCCAGCCAGCGGGGGAGGGGCGGGAGCAACGGGCAGCTCGCCACCGAGGTCCCGAGGAGGGGGGGTGTGGGGAGCGCTCGGGGGGCCTCCTGAGCCCCGGGTGGGCCCCCACCTGCAGGAGCTGCCCACAGACCTGCCGGGTGTAGGTGGCCGCCTCCTCAGGAAGCTCTGGGAGCCGTTCTGTTGCCTCTGCAGACAGCCCTGGCACACAGAACTGCTGATCCAAGAGGCCAAGGCGGGGACTTTTGGAGAATAAAGGGCAAGTCTGCCTTTCGGTTACGAGAAACCGTAGCTCGGAGTCCGGGGTCCCCTGCACCCCAGGATCACCCCTGAGGCCCTGGGCTTGGTCCCACGTCAGGGCCAGTTCCCCGACGGCCCATGGTGTTTGTCGCTGCTCCGTGGTGGCCCCGCTCCTTCTGGAGCCCGAAGACTACGGGATGTGGAATTCACACCCTGGCTGGCTCTGGCGACGCTGGGGACACCCCCGCACGAGGTCTGACACCCGCCACGCCCAGTAGGAGTCGCCACCTTCCAGGCTCACTGTCCCTGCACCCCCACGGTGGTGGCCAGAGTCACACCCTGCCTGCGGGGCGAGCCCCTGACCCAGTGGGAGGCAGGGGGGAACCAGGGGTGCCTCCCCAGCTGGGCGTGCTCGGGAGCACCAGGTTCTGACCCAGAGCTGTGACTCGGGCGGGGCCTGGGCCCTCGTTTCCGACAAGCTCCCTGAAGCCAGGGACTGCGGTCAAGGCCACAGAGCTGTGTCAGCGAGCCGCTGGCCCCTGGACATCACGCCCTGGGACGGCTGGGAGCCATGACACCGTCGGGGACAGTGGGCGGCTCTTCCCAGACTCTCGTCGGAAAATGCACCACAGGCTGCCCTTCCCCTGGGCGATTCTGGAACCTCTTCTTTCAGAGAGGAGGGAATCATTCCCCTGCGAAACACATGGTGCCTTTTTGTCATAATCATCAAAGTGTGGTGTGATTGCAGCTTGTTGGTGCGGACTTGAGCAGCCTTCGAGCCCACTTGTGGCAGCAGGGAGGGGCCCGGTCTACGCTTGCAGGACACACCTAGCGGTCCTCTGTCTGCCCACCCACCTGGCCCAGACCCGGTTCGCTGAAGACGAAAACCAGCTCCTCCAGAGCGTCTACCACAGGCAGGCGCTGGGGCAGGCGTTTCACACACACCCCGCAAACCCTGAATCTCGTGCTGTCGCTCGGCAAAAAGCGGAGTTGGCGGGAAGGGGTCTAGCGGTCACTGTCACGTATGTGCACACACACGGCAGGACAGGAAACCGGGCCCAGGTGGCCTCAGCAGCAGCATGGCCTTGGAGTCGGCGCTCTGGGCGCCCCACAGTGCCCTGCGCCCCCTAAACAACTGGGCGCCACGTTTACTGACAAAGCCCGCAGCCTGCGGCTCAGCCCCAGAGACCCGGGGCCCTGACACTGCTGTCTGCCGGGGGCAGCGGGCGGGGGGCTGACCGCAGGAGGGCGGGTGTGCTGGGTGGGGGCAGGAGGAGGCTGGGCACTCAGAACAGGGTTCTCCTTTTCCACTGGGTTCCGCTGCCGAGTCTGTGGGTTTGTCATTGGACTGAGCATCTCTTCACACCTTCTGTGTGTGAAGACATCTCAAGCCCCGCTCCCTCGTGAGGAAGACGTGAGGGACGTCCTGGCGTCTGCTCACCCGTGGGGAACGGCCCTGGGCAGTGTTCAGGGGACGGCCGCCGTGGCAGGGGTGTTCACCGCGCGCGGGCTGCGGACGGCGCTGCGCCAGCGCTGGGTGTGAACTCGCTCTGAGAGTCCCAGGACAACCCGGGGCAGGGAGCCGGCCAGGGGACCGAGGACCTCCGACACCTCGGGGCCGGGGGACCCGCACTCCCAGCTCCATCCACGGAATGACCGCCTCCGTCGGGCTCACCCGTGGGGCGGACTGCGCCCAGGCCTGTGTCCCCCGGTCTCCTGGCGTTCCACCACTCGCCGCCCACGAGACGTGCCCCACGGCCCTGAGAAGGCGGAACTTGCCCGGTGCCGTCCCCTGAACTCAGAAAACCGGGGAAAAGAGAAACGCGGACCCCAAAAACGTCTTGTGATGATGGACGTGCTACTGAGGCCACCCCGTGCCTGGGGCCTCTGTCTGGCCCCGAGTGCTCCTGCTGCACGAGGAAGCCCAGGGCATGGCCCGCGTGTCTGGGCAGGGATTCCACAGGCCGCCCTAACCCGCCGGGGGAGCCAGGTGGTCACACCCGAAATGCTACTCCCGTTTCCACCCAAGGCGAATCCAGAGCCGGGCATGGGGGCAGGGGGCAGGGGAGACAGAGGCCCAGGCACCTGGCGCGCCCATCCCCCCTTGCGTTCCGTGGGACGCAATATTCACGGCGCACAGTGTGTTAAATGATAGCAATTAGAGCTCCGATTAATATTTGATCACAGGGGCAGCATAACCCAGCATCCCCGGTGGGGCCCCCTGGCCTTGCTGCGTGGGGGGAGGCCGGGCTCATTGGCTCCAACAGCTGCTCCCACGTCCCCTTCGAGGGCCGGGACCCTCCCCAGACGTCTGCGGGTGGGCTCACGACGCGCTGTCGCTGACTGAAGGGGTTTCCGAGCTCCTGTAGGCGGGACGTCGTAGTGGGTTGCCGTGGGCGCCGGCCGTCCCTGTGGGTGACCGGGAAGGGCCCCAGGAGCTCGCTCGTTTCCTGTTTCCCCTGCTTCCCGCTGTGCCGGCTCCCAGGAGTGTCCACGGCTCACGGACACGGTGTCGTGTCCTCCGGGCTCTCTGAGCCTGGCTTCTAGTCAGCTGGCCGAAACCTTCCCAAAATGGGTTTGCTGCTTCAACCAGGCTTCTGTTGTTCTTCCACGCAAATTCGGACGAGCACAAGACGAGCGAGGTCTCCAGAGGGTAGTGGTCACAGAGCTGGGGCTCCCGTCTGAGAAACGGGGTGCGGGACAGACACGGCTTCGCCGAGAGGGACATGCATGTCTGGGGCAATTCTCCTCTGCTCTCCCGACGGCACCCCGTCCTCCCCTGAGTAAACGCTGAACAGGCCCTTGAAGAAAGGGACTTCCACCGGGGCCAGGCTGCGGGCGGGTCTGTAGTTCTTTACCTGGACCACAGCCTGGGGGCAGGGTGGGGGGGGTAGGCGGGACACTCGGGAGGTGTCTCAGTGAGTCACGGATGAGTGAAAAAAAATGCAAGTCCTTGGTAAGATTTTTAAGGGCAATTCTGTAAACTCCTGTTTTTATAGGTGACTAAGGCTGTTTACTGTACGTCGCAGAGACCGTTGGAAGCTCAGCTTTGATAAAGGGAACTGGGAGAATGGCTGGGGTTCTGGGACGCTAGTCCCATGCTCCCTTCCCTGTCTGCAACACGTTCCTCTGCTCCGCAGGCCGGGTGACGTCCACTCACCCGAGTCCTCCCCGCCGACCCTTTCCCCCGCCGACCCTTTCCCCCGCCGTCCGCAGTCTGAGGCTGAGCCCGTCCGGGGCGTTTCCCACTCACACGCCGGGTTCTCTAAAACGTATGTGTTCTTCCGCAGTCTCCGCTCCTCAGCCGAGGTTCCCCACGTGCCCTCGTTGGGACCGCGTTCCCGGTCCCTGAACACACACACTTGGAACAGCTGTTGCGAAGTCTTCATCTCTGTCTGCGGACTGGGGGACTGGCTTTTTCCTTTTCTTCTTTTAAAACGATGGGTCACATTTTCCTGCTTCTTCACAAGCTCACTGGCTGCCTGCTGGACGTTTTGACAGGGACATCGCAGGCACGGACTTACTCCTTACTGCTTGTTAAGTCAGGAGTAACTACGAGTCGCTCGCACCTACATTTACTAGCATCCGTTTCTGTTCTTTAGGGCTGTGTAGGTGTCCGCGGGGTGGTTCTGACAGCTGCGCTCCTCAGCCCGAAGGTGGGCCGGTCTTGCTCGCGTTCCCGCGGCGAGTGGGAACGGGCTTCCCGCGCTCCCCGGCAGCCACGTTTGCTGGCGCAGAGGCGGGGCCGGCCCGCCCGGGCCTCCTGCAGCGGCTGCCGCACCACTGCGGGAAAGTCCGCGTGGACAAGAGAAGTGGTTTTGCCTCAATCAGTTTTTAAAAACGACAGGAATTCCCTGGGCGCAGCTCTGTTTTCTCCCGGGCGAGCACACGAGACGACAGGCTCCGATCTCCGGTGCCGGCCTCCCCGCGGCTTCCTCGCCCTTCCCGCACGCCCGCCCCACCTGCACTCCTCCTGAGCCCCCCCCCCTCACGCCCGCCCCCCGCCCCGCGCCTGCCCTCCTTCCGAGAGGACTCGGATCAGACTCGGATCACCGCCGCGGCCCCTCGTCCCCGCGTCCCACCGCCCCTCCCCTGTGACGCCGGAGGGGGTCTGAGAAGCAATCTGGTCGGGGAAACTGTGAAGCCTCCAGGGCTCCCTGCCCCCTTTGGAGGGTCCCCAGCCCCCCCTCGAGCGGGCGGGCGGGCGGGGGGAGCCCGCTGGGGGCAGCTGCGTCAGTCCTCCAGGCTCGTTCGCGCCTTCTCCCAGCGTTTCCACACACACACGCGCGCACGCACACACACACACACACACACACACACACGCTGGTCTCGGGTCGCCTGTGTCCCTCTGCTCACTTCAGCCTCACGTGGGAGGACGTCTTCCCTCCTCCCCCACCCTCAGGCTGGCCCCTTCGCCTAGTGACTCCCCCTCATGGTCGGAGCTTCTCCGGGCGCTGCTGCAGGGAGTTCCTGGCGCCCCGAGTGCCTCAGGGCGGCGGGTCCCGACGGAGGACGCCTGGTGCCCTCCCATGCCCACAGAGCCACGGGTGTTCATGCCGTCGTTGTAGGCCCTTCACACATGGGACGGCACGAAGCTGGAGCTAACCACAGGCAGGAACTGAGTCCGAGAAGATGCTGGAGGGGGACGCGGGGCCGAGAATTTCACCGGAGAAAACACGAAGTGTGAACAGACGCTGACCCTCGGTTCGAGCAGATCGTGTGGCCCACAGGGGGTTCCCATGGCCCAGCACGGAGCCTCGCAAACGGGTGTGACAGGAGAAAGATACGCCCTCCCCCGAGGCCCCCGAGGGCGGCACAGCTCTGACTAGGACAGGTCCAGGGGGCTGCGGCACCTCCTGCACTTGGGGAGGGTGTCTGGAAGCGGACGGGAGCAGGGCTCATCAGCCCGAAGGGTTTGCTCCCAACGGACGGAGGGCAGGTCTGTGCCCCGCGGGGAAGGCGGCAGCCCCTCCAGCCCCTCCGTGTCTGCGGGCGAGTCGGGGCGGGAGAGGGTGGCTGCCCGGCAGCGCAGAGCTGGAGGGAGATGGACGGGTCAGGAACAACGCAGGAGCCGCCGCGGAGTCCGCCTGGAACCCTGTGCACCGTTCAGCTCCCTTCCTCTCTCCCTGCCCTGACGGCGGCGGCGCCAGCACCCGTCTGCGCTCGGGAGCCCCGTCCCCGGCCGCGCAACTCGCAGCCCAGCGGCCCGCTGACGCGTCCGCGTGCTCTCCGTGACAACGCCGAGCTGGAGTCGGAAGCAGCGTGACCTGTGGAGCCCTTCTGACCGGAAGCAAACGCTGTCTCTACGCGGGACGTGACCTCAGCCCCCGAAGCGGAGAGCCCCTCTTGGTGCGGAGCAGAGCGCTCCGGGAGGGGCGGGGCCCCCACGTGGGCTGGTCACGGGGGCTGCCAGACGCACGTGCTGGCTGTGTCTCACGAAAGGTCCCCGCGGGGCTGCAGACCCCACTGCACCTGAAACCCGGAGCTGCAGGGGAAAGGCGGCCGCCTGAGCAGGGGCCAGGACGCGGGTGAGCACGGTGCTGGGTGGACGTGCGGCGTCCGACTTCTTGTGGTGAAACGGGGGTTTTTAAACATACGATGAGAACACCAGCCGCGTCGACACGGCCACAGGGGCTCTGAGGGCCGAGGGGGCCGCCACCGGGCTCACCCACGAGCACGGCCACGAGCCTCCCCACAGGGCGCTGCTCATTACGGCAGCCACACGAACGAACGGAACGGAATAAAACTGACTCAAACACGCAGCTCGTCCCTCGGTGGCACCAGCAACATTCCCAAGCTCAGCCGTCGCACATGGTGAGTGGTTGTCCTGTCGGAAGCAAAGAGCATGGACATTCCTGGTGCCGTGGGGCGTTCTGGGCAGGGCTGCCCTAGGCCACTGAGGCCGCGTCACGGGTGGGGCTCTGCAGGGACCCTGGGTGTGTCTGCCACAGAAACACGTCAACAGTGAAGGTCGCAGGAACCGACCAGAGCTGAGATCCACGGAACGGCGGGAGCCAGGCCCAGCGGCAGCCAGGCCCAGTGGCCTCACCACTGCGTCCAGCGTCCACTCCAGCTCAGAGGCGAGGTGGACGCAGAGTCTGGCTTCTTGAATCTGGCCTCCCACCTGTCGGGACAGCGACTGCCCACAACGCAGGACAACGGCGCAGGCGAGGGCGTGGACAAACAGGAGTTCTGTGGGCGGCTGCCCGGCCGCCTGGGGCTCTGCCCAAGTCCGTTTGGGACCCGGGTGCCGAGTGGCTGGGGGCCCTGGGAGGCAGCCCCTTGCTCCCCACCGTCCCCCGCGCCCATGCAGGCTTCTCACCCCAGGCAGGCCCAGTGGAGGCTGGAGGTGGGAAAGAAACCTATGGGGTCAGGCAGCCAGTGGCCCCACCCCCGGAGGGGGGAGAACGTCACGCCCACAGAGCTGTGAGAGGCTGGTGATAAAGAATGAAGCGCTCTCTCGGGTCCCTGAGAGAGTCCCTCTGGTTTAACCGACACCGCAATCAGCCCCTGAGGGCCGACGCTCACTCACTGGCTGTTCCCACCCACAGACCCGCTCTGAGAGGCGGGCCTCAGTCCCGCTTGCAGCAGGACGGGACTGGGTGAGCCCCGGGACGGCACAAGGGGAGGGCTCAGGGCCAGGAACACCGACACAGTGGAACTGGACAGGCAGAAGGGCCTTGCTGTGGTTCTAGAAGGTTCCGCTTTACACTCCATTGTCCACCGCCCTCTATGTTCCCACAGATGAGCCTGGAGGGCCAATCCATTACGAGTAAGATTCCTCGTCTGGCTCCTGCAGACCTGGGTGGGGCTCCTGCTGCCAGCCTCTCCCTGCCCCACCTGGGCCCGTGTCTGGAGCTGGGGGGCCCGGCGGAGCTGGCAGGACGCTGTTTGGGGCACATGCCCTGTGAGATACCTCCTTGCTCTCGCCACTCCTCCGCCCCCTCCCCGTGCACACCAGAGCTCAGCTGCAGCTCTGCAGGGCCTGTCTGTTTCTGGAGGCTCCGGCCAAGAAGAAAGGTCGGGAGGCACCAGCTTCTGTCCAGTCGCAGCCACACTGCCTGCTGCGGGGGGTCCCTGGGAGCACAGGCAGCCAGAGCCAGGACGCAGGTCGGGGAGGGCAGGAGCGGCGGTGTGAGCGGGGTGGGGGCGCCAGCGGGTGGGGTGGGTGGGGACTGCTGACCCCTGGACACAAGCGCTCGAGCAAGCGCTCACTCTGCTCTGAGTATTATGACACCGCGTCCAGGGCCACAATTTTTTAAAAAGCCACAAAAAATCTGTCTCTACCCCCTGGCCTCACTGTGCACCAAGCCCGCACCCTGCTCCCTGGTCTCGGGTTAACCCAGGGGCGTAGAAGCCCAGTGAGATGGGAAGAACCAGAACGTGGCCCCTGCCGGCCCCCTGCCGGGCTTCCCAGCCGAGCAGGAAGCCAGCAGAGGGCCGGTCGTCTAGGCAGGGCGCTCGCTCGCCCGTGCTCGATGGAGAGCCACCCACGCTCGCCTCCTCCAGCTTCTGCAGACGGCAGGTGCGACCACGGGGCACGGTGGCAGCACACTCAATGGGCCGTGTCCCCACCGCGGGGAGCGACAGTGAGAAGAGGGGGCAGGCACTCTGGTCCCCTGGGAGACGCAAGGTGCAGGGTGCTGGAACTAATGACAGACATGGGGTTCCGCAACGACCTGTGGATTTCGTTTACTGAGAGCATCCCCGTGCTCCGGGACGGAAATAATTAAGAACCCATTCGGTTTTATTATTTGTCTCCAAGCACCATGGCGGGGGCTGAGTCTCGGTTCTTAAAGAGAGAATCACACAGGTTACGTGTTATAGACATCAGTTCAGTTGCTAAATAGCCCATTAGCTTGGGTTTAATTACTTCCCATCTTCCGAGGAAGTGATCCGGAGTGCAGACTCCCCACGACACCCCCCAACCCAGACTGAGACAGCCCCAGCGAGGAGTTGGGGTCCCGAGGATGGGGCTCCTCCGTCAGGCCCTCACGGCGTCCCCAAAGCCCCCGGCGCCATTCCACGAGAGACCCCCCGTGACTTGGCACTGCGGCCAGCCAGCCATGCCCACCCCCAAGGGGCCCGGTGAGCACGAGCCCAGCCACGGAGTGGTCTCCCATCACCCCCCCGATTCCGCAGAGGCTGTCACGGCACGGACCAGACGAAACTTTGATCAGTAAGTCCTGTTTCCGTGTGTGTCTTGGTTGAGCCCCACAGTCCACCCCCTCTGAGGAGGACTGTCCCCGGGGACCTGACTGTGGTCTGTGAGAGGCTGTGACAGGAACTCTCGCTCCCGAGAAACCCATCCCGCCCGGGCCCCGCTCTGTGGGGCTCACCGTTGTCCCCAGAGCACCCTGGGGGCATGGGGGTGCGGGAGTGCTGTGTGCTCGAGTCCCCGGGCACTCGGCGCCCACGTTTCTGCAAGGACGCCAGGTCCGACAGGGCCTACCCGTGTGCCGTGCGGTCCCGTGGGTTTCAGGGCGTGGCAGCCTGGCGTCTGATTCCCTGGTCCGGGGCGGGCCCTGGACCTTCAGCCTTGACCCATATCGGGCGATTCCTGAGGGCAGCAGGGGACGGGCCTCCCGGATGGACGACGGTCAGTCAGTGAGATGCTAAGGTGGCTCTGCTGGCCCACAGTGAAAACATTTAAAAATCCCTTGAATTAGTCCATAAATCATCCTTTGTAAGTGCGTGCGTGTTTAGGGTTTTAACGCAGGCTGAACTCTGGGAGCCGCCCAGCCAAGACCACGCGCGAGGAAGGGGAGGTCTGAGTCCACTCGCTCTTTCCCCACAGACCCCTCCGGGCCTGAGGGGCAGCCCAGCGGGAAGGGGCTGGGTGGGCTTCCTCACACGCCCGAGGAGACCTCAGGGGACGCGTCACACCCTGAGGAAGACACCTGTCTGCAGCCCTGCCCTGGCTGCCTTGCACGGGGCCTCGTGAGTCACACGCACTGGTATCTGTTCTCCATACTTTTGGAATAAACGAACGAGTTTGTTGAGCCGTTCACCCTGCAAACGAAGATGAATTTTTTCTAACCCACTGTGAGCCCAGATTTGAAGACTTCCAGGAGGAAAGTGAGTGGAGAAGCAGACGCCGGTTGGCGAGTCCGGGATGCAGGCCGCTCAAGTTCAAGGTGTCAGGGCAGAGAAGGTGAAGCTGGGGACGTCGTGGGGGCTCCGGTGGCGACGAGCGAGGCTCTGCGAGGGTTCGGCCCCACTGGCCGCGACGGCCGAATCATTATTAATTCCTGTGGTATCTCCTGGGGTGGCATTAATCACAGCGGCTCCTTGATGCAGCTGGGAAATCAGGAGGCTGCCCATACGCTCCCAGGCAATCCGCATTGATTAACGGGCCGTCGTGCCTGCGTGTCACCCTGCCTCACGGTGAAGTGCGTTTCTCACACACTTTGATTAAGACGCAAACCCCGAGCCAATAAAGTAGGGAAGGAAAAACCGGGGCCTGATCGGAATGCAGCCATGGAAGCCGGGGAGCGCAGAGCCTGCGTTGCCGGCGGCTGCACCAGCCGCCACTTGAACTGCAGAGAACAAGGTCTCCCCAGGGAAGGTGTGGGCTGCGGCTGCTCTCGCTGTACTTTAATTTATTAATTGCACACGTACAGAAGCAACTAGAAAATGTGTATTCAACACTCCAGTGAAACGAGAGGCTAATTCCCAAAGATACGTGCTCGGTGCATGTGAAACAGACGCAGGAAGCAGAGATTTCTAGGCAAGCTGATCCTGAGGTACAGAAAATACCTTTTTACCACTTAAGGTAAATGTCCAATTTCTGGAGGGTAAATTGCACACTGCCTCTGCCGGCAGCGCAATCCTCTCGTGGATGATTGGCGTCTGGATGTGGGGTGGTGGGCGGGGAGCGTATCCTGCGACGCACGGCTTTCCTGGGTCAAAAGCCAGCTCTCCAGCAAACGGCAGTGCCCGAGTCTCGACAAAACCATGTCAGAAGTCACATCAGCTGCCCATTTTTTCTCTGCTGGTTCAGGTGTGTGACTTTGTGGGGACGATAGACACACGCAGAGGCACCTGCAAGGCAGGGCAGGTGCCTCAGCTTGGGAAGGACGCACCCAAGCACAGGACGATGCCCTCATGCTGACGGACACGCCCGGGACACAGGTAGGCCGCTGCAGCCCCTTCAGCCGCAGCAGAGGCACTAGCAGCCACGCTATGGGCTGGTGGGGGTCACCGTGTGGCGTGGCTGGCAGTGCCTGGGACGGATGTGGTGCTCTCACTCCTCAGGGCCGGGCAGAGGTGGGGTGGGTTCAGAGGACGCGGTCTGGTCGGCATCCTCAGGCTAATGGGTGGGTAGCATCGGTGTTAAATGCCGAACAGAGAGCTTCAAAAAGCCCACAGGTGTGAAAAGTGAGCAGCGTCTGGGGGTGGGCTGGGGGGAAGAGGTGAAGGATCATGGGGCGCACTCTTTTTGTGGGGTACACTCTTGCAAACTGTGGAGCTTCCATAGGCCTCAGATTTCCTGGTGAGAGGGAAGCCAGAATCCAGCGTTCATGTCACTGTCCAGACTGATCTCACAAGGCGGCCAGAGGCTGCACGGAGAAGACCTGCCTGGGGAGGGCCACAGGCACCTGCTCACAGCAGAGGCGCCGGCCCCGTGAGGCGTGACCCGATCGGTGAGGATGCGGGAGGCGGGTCCCGGGTGTGGTCTTACTCAGGTTGTAATGCTGCCTGAAATAGCGAATGCCCAGTTTTCGGCTGTAGACAAAGTAAGACTTTATGATATCATGTAAGCACTGTTGTAAGGTGCAAAATGTCTATTTTTAAATTGCAAAGTAAAGTAAAAGAAGGAAAAGAACAAAGATAAACTGTGTATTTGGGGAACACGACAGTGCCTGGAAAGGGCCCTGTGGTGTGTGATTGTGGGGGACCCATCTCGGGCTCACCCAGGGGTCTGGGGAGCCCTCGGGGGAGCCGTTGTGCAGCTGGCCCTGAAGGACGTGGTCGAGACCGGGGCACTAGGATGCCTGCGCTCCCCCCTGGAGGTGGCACAGCGGGCCGACCTTGCAGTCTGGCTTGGAGTTTGTCAGGACGGTGCCCCTGGCCCCCTGTGTTCCTGTGGGGGCTGCCCCTCGGCTCACAGAGGCAAGTCCTGATTCCACACAGGCCCTCACCCGACCCACTGCTCCCTAACGTGGCTGGAGGAGCCAGCCCTGCAGCAGCCAGGGTGTGGCCCTTACTCAGTGCCGAGACCGCAGGTGTGCCCACAGCTCCTCACCTGGCGCTCTCCCATCCTCAGGCCTTCACTCCTGCTTTCAGCCCCAGACACGTAGCCAATCTGGATGGGGCCTCAGACCCCGGTGGGCAGGGGCCTGGTGCAGGCTGGGCTCAGCAGGTTATCCACGGGGCAGGCGGACCGAGGGGTGGAAGTCCCGGACAGGTCCAGGCGGGCAGGGCTCCTGACCAGCTGGTGACAGGTGAGCACCTGCCCCGGGTAGAGACGGGGCTGGGGTGGGAGCAGGCGGCAGACGAGCTAACCACAGACTGGCACCCTGCAGGGCGGACCCCCCACCCCATCCATTTCTGCGCTCCCTCATGTGCACGCACGCCGGTCCTTGAGTGAGGGCAACGGCGAGGATGATGGTGGTGATGCCGATGGTGGGGATACTATTGGCAGTGACACTTTTGCTGAGTGTTTGCCAGGTACTAGTTACTATTCCAAGTTCATACGCTGTATTTAACTCATGAGAATCCTGGGAAGGAGGTACCATCATAACCCACATTTAACAGGTAGGTAAGCTCAGGTAACTTGTCTCGGGCTACTTGATAAACACGTAGACAAGCCAGCACCTCATCCCAGGCAGGCTGGCTGCAGGGGAGTGTCACCTTTTCGTTCCTTCATCACGGCAGGCGTGGTGGCTCGAGGACGCACACGAACTGCTGGGTACGAACTGTGGCCTTCTGGGGTGGAGCCGCATGCCCCGCTCACTGGAGCGGGGCTGACTTCATGCCCACGTCCATCAAAAAGGGTAAAACAGGGATGGGAAGCACCTGACTTCCTGCTCACTACCCACCCCCTCCCGCCATCACGGCCGGAGCTGTGGGGTGTCGTTGTGGAGGCGGGTCCTTCAGCCCCCGCCAGTCCCTCTGGTGAGGCTTCAGCACCCGATGCAGCTCGACGACAGCCTCGGGGGCGACTCGGAACCGGAACCATCCGGCAAAGCAGCTGCGGGGCTTCCGACCCACGAGATACTGCGTGCTCCTTGTTTCCAGCCGGCGAGCTCTGGGACGATTGACCAGATAGCACTAGACACCGTGCGGTGAAAGGAGCTCCCAGAAATCTCTGCGAAGGTCACCATGAGCGTTCCTCAGCCTTTGGACGTAACCCTAATTTCAGTGAAGTTGGTGGCCGTTGCGTGGGCAGCAGAAATTCAGAAACTCACATCACTGAGGCTCTCCGGAAGGTGAACTTGGTGACGCTGCCCGTGGTCAGGACGTTCACTGTGTGTCGTCTGGGGCCCCGAAACACACGGGCCAGGCTGACCTGGAGGGCCTTCCGGTATCTCTGACTCTGGGGAGGAAAATTCTTGAGCTGATCCCTCTTTATACCAACTCCGGTGTCTCAGAAACGCAGTCATGTTGTTTCAAAAGTCGCGGCCACCCGTAGAGGAGGAAGGGGGCCCTCCAGGATTGACCACGGGAGGGTTGGCGCTGTGCTCAGTGACCCCAGGAGACAGGAGTCTCCCTTCCTGATGCCAAGGTCGGCCGACTGGCCAGCACCCACTTCTCTGAAGGGCCATCTCCCTCCTCCATGCCAGGCTCCCCGTTTGGGTTGAAAGCAGGAGTGGGAAGGTTTTCTTCTGTGAGGGGGTCTCAAACAAGTAGAATGTCAGCCCCGAGTTCACACAAATAACGCAGAGAGGAAAACCATTCCCACAAATGGAGCCGGCCTGAGCAGTAGAGGGATCTGCTGAGCTGGGTGGTGGAGGGTGGGGGGACGGCAGGGGCAGCTCCCACCCCTATATCCCAGCCGGGTGCAGGGCGCAGAGCGGAGACCGAACACCGCACACCTCACCGAGGTGCTCGCCTGCACCAGGCTCAGACCAGCACCGTGCAGAAAGGCCCTCCCCGCACCGAAGCCTGGCGGCTCCTCCCTCAGGAGTGACCAAGGGGAAAGAATCAGTCCCTTCCTTGGTCTCGGCACAAGTTCAGAGGTGAGAACCGCTGACCGTGGCCTAGAGGAGGCCCCACGGGCACAATACGGTGCGGACGGAAGACCGGGAGACTCCCCTGGTGCTCACAGTCCTACTCCAGCCCTTCCATAAAACCAGCTGGTAAATAATCAAAAGACCTATGACAAAGTGCTCCACCATAGATGGGAGGCTGTTTTGAACAATAATTTATTTCCTGTTCTGAAAGGAATTTTCCCCTTTGAGTTTATTTAACCAGGCAGCTGTCTCAGTTTTTTAAATAATTCAGTTGACCAAATTAAAACAAAATCAACGTGCCAAGCAGTGTGAGGATTCAAGCACCACCGTCCCTCTGGCTCACAGCCGCCGGGCCACACGTCTGTCGCACGCGGGGGCCTTGCTCTAGTGTCGCCGTGGGGATCAGGAAAGACCCACTTCCGACGAAACAAGGGGTGATGTGAGGAACTCATATCAATATACTTGTAGCTCCCGCCTCAAAGGAAAGTTTTTCTGGGATTTCCTAAAGCAGTGGTTCTGCAAGTGTGGCCCCCAGGCCGGGCCCTGCAACGGCTCCCAGCAGCACAGCGCAGCAGGTGTGGCCAACTCGCCCCTGGGCTCCCCTCCTGCCCCACTGACCCCTGCTCACCCTCCGTCTCTGCCGAGCACCTCACCGCCCTGCAGCGACCCTGACGCCCTCTCCTGGCGGAAGCGCCCGCACCTCTTTCACCGGCGCGGGTGCCCCCAGCTTCCCCGTGCGCCACAAGCCTGCTCGTCTGGCTGTCTGGACAACAATCCTCTCCCCAGCTCTGGAAGTGTCGTGTGTGCTCCCTAAAAACTCCCTCTAAAAAAAGTGGTAGGAGCCCTGGCCGGGCGGGTCAGCAGGTTGGAGCATCGTCCCATGAACCACAGGTTGCAGGTTTGGTCCCCTGGTCGGGGTGCGTACAGGAGACAACTGGTTGACGTTTCTCCCCCTCTCTCTCTGAAACCAGTAAACATAACCTCAGGGAGGGGGATGAAAAAGTTAAATAATTAGCAGGACGCTCTGGGCCCCACTTGCTTTCAAACTACTGCACATTCTGCCCCAAAATCTTGTGTCTAAAGGACACCGAGTAACTGAACCCCACCAGCCACCCCTCCCACGTGAGGGGACCGGAGGCCGTCTCCTCGCAGGCCGGGGCGCGGGGCTGGACTCCAGGCACCGCAGCGCACGCTGTTTGCGCCGCGCAGGTTCTGACTCGGCCGCCCGTCCCGCCGACACCCGCGCTGACGCCGCGGGAGTTATTCCGGGCACGTGGAGCCTTCGCGAGTAATTTCAGTGCAAAGCAGCAGCCAGGCAGGAGTGCGGGCCCAAGGTGACCTCATTGCCAGAATTGGTTCCAGTTGTCATCGGGCATATCGCACGGTGCCACTCAGAGCGGGGGGTGGGGGGCGGGGGGTGGGGGGTGACGGGAGACACTGACGCGAGGCCCGGCGATGGGGGGCGAGGATGCGGCTCCACTCCGGGCCCCTCCGCTGGGAGGGAGGCGGGTGGCGTTCGGGGCACAGTCTCCCTCAGACAGTCTCTGCGGTCTCACAGGCCCGTCCTTCCCTGATCCAATTCTTCTCCGGCGCACGACACGCCGTGTGCCCTCCCCACACCACGCAGGCAGCTGCTCGTGGGCACACGCCTGACAGGGTGCCCGGAGAAGACCACCTGTCGAAGCATGCAGCAGGACCAACATGCCAGACGCCCACTCGGTGAGTGGGCATGACTCCTGGTCCACTTGCACCGACCTCACCTGGAAAGCAATGCCCGGAGGCGAGGCACCCGCCGGGGGACTTGGAGCGGGCATGTGCAGAAACAAGGGGCTCCAGCGCTGACAAACGAGGGGGGGGCAGGACAGAGGGGTTCTCATCGCCCCAGACTCTCAGGTTCAGCAGCTGTGAGACGCTTCAGCCTGCAGGGGTGAGGCGTGGACACGGCAGGAGGCCTCGGGGCCTGAGCACCGGAGCAGCCTGGGTGGAAGTCTTGGTGTTGAAGGCGGAACCCGTACCGAGGGGTTCCCACCTGCTTGCCAACTGCAGCTCTCACGAAGTCGGGGCTCACATGGCCGGGCTCTCAACAGCGTGTCAGAGTCACGCACGTTCTGAAAGGGAGATCACACACAACCATCCTTCCTCCCTGGAAAGCGCCAGCGGAGGCCTCTGCAGGGGCCTCAGCACACAGCCTGGGCCGAGGGGCGGAGGTGTGGGGAGGAGGCTGAGCTGGACCAGGCCCCTCTGAGCCTGTGGGCTCCCCGGTCATCTCTGCAGACGGCTCTGGAGTCCAGACTTAATTACAGCAAACACCTAACTGTTCCGGATGAACACCAACTAAAAAGGCCCCTTGACGTCTCCCCTTGGGAAGCATTAGACTGTACCTGCTGCATCGTCCGACGGGCACCCCGGACAGGGACCGGACAGACCAGGACAGCAATTCCCCGTGGAGGAGGGTGGCGGGTGCTTCCCCCGGGAGCCCCGACCTGGCTGGCAGGAGGAGTCTGTTCCGGGAGGTGCCCAGGGCCCAGGTCCCCGCCTGCTCCTGCCAGGCAGGCCCATCTCTCAGAAGGATCGCTGCAGGGCGGGGCACCTCCTCGGACCGCGTGTTTCCACTTCCTTCCCCTGGTGACCACCTCAACTACTGTTCCTACAACGTTTACAGAAAATTGTCTCTCAGAACGTGAGCAGATTCAGATGTCTCTGAAGAGCAGGGTTCCCACGTCGGGGCACCGGTCCACGTCAAGATTAAGTCCAAGGACATAAGAGGACAACAGATTCTTTTCCTGGGTGCTACGATGTGATGGAATGTAACGGGAATCGCTTCCCAGGCAGCTCTGGCAGCAGCGGGGAAACCCTGACAAGTTCATGTGCACTTGTTCAGATGAGCGGACACGCTTGCTGCGAGCGCCGATTTCCTCTCCCTTCCAGGAAAGTGATTTTCATGCTGCACCCACCCAGGACCGGGCAGCCGTGGACGAGAAAGCCCAGCAGGGAGCCTCCAAGGCCCAGACACTCAGGAAATGGGGAACGGACGCCGCTTTAATCGTTGCCGGCCTATCAACCAGGAGTCACTGACTCAGAAGGGCTGTCCTCTCCTGTGTCTCCCCTGCGCCCGGGCCCCGGAGGGGCTGAGGGACGCGGCAGCGAACAGAAAGTTCTGGAGCCAGAGGCCTGCTCCCCCCGGAGCCCCCATGACGGGCGGGAGACTCAACGAAGGTGACGTTGCCCAGACTCAGCTAAGGTGAGGCCCTCGCGGGACTCACTGCCGAGCACGTGAGACCACACGTGTGGCTGTGGCTGTACTGCCTCCTGCCCGTGTGCCCGGGGACAATTTACAAGGCCCCGAGACTTGAATGATGTGCTTGGGTCCCCACGCGGTTGGGGAGTCTGCCCGGTGCTTCTTCCGAAGCAGCAGCAGCACAGGCCTCGTCTGTCAGCGCCCCCTTCGGCCCCTCCCGCCACGTCCAGCAGAGCCTCGTGCTGCCCAGGCCCCGAGGGTCTCCCACCGGGGGCTCCCGGCGGCCTCAGGGCCCTCACAGCCCCCTTGCTGCCTTCCCGCTTCCTTCAGGAAGAACCACAGTGAAGTCTCTAACTCAGTCGTCCTTAAACGTAGGGGACGCAAACGGGCTGACGGAGGCTAGTGTCCCTCCAGGGGGCACCTCGGGGACGTCCCGGCCTGCGTCTCGGGAGCCGCTGCTTCAGGGCCCCTGCACACACCAGACCCTCACTCTGGACGTGGAAGGTGCAGCCCCCAGTGTCCCAGGGCTGGGCAGTGACATGCGGGGCTTCTGTCCCGTCGCCTCTCCTCTGGCCCTCCCAGGGCCCACCGGGCCCCCAGGGGCTGTCTGACCAGACTGGCCACATTCGGGAGACGCAAGCACCCACCTGCACTGGGTGGGGAACTGCCGCTCTCAGCTCCACTAGCATTTCTGCAACACGTCCCAACGCCTGGGACCATGATGCCAAAGTCCTGTAGGGCAGCAATCCCCAAGTTCAAGGGCACCGGTTGTTTTTCAATCCCTACAGAGCTCGGGGGTTCTAGCCAGGAAGGGGACCCTGCCTGGGGTTCACCGAGCTCTCCCTGCCCACGCCTGACCCCTGGAGGAAAACGCTGCTGGCAAAACCTGCCTCCTCTGGCAGGTTTAGGTAAAAAAAGAATTAAAATTAGAGATCAAATACAATGCCGTTTCAAAATGCTGGTAAGCCTACAGCCGCTCTTTCAGGCTGCGTTTCCTAGTTGATACCGAGAGCACACCTACCGCGATGAGAGAGCTGTGGAGACTTCTACCCACGTCCACTCCGGGTTGGAAAGCGCAGCGCTCTGGGCCCCCAGCGACCTGCTCTGCTCACTGTCCCCCACCTGGGACAGACATGCTGCACCTAAGCCAACGAGACCCTCGGCTTTGCCGTATTGGAGACAATCCGAACGCAAACGTTCTTCCTCCATGACTTCAGAAACGCTTCTTCCACCACAAACTAGATGAACTCTCTCCACATGTGGGCATGCGTGGCTGGTGAGTTTTGCACGGAGAAGAGACATGTAGTGGCCTTTCCCTCTGAATCAAGGTTCTGAGCCACAGAGGGGCACAGGGCAGACCCACAGTCAGGGTTTCCTTGTCTCCGTCCGTCTCTGGGGAAGGGTGTGGGCAGCCGTCATGCACGGGGCCAGGCTGCCCAACGCATCCAGAGCAGAGTCCTTGAAGGACACGGCTCAGGTCAGAGTTGAATTAAAACCATCTCAAGAACCCTCCTCCCATCAAGGCAGCTGGCTAGCCTTGGGCAAGACCCTGGGCGGTGGATTTGTTCATTCATTTGTTCATTCATTCATTCGTTCCGGCAGCAGCTGTCAGAAGCAAGATGCAGGAGCCAGTGTGGGGGGAGGGCCAGGTCAGTGTGGCCGGGTTCTCGCCCTTGAACGGCTTAGATTTGGTGAGGAGACGGTGGACACCAGCACCCCTCGGTGGACAGTCACTGTGGGTCCTGACAAGATGGAGAAATAACTGACCGCCACGTGGCACGTGAGGCTCAGGCTGGGTGCATTCAGATCGGAAGGATGGGGGATAAACGGAATTCCCTCGCCCCAAGTCCCCTTCCAGAGCGCACTGGTCAGGTCAGGAGCGGAGACAGAGTCCTCAAGGGCGTTGGCATGGGCCGAGTGCCGTCGAGAGTGAGCCCCTGGAAGCCACGAGGTCCGGGCGCCCCCCTGGAGGAGGTCTCAGGGCACCTGTGCCCAGGTTCGAGGGACAGGGAGGCCGAAGGGTGGAAGGGGTTGCCCGCCTGGGACAGGGCCCCTCCCAGGCCTTGGCCGTCCTGGAGCTGTGGCCCCTGCGGGGCGTCCCCCTTCAGAGAGAGACCCCCGGCACTGAGCTGAGGAGCAGGACTGGCAGCCCTCGACTTGGCACCGATGCAGGTTAGCGCCCACAGAGGTACTCGGCTGGGAGCCCTCAGCACCAGCCCCCGCACCCCCTAGTGTGCCGGGCACAGCACCGGCCGGCCCTGGCTGGGTTCGGGTGGCGCAGGACCCTGTCCACTGCGGCGGACTCTAATATCAGGGTGGGAGCTCAAAACAAGGAGGATTCGGAGGAGAAAAGACAGAGGGAAGTTGAGTGAAATCTGGGTCGTGTTATGGGCTCACCTCTGTCCCCCTCAGTTTATGTCGAAGTCCAACCTCAGAGCAGGGCTGTGTTTGGAGAGAGGGCCTTTGCCTGGGCAACAGAGGTTCGGTGAGGCCCTGTGGGTGGACCCTGACCCAAAATGACTGAGTTCCTCATGTGAGGCAGCACTGAGGACAGACACGCACAGGGGAAGGACTCTGTGGGACACAGAACGGGGAGGCCGCCTGCCTGCCACGGAGGCCTCAGGAGGAGCTGGCCCTGCCGGCACCCTGACCTTGGACGTCCAGCCTCCAGGAGGGGGAGAGAGAAGCGCTGGGCGTGGGAACCAGTCTCGGCTGAGCCGAGTGGGCAGGGAGGGAGAGAGGGAGGCACTTGGTCCCTCAGTGGGGGCCGCTTTCCTTGGCGGCAACAGCTTCTCATTCGAGTTTATCAGCCCTTCCCTGCCCAGCACTTCTAAGGTCAGTGATAAAGCAGAATAAAATTTTCCAGGCTCTCTCGCTCTCTTTTTTAAGACTAGCTTGCCTGTCTAATTGCTCCGAGAGTATCTATTAATTTCATCACGAGTGCTGACTTAATCAGCGGCCTCATTTGCAATTCTATAAACCGCAGAAATCACTTGCTGCTGTCACCCGTCAGCGGAAGCTTGTCAGCGCCTGTAAACCGCAACGCCGCTCGTGTCGCCGGGCCCCAGAAAATCTGCGCGGAGCCGGAATCGACTGTGTGGACGCCCCCTCCACGGCCCATTTCAGCCCCCGTTTGGAACGCCTTGTGACTTGCAGCTGCAGGGAAAGCCGAAACGGCCCCGTTAGTGCTTCCGGTGTCTGATTTGGGGATAAAGGATGGATTTTATCGCCCAGAAAAGAGGCTGTTAGTCAGGTTTCCGCCCGAGAAAAGTGCGCAGGTCTTCCGTGGGTGTGTGGGCGTCCCCTGGGGGTGGAGAGACAGCCACTCGCCTCGCGGGCCCGGGATGCCTCCCTGCCCTCTGCTCCCACAGCTCGGTGCTGGCGGCCTGGGCAGCCAGTGTCCAGTCAACCCACATTTTTTTTAAGGATTGCATGTATTCCTTTGCGATGCATGATGCCTCACTTAACCAAAGAAAAAAAAGGTAATTAAAAAATTAAGCTTGGTTTCTCTGCGGTTTTGCTGCTTGTTTACATGGAATTTCTCTAAGATAATAGAAAAAGGCCAATCTCATCACTTTCTGACAGTTTAATTTTCAGGATCTCGTGACACTACACGCTCGTTTGGGAAATGTTTGCCCTTGGGTCCTGCCCTCCCTAAAGTTGTTTTCATTTCTAAAAAAATCACGACGAGATGTGATTCCCAGAGGCTTTATAAACCCTGTCCTTCAAGCAGACGAATGTGAGCCTCCTTCTGTGATGCTGAGTTCATTATCAAAGAATGGTTTGAAAGGATTATCCTGCATCCTGCCACATTTTACCTTTAAAATGCCTATTTCTGTTCTCCTTACAACAGTGCTGACATATAGGACGGATCACGTTAAAGCGCCTTGGAGAAGAAAATGCGGAAAAGCTAAGCGCTGACAGGGACACGCACAGAGAGGAGGGTGAGACGCCCACCGTCCTGCTGGGGGCCCCGCCTGGCGTCCGGGGCAGAAGCGCCGGGACTCTCCCCGTAAGGCCGCGCAGCTTAGGGGAGCGGCAGCGGAAAGGTTACTATTGTTGTCTTTTGTTGATTTCTTCTAAAGACGCGCAGGAGAGAAAGGTCACCAAGCAATGTGCCTAAGCGGGTCTGGAATTCAGCCGTCCCACGCCGCCTGGGACGAGGAGCAGGGGGCCGATAAAGCCCACTTCAGACAGCAAGTGAGATCAGAAGTGGTCTCCGGAGAGTTCAAAGACGTGGGCGGGAGTGAGGATGGGGCGGCGCTGGGCAGCAGCCTGGGGTGCAGCCACAGGGCCCTGGGAACGTCCGGCATGTGATGGGCAGGTCCCGGCAGAGATGCCCCATCCGGGGCCCTGGACCCAAGAGGCCCGTAGGTACAGGCGTGTGTCTGGGATGTGGCCCAGTGGCGTGGTGATTTCCTAGTCAGACCCCTTTTTTTTAAATCTTCACCTGAGGATATATTTATTGATTTTAGAGAGCGAGGAAGGCGGGGTGTGGAGAGAGAGAGAGAAACATCTATCTGTTGCCTCCCGTACGCGCCCTGACCGGGAATCGAACCCTCGACCCTTCAGTTTACAAGATGACGACGCTCCAAACAACTGAGCCACACCAGCCAGGGAGAGAGTTTTCTTTTTTTACCCTTAAGTGCATACGCTAGTAACTGTGGTAAAGAATGTTTGCTGTTCAGCCAACTGTATCACAAATGCTGATATTTTCGATCTTCTCCTGAAGTCGGAGGCAGAGACTTTCTCCTTCCACCTTCGTGGGCGAGACCCTCTCACGGGCTCTAAGGCCCCCAGAGGCCCCATGCTCACTGACCCCGCCCGGCCAGTGCTCACACCTGCAGTGGGACTCTGCCCATGCAGCCATGGCGGCAGCTCCCGACCTGAGCCGCCCCAGGGACCCAGGACTGTCTGCTCCCAGTGAGACGAGTCTCTCGTGTGTACTCATGCACTGCATGCTATTTCAGACATTCCATCGTCCTCCTCCCAGGCTGGGCTTAAAAACACCTTCATCAATCACCAAACCCGCATCCACCTGAGTGGCAGCCGAGCAGGTCTGAGGCACAAGCACACTCGCCACACTCCTTCTGCTGCCCGCCGCCCCGAGCTCCGTCCTGCGCCCATGAGGGGCCTCTGTTCTGCAGAGCTGCTTGCTGTCGTCCACGGGAAAGCCGCCGTTTTATTTCCGCTGCAGAGTCAGTTCAGCACAGAGAGTGGAGCCCACAGACGAGGGGATGTTGGGACTTGTGATTTCAGGCAAGAGCACATTAAAAATAGAAAGGACGAGAAGGTTCCAGTGACGGTGGCAGGATTCTTCACGATGAACGACGACATTCTCCCCCCCGCCCCCAGATTTCAGACCAATCAAACCTTCCCGTTTGTGTGGAGGCTGACGTCGTGCCGAGCGTCAGGACGGGCCTGGATTCTGGCCGGGAAGCCCCGGGGTCGAGGACCCCGCCCTCCCCCGCCCGTCCGCCCGGGCGCAGCTCCGTCTGCGCGGAGGGAGCGCAGTGAAGAGACCGTGCGTGAATCTTCTACCGAAGGCCATGGGGGCAGGGCGTGCGTGCGTCCAGTTTCCTGGGGGAGCCACTGGCGTTGCCAACGGTACTCTCATCGCACGGACACATCCTGATTTCCTGCCTCCTGCGCCTGTCCGTCAACGTGCCACCAGCACCAGAATTCGCCAGGCCCCCTCCTGACCCGTCTCTGCACCAGCTGGCCCTGCTGGTGAGGTGACTCCCTGCCCATCCTTCCCGACCAGCCCGACTCCTGCCTCGCTGGCCGCCCCCTCGACACCTCCTGTTACACTGCTGTGTCCCTGCCCCGGTGCCGGGGAGGGCCGGCTGTGCGAGGGCTGTCCCACGCCTGGAGCCTCCGCAGGGGCCCCCGGGGTGAAGTGGTCTCGGTGGGGCCTGGAGGACTACCGGTCTCCTCCACTAGACCTCAGACCCTGGGGACAAGAAGCTGTCAGTTTCCATCGCAGCCCCACCCAGAGGCTCGACACTTTGCCCAGTGCTTCGACTGGACCCAGGGATGCATTGAGACCTTCCTACGATTCCCCGGAAGGTTCCAGGCACGGTGCCTTCTCTGCACTTGGAAAGGAAAGAGTCCCGGTCAGGGTTTAAGGTGGGCTGTGCAGGCAGAGCCCTAGATTCACTCAAACCAACAACACCCCCGCCCACCCACTTCTCCTGGGAGTCGCCTCCGTCTCAGACGCCCACCACGCGCGAAGGTTAACAGGCAGCCACCGCCACAGGAAAACTCGAGTTTCAGAGGAGACTCGGCAGCACCAGCTTGGCATCAGCTCGGCAAAAGTCACTCCACATAAATGTATTCGCTTCTGGGTTAACTTAGACACACCCACATCAGCACCGCCCAGAGGCTTGTACACGTTAGATGGAAGTCTGTTTTTGAAAGTATTGCTTGTAACTGCTGCCTGGAGCACAGTAAGATGAACAAACAGTAGTTTATTCTTAACGACTCGGTCCTCATTTCACACATCAGCACGAGGCTCTGTGGAGCCAGCCGCTGAGACGGGAGGGCTGCGCCCTGCCCTCCAGACGGGCCCACGGCGCTGCAGGCAGAGCCCCACCTCCACCACGTCTGTCTGTTTTGAGTAAAATCCACTTCCATACCCAGAAGATTTTAGAATCCCGCCAACTTAGGAACACAGGTGGCTCATGGACCGCGACAGGCAAGGTGCACTTGGGGACGGCACAGACATGCTCACTACAGGGTCCCCATGGGCCTCCCCGGTGCGAGGCCACCTGGGTGTCACCGCTGCCGAAGCAGCATCTGGCTCCCCAGACCACACCCACGAAGAAGGGGAGTTTAGAAAAGACCGCCCTCTCTGACTTCCATTGCTGTTAGGAGCTGGTAGAAGCCCCTTCTGTTAGCTTTGCTGTTGAAACCCCTCACAGAAAATGATTTTAAAAGCACCAAAGACATGTGTGTGTTGGGTTCTAGTCCAGTTCGAAGAGTCCACCCAACCAGAACCCCCAACAATCAGGTTGTCATCGTGGCCAGAATAACTGCCTTTAGCGATGAGAAACTACACAGCACGGGCTGAGGAACAGTAGGCTGCTTGGGTTCACGAGATGTCGGCAGAGAAAGAAATCACAGAACACCGAAGCAAAAAAGAAAGGAGGACCCACACCGTGTGTTTCGTCCGCTCTGTTGTTTGCGGGAACCTGTTTTACCGAAGCGCGATCCCGTCACAGGAAGGGCCGGGGGCCAGCAGTTTGAACTGACCGCTGCCCTTCCTCTGACTTCTGTCTCACCGAGAGTTCGGCCGAACTTGATAGGACATGAAAAAAGATGCGTGCAAGGCCAGTCTGAGTTTTAGGAAAAGAGGAAGCATAACCGTATTTTCTCTGGTTTTACTGTGACGAGGACAGGGCGCAAGGGGAACCCTCGCGCACTGCTGGTGGGAACGTGACACAGGGCTGCCGCCGTGGACGGCGGTGCGGAGGGTCCTACATGAAGTTAAAAACAGAACGGCCACACGAGCTGGGAATCCACTTCTGGCACCCGCCCTAAAGAAGTCAAATCACTCTGTCCAGGAGACGCCCGCACTCCCGTGCCGGCACAGCATCGCCCACTGCTGCTGAGGCACTGGGACACCCGTGTGGCTGTCTGTGGTGAACGGGGAGAGAAACATGACAGCTGCCCGAGAACATGCCTCAGCCTCCAGAGCTCCTGCCCTGCGCGCCGACCGCCGGGGAGGACCCGGAGTGCTAAAGCTTCGTGAATGAAGGCTTAGGGCTAGTTGGTCATACGGTGCTGTTTCCAGCTGTTTCTCAGTCCAGCCACGGCACAGGGCCCTCCCTCCCCCTGCCTTCGTGAGTAAACTGTAACAGTAAGAAATCAAAAGCAGCCGTCCCACAACTGACCGAGGATTTCAGCCTCAGCGTGGGACAAAGAATAGAACTACTGCATGGGGAGCAAGTCAAGGTTATGAGGAAAGTCACTCTGATTTGTTTTGCACAAAGTTACTTATCGTGCATTTGATAACTGTTCCCTTCCAGGACCCGCCCTGACAGACTGTATATAGCTCAAGTGCGCAGAGGTTGGGGCCCACGGCTCACTCATCGGTGTGTTTTCCTGGTGTTCAAAGGACCTGTCCACAGAGCAGGTGCTAAAACTCTCTGCCGAGTGAGCGAGCGAGTGAGTGAAAGACTCGAAGAGCGTGAAGGCGGGAGTGAGACACAGATTATGTGACGCCAGCCTTTCCCCCAACCAGGCACGATGCGGCAGAGGCAAGCAAGTCCACGTAATTTAGGCAGCATCGTTTCAAATAAACAAAGAAGTGTTTAAGAAGCCGTGGAAGAAAATTTTAAAGGAGGAACAAATCCACAGGTAAGAATTACCAACATTCACAAAACACAGGGGACAGGGTTTTTTTTAAGACACGGCCAGTAGTGGACGTGGGATGGGTGAGCAGGGCTCCAGCCGCACCCACACCGAGCTGGAGACACGTAGCCGACTTCCCAGCAGCACCGACCTGGACTGCAAGCAGCTGGAAAGACCCAAACAACAACAGCGTGGACAGCGTGGCAGATTCGTCTTGCTTGAGTGGCCAGTCTCCCCATGTCCTTCCCTGAATCCCCACCTATAATCACAGCCCCACGCCTTCTCTCCGCGGCCAGCCAGCCCCCCAGCAGGTGACCCAGGTTTCCCAGGCACCATCCCATCAGGCAGGATCTGTAGGGGTATCGGCCTCTGCTGAAGGTTTTCCTTCTTCTGTCCATCCATCCATCCACCATCCATCTACCCATGATCCATGATCCATTCACCACCCACTCATCCACATGTCAATCATCCACCCTTTCATCGGCCCATCAAGCGTCCCTCCACTTGCTCCTCTGTCTGCCCACCTGTCTGCTCATCTGTCCATCCTTCCATCTGTCCACTGACCCATCATCCATCCCTCACTTACCTCTACCTATTGTTCCCCTCGTTCCCCTCCCCCGGCAAAGGAGGATTAAAAGCTGTTGTTTTTCACGCCAAGTCTTTTTCGTCATTCAAAAGCTTACTCTCATTTTCTAATTTTTCAGAGAATAAAATTCTCTCCAGAATGTCTTTCTTCCCATTCTACCCTCTCATGTTTTCTCTTCCCTTTTATCTTGCAAATCCCATAGAGGAAAGCAGATTACTGAAATGGAAGGCTTCGACGGTGCAGAAAAAAACAATCTCTGTTCCAAACGCCCAGGGAGCCAGAGCAGTGACCCGACCTCTCTTTAAGAGGGAGGCTGATTGTCAATCTGTCCTGTGTTCGTCCTCCACAAGGAACCTAGTTATTTGGTGGCTTATCGGAGCTTCTCGAAGCCATAATATCTTCAGTCACCTTTTCTCCGTTTGTCCTCATTGTTTTATTCCTTTTGTTTGTAGCCTGAAATTCTAAAATACTTTCCTGGTCTAACGGTAAAGGTGCTTTTAGATTATTTGGAGCAAAGGAGAGAGCGAGCCAGAGAGAGATCAAGGACCACAACAGGACTGAGGGTTGAAGGTCAGGGCACGACCTTAGGCGGGCTGACCTGGAAGGCCTGGTGTCGCAGAGCCGTCTGTCGGCTCTGAGTCTGGGTTTGCACATCAGCTCCGAGTCCACTGCACGGGGGCCCATCCCACCTGCTTCCTGGGATTCTCGCTGCATCCTGGGCCACCCCCTTCACCCCACCTACCTATTTGGAATCCACTTTTAGAGAAAGTACTGCCATTTCCACTTTCCTTTCCAGTGGTTCTTTTTGTTAATTTTTAACTGAAAGGAGCTGTTTTTTTTTTTGCCACTAACATAGAACATGAGTTCTATTCTTCCCTTTTTTGCAATTAAGCAAATAGCTATTTATATGGGTTCAAAACAAATAAACGTTCTGTCTGTTCCAATTGTCTGACAGTCCCCTTGCTAAGCACTAGGGGAAACTCCCTTCACTGGAGCCTGGTGATCAAGACAAAACTACACAGAACCTGGGATCTGGGAGGAGGAGGAAGGGGAGGAGTTGGGGGGGTGTGTGGAGAAGGAGGAGGGAAAACAGAAGTCTTTGGCTAATAAACCCTCAGTCCCAACACCGAACATGCCCAGGCCTCCTTCCTCACAGGGCGCACGAGTGGCTGGGGAGCGGATGGAGTGAGTCGCCTGCGTGGCCTCTTCCGGCTCCTCGAGCCTCCATGGAAAACACACTGCACAGGTCCACCGAGGCGAGCCTTCCTCACCCTGGAGCAAGAACCACTCCTGAGAAGTCTTTGTTGAGGCCGACATCCCGCAGCCGAGATCACCAGCTCATCTCGGAATTACCGTGCTCCTCGGTACAGCACTGACCCCCCTGAGTCACTGATGAGGAGGGAGGAGGAGCACAGGTGGGGAGGGGCTCGGTGGTGACGTTCCAACACAGAGAATTGGCAAATGCCCACATTTCACAAGCCAGAGGTTTCTCCCAGGGAATGTGTGTGCTCCAGCTTCACACCACGGCTCCTGGAATCACACCCATGCACCAGGGGCCGTGCTGGGGCAGAGGAGGGGACATGGGAGGGGCAGGCTTAAATGCAAAGGGAAGTTCGAGATGTCTTCACTCAGCTCCTGCTGCCCAGGGCGGGAGGGTCCCTGAAGCTGGCTGCCCCCATGAAGGTCAATGGGACGATTCCCAATAAACACCTCCCCCCCCACCAGATTAGCAGACAAAATGGTTCCCATGGCAACGGCCGGACAAGAGAGTGGCTTGCGTTTGGCATTAATTTAGGCTATTTTCCCCAGTCTCCTTGGAGCCCGTTCTGTGAAACACAAGTGCTTGCAGGCTCCTTATCGAAGGCGTCCTTTGAAATCCCATCCAGTGTGTGTTGACGCTGAGCCAATTAGCGGGGAGAGAATTGGGTGGATCTCGGGGAAGCTGGCGAGACTGTGTTTACCAATTAGTTTTTTTTATGATGCAAATGCGGCGCAGCTTGCAGCAGGAATGAAAGCTAGCTGCCTGAATATGAAACTGTTAATTGCATTTTCGGAGCCACCGCTACAAGGTGAAACTAATCACACAGACGATAACGGAGCCTCACCGCCGACGGGGCCCTGCTGCGTCCTGTCACCGGTGCGTGTGGAAGCGGCCCCCACGCGTCTGCGCGGGAAGGGCGGACGCGGCGTTCGGCACGACCCTCCAGTGGTGAAGGAGGGAAAGTGTGTCTTTCTGGGAGCCAGTATAAAGATTAATTTTCACTTAAACCAGATTAGTGATGTTAACAAACACTCTGGCAAAGGGGAGGGTGGTGCTTCTTGAAATACTTTTTTTTTTTTTTTTTGCTTTAAGGTGATAGAAAGGTGCGTTCCCAGACAAATGTGAGCTCATTCTGACAAGGGCAGTGCACAGGCTGAATGGGCTCGTTAGAGAAGAAAGGGTCGCGATAATTAGCCACAGTTGATTTCCCCGACTAGAAACATCAAACAAAGCGGTGTCCTAGAACGAGGGAGCTGAGAGGCTGAGTGGTGTGGACGGGCCGGGCAGCCGGGCTGGGGGTGGGGGAGGACCACCCGGGCGTGGGCAGGGCCGTGGTGCAGGGCACAAAGGGCTCCCGGCCTTGGTCTCGTGGCCGCGCGGGAGGAAACAGGCTCTGCCAGCACTCCCCAGCCGTGGAGCCGCGGGCTGGGCCCGCAGAGCAGCTCTGACGGGGGTGCAGCCGCTTCGGGGAAGGTCTGGTTTTAACGTCCCCCATGGGCACTTACGTTCCTTTCCTCATCTCTGTATTAACGGCCCCAAATCTGCTTACATTTGTGTTAAAATACATGGACAATGACTGAGGACCAAGCCGGCAGCCGCAGAAAGAGCAGGGTGACAATAGGGGACCCTGTGCCCTGGGCAGGCAGCTGGTCCTGCAGAAGCCCCTCAGGGGTCCGGGGAAACCGTGCGGGGACGTCCCCGGGCTCCTTCCTGACAAACCCGTCACCCCCCGGCATTTCAGGTTGGGGGGCTGACGACGCTGGTCACTCAGCTGAAAAGACGTGGGGCCACAGCTGCGGCGCGGGCCCTGGAATGGACACGTGTCTGGTGGCTTCTACGTGGTAGGTTCGCAGCGCCACTCGAGCTGCCGGTGCCCTCATACCTGTTCCCGTCCATTCTCACGGCCCCCCAGGCTTATCGAGGTGGAACTGGCAAATAACACTGCAGTTCACCCAGAGCCAGTCCACCCGAAGCATGGCGAGTGACTGCTGGACACGTGCAGACTGTGACGGGAGTTCCCACGTCACACTGACAAGCACCCGGTTCCCCGGGAGAGCTGCCCCTCCTCCTGTTTCCTGGTGGGAGCAGTGGTGCTCCCGCTGAGCTGTCCCTGGTGCAGAGCACAGAGTCACCGACCCCCGTGCCCATGCTGTGCAGCAGTCCTCAGACGTGCAGACACGCCTCGCTTGTAGGGAGGGGCCCTGGGGACAGCTGTGAAGGCTGCCCGCCCCACCAGAGGGATGGGGGGCCTTTGTCCCCACTTCCTGGCACAGCCCTAGGGCCCTCGGACTTCCCGGCGTTGGGGCGGGGGGGATGAAACAGGCACCTCTGTCTGAGGGGATGACTCGTGGCCCCCAGAGAGTGAGCGATAGGGCGGGGTCCTCGGGGAAGGAGCCACACACAGCCTGCTCAGGACTTTCACGGGGCTTCTTTCCGGAAGTCCGCCTGTCTTCTGCCCTCTGGGTCGGTGAGATGGAATCACACCGTCACGCACAGCAGCGTGTGCCGCACGCAGAGCAACTGCGTGTTCTACTCTGCAGGCGGCGGTAGGTGCCGCAGCAGCACGCCTCGGTCCCCGGGCCGCGGCTGCCTGCTGATCCCGCGCCCTGCCCGGGTTTGCTCCGAGAACACGAGCAGCTAACGGCTGCTCTGGGGGTCGATGAGGCCTGAGAGACAGACCCGTCGACGCCGACGTGCCACACTTCACAGGTCTGTCCTGAGCTCTCCGCGCACTCCTGCAGCCACCGGTCCCTGCAGGGGACACGGGAGCCTGTGCGGATTTCAAGGAGGGGCGGTCCCACCTGAGGCAAAGCCGCAGCAATGCCTGGTGAGAGGCTCACTGAGAACTGGACGTTTGTGCCCGACGCCGCCCCTGGGGGTGGAGTGTCCCACGAACGAGTGTGAGGAGAGAGGCCTTCAAGCTGCCTCACGTTTGTTTTTAAAGTGGAGAAACAGAGCAGCGGTGCCTATGCAGGAACCGGGAGACTAATCCTTCCTCTGATTTAAGGAAAAATAAATGAAGGACAAGCAAAGAGGATCTTTTCCAGGAGCGGCATTCTCAGTGCACTTTCAAAAGGTGTTTTAATCCTCCGCGCATGTTGCTCTCCATTTGATGAACAAGAAACGAATCGGGAGAAAAGGCTGGGAGCCACCGAGCGCGGCCGAGGCGGGAGAACCGCCTGCGTCACGTAGGCGGCTGCTTCAGTGCGATATTTAAAGTGTGTTAATTATCGCCAGAGCCAAACTACAGACGGGAAGGCCGGCTTTGAAGCCGCAGCTCTGAACGTGCGGACGCCTTTGAAGTTCCTCTTCCCTTCGTCTCCCGTCCTGACGGGGGAGGTGCTGCAGCAGCCCTGCTTCCACCGTCCAGGGGCCCTTGGGTGTTGCCTCCCTGTGAGGAGCAGCAGGGCCGCCCCTCCCGGGGCTGCCTGGGCACGGCGGTGCCTTCAGAGCCCCAAGCCCATGTGGGAAGGGCTCCCGGGGTGGACGCCCCAGTTGGTGTGTTCCCTGGTGGCTTTTAGGGCAGGAGAGTCTGGTGTGATCCCTGCTGGCTCTGGGGGGACCCGGAGAGAGCCCAGGACCCGATGTGGTGGACAAGGTCGCAGTGGGTGCCCACACCACCGTTCACGGGCAAAGGGCTTCCCACTGGACACACCTGAACTCAGGCAGGAATCCGATTGAGTGTCACCTTGGACATGACATGTGACTGTCCTCAGCTCCCAAGGGGACACATGAGCAGACATAACTCACTTATTTATATGCATATAAAATATAGCTCTATGAATCATATTGTGACTTTTTAAAAAATCCTCACCCGAGGATGTGGTCATTGATTTGGGGGGTGGGAGGGGAAGAGAGAACATCAGTTGGTTGCCTCCCACATGTGCCCCCACAAGGGATCGAACCCATGACGTTTTGGGGCACAGGGCAACGCTCCAACCTACTGACCCACCCAGCCAGGGCCACTGTGTCTTTTAAACAAGGCCCTGTGAATGTCTGTGGTTTAAAAGTTTTACCAAAACAACCCTTTCCAAACTGTCACTGGGACATGCAGCAAGACACCTGCACCACGCACGCACAGGTAGGCCTGGCAGTCCTGCGGCCCTCAGTTTCCCTGGGGGGTGGGGCCTGCTGCCAGAGTGCCAGAACAACGCCATGTGCATGGTCAGGGTCCTCCAGGTGCCAGGGTCGCCTCCAGAGTAATGTCAGAAGCCACAGTTATTTCTAGAGGAAAACAGTGGAAAGGGAGGCTTGAAAAGTCTCAGTCCTGGGAGACACTGTGGAGGAACAGGGAATCATCGGGTGATGAGGTTCGTGTAGACATCCCGGGGGTGTTTGATAGAAGCCACATTAGTCCTGTGTGTGTGCATGCATGTGTGGGGCGTGAGAACACTCTCTCAGCACCTTTGAAGGACAGGACACGTTACTAACTACAGTCCCCGGGCTGGACGCTGGCCCCGAGAACACCTCCCCTGACGCTCTGAGCAGTGTCTCCCCGCCTCCCCAAGCCCCAGCCCCAGCCTGTGGCCACCGCCATTCTACCGTCTCTGTGAGTCGTTGTTCCCTAGTTTCCACACGGAAGTGAGGTCATACAGCATTTTCCTTTCTGGATCCGACTCATTTCACTTAGCACACGGCTCTCAAACTTCATCTGCGTTGTGGCAAATGGTAGGATTTCCTTCTTTTCACGGTTGAGTCGTCTTCCAGTGTGTGTGCATGCGTGTGCATTTGCACACACGCAGCTTCTTTATCTGCTGCAGACACTTAGGTTGTTCCACGTCTTGGCTATTACTAATGTTGCAATAAATATGGGGGTGCTGTATCTCCGAGACAGTGATTTCATTTCTTTTGAATAAGTACCCAGAAATGCTGGATCACATGGTATATCTATTCTTAGTTTTTAGGGAAATCAGCGTCAAAATGAAGATGTGCCCTGGCTGGTTTGGCTCAGTGGACTGAGCACCAGCTTGCTTGCAAACCGAAAGTTTACCGGTTCAATTCCCACCCAGGGAACGTGCCAGGGTTGCGGGCCAGGTCCCCAGGAGGGGGTGCATGAGAGGCAACCACACATGGATGTTTCTCTCGCTCTCTTTCTCCCTCCCTCCCCCCTCTAAAAATAAATAAAATCTTTAAGAAAAGCAAAACAACAGGAAGGCATATTAAAAGGTGTCATCAAAGACAGCGATATCCGGAAGCTGGACGCGTGGCCCTGTGAGCCTCAGGTGCGGACTCGGTGCAGGAAGGACGCGTCACCGAGAGGCTGTGCTCCAACCCTGAGTTTGCACTGCAGGCAGACTTCACACCCGGACAGACCGGGCGAGCGTTTCCCAGCGTTTGCCCAGGAGAGTCCGAGGAGGGACATGTGAGCACCAGGAGTCTGCTCTCACTCTGCGTGGTTGGTGCCCTCCCTGCGGCCTGTGGACGAGGGGCAGTTCTGGTTAATCAGGCGGTGGTCCGAGGGGAGCCACCACACAGCAAGGCGGAACACGCCAGCACCGTACAAGCCCCGGGAAACACACACACACACACACACACGGGACCGCTGGGGGTGGAGGGCGGCAACCCTGCAAACACACAAGTGAGATCAGAAAGACATGACGGACCCGCACGGCACCGAATGCTGAATCCAACACTCCCAGTCACGCCCGCTGCTGCTGACGTCTCGCCGCGCCGCCTTGCCACGGATTCTGCTGCGCGATCTCGCTCTCCTGGTGGACAGGGACCCGGCAGGCGCAGCCGGCACCTGACAGACGCTGCGGGGTCGGAGCCCCAGCTGTGCCGTGGGCCGTGGCGAGGGGCGCTGCTGTCGGCGTGTTGGGGAGAAAGAGTGGCTTCTGGAGGCTGTGCTGGCGCGGCATCGGGAAGCAGGTTTCAACGACTCACCTGCGAGTGCGTCTGTGTTGTGCCTTGAGAGGACAGTGGCCGGTTTCCTCGTCCATCCATTTCACATTTCCATTCAAAACAAAACACGTTCACGAGGGCTCTAGTATCCTTCAGCTTGGAAGCACTGGCCACTCCAGGGCAGAGACAGGAATGTGGGGGGTGTGGGGGGGCGCCGGGAGAGAGAGGGGAGGCGCCCCTGGTCTGAGTGAACCATGCAGGGTGTGAACGCCCTGGGCAGACAAGTCTTCATCCTCCCTGGCGATGTCGTCCCGTGTCCAGACCCACGTGGGCAACGGCATGGGGACGGGGACGTCAGTAGGACGTCCACTCCTGCTGCCCGACGTGCAAGGGAGGCTGAGTCTTCCAGCAGAAATGCCCATCAGCACAGCCGTGTCCCCACCCGACCCGGGCACCTGGGCAGCAGACACCGCCGAGGACAGGCCACCCACGTGGACCGACCCGCGTCCCAGCTCGAGCTGCGCCCAGGGAGGGAGAGCTGGCATTCACCCACCTGCCCGCAGACCTGGTGCCGAGTCCCCAGCGCCCTCGTCCAGGAGAGCAGCTGCCCGGAAGCAGGGCAGAGGTGGGGAGGGGCTCAGAGAGAAGCTGACGCTCTCTCACACAGACACTGGCCGAGAGGCGGAATCTGATGGTGGGTGGGGGGCACCCCTCGAGGATCGATTGGCAGGTAACTCCTCTGGGATCTAACCAGCAGCGGCAGTGTGAGGGAAAGGTCAGGGCCGCAGGGGAGCCCAGGGTTGCACCAGCTGCCAGTTCACCCAGCTCCGCAGCCGTGCAGCCCCCAAGGAAAGCTGGGCTCGCGCCTGCCGGGGACCAGGTGAGGGGGGGGAAGGGGGACTTCTGTTCCCTCATGTGGGAGGGACGGAGAGAGACGTCTGTCCCCTTTGTCTCTGCGGAAAAGCTGTTGGCGGGAGACTCCCCCTCGCACGGGGGCTGTCAGCCAGATGAGCGGAATCTCGGACCCAGGGGCGGTCCCTGGCCCCGACCTGGAGACGGTCTCAGAGGTCATGTCAGGCAGCAGAGTTAATGCAGGGCGACGTCTCCTGCAGGGCTCCCGGGGACGGGTGCTGAGGTTTCCCAGGCATTTCTCACCCTCGGTGGCCGCCGCCGGCGTGTTCACGGCTCACGGGCGTTGGACTTTCAGCAGAGAGCGGAAAACCCGCAGGTGAACGTGCGACCGTGACAGCGACGGAAAGGTGAGAAGCCTTAGTTTAAGTGCATTCCTCGAAAAGCAGGGCCTGGGGGTGACTGGAGGGAAACACTTAAAACAATGGAGCGACGCGGAGTCGGGTCGGCCGCCACCACCGGAGCCCCGCGGGCGCCTGCGGCCGCAGGTGCAGTTCGGCCGGGGGAGGGGAGGGCCCCTGAGGGCACAACCAGCGCTGGCGCTGGCAGCAGCACCGTGCTCCGAGCTCGGGCGGAGACGAGAAGTGGCCACCTCAACGAGGAAGCAGCTGCTGGCGGGTCCTTGTTTTCGCTGAAATGTCATCAAACCGCACACACCATCGCACCTGGTGACTGTTCGGACGCGGACGCCCAGCCCAGTTCATCCCCGTTGGACCGGATCAGCGGTCATCACCCCGTGCGCCGCCGGAACGTTTAATAGGTGTGACACCTGCCTGCTGATCGGTGGGGGCTGACCCTCTTCCCTCTGGTTGTGAGACTAAAAGCTGACAGCAGCCAGCATGACAGCAGCCATCGACGCGAATGCGTCAAAACTATGCTGCCGTTGTCAGGCTGGCAAAGCTGTGTTTCTTGGTGTGCCGCCGAGTGTTCGTCGTAGTCAGCCCGTGCACGGGCCGTGAGGTGAGAAGGTTGGAACTCGCAGACGGTGGGCGTCAACACTCGCCTCCCTGCAGACAGGTTTCCTCCCGCAGTTGGCAGCCTCGGCGACCACCGTGGGTCCTCGGTGGGGAGTGTGGTGGTGAAGTCGGCGAGACTTCGTGCCGCTTTACGCCGGAGGGAAGCACATCACCGCCTTTGCTGCAAACGGCCCTTTTGGGACCTGCCTTCTCGCGCTGGCGGCGGCAGTGAGATGAGGTGCCGGCAGCGTGCAAACTGCGTTTGGGGGTAACACGCACCAACTCGGGGTGGACTCCACTCAGCCAGGCCCTGCAGGGAGGACGCCCCTTCCAGAGCCACCTTCCGGGACCGCGCTCCTGCCTGCGGAGTGTCTCCCGGGTCTCAGCACCCGGGTCTCTCTGCCCTCAGGTCCCGTCCCGGCACCTCTGCACCCCAGCACCCCAGCACCCCAAGGTCAGGCTTGGTCCTCGTGCAGGAGGGAGCCCGGGGCGGGGCGGGCACCCCCGCACCTCCCACCCCAGCCGAGGAGCCTGAGGTCTCGCATTCGGTGCACACCGCGGTGGTCTGATCCGTTCACGGCCCACCTACACTCGCCCCACATGACAGGTTCCACCCGAGAGAAGGGAGTCTATCTGTTCGCCAGCCGGGCTGCGGGCGGAACTCCGGGGAGGGAGACGTCGCTGTGAGGCTGTGGGGCACACGGACTGGCGGGAGCCGGGCGCAGCTGTGACGGCCGACCACCTGCGGGCCCCGCGCCCCTGTCTTCCCTTCCTGGCCGGGCCCTGAGGCCGCCCCCCGGCGCACGATGACCGGCCCCGGCTGATGGGGGCGGGGAGCGGGAGCTGGAGGAGACCGAGCGAGGCGTCCGCAGGCACGGGTCACAGTCACCCAGAGTCACAAGGCGCTGAGTGCCGCCCCCCCACCCCCGACCCTGCTGCGCGTCCGGCCCCACCTCAGCTGCCCTGACCCAGCAGAGCGGACATCAGACAAGGCTGGGAACCTTCGTCACTCGGGGCGACCCGCTGTAGCCCGTCCCTGAAACGAGGACACAGGTGTCGCCTCCCAGTCAGGACGCTGTCCCGCCCTCAGCTGAAGGGAGCGCGGGGTGCAGCTCCCCAGCTGGGTTCAAAGGTCGCCCACTGGAGCCCATTGTGTTTTTTGTGGGCTCGCACGTGGTGTGGTCGCCTCTGAGAGGTGTGGTCCGACGACGCGGGACCAACAGGGTCACCCTGGAGTGAGCCGGGTGCGCCCTGCGTTTCCCCGTGGAGAGGCACGTGGGGCCGGACAGCCAGCCCCACCCTGAGTCAGCAGGCTCGTTTTCGAGAACAGGCTGCTGGGGCCTTCACCTCCCTGTGCCGCGGGGAGGTGTGGGCAGCCACGGAAAGGGGGCCCCCTGGCCCGCGGGGGCTGCTGACGGCAGCCCTCCCCACGGGCGGGGGTTTCCTGCCTTTGTGCCGGGGAGCGTGCGGGCCCCACCTGGGCCAGGTGACCGCTCGCTCGCTGATCTGATTGGCTCAGCACAGCTGCCACCTGCTTTGGGCGCTGATGAGTCCGGAGGGCCCACCCTAACCCTAACCCACGCCCCTCTGGGAGCGACCAGTGCAGCCCATGCCCAGGCCGCTGCCCTGGGCCTGCGCGAAGCCGCCACTGAGAACCCTCCTCCTGCTCTGCGGCTCCTCGCCTGCCGGTTGCCATGGGGACTGGTGTGTGCGGGAATCCCAGAAGACGGCCGACAGGCATCGCATCCCCTCAACTCAGACAGCCCCGTGGAGGAGGGGGGTGGGTGGCGGGACTCTGGTCCCCTGGCGTGGGGTCACCCTGGCTCCCAGGTGCCACCCCCCCCCGGCTCCTCCCTCACGCCATCTTGAAGCGATGTCTTTACAAGCACAAAGGGGCTAAGATCTCATGGTAAGGTGACAGGAGCAAGGAGAAATGCCATTTGAGCCCAGAGTTACGATGGCTGTGGAAACGACGACGTCCCTGGTGTCTCAGAAGGACTCATGCCCCACGTGTCTGCTAAGCAGAGGAGCAAAGGGCCCACACAGCCAGGGTGGCTGGTGAGAGTCCCCAAGAGGCCAGGGATGTCCCCATCGCTGGACATGGCTGTCGCCCGAGTTCCCCACGTGCCGTTCACCTCCCAGCACGAGCAGCTGTCGCAGCCACTGAAGGGGGACCAGCTGCGCCCCGGCCCCTGAGCTGGCCCGACGGGGCTGTGGTCATGGACGGCAGGGAGGAGCCGCTCTCAGCGAGGGCCAGACCCCCGAGCCGTCACAGGACTGTGCCGCTCACTGGACACACGACCGTCCCGCAGACCAGCGTTCCCGCGCCTTTAGCACACGAGCCCACCCTCAGCAAAGGGGGAGCTGGACGGGGGCTGGGGGGCCGGGCCACGGCCCTGCCCAGACAGCAGGTGCGTCGGGGCGGCACGTGCCCCTCCAGCGTGAGTCTGCAGGCGGCGCTGACACCTCTTCCCCTCCCGGCGCCTCACGGGCCCCCAGTGCGGTCTCCGTGTCCCCTGCACGCATCCCGCCGAGTGGTCCTGCCGCGGCAAACACCCTCCGCCTGCTGACCAGGCAGACAGGACCCGTGCCCCAGCTTCTTCCCGCCTCCACCTCTGGCGCCTGGATTCCCTCCTGCCGGCTCCTCACCACCGTCCACCACCCCCATCCGTGCCCCAGTGTCCCCGTTCCCCGCCGGTGACCCTCAGGTTTCCATCAGCGGAAACCGTTCCAGCAGCTCGCCCCCAGCCACCACCCATTTCTGAGCATCCAGAGACGAGCGCACATCACCACTGAGACGCAAACTCGGCCCCACGCCCCTCAGACTCTTCCGGGCTTTCCAGCGAGAACAGGAGAAATAACCGCAGCCTCCCCTCCAGATGCTTCCCCCACGCCCCCTCTGGGGTGTGTGCATGCATGCACATGCGTGTGCACATGTGTGCATGTGCATGTGTGTCATGTCAAATTAGCTTTACCTGCTGCCTTCGCCACATCCGCCGTCGTCACGTTCTGGACGTTGGGGCTCACCCTGAAGGTCACTGCCGGTCCCAGGACACTGGAAGAGATCATTCCAACGGGCGTCAGGGCAGCCTCTGCGGGAGCGCGGGGACTGCACAACACGGACCCCGACACGTGCACCCACCCCATGTGTGACCTCCGCCAGGTCTCTGTGTCCCACACGTGCACCCGGGGCCACCGCCCCCACTCGCGAGCGTGTTCTCGACACTGTGACTCTGTTTCCACGCTCCAGCCATTCCACCGAGAGGGGTGCCTGCGAAAGACTCAGCCCCAACAGCCCACCCCGACAAGCAGATATTCTGCAAAGGAAGAAAACTGTTATGGAAACAGGTTTTAGTAGCTGATCCCCAGGGGGGCAGAATGAATCAAACGCAGAAAGCAAAGAGACGGGCATTTAAAAAATCTTTTTGCCAGCACCTGTTTAAAAAACTCATCAAAGTTGTCAGGAAACATTCGCTAGAAAGACAACTGGTGGGGAATTGGCAGACAGCAATTATTCAAAATCCGAAGCTTGTAAGCACTGCGTTGAACCTGGTGTGGAAAACACACCACGTTTTAACAGTTTGCCTCGTCTGAAGGCCGCGTGCCCTTCAGGAGCAGGTGCTGCACGCGCGGCACCCTCCAGGCTGAGCGGACTTTGGGGTCGGCTCTGCAGGCAGAGGAGCCCGTGCACAGACGGGGACAGTCTTCCCAGTGCGACCTCCTCGGACGTCCGTGTGGGAACGTCCCTCAAGGATGCGTGACTCGGGAAGGAACCCGCTTCAGGGGGCAGAAGGCCGCCGAGGAGGCAGGGGCTCCAGATTCCTCCGAAGCGCCTGCTCCCCAGCGACGCGCCTTGGACTCGGCCCGAGCCGGTCTGGCGAGCCGAGGCCCCACCCCAGCCAGCACTGTCTTGCCAAAATGTAGAGAGAAGCCCCCTTACTTTGTCCCTTGAAACATCAGCTGGAACACTGAGAAGGAACCGCACGAAAAAACGGAAAACAAAAACAATACCCGCGACGGGGTGGGGGGCGGTGCCACAGCACCTTCTAACCAGCCACGCTGTCTGCTGCTGCTCTCTGCCGATTTCATGTTTACGTGAGACCGTTTAAAGGGCACGAATGGTAAGAATGCTGCAAGGAAAAGTACCCAAGGGCGGGAGCCCACTGAGGGATGAGCCCACGCTCAGGAAGACGTGGCGTAGAAATTAGAACGGCCGTCTCAGGAAACGCCGACGCGCAGGGAGAACCTGCCACCGCCTGCCTGGCCTCATCTCCCGCCCGCGTCCCACTTTGAGGCTCAGGGTCCCGCGGATGGGCCCACAGCTGCTGGGGGCTCTGCCGCCTCCAACTCCGCTGCCCTCCCAGGCGCCTCTCGAGGTCTGGTGGGTTCAGACGCCACCCCACTCGTAACTCAGGGTCTCGGCCCCGTGTGCGGGTCCTCACGGCTCCCTGGCCGCCAGCCCACCATGCACGTCCGAGTCGGCCCCTGCCACGGTGTCGCAGCTCTGCACGGTGAGGACGGTCCAGCCTGTGGAGGTCCCCGCTGCCTTCTCGGTCCACAGTTGCCTCCTTCTGTGGAGACTCCTGGAAGGTGCCCTTGCCCTCATCCTCGGTCCTCGGTCCCCGCTGCGAAGGTTCCAGCCCCGCTCCCGCCCTGCTCTCCTGGCTGCGGAGCCCGGAGGCACCGTCCTCGGCTGGCTGCACCCCGGACCCTCCAGCAGCCCCACTCCCGCTGCCCACGGCCAGGCTGGTGTCCCCTCACCTCTGCAGGCCCTGTGCCTGGGCGCCCAGCCACACCTGGCCCTCCATCCCTCCCGGGAGCTCTCTGCCCAACTTCCCGGGCTCTGCGGGCAGCACCGTCTTCCCGCCAGGGCCTCACACGAGGTGGCAGTGAGCGCAGCGTCTCCCCAGCCCAGAAGGAGTCCCCTCTGTTGGGAGTGGCCCTTGTCACCGCTCGAAGGGCACTGATCAGTGGACAGAGACTGACTGCAGGATCGGGCTATCGGCTGCTCGTGGCCGTGCCCGGTCTGCGTGGGGCTGCTCCGGAGGCTTCACGAGGCGCGGGCAGCGGTGCGACGCTGGTCCCCACCGCCCGCCGGAGCAGGTCCCGCCGTGCCCCCGCTGCCTGAGTGCTCGGCGCGGCCCGGCATCCATCAGCCACACGGACGGCCGTGATTAGATTATAAAGTCATAACTGTGGCCGCCGTGCGTCTGCCGGCATAATTACATCAGCATGCTAATGCCGTTTTAATGGTCTCTAATGATGTAATAAGAAATAATGGAATTTGCTTGACAGCTACATAACCATTAACGAAGCACATTGAGCATAACTAGCACTTCCCTAACACACACACACGGTCCCGGGAAGGGCCGGCTTCTCGGCCTCCCCCGCGGCGCCCCGGGCACGCAGTGCCCCTCCCCCGGCCGCTCCGTCCGTCCGCAGAGCTGCCGTCGGCACTGGGTCCTGGGCTCCCACAGGTGCGGACCCTGGGCGTGTGGCTCAGGAGTGCCAACACTAACACCACACACGTGCACGCACACGTATGCATACACGTATGTGTGTGTTCACATGGACAACAATGGAAGACCCTGGGGTGCAGTACAGACATTAACTGGCCAGGACGGGGGTGCTTCAGGGAAGCCTTTCGCACCAGAGCACCCGAATCCAGCTCCAAGCATGAGCGGGATGGCAGGAGGGCCGGGACACCCCTCCGACTGGACCCCACCAGCCAGGATGCTCCCAGCCCTCCCCTGAGCCCCCGGCTTCCTGAAGGCCACGCACCCCAGCCCCGAGCCAGGGTGCAGCAGCAGCCCGGGGACCGAGCAGGGAGTGTCCCCCTCGGATGGGGCAGCTACGCCCTGCCACCACCCTGCGGCCCAGCATCCCTGTCGTCCCCCAGGCCCAGATGGCCAGCCGGGAGAAGGGCCTGCTGCCAGCCCAGGGCCCCAGGACTCCTCTCCGTGACCCCACCGGCGCCTGCTCTCACGGTGGAGAAGGAGCCAGCTGGCGGGTCCCTGCAGGGTGCGGCCCAGTCCTGCCCTAGCCCGCCAGCGTCCCTGTGTCCATCCTGCTCTGCCTCCCAGGCAAGAGCCTCTCCACCACACACCCGCAGCAGCCACCTCACACCAGGTCCCTGTCCCCACCTCGCCTGGATCTTGCAAACCCTCCTCTCCCTGCTGCCGTCCTGGCTGAGCCGCAGCCCAGGCTGCTGCTCCTCCTCCGGGTCTGAACCAGTCCCTCTCCTGGGCCCCGCTGAGCGTGCACAGTCTGCCATCTTCTCCCCACCGCTCAGCGCACCTTGCCTGCACAGCCCACCTGTGCACCAGGTGTGTGTGCCCAGTGAGGGGAACAGATCCCCAGCTCTCTGAGGCTCTGGGCCCAGTGACGAATTCCTCGTTCAGAATGCTCACTGCGTGGGTCCCGTGCTCCATGCTGGGTGCTGGGGGTGCACGTCAGCTACTCTCCTCTTCCAGAAGCTTCTGGGCCCCAGGCTGGGGGAGGTGCTTCCTCACTCCCATCTCTGGGCACCCTTCATGCCTACTGCCCACAGATGCACCTGTTTCCCAGGAAGTGGCCAGCCATTTGGCCGGGCAACGTGGCCCTGCTGCTAGCCCGCAGCCAGGTCACGGAAGGTGCTCAGTAAACCCTGGGCCGGCCTGGGTGTCTGCAGGTGGGGCTCCCTGTGTCCGCGCTCCCACCTCTGGGTGCTCAGCTCAGCTCCACTTCCGACCTCAGCAGGGCTCGCCAGCCGCACCGCTCACGTCCCACCTCCCCACGGGGGCCTGCCGTCCGCCTGCGCCTCCACCTGCACTCGGCGACCCACTCAGGCACCCCCTTTGCGTGGTGCTTGCCCTCGATGCTCCTACACGTTTCAAGAACTAGGCCGTGGCATCCAGCCTCCCCCCATGCACGGGCCATGGGTCTGCACCCTGTATCCCATCAAAACGTGCCGTGCACCCTGCAGCCACCCACCAAGTGCTACCAAGTTTTCGCTGACTCATGGGCAATGGGGCTGGCGAGGTCCATAGAACATTCCAGACCCTCCCAGGTGATCCTCGGATCTGCAGGGCTGGGAACCATGGCCCAGTGGGCCTCTGTGCTTGCTGATTATAATTCTTATAATTACACTCAGGTTTCAGCTGTGTTTAAATAACTTACCAACCCCACTGGAATTTCCTTTCATTTCTTTCTGAAACAGTTTCTCTCTGGTGTAATTAACGGGAACCACAGGCTCACAGCTCCTTCCCTTGCAAACCAATTTATGAAACAGAGCCTGACGTGGGCGAGAATCAAACCTGGGGACCCCGTGCCCGCACTCACTCGGTGTCCGTGACGACGCTCGTCGGCACCTTGAGCAGACGGGTGATGTCCTCTATCAACTCCTCCCCCTTCTCCGGGCTCAGGGGGCTGTGGGGAGAGCAGAGAGGGGCAGTGTCACCACACGGAACTCACTCGTCAGTCCTGCAGGGCCTGAGGCCCCCTGAGCCCGCACCCGGCCTGGGGACTCTGGCAGCCACCCTGCTGTGTTCTTGCCACGGAGACCAGCTCTCGGGGCAATAGGCACAAGCTGTTTCTTCAGCCACGACGACTCACCTGGGTTTTCCAGTGAGAAGACAAACCATCCAGTGCGACGGTGATAGTTAGGATGTGTGAGGGGCCTGAGATGCAGCAACGGGCTCATCTCGGCCTCGGTGGGAGCGAAATGGGGCAGAGGGGGTAGCGGCGGGGGAGGGGACAGAGCAGATGCTGACAACCAGACCTCAGGATGGGAAGGCAAATGTGCAAAGGGGACGCATTTTTATTTTTTATTTTATTCCCTTTAATTCTCACCCAATGACACGTCTACTGATTTCAGAGAGGGAGGGAGGGAGGGAGAGGAGCATCAGTGTGAGAGAGACACAGCGATTGGCTGCCTCCTGTACGCGCCCTGACCTGGGATCCATCCACAACCTTTTGGTGCACGGAACAACACTCCAACCGAGCCACTCGGCCGGGGCAGAGACACATTTTTTAATGGATCCATCTCTAAAGTGAGTTAGGGGCCAACAAGGAGACGTTTAAATGCTGCACTTGAAGGGTCAGGGAGGAGACGGGCGGATGGCTACCCGGCGGTGACTCTGTAAAAGGGGTGCACATCCCAGAATGACCCCCACCCCCGGCACGGCGGCTGCAGGTGAAGAGGTAAGTCCAAGGTCCGATGACAAACCCTGAATCCCAGCCCCGGTTCTGCAGGTCGCACGTCGCCTGGGAGCCGCCATTCGTGCGGCCTCGGAGGACGGTCCCGTTAGATCGTTACATCGACACGGTTTTACCCCACAGGCGCCCGTGCCTCCCTCCTCGCACCTCCCGCAGGTGTGAGGTGGTCCTGGGGGCCCAGGAACCAAGTCCACAGCCCGGCCTCCAGGTCGGCTCCCTGTCCAGCGGGGACGCAGGCAGATGCCACCAGTGAGGAAAAACGGAGCCGTGTTGCGGGTGGAACAGTATCACCAAGAACGCACGTGCCGCAGGCCTGGCGCCAGGCCCTCAGGACGCGACGGCTGCAGGTGACCGGTTTAGGGTGAGCGCCTGAGGGCCCCGACGCCCCACCCCTGCTGGAGAGGGGACTGGGACGGCGAGACGGATGCGCGCGGCGGTCGGGGCGCTGATGCCCGGGGCAGGAAGCCCTCCCTGCACACCCCCCTCAGGCGCTCCCAGCCCTCCCTGGGCCAGCAGGCTGCTCTTCCACAAGGTGATAAAGGAGAGGGCAGTGGGAAATGGGCACAAGCTGGGTCTATGGTCCAGGGCTGCCCTCCCTGCTGGCCTGCTCTGTGAGTGAACAAGTGACCTGCAGGGCTGGGGACCCTTTGGTCAAGGGCGGGTGGTCCTCCGCAAACCTCCCAAACACAGCTCTCCAGCGGTTTTTCACATTATGTGGCAAAAGGAGAATGCTTTTACACAGGTGTGCATATGGGGTCTGGAAGTGTGCCCTTCGACCTCGTCCTCCACCCGACTTAGGAAGTCCCAGGACACCCTTCAGAGCCAGCACCCTAGCCCCACAAGAGGTCAGATGCCGACTGGGGAAGGGGTCCACCTGGAGAAACTGTGTCTTCCTCATCACCCCTGCCTGTTGGCCTGGAGCCCCAGGTCTCAGCTCTGCTTCCATGAGCCGGCCGGGGCCCCGGGGACACCTGCGCCTGAGTGAGCCCTGCTGGGACGGTGTCTGTGCTGGCCGCTGCCCGGTGTCACGAGGACGTGTCCATTGGAGGCCAGCCTGGGAGTGTCTGTCCGAGAAGGAACCTCTGCCGCAGGAACCCTGCTCTGGGACTCGTGGACAGTGACGTGAGGCGGGGCGGGGGGCTTTGCTGGGACGCGGTGTGGAGCTCTGAGCTCCATGCACTTGGACTCTCACGGGTGGTGGTTATTCCCCTGCAGGCCCGGCACAGGGCAGTGGCCAAGAAGGAGCAGCACAGCGAGTGATGGGCTGATGAGGCGACAGGGACCTGGCCACCCCGACCTCTAACCTGAATGTCCCTGGACCAGTCCCACCCAGGTCCAAGCCTGTGGTCCACACCGTGTTTCAAACACCGGCCAGGCCCTGCATCCATGGCCCTGGCCCAGGTGCCTCTCCTTCTGTTTCCCCTCAGCTCCCAACTCCCCCAAGAAGCCCCCCTGGGTTCACTCCCAAGTCCTGGACCCATGGCCTGGGCCTGCCTGGACCCACTGCAGCTCCTGAGGGCCTGGCCGCCTCCCTTCTGACATCCAACTCAGCTACAGGCTGATTGGTGCAGCGGCGGCCAGGTGAGGCCTCTGCCTTTCAGCTCATCCCTCCCAGCACAGGCCGGGCCGTGCAGGGAGCAGTGGCAGGATTTTTCCAGATGTGGTCAGGTTTCTGCCACCAACCGCCACCTTACACACAACCACAAGCCGGTTTGATGAATGTGTTAAACAGCATGAATGGATGCATAGGAAAATATCAAACTGTCAAAAAACCCAACATTTCTTAAATCATTAAAGTGTAAAATTTTCGGGGAACCCCAGGAATCCAACTGAGTTGCTGTGAAAATCAAATCAGGTGACTTGCAGCAGAGCCCCTTGAAATGGAGCCCCGGCCCAGCCTGAGCCGCGTGGTCACTGCTGGCTGCCCCCCGGCTCCCAGGACCCGCGTCCTGGGGGTTTCACGACAGAAGTGACCTGGCTCCTCAGAGCCGCAGGGACGCAGCTTCCCCACCCCCTCTCCAGGTGTCTTACCTCCATCCCCTGAAGCCCAGGGCCCCACACTGAGCATCTTCCCACTTCCAACCTGGTGGGTCACCACACTCCACGAATCTGTTCCCTAGCGCGTGTTACACCCAAGGGGGAAATCGCCGAGCTGGGGTGTCCAGAGGCTTGATCATGAGCCCCAGCTCACTGTCTGCCTCCTGACGACATCCTGACCCCGTGCCCTTTCACTCACAACACGGAGAGTTCACACTGTCCTCCCCAACGAGACCATCTTGTGAAGTCCAGCAGCTCAGAGTGCTGTCAGGAGCCTGGCTGCCTGCACGTGAGACACCCGGCCACCCGAGGGCCCAGTGAGAGCCATCGGCCTGCTCCTTCTCACCCCCGAGGGCTGTGGGCTCCAGGAGGGGCCGGCGGGTGGGCCACGGCGTCACCGGCTCTGCCCAGCGAGTCGCACACATGGGCGGTGCTGATGTGCTGGGCGTGAGCATGCAGCTGCTTCTGCTCTATGTTTAAAGTGAGTGGCTCCCACCTGTCATTTCACAGCCTGAACTTCCTTGGGAAGCAGTTGCAGTTAATCTCAAGGGTCAGTGGGTGGCTGCAGTGTGTGCAGTTCCATCAGTCAGTCAGCCTGTGGCATCACCCTGATGCCAGGACACCCAGCATCACCGTGGCCGGGAGGGGGACGGGAGCACTCAGCTGCTGGGGTCAGAGCCGGGACAGCTGGAGGGCCCCTGACTGCCAGCCCTGGTGTCTGGTGACAGGGGAGTTCTGGAAGGGATGCACTGTCTCCTCTCTGGTGCGCTTCACTCTGAAGCACAGAGGGGTGCTGACAGCCCTGTGCAGCCGCAGTGGGCGAGGGCGTGCCCAGGGGCCTGCTGGACAACGAGGAGGGAAAGGACCAAGGACGCACGTGGTCACTCAACGGGAGGCCCCCACGGAAGTGGCTGCACCCGTTCTCTGTGGCAGCCTCAGACGCCACGCGCGGCAGGACGGCTCCCGTGGGGCCCTGACGTCGCCGCCAGAACGGGAGACCAGGTGGAAACGGGAACCACGGGACGCGGGAGGTGAGGCTGCCTCGCAAAGACGGGCGAGGGTCACGTCGGGGTGGGACGCGCTGCGGAGCAGGCACCCCTGAAGGGCCTCCCCCGCCCCCGACCCTGCAGACCACCTCACGCGATGCTCACACGGCCCTGGGGGAAGGTAGGGTCGTGACCCTCATTTCAAAGGAACCTGTGGGAGCTGGGGATGGAGAAATTGAATGCACTGCCCGAGGTCGTGGGACTGGTCAATTCCCCAAAGAAAACCGCTAACCGAAACGTAACTGTGAGGTGACCGCTGGGACGCAGGCTTCCAGAACCCCGGGGGCGGGGGGGCCCAGGTGGCTGCGGCGTGCCTAGGGGGACTGCACCGAGACTTCAGAGTGCCGGGCCGCCAGTGTCTCCACGTCTTGCTTCTGTAACAGTGTAACCGTCTCCGCCCCGGGGGCCGGGGAGATCGGGACCTGGCCGGGGCTGGACGGCCCTGCGGCCCAGACGTCAGGCCTGGGACGGTGTGCCTGAGAGCGGAGCCTTCGGTTCCGCTGCTCCCCTGCCTGGCGTGGACATTGTGCTGCGTAGTGGAAAGCGCACAGGCAGGGGAGCACGTGGTCCCTGGGTGGCAGCGTGAAACAGGCGGCTGTTCGATGAGACAGTGGGAACCAACCGGTAAAGTGAGGTTTCCGTGGGACCGCCCACTATTCCAGTTATCCCTCTCCACTGGGTACCAAGTGACGACGTTTATTCTATTTAATCTTACAAGTGCGTTAAAACTGCTGCTGCCCGACGGGAATTCTCCCCAATGCAGAGAAGAGACACTTCAGGCAGCAGAGCACGGAGAAGCCAGAGGATCCGTGTGATTCAAAATCCCCACCGCGACTTGGTGCCACCTCCCCGCCGACCGCAGAAGCCCAGGGCCGTGGAGCGTGCTCCTGAGCCTGCGGTAATCCGCGCGTCCAACCGAATTCTCCGAGTCGGCTCCCACAGCGAGCGAGCTTGTGCCCACAGGCCAACCATCCTAGTCAGTCTTATGAATAAAATTTTTGTAAAGATTTTATTTATTTATTTTTAGACAGAAGGGAAGGGAGGGAGAAAGAGAGAGAAATATCAATGTGTGGTTGCCTCTCACATGGCTCCCACTGGGGACCCGGCCTGCAACCCAGGCATGTGTCCTGACTGGGAATTGGACCAGTGACTCTTTGGTTCGCAGCCCACGCTCAGTCCACTGACCTATGCCAGCCAGGGCTGAATAAAATTCTTAAACCACCACTGACTCCTCATAGGTGTGACAACAGTAGCTAAAAAACCTGTATTTTGACAACTTATTATTTTCAACATGAAGATGAGACTGTACTTTTCACTGGAAGTATATTCATTTCTCCAAATTTTTGAAAAAAATCATATGCCAACAGCTTAACGTGAGTCTGTGTACACCATGTCTCAGAGTTACCCATGTCAAAGTGTGTGGACATCAAAAAGAAAAAATGGAAGTGTCATAAAGAAGTGTGGTGTTTCAGTGTGCATTCAAAGTAATCAGCTCACCCAGACTGTCATAAGGAGCTTTGTGGGAGCCTTGGGGTAACCACAAAGCGAGAGACAGCAGTAGGAACACAGGGGACAGAGAGAGGGGAATCGAGGCACACAGCCCCAGAAAACCATCAAGCCAGAGGAATCACAAAAGGACCAGTAAACAACTAAATGGTGAAATTAAGTCCATACCTATCAACAATTACTTTAAAAATAAATGGACCAAAATCTTCCATCAGAGGTGATAGAGTGGCCGAATGGGTAGAGACAGTAATAGCCAACTACAGGCTGCCTACAGGAGACTCACTTCGGCAGTGAGAACACACACAGACTAAAAGTAAAGGGATGGAAAGAGAGGTTCCGTGCAAATAGAAAGCAGAAGAAAACAGGGGCAGATTACACTCACATCAGACAAAACAGACTTGAAGCCACAGGCCGCAACAGGAGACCAAAGAAAGTCATTATGTGATGATGAAGAAGTCAGCTCACCAAGGGGATATAACTCTTGTAAACATTTATTCACCCAGACTAGGAGCACCTAAATGTATAAGCAGGAGCAAATATTATCGGATCTAAAAGAAGAAACAGGCAGCAGCATGATAATGCCAGGGACTTCAATAGCCACTTTCAGGAGTGGATGGACCACACAGGAAACCGATCCAGACACAGCGCACTTGAACCGCACATTAGACCGGACTGACCTAACGCGCGCACACGGAAGAGCCCATCCAACGGCAGGAGGACACACGTTCCCCTCACGTGCACGGGGACAGGCCCGGGACAGACCGTCAGACAGGACGGAAGACAAACCAAATCACGCACGGGTCCCAACCACAATGGTCCAGAACGAGAAATCAGTTACAAAAGGAAAACTGGAAAATCCACAAAAGTGTGGAGACTGAACCTGCTCTGGAACCACCAATGGGTCGGAGAAGAGATCAGAAGAGAAATCAAAAGCCCTCCTGGGACAAAGGGGGGGGAGAGGAACGCAGCAAAAGGTGGGACATGGCAAACGGGGGCCTGGGAGGAAGGTTGTAGCGAGAAGTCCCCATGTAATGGAAAACTATCTCAGCAAACCTGACACATCGAGTAACCAGAAAAAGGAAAACTAAGCAGTTACTGGAAGGAAGGAAATAACAGAGATCAGAGGGAAATCAAGGGAATCGAGACTGAGAGACAACAGAAAAGATCAGTGAAGCTGAGGGCTGTTGTTTGGAAAAGATAAAATAGACAAAGTGGACTTAGGAAAAGAGAGAGAGCTCAAACAAATACAGTTGTCAGTGAAAGAGGAGACATCACAACAGACACCACGGAAACCCAAGGAGCCGAGTGGGACCCACGAGCTGCTGGCTGGGGGAGGGAGACACAGGACTCGGGGTCCCAGCAGCCCAGGGGGCTGCAGACTCCCTGACCAGGGGCGAGGGTAAGGCGGGTCCTTCAGAGGAGGGAGTTCGGAGAACTGCTTGGTGTTCACTGGTTGTCCCCCTGCCTGGGTTGCTCCCACGCCCAGCGTCTGGTGTCTCTGCTCCTCACATCCTAGCTGCCACGGCATTGCCTCCCCCAGCCCCACCACACACTGGGGCTCGCCAGCAAACCCCCCAGGACACATAGCCCCAGCGAGGTCCCCACAGCGGGAAGGCGGGGCAGATGCCCTCCAGGGCCCACCGGAGCCTTGCCCACTGGAGCCTCGCCATGAGCCCCAGCGACCAAGCAGCCTGGGGATCAGCAGGGCGACACCACCAACTGGGGTTTCAGGTCAGGCGGCTCACAGCTCAGGTGACACTCCGTGGGTTAGCCCCACATGCAGAGACAGCAGGGAGGGGGCCAGAGCCGAGGGGAACGGCTGGAGGGCCCCACACCTCCTTGCTGGTCTTCCTCCGTCATCCCTCATCTCTGCGCAGTGTAGGCGCACGGGAGAGGGGGCCCCGCCCACCAGGCTCCTGCCTGGCGCCCTCCAGTGGCACCCAGGACAGCTGCAGGAAGTCACCGAGGGTCCTGCAGCTTCACAGCCTCTCCAGCCTCTCCCTGCCGCCCAGCCTGTTCCAGCTCCTCCCACAGCCCCGCTGCCCCAGGCAGACACGTGGCCTATTACCTGTGGAGCCCGACTGCTGCCCACGCACCGCCCTCTGCGGACTCCCAGAGGCGCAGGTCCACACAGATCCCGGGAAACATCACCCCAAGTAAGCCACCATCCCGCGACTGAGCTGCCTCAGAATTCTGCCTTCTTCCACTTTTCCTTTTCCCTCTGCCTTTGTTCTCTATCCCCAGACTTCTGACCTGACAGCCCAGCAAACCTCCTCTTTTCACACCCCCCCCCCAGTCCCTCCTATGTTGGAGCGAAGTTTAAACTGCTTAACTCAGACAGACGTAAGTCTAGGCCAAATGATGGTGCAGATGACACTTTGCAAAAAACCAATGGCAGCATTAGGCGACGAGGGCCCCTGGGGGTCATCCTGCTGCGGAATCACAGGACGTCACTGCAGAGGAGCAGCAAAGGTCCCCCCCTGCGAGGACGGGGACCTGCCACCGAGCCAGCTGCGCGGGCCCGCGTGTGGGCGCAGAGGTGGGCGTGGACGTGGGGTGCGACACGGAGGCGGACACGGGCACAGTTGCAGGTATTTGCAGGGACCCCTGCTGCCAGCGGGTGTGAGCGCGGCTGAAGGAGGAGGAGCTCAGCGTTGCCGGAACCTCCCGAGACCCTCCCACGTCTCAAGCCCCTGGGCTGAGCTGTGGGCAGCAGCCTCTCAGGACGGGCACAGAGCAGAGGGGTCGCAGGCCCGGGACGGAGATGGTCTTTTAAGGCGAACAAGGCAAACGTGAGTGGTGGCAGCAGGGAGCTCGTCCCGTGCGGGGAGGAGGGTGTGCCGAGACGGCGGCTGCGCCCTCTGCACAGGCAGTCGGAGCGCGTCGGTGAGACGAGGTCTGAGGCAGCGAGGAAAACTGGCGTCTGCCGCCACCTGGCGCGCTGCAACACCCCTGCCCCCGCATCCGCCGGGGGCTTCTCCTGCAAGGAGGGAGGGAGGACCTGCACTTCCCGGCCCGCCCCTGCTCTGTGTCCCGACGGCCCCGTCCTGTCCCTCCGTCCCATGCCCCCCCACCCCCGGGGCAGCAGCCAGGAGCCGGGTGGCCCCATGGCCCCGAGAGCAGAGGGGCGCTGGGATTAGGCGGCGCTGTCTCTTAGCTGGGGCCCCTTCCTCTCAGCTGCATGGCTCCTGGAGGACGTGGGCAAGTCACCCCTGAGCACAGGGGCTTTCAATTCCCGAAGGAGTGACAGGAAGAGGGTGGGCAGTGACTTCCCCCAAAGGCTCCGAACAACCCGGCCCTCCGCCCTGCAGACGAGGTGGGAGGAGGAGTGTGAGAGGAGGGAGAACAGCCCCTCGCCCTCAGGTGAGCACACGTGGTCCTGGAGCGCGAATCCCGGGCGCCTGGCACGTGGAGAAGTGACTTCCAAGCTTTCTCCCAGACAGCTGACCCCAGACCCAGTAATTCCCCAGCAGGCGAAGGTGGGGCCACGCCGACGTCTCTCCGGTCAGACAGTCCAACCGGCCCCCGTACAGGGTGGTGCTGCGGGGAGTGGGTGCCTTCCCGCACCCGGGTGGGGCAGGTCCTGACTCACTCACCGCGCGAATGAGAGAGCGAAGTGCCTGCGACTTCTCCGGGCGGCCGACCCCAAGTGCAAGGGAGTTTCGCGGTGAGAGAAGCCGCGGGAGGGGAGTTGACAGCCAGCCCTGTCTGTGTCCAGAGGCCGACAGGCACCTGAGGGGGCTCAGAGCCTGGGCCTGTCCCCTCTCTCCCTCCCTCCCGGGGGCACCCTCCTCGTCTGCCCTCATGCCCAGCTCTCTGTGCGCCCCCATCTCCTCCCGGCTGAAGCTCACTGGCCTCTCTCTCTCGGGGGCTGTGTTCTCAGGTTGACGCCACTCACCCACTCACTCGGCACCCACTGCGTCCCGGCCCCTGCGGGGCCACTGGCCTCACTGCCGGAGACGGGCCCCGGGGTGCGGCAAGGTGCTGTGGGGCTGCCCCTGACGGCGGCGTCTTCTCCCCGGAAGGCTGTGCAGACCAGACGGAGACCAGCACTTTGTCGCGACGGCGGGAGCTCCACACGCCCCCGTGGGGGACGGCTGGGCGCCTAACTGGCCCGTCCACAGCCACCAGAGCCGCTGGGCCAGCGCGGTCCCTAGGGGCCTCCCCCAACACCAGACCGACGACTCCGGACGCTGCCCCTCCGCCTGCAGGTGGTTCACGACGACGGTTCATGGGCCAGAGACGGTCCTGCCGTGGGGACAAACTCCAAACACAGGAGCTCTTTGGCGAAGAGAAGCAGCCGAGGGACGGGGCGGCCCGTGCCCGAAAGCACTTGCTGCCGGACGCAGAGGAGTTGCTTCTTCGCTGGGAGGCAGACGGCGCCTGGGCTTCGAAGCCACGTCCCAGCTGCGGCCTCTTCCTGACGACGCCACTCGAGATGCTTTTTAAACCGTCCTGGGAGGACGGGGTGGCTGTCCTGCCCTTCACCCAGTCCTGAATAATCCGTCTGGGTCGTGGTAAAGAGATGAAATGCCGGCGGCGGCGGAGATTAAAGTGCGCCCTGTCCGTCAGAGAGCGTGAGCGAGGGGAGCCGGCGGGGCTGAGCCGGGACCTCCCTCCCGCCGGAGCCGCGGAGCTGAGCCACGGGCCAGCGATGAGATAACGCGGAGCGGAGGTCGCGTTCCTTCTGCTTTTGTGGGACAACTGCACGTACGAAAGCCTTCTTTTTAAAGAATGGAATGAGATTCTTGTCAATTAATAGATGATCTATGAAGACTTAAGCTGAGATCTGGTGAAATCTTGCCCCAGAGAGCCCCAAATTACCAATTAATCTGACACCAGAGTCAGAGACTCCACCTCTGTCTCCGGGAGGCGGGGGGGTGCCACCCTCGTGTGTGTCAGGCCCGGTGACAAACGGGGCATTACGGGCGCAGAGCGGCGTCACCCTCGTCGTGTAGATGCATCTACTGAAGCCGCAAAGAAAGCGTGAAGCAAGCCACAGCCAGACAGTGGTGTTTTCCATGCACCTGTGTGTGTTCACGTCCCAAAGGTAACGCCCGGGAAGCTGCACAGAAAAGCAGACGAACGCCAGGAAAAGCGGGCCCTCCCTCGTGCCACTGCCCGTTCCGGGGGGCGTTGGCCGGAGCAGGAGGAATGCCAGCCGCCGACAGGGTCTCTCCGGCGGAAGTGCTGGCCGCTCGCCGGGCCGTGACTTCTCCGCACTGGCTCGGGGCCGGCACCGGTGGGGCGGACTGCCCGGCCCCAGAGGTTCCTGGGAAACTGCACCGCCCTCAGCGGTGCGGACAGGGGGTGCTCTCGCTCTTCCGTGCCGCGGGGAGCCCAGGACCCCAAGACCCCGAATGAGGGGCAGCGCCCACGTCGCCCTGCAGCGGTACCTCATGGCCCGGATGAGCCCGTGGGTGTCAGGACAGGGGGCATGGATGGCCCAGTGGGAGCAAAGGCAGCTGCACACAATCCCATACACACTCACTTGTGCACATACAACCACACGCTACACACACTCAGACACACACAATTACACACACTCGAGCACAATGCATACACACTACCACACACTCACACATCATACACATGCACACAGTGCACACATGCGCGGTACACACCGCGTACACACTGGTGTGTATGCAGCCACACAGGTGTGTCTTCCTGAGAAGCACCCCTCTCCCTGCTTGAAGGAAGTGATGCTTCCACAAGGCTCAGTGGCGAGTGTCCGACTCCGGAGTGACGCCCGGAGGAGTGGGCTGGCCCTGCCGCTGGCTGGGACGTGGCGTTTGACTTTGGGGCCTCATGGGACTGAGGTCAGAACGCGATGAGGACAGAAGGCTCTCTCTCTCCGGGGCCATTTCCCCTGAAGCATGACGTGTGTCCTGCCACGTGGGCGACTTTGTGTGAAAGCGACAACGGGTTTGGTGTTTTCACAGGCCTGGAGCCCGCACGCGAGGCAGACCCGGCCCACCACGCCCTGGGCGCCACCCACCACTCGGGTCTGGCTTCTCCCTGCCCCCCGCCAGCCCCACCAAGTCAGTGCAGCTTCAGCGCACACCGTGGTCTGGGCGGCCGAGACCCAGGAGCGGGAAGGGCTCTGTGTTGTGGAGAGTTGCCCCCGAGCTCGGCCCCCAGGCCAGGAGCCCTGGGGACGGTCAGACGGCTGGCTCCGGGCTGAGACACCAGGCACCCCCCCCACTTGTCCCGACACCAGGCACCACCCCCCACTTGTCTCTCCAGGGGAGACGCGTGGAGACAAGCGCATTTCCCGACTCCGGGGGGCCCGGGACCCTGGGCCCAGGGGAGAAGGCCAGAGCTCCTACTCACTCGCTCTCCGTCACGATGTAGCCGTAGTCCTCCCCCGGAGACTTGACCTCCAGTCGCAGGCCGTCGCCCGTGCGTCCGCGAGCTCCTGCCCTGAGGCGCGGGTCCTCCCGCAGGGGCTCTGGGGCCCAGTGCGGGGACTCCCCAACCCCGACGACCCTGGGCTCCCAGTGCGGCGGCCGCTCCCACAGCTCTTTGGAGTAGGTCTGGCTCTTGACGTTCTCCATGCCGGCGGCATCCTCCTCCGAAGACAAGGAGGCCTCAGGGTCCTCGGACTTCTTGCTCCCCACGGGAAGCGGGGCTCCGGGCGGGAGTTGGGACCCGGGGTCCTGCAGGGCGTGCCCGAGTCTGAGGCTCACAGGGTTGACCTGGTGGGGAGGAAATCACGTGAGCTGGCTCCCAGGAGAGAGACCGTCCACCTACAGGACAGAGGCCGTGTGTGACAAGCTCGCCGTGTGGGGCGACAACAGGCACCCTGCAAGGAAAGGTGGACGGAGGCCAGAATTTTAAAGCCTGTGTTTAAATGACGTCTAGGCGAGGAATTTTCGGCCAGGGGAGGATGTGCATCAGAATCATTTCATAATGTGTTCCCCACGCCCCTCAGTGCGCACGCACACGCGCTCACAGCCCTTCCTGAAGGGTCTCAGCTCGTCCGTCAGTGCAGGCCTCCGGCATCTGTAGGTCAGGAATGACCACGGGTTCCAGGTCCCACTCCTGCCCTCCAGACACAGCCAGCGACACAGCGACGCCGACAGGGACAAGGGTGGCAATCTGCTCTCTCGGAGCCCTCACGACAGCCCTGAGCCAGGACCAGGGACCTGGAGCTGCACCCTGGGGACCCTCGCCGCACCCTGACCCCGCCTCCTGGGCCAGGGCGTCCCGACTGCGGGGCGTCCTCCTACAACGCGCAGCGCAGGCTCTGTGTCACGCCCGGTACAAAAGTCCCTCCTTTCAGTGTCACCGGCCGTGAGCGGGGGGCTGGGCTTGTCTCTAGCCGCAGCCTGGGGGGCTGACAGAGGCTTGTCGTGTGCACGTGCGCACGAGGTGACAGGGGCCGGGAGCGGCAGCCCTGGACGCCTTCTAAGACGGCGTTTCCTGCCTCGCCATGAAGTGACATCTCCGACCTTGTGTCAGATAGAAACGGGAAAACTGGACTCACTTTACACTTACTTCACCAAAGCACACTTACCTAGGAAGTTAAGGAAAGGCTATAAAGGAAACTAATTACTCCATTTTTCACTAAAAGTCTTTCCTGACTTTTCCTTTTGGTTTAGAATATTTACAGAAAATAGTTTGAGGAAAACATTTGCTCACATTCTGAGTGGCAGTTCAGTTACCAAATAGGGGTGGAACGACCTTCTCAGGCTTTTGAAGGGAGGGGAGGGGTGTCCTCACTCCCACGGTGTTTTGTGTGAGGAGGACACTTATTAAGTAAACAAGAGCTCAGATAACACAGCCCCCGAGGGCCCTTGTGGAACCAGCTGTGGAGTGTGCGCCCCGCGTGGCAGAGAAACGGGTCAACACCCGGCTCTGCTGGGACAAAGCTGCCACAGTGGAAGGGTCCTGGGGCCTCGCAGAGGCGGGGTTCGGGGCCCCCGTGGGCCTACATGACCCGAGACCCCCAGCCTGGGCCCACGCTCGGCCGCTGCTCCTCCCCACCCTCCTCTTCATAAACAGGAAGAGGGCTCTGAGGCGCCCCTCTGCGCTCAGACGGAACACCCCACCGTTCCTGGTGGGCGTGGGCCATGTGGGCGGGGCGAGCCCGGCTGAGACGCCGAGTGTTCAGTTTAGCTAACTGCAATGACGCCCACACGTGGGTCGTGGCTGCCGAGCCGCTGAGCACGTGCAGCCATCGAGAGCCCGTCGACTGTCAAGTGGACCCCGGAGGTCAGCACACGAGAGAGTCTCCAGGGGGACTCCATGGTGTCCCATCTTCCGGACCCCTGGGTGGGGAGGTTGCAAGGGATAGTGATTTTTTCTTTGCATTAACCATTTTTCGTATTTCTACAATGGATAAGTGTTCCTATAAGATCTGAAAACAGATGTTGGTCTGTATCTAAACAGACACAGTTTTGCAGGTGCTGTTTAAACTTTTCTCAGTTTGGGGATTATTCGGGCTTTTCCATCCTTTCCTAGAAAAAAACCCAACAACGCTGCATCTCAGAAACCTCCCCGAGCCGCAAACCAGGAGGCGACCGGACAGCCCTGGGTTCACCGTGCACACACGCGCAGACGCGGCCTCTTACCTCTCCGCGAGCTCCAGCTTCGCTGCCCTGCTCCCCGTTACCTGCGAAAGACACGACGAGCGAGTGTTACCAACGTCCTCGCCAGGGTGTCACTACGAGGGGCCTTCTCTCCCTAGCGTCGCCGTCCCCGTCTCCACAGGCAGAGAACTGTGCTCTGTAGCAGCCACCGGGGAGGCGGGGCCGCGGGCTGAAGGGTGACCGTGACGCCCGTCAGCGGTCCGCAGACCTGCACGTCCCCGACTGTTGGCTCCCACAGGACAGCCCCCCGTGCGGGACAGTCCATGGCTAAGAAAGAGTAAGGGGAGGCGGTGGACACACAGCTGCTCAGGTAAGGGGTCGGCAGGCACCGATGGGTTGTTTTCTTTCTGTGCCGGTCACATCCCTAAGCCAATACCCAGCCTGCAATGCCCCATGGCACGCAGCACACAGCTCACCGCGCCGTCCTGAAGCCGCAGCAACCACACCCGGGACCTTCGACCCTCCCAGCCTGAGAATGGGGGTCCTGCCTTTTGACCTCCGGTTGCCTCGCGGACACCTTGTCCTGATGGAGCTCCGGTCCCTCGTCCTGCCTCCTAACTGTCAGCTGAGGCAGGCATCCGCTGCCAGGCCAACCCCGCCCCAACCCGTGGAGGGACGCGCCCCCTCCACCCGTGCTCTGGCACATGTCTCTGTGCCTCCTGTGCGCAAGCACCGAGCCGCACCCTTCAGTGTCCCTCGGCGCCTCGGAGAAGCCGTCAGGCACAGAGACGGCCGTCGCCCGGGGAGCCCACGCCTGTGTGTGTGTGTGTGTGTGGGGGGGGTAGGTGTACACACGTGCACGTGTGCACATGCGTGTGTGTCTGGGGAGTCGGGGACCTCTGCTGTCCCCTGGGGCAGCCCCACAGGGTGGCTGGGAGCCTCGGGCAGACATTCCAATGAGCCCCTGTCACTTTTTAAGCCGCATCTTTGACTGCGTTCAGCACATGCACAGTGCGAGCAAGAGCCCTGTGGACCAGCCCCGACGTCCTCTCAGTCTGCACTCCACCCAGGGGACATCCGACTCCTCGCAGCGGGCAGTGGGCCTTCAGCGTCCCGGCTCTAAGGCATCCCAGCCAGCTCTGCGGGCTGGGCCCGAGAGGGGAGCTTTCAGGGGCAGCGCCACCCAGACAGAGGCCACCGGGCTCATCCCAAGTCCCCGCGGCACGAACGCACCACAGCCCATGGCCCGGGAAGCCGGTCTCCCACCCCGCGGCCTGGCCCTCCCCCTCCACCAGGACCCGGCGGCTCACCTCGCAGGCCCTCCCTGCCCGAGTCACCAACTCCGAAGAGCGCTGCTTCCGGCCCGTACGCGGGCTCCGTGGGCGGTGCTCCGGCTCCTCTCCAGGGGTCGCGCGCGGCCTCGGCCAGCACGCGGGCCGCCTCGTCGAGGTCCCGGGGGCTCAGTGCCTCCACATCGACCTGGTGCTGCCTCAGCTCCTCCAGCAGGCTCTGAAGAAGGGCTCCTGGAGGGCAGACGCACATGCACCCATCGACCCGGAGCAGACGGTGAGGCCGCCCTCCCAGCGGGGGCAGGCCCGAGTCGTGCGCGTCGAATCTGAACCCCACCTGACCCCAGGTCACGGCCACGCTCAGCGTCTTTAAACCGTGAGGATGGACGAGGGAGCCGGGGAGGGGCCACGAGCCGATGCAGGGGCCCGACTGGGAGGGCGGAAGGGGCCTCTGGTGAAGTAGCTGGGCTTAGGTGGCCAAGGACAGAGATGGGGCCACCTCGTCGGCCCTCAAGCCACAAAGAAGTGGAAGTGAGCTGTTTCCCTCCCCCTTGTGGGAAAGCTAACGCCCCCAAGTGTGGGCCCGGCAGCTGGCGCACCAGCCTGCAACACCACGAACACCGGCCATCACCCGCTTCCCACAGCGCCCCCTGGCCTGCGCTGGCAGGGACAGCCTGCGTGAACTCTGCGCCACTGTGGCCGCTGGGCCATCTGTACAACACGCAGCCCCAGTTTACACACGTGTTGTGTCTGAGGTTGGTTCATACATCAGCGTGAAACTCAGAGGGCATCTCCCCCCAAACCCGTGCAGACAGGTTCAGCGGCCAAGCCCCCTCCCGGCCCTCTGCTGGAAGCAGGAGATAAAGAGAAATCACTGTTTGGGGCCTGAAGGGACTCGGGGCCAGGAGGGCGGGGGTGGGGGTGGTGTGGGCCCAGTGCAGGTGGTGGTCTCCCTCCCTCGGGCTCCACCTTTGCCTTTGCGAGGCAGGTCCAGCTGTCACCTGGACAGCGCAGATGAGGAAGACAGCACCAGTCGAGGGCGAGAAGGGCCATTTTCCAACAAGACACCTAAACGTAAGCTGCGTTTGCAGGTGGTGGGCAAGTCGTCATCCTTGTCACCTTGTCCTGGGGACCCGTCTCCCCACCGTGTCACGGACCTCCCACCCCTCCGCCCTTCCCTGCGGGGTGGACAAAGACGGGGGCCCTGGTGAAGAGGACGGTGTGGGCCATGGGGTGGGCGGTCTCGGCCACGTGCCCACGTGACCTTGGACTCCACGTCAGTGTTCTCCTGTGTGGTTTGCTCATTGAGGCACTTGACCATGAAGGGCATTGCTTTTATAATCATGAAAATACAACAGAAACAATTTCCTTCGGGGTGTGGGCACATCTTAGGCATTTTCCCTAAATGATTGGCAGTGTTTTGAGGGATTACTCTGCGTATAAAAGCAACACGTCTTCGTTGTGAAACAAGCACACGGAGAACAACAAATCCACGCACTGTGCCGGAGGGAGAGGACAAGTGCGGTGAGTCCTGGGGGCTCCTCGCGGAGGCGGGAGAAACGGGGATGATCAGAGAAGGGCACCCACGCGCCCCTCTTCCCGCGGGACTGCTCCTGCCCTTTGGCTGCAGCTGGAGTGTGGACTGAGGGACACGGTGCCGTTGAAGTGACAGGCTCGCCCCCCATGACACACAGCTGTGAGATGGACAGAACACGCGTGGAAACAGTTTCTAGGCACCGAGACGCAGGCAGCGCTGCCGTGAGCACTGGGCACGGGAGGCGTGTGGGTGCCCACACTCATGAGCTTCACTGCAGGGGCAGTTCCTGGACCAGGGCAGGAGCAGCAGCAGCAGGACGGTCCCTAGAGCTGAGGGGTCAGGGGTCAGGGTTGGGGGCTGGTAAGGTGACTAGCACTGAGGAATGGAGCACCGTACGGGGGGCTTGCAGAGTGGGGGGCCCTGTGGGTCCCTGCACAAGGGGCAGCTGCCTCAAGCAGAGCGACAGCTGTGGGGCTGGCACTGAGCAGGGGGCGGGCCACCTGTGGGGGTCACTGAGGCTGCGACTCGAGGCAAGTCGGACCACAAATCCCAAAAGACCCACAACAAAGAAGGGTCACCGTCCCCTGGAGAAACAAGGTAACACCCTGCAGAAAAGTGCCGTGTTCTGGAGTTAGCCACCACTGGCCACTGTGTCCGTCACTTAGTCCTGTCTGTGAAAGGGAGCCAAAGATCCCCACGTGAAGGGGCTGCTGACAAAATGAAATGACGGAAAGTACCCAGATTGTCACCACCTACCTAACAATCAATACCGTTAGTGAGAAATCGTGCCCCTCTCCCAATACAATAATTGGCATTCATTTAATAACTTGGAAACACTATGTCTTACAGTCACCAAACTCCTATTTCCTCTTAGCTTCCTTTAGTTCGGACGGAAGAACGGAAGGAGGTTGTCACATGACAAGACTCATTTTTCCGTGGGCCTCTTAGAATAACTGTAATAAAAAATATCCCCTGGCTGGCGTAGCTCAGTGGATTGAGCGTGGGCTGCGAACCAACGTGTCGCAGGTTCGATTCCCAGTCAGGGCACATGCCTGGGTTGCAGGCCATGACCCCCAGCAACTGCACATTGATGTTTCTCTGTCTCTCTCCCTCCCTTCCCTCTCTAAAAATAAATAAATAAAATCTTAAAAAAAACTTAGGTTTAAAAAAAAAAGAAATATCCACCTTCGAAATGGAATAATAAAATACAATTCCTAACACTGCCTCCTCTTATCCAAAAAGGAATGTTTTCAGGTTATCACTAGTGAAAAATAACTTTCAAATACCTTAGGCCGCCAGTGGTAGACTCTCGGTGGCTGCCTGGCTTCCCAGGAGAACCTTTGCATGTGTTGGGAACCCCCTCCCACTCACCCCAGGGAGCCTCACTGAGCACCACAAAGCACCCCTGCCGGCCGTCTGAAGGCGGAGAGGAACGAGGAAATCCTTTGACAAAGTCCAGCTCACCCCGGTGGGCAGCAGAGGGACCGAGCTCAGAGCACAGCCAGATGCCACACGCATCAAAGTGCAACGGCCCTTTGTTCCATCCCCGGCCCCCCAGAATTCCGAGACCCGGCAGCTTCCGGCGATGTTTCATGTTGCTTTTGACGCTCCAAGTGTCTCTACCGGAGCAATTACTTGAAATATCGGGACATCAAATACGTAAGTCCAGGGGGTGGAGATCAGCTCACAGCACAACCGTGACAGGCCTGACCTACAAAATTATGTTTTTTGAAAGGGTCCCCAGACCAACACTACAAGCTTTAGAGACCAAGCAGCGGTGTGCAGAGCACTGCGCTACAGCGCTGCTCTCACACAGCAGGCGTGGGTCGCGCACAACAGCTTCTGCTGCTGAGTGCCTTTATCGCCAGGTACACGTGAGGGTACAGTTTAGCCACTTCCAGACACACGCCACCATCACCACCACCATTATTGCCATCACAAGGAATTCACTGCGCTCCTTTTGCTCGGAGAGCACAGAGTTCACTTAATTTCTGGAGGCCAACTCTCAGGTGTTTGCAAACGCTTCAGATACGTTCAGAGGGAGCTTATTATTTCATTCTGTCCTCATCTGGACCTCCACCGAGGAGACGTAGGCGTAACCAGATGTCAGCGTCCCGTTTCCACTGGAAACACCACCAGTACAGTGAAGTGTGTTCCCCCTCCAGCCTGAGAGGCTGAGGGCTCGACAGCTGAGTGGCGTGCGCCGCTTGCTAGCTACGTGAGAGGTGCCGGGCTGCCACCTGGGTGACAGGAGTCCTGCTTGGGTGGGCCGTCTGCCTTGTACTTGCAGAACGGTGCCCCAGTCCAACTCTGCCTCTGTCCCATGTAACATCGAGGCAAAGAACAGAAGGGTCCACTTAGCTTTGGTGTTAATCACGTGACTCAGCAGGTGGCAGGGCTGGCGCCCAAATCGCTTTCTAAAGGCTGTTTCCGTGAGAGTCACGTTAACGTGAGTCTGCACGCTGAGAATGTAAACGGACGGTGACGGGGGCGCAGCCTGGCCCTGGGCTGGTGGCACACGCCAGACTGGACTAGGCACTGTCCAGCGATGGCTCCCAAGGGTGCCACTGAAGTCTGCCCGCAGCCGCCAGCACAGCAGCAGACAGGGCCCCGAAGAGGGAGCGGTGGGAACTCGTCGCTGGGAGCAAAGTTCCAGACAGCAGTTCCACCCACACCTGGGTAACGCAGGTCTGCAGCTGCTCAGCTTATAATTAGGTCCAAACTAAAGTGTGTTTTGCCATGACCTTTAAAACACAAATACAGACAGTGGACATGGCACTCTCCGTTGCCCGAGAGTGGCCAAGCTCCTGGGCCCGGCTGCGTGTTGATCCCGACTTGGAGCAGCGCCCGGCCCAGCGAACACACTGAAGTGGCGGGGGAGGTGAGGGTGACGCAGCTGATGGCCCCCCGCCCCCGCACTCACAGTGGCCGTGTGCAGCGAGAGGCACAACCACACGCGACTCAAGGGGCAGAGACATACTCCCGACGCTGATGGCACTTATCTTGGGTGATTGTGTGTTTTTCTCTCTTTATATGAATTATTCAGGTTTTCATGGTAACCACTTACAACGCTGATAACTGGTAAAAAGAACCACAGATGAATGTTTATAAATTCCGGTTTCCATGGTGAACAAATCACCAAAGGACAGGATAACCTTCCAGCAGGGAGCGTGCCACTGCGGCGGTGACCTGGGCCACCGCGTCTGAGTCCGGCCCTGCCGTCCCGTGCTGTGACCTCTGTTCTTGCCACTGTCCTACTTCATGTGGGCCTTCAGAGCTTAGAAAGGGGACAAGGTGTGAACAATGACGAAGTGAAGGAAGACGGTATCTTTCCACGAGCAGTTTGTACCAGGCGAACATTTACTTCATGCAGGAAGCCATGCCTGACTCAATGATCACTCACGTGGCAGCAGGCACGGGCGGGTTTCCCTGGAGTTCCACTTGTAGCCTGAGCTCCAGGTCACAGGTCATGTGAGGCGCCTGGCAGTTCCCATAGGCTGCTCTCGCCGTGCTCTGGTGGGCAGCCCTTTGGGCATCTGGGATGCCCACTCTCCAGGGCCTCGCCATTCTGAGAAGCCACAACTCACGGCCCCCGCACCCCACCTCCCTCGCCGTGCTTTGTGAAGTGCGCTGCTGTGCCCTGCGCCTTCGTGGGGAGTCGTGCTGTGGCGGCGGCTCTGCCTGCGCTCCTCGCCAGGGCCTGGGGTGGCCGAACCGAATGGTGCGAGCGCTTCGCAGGGGATGGTGGGAAAGGGCCTGGCGTCTGCTGTCACTGGCCATCAGGTGCCTGCCGTAGGGAACCGACTGAGAGAAGGAGTCTCTGGAAGACCCTGGACTGCAGTTTGGAGAAGCTGGTCTTCTCTGGTCCGTTTTCATTCCACCAACCCCAGAGGGAAAACTCTCCCCTCGAGAGCGACCCCCGGTAATGCCAGTCCCACCCATGGCGTGCTTCTGTGCAGGCGGCCCCTAGTGAGGGGCCTGAGCCGCTTTCTCGGGCCCCTGTCTTCTCCCAGACAGAGAGGGCTGCGGGAGTGGCCTCACACAGTCCCCCTGATCACAGCTCTGCATTTCCCTCCCTTAGGAGTGCCGCTGCGGCTGCCTGGGCAGAGCGAGGGCGAGGGCCGCCCCGCCGGAAAGCAGCGCTGTGCGGCGGACACACACAGCACACTGCTGACGTGAATGCGGTTCTCGGTCGGCGTGTTTTCCACAGCCTGTCACTTGCTCAGCTTTATGGTTTCGGAATCTTCAAAGGAGAAGGCATAGTTCATCAGAACCTCACTTGGAATCGAATGGTCTTAGAAAAAGCCGTCAGAAAGTGAAAAGCTCAGAGCCTTCGGTGTCCTAGAGAGGAGTGGGGCCAGGAAACACCCTTTTCCCGCAGACAAGCCTGGCGGGGCCCAGCTCACTAGCAGGACTGGGAGCCCCGGAGCGCTGTGTCAGCCACCTGCAAGGCCACGCGGTCCATGTAGTATGTGCTGGGAGGCATCTGTCACACACCGCGTGCTTTTGGGGACAAAGCAGATCGGCACAAATGTGGGACTGGGTGAGTGTGTGCACAGCTGTGACGGGGTGTGTGACAAAGTCGATGCCGGTGGAGAACCTAAAGCATTCATCACCCACCTTCCAGAACACCATGTGACTGACCTGTGACCACCGTCCACCAGGGGGCAATCCACCCCTCCCCGCAGTACCAGCAGGTGAACTTGCCTGGTGCCTGGCGTGGACATGACTGCCTTCCCTCCCCCACTGCACAGGGAAGCACGTAGCTTGAAGGTATCCCTTCTTGCACACTCCCTGTTCCCAGATGCAGTGGGGGACCCGTGCTGGGAAGGTGCTAGAAAAACGGACAGAGTCAACAACAAAAACACCAGAGCGGGTGGGGAGGTTGGCTTACCATCATCTGGGCCTGGGGCATCATTGGGGTCTTCTGGGGGCGAAAGCCGTTTCTGGGGTTCTCTCCAAGGCATGCGCATTAGGTCGTATGGCGTGAGGGGGCCCTTCTTGGTGGGTGAGGGGGGTCTGTAAGCCAAGTAGAACATCAGCTGCCCAAGGACATTCCGCTTGTCCACTCTTCTGTCCCCCTTAGGGCTGAGGTCGTCAGGCTGGGGCCTGCTGAGGGTCTGCAGTGGGTGGCCCATGGGGTGCCCCTCCCGGAAGGCAGGGGCATAGGTCAGAGCAGACGTTTGGTCCATGAAGGTCAGCGCACTGTCAGCCAGGGGGTCCTCGCCCTGCAGGGGCGGGGGACAAAACAGCAGCGGGTGAGTCTCTGTCACCAGCCACAGGCTAGAATGACATGCGGTCTGGATTTTCAAGGCCTGAAATGCACACCCAGAATGGGCACAACCACAGACCGGATGCCTAGGCTACAGGCAGTGGTGCACTGGTTTTAAACAGCAGCTTCACTGAGATCAGTTCACACACCATGAAACTCACCCGACTTGGTTGTTTTACCAGGGCAGCCACAGAGGTGCACACACCACGCACCATCCCACCATTATGCTGATTCCAGAACATTGTGATCACCCCGGACAGAAACCCTGCGCCCGCTCCCTGTTCCTCCCCACCGGCCCGCAGTCCTGGCAGCAGCCCGTTTACTCTCTGCCCCTGGGGTTTGCGGGGCGCTTCACGGAAACGGCATCCTGCGAGAGGTGGCCCTGGGTGTCAGCTTCTCTCGCACAGCACGGTTCTCCAGGTGTGTCATGCCACGTGTCGGGGCTGCATTCCTCTTCGTAGCAGAAAAATAACCCGGGTGAAGGACATAGTGCATTTTGCCTATTTATTCGTCAGCTGTTGGACATTTGGGCTGTGTCCACTTTGGGGCCAAAATGAGCAGCAGTGCTGTGGACATTCGTGGACACACTTTCACGTGGGCAGGTGTTTTCCATTCTTGGCGGCACACACCTGGGGGTGTGCACTGCTGGGCAGTGTGGTGACCCTGCGTGTAAGTCGGCAGGGACCTGCCCACTGGTCGGCAGCGTGGCTGCTCCAGCGGAGTGTGTGGGCCCCGCCTTCTCCACCTCCTCGGCTGCACTGGCCACTCAGTCGTCCTTTTTATCGTAACCCCCCTCGCGGGCAGAAGGTGGTTTGACTGATTACTTAAATCACTTCCATAATCTCTTCCCTTAGCAGCAGGCTTCTGCCCCAGGGAAATCGCCAGGGTCTCTGGGGTAACGATGGCACACGGCAGCGAACCCACGACCTGACCCACGTGGCCCCTTCCGTGGAGCCTCCACCCACACCTTCGCCTCACTCACTTCACAAAGGTCCCCAGGAGGACTGATCTCATCACACTGTGTTTTGCCAGTAGGCAAAGCCAGGCTGGGTGTTCTTAGCTCTGGGACAGCTAGAAAAACGTCAGGAGTCACGTTCTTCTACCTCTGGCGACAGCACTGACGACCCTGCAGGTACAAACAGTGACTGCCAGCTCTGAGACTCTCGGGAAGGTGACTCCTGCGCTTCCACACCGATCAATGGGGCCGTGCTTGGGGGTCTAGTGGAGAGGTGCAGCTCTCACTGGGTCTGAGGCGAGTGGTTCCGACTTCCGGGTCTGCCTCGGGTCCAGCTCCCGGCACAGCTTTTGGTGTCGCAAGCCGGAAATGAGGCAGCTGGGGCCGGGGTGGGTTCCAGTTTCCATCCTCACGCTGGAATGTGGGCAAATCGCTTCACCTTTTGAGACTCCATTTTCTTCTGCCAAAGGAGAAGGCTGGACATTCAGATTGTTTTATTTCTAAAATGACGAGATTTCAGCTGCCATCCAAATTGTTTAATTTTGTCTAAGTACTCACTGAAATGAATGCTTTTCCTTTAGAAAAGAGCCACAGGAGAGAGAGATAAAATGCTCCTCAACAAACTTCCACTCCAGTGATTCCCACAAATTGAGTGTGAGCGTCAGTCTTCCGCTTAGCCTGAATGCCTCTTCAGAACGGCTGTCTCTGAACACCCGCCCAGGCCACCGTGCTGGGGGATGGGATCCACGCCCAAACCCCTTGTTAACTCGCCCACAGGCACCTCTCCTTGCTTCGCTAGAAGTGCAGCCAACCCGCCCCTTCGACTTGGAGCTGACTGGAGAGCTCCCGATCGAGGGCGGGCCAGGCCAGATGCAGCACACGACAAAGCACAGCAGGATGCGATCTGCACAGCAGCCAGGGACAGATAGTCTACTTGGGGTGTCTGTGCTCCGAACCATGTTAGGGTGAAGAGGGAAAAGAGCGTTTCGGTGGGTAGTGCAAACAACGGAGGCTGTGGGGCCACAGAACACCCAGCTCTCGCCAGTCAGGGCAGGTGCTCTGCAAACCCCGGCCGGCCCAGTGGTGTCCTTGGGGAGCTTACGGCCTCCTTGGGGAGAGGATGCCCCCCCCAGGAGCAAGAGGCCTGGGAGCGGGAAGATGAGCGGTGAGCAAAGCGTCCTCCTTGCTGCTTCCTCCCGCATGGCTCGAGCTCGAAGACCGGCACACAGAGCGCGTTGAGGGCAGGGCTGCCTGGGCTTGAATCCCACTGCCAACACTGTGTGCGTCATCATGACCTTTGCTTTGGGGACCTGTTGAACGTCTAAGCCGTCTGTAAAGTGGGGGCGATAATCTCAGAAGTGCTGATGGCCGCTGCTGCTGTTGCTGTTTTTTACTTCACCTGCTCATAATTGTCTCTGAAGCAGCAGGAAGTCCGTGGCCCCATTGAGGACAAGCCGTCCAACTGTGCATACTTTTATTCCACATTCAGCTCTGAGTTTAAAATTCTGTGACTCATTCTCAAACCTTCTATTTTAAAAATGGTTTAAAGCCTCAATTCAACGAACCTATGATGTCAGGTTTCTAAGGCAATGGTGAATAATTTTTAAGACTGTAGTTGTCCAAATATGGAAATTAGCAACCCAAAAGCATGGCAATTGGCCAGTTGCCAGCACGTGGTATGGCCACTTCTGGCACGTTACTGCTTCTGACCGTCTGTCAGAGAAACCGAGTCTGGGCACTGTGCCGCCGTCCACCCATGCGTGTGAGAGCCTCTGAGAACAGCTACCAGAGCCTCCGGGGTCCACAGAGAAGTGGAATTGCCCAGGTACACTCTGCACCCCGTGGTGAGTCCGTGCGAGGAGAGAACCCACTCACCCCCTGGCCCCAGGGGTCAGCGGGTTAGGGAGTGTCCGTCAGCAAGGGCACAGGAGGCTTGTGTGGGGACAGGCCTGTCAGCACAGCTCCGTGAAACCTGCACACCTGGGGGCAAGCTGTCTCACCTCTTTGAGCTCCACTATGACCACCTGTGAAACCTGGAAAATAATTTGTGTTTTTTTTCTTTTAAAGCAGTTGTGAGGATTGGGGTGAGTATAGCTAAAAGTGCCTGGTATGGCACACAGCTCAGAGGTGGTGTTCATCACCACCATCACCACCACCACCACCACCACCATCATCACCACCAACATCACCATCTTCCTCTCCACCACTGTCATCACCACCATCACCACCATCATCACCATCACCACCATCATCACCACCGTCAGCATTGCCAGCACTACTGCTGCTGTGTGGTAAGCTCTGGACTACACTCTATGGGGCAAGAATGACGCAAACGAGGGCCTGTTTTCACACAGCTTGCAGACTGAAATGCAAGCTGTGTCACAGGCGTGAGGAACCATAATTGGAAGCGTATTATTAGAGAAGAAGTTCAGGGACGTGGAGATTGGAAGGAAGTGATTATGTTCAGCTGGGGGACATCGGGGCCGCTTCCTGCAGCCAGATGACACACACCCTGGAGCTGCAACCCGCATGGCGTCCCTCGCCTCCCCAACAGTGAGTGTTTGTTGAAGCGGAGCCCCTTCTCCAGCTCCACCCAGGCCAGGGTCCCAGAGCGAAAGCCAGCCTGCTGCCTCTCCCGGAAATCCGCCCACACCTGCCCCAGATGGCGGAGTGATGAGTTCGGACCGCCAGGAAGGTCTGGAGGCCCTGGGAGCCCAGCTGCCAGCAAACACTGAGTGGGTGAGACACTGGTCTCACACTCACCAGATATTCTCTCGCTCCAGGGAGCCAAAACAAATTAGGAAACCCAAACTGGGCCATCGTTTGGCCATGTAACAAGCATTTCCTCCAGTTTGTCTCATAGCCTGAAGGCAGCGTTGACAAGCACGCTGATCAAGACGCACTTGCTGCTGGCCTGACATCGCACACGGCTCTGCGGCCATCCATGGGCTCCCTAATGAGACGGCCCCGTGGTGCCGCCGGACACAGCGAGGTTTGGGCAGCGTGGGGGAGCTCGGAAACCCCCCACCTCCAGCTCATTAATGCAGGGTCGAGGTGACTTCACTCTGCCTTCCTGTGCTCGGGCACAGAGGGCAATGCTGGCAATTTGTTTTCTCTTTCTCTCTCTCTGACTCTCTCTCTCCCCTTCCACCCACTTCCATCTCTCCTGCTCTACACAGTGAAAAGGTTGTCAGTGCTTAATAGTGTTCAGACTCTAAGTGGCCCGCCCACGTGCAGGGGAGGAAGATTGGAGGTGTCAATCTTCCTGACGGCGCTGTCACCAGGACAAAAGGAATGTCTGCATTTAGAGGAGCCTCGCACCGGTCTATCTTTGGCCGGGACAGTGGCACTATCTTTGCAGCTGAGATACAGAGCCTTCAGTTAGGGGGAAAAGTCTGCCCACTGTTTCTGACAGAGTTCACCAAACCTATGAGGGCGAAGAGGTGTTCAGATCTCAACTACTGGATCAATGAATTTTTGCAGAAGGTTGACAGTCACATGAGGGGCAATGTTAGTGCGGGACACTGCCTTACGCTTGCTCAGAATGACTCGAAGGAGACAACTCACGACATGAGGGAACAGCTGTTTCTCCTCGCCGCCCACCCTGCACTCCCTTCCTCCTTACGCTCGTCCCGGTTTGCACCCTGCCCTTTCCAGAAGCTATACCTGCAGCCTCATTCCCGGCCGGCCAGCCGAGGGAACGCCGGAGCAGAGAGCTGCATCCCCCGTCGGGGTGCCTCGGGGAGCGGGAACAGTGCAGACACGCATGTGGCCACTGGGCCAGGCTGCACTGCAGGTTTCCGTGCTCCCACCCTCGTTGGCCCTGAAGACAACCCTGTGGTGTGGACACGCGACCCCCACTTTAGACGTGGAGACGAGAAGACCCGAGAGTAAGGAGCAGAGCTGGAGGCAGCCCCTGCGTCAGAAACCCCGGGCTCGCCTGCCGCCTGTGGGGGAAATGACACAACTCCTGCTCCCCGAGTTTGAAGGAGGGAACTTGGTGACCTTGGTTTGGGCTTAAAAACCAACACGAAGCAGCTGAGCAAGAATTTCCAGGTTCCGATGTCAGCTGGACCACCAGTCGAGTGTTTGCCTCGAACATTTCACGCCGTCTCTCGGCCTCCGTCTCTTGCTCTGTAAAATGAGATGACTGACAGACGGTGGCGAGGGACTGTCTCCTCCCAGAAAACTAGGACTTGACAGAAAGCGCAGTGAAACTTTAGGGAATGAGGCTGTGGCGTTTTTCTCTGCCCACCCAACCAGCCATGACGACTCCAACTGGGAGACGTGAACAAGTGTTGGCAAGGACCCAGGCAGCTCCCCCCACGCAGTGACATGGGAAGCTGAATCAGACAAAATAGAGTGTCTTCTGCCTGCACAGAATTTGACTCTGAAGAAAACTGGACGAGCGCATGGGTTCCCACAAAGAACCGCTGTTCCTTACCCTGCGTCCCCACAGCCGTCTTCGGCACCAGCAAGCGGGCCACCCTCCTCTGTGACTGCACTCCCACCCCGGGTGGCACCCAGGAAACGCAGCTGGGAGGGAAGCAGCTGGGCTGGGACAGGGAGGGCATGTGACCACGCTGTCCGTCACCTTAGGCTTTTGGGCTGGCCTGCTGGGGACACTGATGAGCGTGGGGCTGTGAGGGGCTGCTCTCTCATCGAGCCCAGTTCTGAGCTGGTTAGCACCCCAGCTTTCTTAGGTGGAGCCGGGCCCTCTGCAGGCGGGTTTTCTTTGGCAGGGAATCGGGGATGACATTCACAGTCACCCGTCAATCCCTCCCTACACTCAGGCACAACTGACTGGGTGTGGCGGGCAGAATGTGGACTCAGAGAACAGCTCTGCCACTGGAACTCGGCTGCCTGCCAGGGTTCAGCAGAAACAAGCATGAGCAGGCAGATTTTTCATCAAAGGAACCTTGTGGGTGTGGCCGGCATGGCCACGGTCCTCCTAGCTCTGCATCTTCGCATGTGCTGTTCCCTGTGGCACAGCTGAGCTGAGGGCCAGAGGGAACCCTGGGTCCCCAAACTCGGTGTATTATGGCAGCAAGTCTTCAGGGCAAGAGACAGGAGATAGTGGGCTTGCTGGTGGACCTCCGGGTGTTTCCTGTCTGGGGCCACAGGGAGTCAGTCAGGCTGCCGTGAATGTCACACGTAGGGTTCCTTGTGACCATGTGTCCTTCCTCCAGGTGGACCTCCCAGAGCAGAAGCACCACATCCCCAGACAGATGAATACACTACCACAGAGAAACCCCAGAGAAGCTGTACCAGTTACGTCCCAGCAGGCTGAAGGGTGCCATCCATCCACACTGTCACCAGGAGCTGGCATTATGGATTTTTTAGAAAAGTTCAGCCAGTCTGGTGGACACACAGTAGTGGTGGCTCTTCATGGTTCCCCACTGCTTTTCCCTGACAGACAAGGACGTTTAGCATCTTTGATGCCATTTTGGCCATTTGTATATTTTTAAATAAAGTATGTGTTGAAAACTTTTACACATTTGTACTGACTGCTCATTTTTTCTTTTTCATCTTCATTAAAGTATAATTGCCATACAGTGAACAGCACACACTTGTTTTGACAGAGCTGTGCATCGGTGAGGCCATCACCAAGGTCAAGACTCTGAGCATACCTGTCACCTCTGTCACCCCTGTGGCTTCCTCAGTACACCCCCCAACACCCACACCCTGAGTCCTCGGGTGACCCCTGATTTGCTGTCACTTTACACTGGTTTGCATTTTCCAAAATGTACACAAACTGAATTTTAACAGTGTTTACTCCTTTTCCGTCTGTAAGTCAGAATGACCTTGGGCCTCGTCCATGGTGTCGCAGGACCCCACAGCCCATGGGGCTGAGCAGCACTCCACTGGGCAGATCAAACAGTTTGTTATCCTCTTGCGGTGGGCACTTGCGTTGTTTCCGATCGCTGGCAATTACTACTGAAGCTGCATGAATATTCATGGTCACGTTTTCCAGTGGACTGCAACGCTTTCGTTTATCCTGGGCAGGAGTGGAATGCCGGGATCAGAGTGGGTGTGTGTTTAATTTCTTAAGATACCGCAGCAGTGTTTGCCGAAGCAGCCGCGCCATCTCCCACTCCCACCAGCGTGCAGGAGGGCACCGCGCCTTCCCCTCGTGATCACCCCCATCGTGGTCAGCCTTTCGCACTTCAGCTGCTCTCACAGCCATGGAGCAGCTCCTCACTGCGGCTGTAACTTTCCTTCCCCTGGGGAGCCACGGCTTCAAACATTCGATAGAGCTTGTTTCCCTCCCATTTTTCTTCGTTGGTGATGTCTTTTCAAATCTTTTGGTAAATTTTTTTCTTTGCTTGCTTTTTCTTTTCATGAGTTTTAAGAGTTCCTTATTAACTGTGAAGAGAAGTACACTTCAGGTGTGTTATTTGTAAATACTTTTCCACAGTTTGTTACCTTCTTTTCATTCTCTTAGCAGTATTTATTAAAAAAGAAAAAAATGTAATTTTGACAAAGTCCAAATTATCACTTTTTCTTTTATGGTGATAGTTTCAGTGTTATACCTATTGATCACTTGGGGGGAGATTGCCACTTTAATGCTATTGTTTCTTCTGACACATGGTCACAATATATATGTCTCCATTACATCACTCTCATCCACAATTTTTAATTTTTAGTGTAAGCCTTACACATATTTTGATAGATTTATCCCATAATGCTTCATAAATGTGGATGCTATTATAAATGATATTTTTAAGATTTCGATATCTAATTATTGCTAGCATATAGAAATGCAATTGGATTTTGTATATTTACTTTGCATTGTTATTTATTAGTTTTAGCAGCTTTTTTTGTAGGCTCCACCAAATTCTCTACAAAGGTGATCGCGTAATCGGAGTGCCTTTTGTTTTTGTAGTTGCTTTTTCACACCGGCAGGACCTCCAGGCCAGTGCTGCACAGAGGAGGAGAGAGAAGGAGTCCCCGTCCAATCCCAGGTTTCAGTGCAAAGTGTTCGGTCCCCCTCCCGTGCTGGGAGCCTCCTGTGCTGAGGTTTCCCACCCGGAATGGAGGTTGGCGTTTGTTGTCAACCGCTTTTCCCACATCCAGTAGGAACGTCACATAGTTTTTGTTTTTCTTGTTAATATGGTGAGTTATACAGGTTAACTTTCAAATGGACTAACCATGCATTTCTGGAATAAATCTCCCCAGATCATGATATATTATCCTTTTTTTACACTGTGATTTGATTGGCTAAAATTATACACATTGTTTGATTTGATTGGCTAACATTATGTTTAACATTTTTTCCCTATATTTCTGGGGACAAATGATCTACAGGGTATTTTTAATATGTTCCTTTGTATGATTTTGATCCTTTGAAAGTTATTGAGAATTATTTTATGACTCAGTAAATGACCTATCTAGGGAAATATTCTATGTGTACTTGAAAAGAATGCATATTCAGCAGTGTTTAGATATATCATTCTAAAAATATCAATTAGGTTAAGTTGTTTAATGGTGTTGTTCCAGTTTTCTATATCCTTACAGATATTTGATCTATTTGTATAATCAGTAATTGAGAGAAGGGAGTTAAAATCTCTAAAAATGAATGTGGACTTGCAAATTTCTCTTTTTAGTATTCTCATATTTTTGCTTTATGTATCTGGAGCTCTAACATTGGATTCACAAAAAGATGTCTATGTTATCTTAATTGACAGTTTCCTCATTATAAATTGTCTCTCACTGATAACACTGTTTTCAAGTGTGCTTTGATTAATATCAATGTAGTTAATTAATATAATATTCTCTATATTTTACTTTCACTTTCAACTTGTATATATCTTTCTATTTTATGTACCTTGTCTTTAGTAGACTTCATTGAAACGTTTTTGTTTCTGTTAAGACTGAACATCTCTGCACCCTCCCTGGAGGACTTAGTCCATTTGTATTTAATGTAATCGTGAACACGGGCAGACTTCAGTCCATTTTCTTGATAACTGTTTTATACTCAGCCCACGTGGGCTCCGTCCCTCTCTTTCTCCTTCTTGCTTGCCTTCATATGGATAAGTAAACCACTTTTAGCATTCCTATTTTGGCTTTTAGTTACACCCATTTTTGCTTATTTTTTTTAAACGGTCACTGTAAAAGTTATAATGTGTCTTTGTGTCACAATGTAGCTTCAAACAATATTATAAAACTTCACAAATCAACAAAAAGTGACAACAGTGTAATGCCACCCACTCTACCTACTCTGCTGTTAGGACGCGTAAGCTACAAAGCACACAGTACACATCTATCACTTCATTTTAAATATACAATAGCTGTTCAAATTTTATATACGTCGCGTGTGTGTATCTTTTATGTTTACTTTCAAATGCACCATTTCTGGCTCTCTTCACCGTCTCTGGGCCTCTGTTGCTGTCGCTGCTCCTTGAGCTGAAGCACTGGCAGCGTTTCTGTACTGCGGGTCTTCCAGAGCCCGGGTCTCTGTTTCGCCTGCACGTTTGAAGAAGGTCGAATTCGAAATTGACAGGTTTCCTCTTTTAGTACTTTACCGATGTTTTTTCATTATCTTCTGGCCTCCCAATGAGTATTTATTCTTAACATTATCCCCCAAGATGCAATGCATCCTTTCACCCAGCATCCCGTTAAGATCTTCTCTTTATCTTTGGTCCTCCCCAGTTTGATTACAGTTCTCCTAGATTTGGTCTTCTCTGAGCTTATCCCACTTGACTTTTATTAAGCTTCTTAGACCTTTGTTTTGATGACTTTTGTCAATCTGAGGGAAGCCCAGCCAGCAATTCTTCAAGTGTCTCCGGTGCCTTTTCTTCCTCTCTTCTCCTTGCAGGGTCTCGAGGCACACACATTGGACTGTTTGATATTGTCCTGTGCACATCTGCTTCCTATTTCGGCACCTTTATGTTCTGTGTTTCACCCCTGACCCTTCCTATGGACCTGACCTGACCTTCGCTGATTCTAGGCTGTGTCAAGTCCATCCCTGAGCTCACCGATGGAACTGTTTCTCATCTCACTGCTTTCCTTTCCAGCACTTCCACCTGGTTCTCTGCTATTGCTCCATCTCAAGTTCATTTGCGTTTTTTCACCCTGCCCACTCCATGCTTTAGCCTGTTTATCTTGATTATCCAAATGGCCCTTCTGAACAACTGAGTCACACCTGGGTGTTCTTCTGTGCCCTCTTTCCTCCCTTGACCACGTGTCCCCCGGTTTTAGACTGCACACTGGGACTATTTGCATGAAAGAGTGATAGAGAGTGGAGGAAACACTATCTGGGCCTAAACGATGGCATGCCCCTCAATCCCTCAGTCTGGGCGCAGAGTCCACGCAGCTGGCCGTGGAAGAGGGTGTGGAGGTTGTTGCTGAGCCCGCCAGCCTCAGCCATTGCTGGCTGCAGTTAGGACGAGGCCAGGAGCAGGTTGGGGCCTGAGCTCTGAGGACCGAGATGCTGTGTAGATGCTGGCGCTCTGATTTACAGACCAGTGCCGTTTTGTGGGTTCCCGCTTCAGTCCACCCTCCTGCGTGCGTCCTTCACGACAGACTTTCCCCTCACGCCGCTTTGGCTGGGGCTGTCAGAAGGCAACTGGGGCCGCTCGAAAGCCCTGGATTTCCTCGGGGTGATTTCTCCCGCTCTTTCCCCTTCCCACACCAGCCCCCCACCCCGTGGACTGTCTCACATTCTTGGGGCTCCGGCAGCCCGTCTCTGTGGGCTCGGCCGCACACGCTGGTCTCCACACATTGTCAGCAGTTCCTACAATGCAGGCTGCCTTCCTCCTGTCCCCTCTCGCTTGGGGTCCCCTCCTGCCGCTCCTGCCTGTGTGAGTGTAGCCGTGGTCTCTTGTCCCCTGGAACAAGGCCGTCCCTTTCCGAACTCCGTGCACTCAGGCTCCTTTGTAGTCTCAGCCCTCTGAGGTTTGTTTTTTCCCAAGCTCTGATTCAGTAGCTCCCCTGGATTACTCATGCTACCGTGGTGGCGTTGGGGTTGTCCCTTCACAGTCTGCAATTTAAGTCCCATGTGAACATCTTCCCCCGGTGGCTGCCCGCTGTTTCTCCAGTGTCTGCCCTCTGAGCTGCCTCCCCGGCCCTCGTTACAGCACCTGCTCCGTTCCTAACCCGCGTTTCAGCCGCCTCGCCCAGGAAGACTGTGAAGTCGTCCTAGAGGGCAGACTCACCTCCCATCTTTCTAACCCCAGCACCTAGCACAGCTTCCTGCACAGCAAAAACGCTTAAAACAACGTTTCCAAAATAAATCGGTTAATTCACGGCACTGCTGAGGGATGGATTTCCGTTCAAACCTCCTCGATAGCGCGGACCGAGCGGGGACTAGTTGTCTCTAACAATCCCGCGGGCTGAGCCGGCACCGCCGTGGTCGATGAAAGCAGGGGCTGGTCCCCACCGCTCACAGCACAGGAGGGAAATAGCACCAGTTTACTGATCAGTGGGCGCCGGGGGAAGGCACTGGGCCTCGAGCAAGTCTGTTTAGGAGGCGGGCGGGCCCTGCTCCCTCCGGCCCCGCCCTGAAGCAATCAGTGTCGGAGCCTCTGGAGGTGATGGATTCACACCGCCTCTGACTCCACACTCGACTTGGAATTACCCACTGGGAACTGGTTGCCCTGGAGAGACCACCGGTGTCCAGAACTCAAATGTCCGAGGGAAGTCTGCCACCAGCTGAGGAGGAGCAGCAGTGCAGCCGGGCCTGCTGGCAGCAGTGGCCTCGGGGGGCGGTGGTCTCGTCGGGTGACCGCTTCCTGCCCTTCACTCCAGCACGGGACCCGGCGAAGAGCAAGTTCTAGGCTCCCACGCGTGCTGGTGCAGAGAAGCACCCATCTTGACACGGCAGGAAACCCCTGAGCCAAACTGCCACCAAGTGCTCGTGTTCTGAACGACCTGTGACCACCGTGACGGACTACGCACAGAACTCGTTGTCCACGCCGGGCGTCTGTGAGAGGGAAAAGGTGACGTGCCAGGAACTGTGAGGGGCGACAGGTGTGAACCGCACTGTCCCGGCTGACCCACTGTGAGCACCAGGCGTCACAGAGGCCAGAGCCGGGACAAGGTGGCAGGAGGCTGCCGAAGGGACGCGTGACAACCCCAGCGCCAGCCTTCCCACTGCCTGTCCTGACAGGAAGCCCAGGTCGGGCGTGAGCAGGGTGGAAGCTCTTCCTCCCCCACATGCCCCAGTGACTGGGGTGGCCTCGGGGCCAGTGGACGCACCCACCAGCTCAGCCCCCCAACCCCACTGTAAGGTCCCAAAGGGCTGAACGTCCCCTGCAAAGACACCAGGCACACGTTTGCCGCAGCAGGGAAGGCCCCCAGTGCCGGAATCATGATGCATCTGGGTCATGGCTGGGCAGGCCCTGCTGTGAGGAGGAGACAAACTCACACGCCCCCCACCCCTTCTAGTAAGCACTGGGCTGCTGTGGCCCCAGCAGAATTATCCAGCGGCCTGAGGTTTTGGTCGTAAGAAGCAGCATGTCTGTCTGTCTGTCTCCCAGGGAGCTGCTTGTGGCTGCCCACTGCTGTGACCCACAGCACGCCCCCCCAGCTCCTGCTGACCCCCGGCTGCCCTGGCCCCTGCTGTGCATGGCCCCACAGTGCACCCCTAGGGTCAGGGGCAAGCGGCAGTGGAAAGGGCAAAACTCCAGGGGCCCCACTTAGTAGCCCCTCCATGAACTCCATGCCACTCCTTGTCCGGGCAGCGACTTCCAGACCAAACTGGACTTTTTCGTCCTAGTACGAGGACAAGGCTCATAAACAACCCAACCTGAAAGAGGAACGTGACGCGACAGTGGCTTCGGCTGCCCCGTCCCTGTTTCTGGAGACAAGGACGGGCCCCGGGCAGAGGCTCTTTGTGCCCGAGTCACGGTCGTGGTCGGAAACATGCCACCCGGCTCCGCAGAGAAATCCCAACTCGTTTCCTTGCCCTCCGACTTCTGCGTCTGTGGAGCTTCAGCGACTCTCTCCCGGCTCCCTCCTCTGTCACTAGACCTGTCTCCGGACCACACACAGGTTTGTCTTTATTGATTGTCCGTGCCCAATGCCCGGGGACACGATGCGGCGGCTCCGTGGCGGAAGAACCGCCACAGCAGCAGCCGAGAGCGAGCAGGAAGCCTCGTACCCCCTTGATGGAGACACGCCGGGGGGTGAAGGGGAGGACAGAGAACGATTTCGTATTTGAATGCACTTAGATTGCCAGTATTCGAGAGGCCTGGGAGGAGGTTGGTTTTCCGCTGTGCGGTGGCGTGAACAGATGAAACCTGCACTACGCGGCGTTACGGCCGGAGGGCGGCCCGGGCGGCTGCGGCAGAGGCGCACGGTACATGGATTAATCTGTTCCGCGAGCACGCCTGCTCTCCTCCGATCCCCTTGGTAGAGTCTCAACCTCCACGAACAGTCCAGCAGGTGGTTTCCATACCCTGACCTAGTTCTCATTTTGTGTTTAAAAGACGGCCCATCAATAATAATGATGATGACAACGACTATCGATTGGCCCACTGGCTGCGAGCTTTCCTGTGTCTTCTTGCTTGACCCTGAGAAGCTCTTGGTAACCGTCATTGCCCTGTTTTACAGTGGGGACGCTGCAGGACAGAGGGGCCAAGAACCTCCCCACCCAGAGTGTCCGGCCTCTTCCAGCACTCTCCCCATCGCCGACCCCCCAGGATAAGCTCACCTTTCACCCCACAGCACCTCGCTGGGCGTCTGGCACACAGAAAGGGCTCAGGCCACACTAGGGATGGGCATCAGAACCAGTGTTCAGTGGCCCAGCTCCATGAGACTCCAGGCCTTGCTAGAAGCTTGCTGACTGACAGTTCACGTGACAGGCTCTGGGACACAGTGTTTGCTCTGGGCAACAATCCAGGTGACAGGGACCTGAGCAATGCGAGGGGCAGGACCCTCCCTAGTCTCCTGGCTGCCTCCTGCCAGGGCCCAGAGCCCTGGGCCTGCACCTCTGTGAGGACGAAGGCCCCACCCCTCCATCCGGTGGGTTCTGAAAACCGGGCTCAACCCACGACTCCCCGATGCTGCAGGGAACCGTGTGGCCACTGCCCCTCTTCTGGGGCAGACACAGATACACAGGTGCTGATGCTGGCCACGGTCCCACACCCAGGGCCAGTGTGGGGAGTCTTCATGGGCCTCCTGGTCCCCACATCATGTTGCAGACCTCGAGAGGATCTGCTCCGAGGGCAGCAGGGAACTCGGAGGGGCTCAGCATCGAGGGCGGCTGGGCAGCCACTGCTGGACTTGGGGCGTCACCCCACAAGGACTGAGGGACACTTCCCTGCATGCACCCCTACCCCATCACCGTTCTGCTCACCAGCCTGGATGGCGCACAGGAGAAAAACCTACAGATGCTGCTGAAGATTTAGGAAACATCCCCGTGGGTGCCCCCCAGAGACGCCCCGGGAGGTGACACACAAACCCGGGTCACAGAGTGAGCTGCGAAGGTCACCTGAGCTGGCCGTCCATCCTGCTGCATCCTGGGGAGCTCATCCGGGGCGGTGGCCTGGGACAGGACCTCCAGGTACGGCAAGTAGCGCTCAAGGGCCTTGGCCAGCGCGAGGCTGCCCTCCGGACGGTGCCTTCTTTCGTCCTCGGCGCTGGGCTGTAAGCTCCTGAAAAGCAAAAGAGCACATGAACCAGCCCCACGCGTGCCGGGGGTCGGTCAGCCACCTGGCCTCTGCCGTACGCCGTCGCTGGACTGCGAGACAGGCCCACGGGGCAGATTCACGGCCCTGCCTGGACCAGGCGTGTGGCCAGCAGCTCTTCCTGGCCAGGGTCCGAGTCTCTCGAGTAACCCCCATCTCTGTAAGTGGCAGCCCCATTCCGTCAATAGGCTGCTAAGCCACAGAACTACAGATTCACGATGAACCCACCTGCCTGGTGCCCACTGGCATCTTTGGAAAAAGGAAACAGACTCACTGCTAGAAACGCCAACTCTGTGCTAGTTCCCTCGTCAGCTCCCACGCCTTAGCTCGAGGATGCCCCTCCCTGCCATGACCCTCAGCCCGAGGATTGTGCCATTTGCTGTGGATCGGGCCCTCCTGGTTTATCTTCTTTCAGCATTCGTGACTAGCTGAAATCACCTTCTCTATGCAAACACGTGCTTTTTCGTGCTGGACACCCCTTCCCTAGCATGCAGGCTGCCAGAGAGAAGGGATCCCAGTTTTCTGCATTTTCCCTGTTTGCAGCTTCCACCCCAGAATTTACAACAGAGCCTGACACACTGTAGATACTGAAAAAAAAAATGTGCGTTGACTGAATAAATGAACTTAACTCATCCAAGAAATTCTGGGTTCATATGGAGTTAGTTCAAAACACTAGCACTTCCCTTTGGTAACTTGTCAAATGACACTTTTTCCAGCACTAGGAAACATCTCTGGGAAATCTAAAAATTGCTGAAAGTGACTTTAGGATAACAGACTGATTATTGTAATGAAATGAGAGTGATGTGAAGTGTGGACTTGTTTGAAAGAAAAAGCTTTACTTCTGTTTTTAAGGAAATGAAATGTTCACATCGTATGAAAGTGTAGCAGCCTCTGTCCTCTCCAACAGCCACAACATGGTGCAGCAGGGAGGGGACACGCTTCTTCCTCTGTCACCTCCCTGTCACCTCCCCTGGGCGCTCCACACAGTGGGCACGAAAGCCTGCAGCCGAGTTCCGATATCGAATAATTATGAGTAATTGCCCCAACGCTCACACAGCCAGGCGTGTGGGGGTTTGCGTCCTAAATGTGCTCAGCCTTCGTGTAAGCAAATCCTGGGTTTGAAACTTGTACTTCCGTGTCACCTCCCAGAAGCGCTCCTGGTGTCGAACCAGAATGTCCCGACAGCCAGGAGGAGCTCTGCCCTGGGAAGTCAGTTTGGGGCTCGGGAGAAGTGGGCGCAGGGGCAGGACCAGGGATCGTCTGACATTTTCTTCATCTCTCCCCCTCCCTTCTCTGCAGGTTGGTACCTGGAAGGAGTTGGCTTTTGAGTAACAATTTGATTTTCACTTTTATTTACAAGAATAGCCAATACGACAAAGTTCAGTGGTGATCTCAGAGATGGAAGTCCTTCAGCTGCCCAGCACAGGGGTGGCCTTGGGAGATGTGTGAATGCAGGAAACAGGGCACAGTCTTTGGGGGGCTGCGGCAGCCTGGCCTCCCGGGAAGGTGTGGGGCTCCCCACCCGTGTCCTGTGCCGTCTGGGACCTCCAAGCTGTCCCGGGTCTGTCGGGCTGATGCCTACTCACCGCAGCAGTCGGCAGGGTCTGTCCAGGGAGAGCCCTGTGGGCACTCAGCCGGGGGAGGGGTCGCCCCTGAAGATGCACGTCCGCCCGAGCTCCCGGGAGGGGTCAGGCCCCTGAGGCCTTGTTACAGCCACATGGAGTCCCTGCACCTCCTCCCGAGGCTGCCCCACCCCTCACGCCCCACTGCATGTCCTCCCAAGACAAAGTGTCCTGTAAACTTCCTGCAGCAGCTCCAGAGCCACCACGTCTGTCTCCCAAGAACCCAGCTGAGACGAAGCCCCCTGGGCACCAGTGGCCAGAATCTAGAGCCCTGCCACCTGGGAGTCATCTGTCCAGACGCCCCAGGCAGCCTCAGAAGTAGGCGCCCCACCCATTGTACAGCAAGGAGGCGGGGGTGGGACACTGCGCTGCCAGGGCTGGGTGTCCCCGAAGCTGGGCTTGCTTCTGGGCTGGAGTCTGGATTCCGGGGCACGCCGCAGCCCGGCCCACACACACCTGCCCGGGGGGCAGGGCCTGGGGTCGCAGGCCAGGCAGAAAGCACCTGCAGTTCCACCCATGTGCCCTCTGCTCACCACTGGCCTCTCCAGGTCAGGGACCACGGCCTTTCCCACGGCCGATCGGATGCAGCATCTCAGCCCAGCAGTGAGCTCAGGGCTTTACTGTAGAGATGCTCTTCTTTCTCGTGAATGAGGAATTGGGCAGCAGCCACCTGGCGATGCCCCGCGCTCGTGCATCTCTGTGTGCCTGTGTGTGCACCTGTCCATGTGTACACGTGGGCCTGCATGCGTGTATGCATTGGTGTGTGTGTGTGTCTAAGTGCATATGTGTGCTTTGCATGTGCTCAGTGATGCTGGTAGGGCCAGAGCACTGCCCATTTGCTGATAACCACGCCCATGTTCAGTGACCAGGAAACAACGTTCTAAGTATTTTACATCCAAACTCGATGGTTAATTGCTCACATGTGGGCTTCACTGTGGCGCTGACACATGTCAGGAGCATGCATGGGTTTCGGGCTGATGTGTCTTGTCAGAAATGGAGAATGGCTCCTGGCTGGTGTTCTCGTCATGCAGAAAGCCTGGTCCCCTGAAACAGGCCGCCAACGTCAGGCGTGCGGTCTGGGTGGTCTTCATGGAGGGGCTCACGATGCGTCTTCCCACTGTGCTCGAGGGTCGAGCCTGACAGAGCCGCACTGTCCCTATTCCCAACGCCTCTTCCGGCCACGTCTGCTCACTCTCGGCAGACATGCGGCTCACAGCCGTGTCAATCCGGTGCGTCTCGAGCCCCGGCTGTCGTTTCCCCGACCATTTCCAACAGATGAAATTTCACGTCCTGCGTCATGTAACTGAGGTCAGTTCACTTTCCTGGTACTTTGTCCATTTTTCTCAGTAATTGCTCATCAGTGCGGATGGAAACACCCATCTCCCTGCCTTTAAATCACCGTATTCGTCTTCCCGTGCCCACGTGGCTGCAGTGCACGCCCACCAGTGCGCTGAGCAGCGTCGCAGCAATTACCCTGCGGGTCGGCGCGAAGCAGGCCACAACTTTGTAAGTGTACACCTTCTACTTCAAAAAGAGTCAGGTCCCTTCCCCACGTGTGCACACCAGCCTTCAGGCTCCAGAGAACATGAGGTGCTTTCCAGGGGTGTCCAACCTGTAGCCCACAGGCTGCATGCAGCCCAGGATGGCTGTGAATGCGGCCCAACACAAAATTGTAAATTTGCTTAAAACATGTTGAGATTTTTTTGTGATTACGTGTCACAATGTATTTAATGTGAGGCCCAAGACAACTCTTCTCCTTCCAGTGTGGCCCAGAGACACCAAAAGGTTGGACACCCCTGATACTCTGTCATCCCACTTGCTGGGGAAAGAAAAGCCCAAATTATAAACAAAAGTCTTGGCAAAGCAGATGTAGTGAGCCTGTTCTCATCCCTTTCCTCAGTCCTAACCTCACGTGCTAAACATTCAGGCCATTATTTGTCACACAAAACCTCATGATCACCCTGAACCCGTGCCTCCAGTCCCCGCCCTCTGTGATGTCACTGGCTCACCACGTCCGGCTGCCTCCGGGTCCTCTCATCCAGCTCTCAGGAGCAAAGGGCCCCTCGGGCTATGAACCTCGGCTTCCCCTCAGCTCCGGGCTCTGCTCCCTCCGTTCAGCACCCAGCTCAGTGCTTCACTGGGTTTCCATGCAGCGCCTCCGCTGGCCCGGCTCTATGTCCCTGAGCTCCTGTCCTTGGCCTTTGGGAGCCACTCAGCCCCTCCCTGCTCTTGGTGGAGCTCAAGGCTGCTAGACGGTGCCCCACACTTGGGTGAATGTTCACGGAGGAGGCAGAAGTGGCCGGTGCTCAAACACCCAAGTGCCATTTAAAGACCAGTGTTAAGAGTTCAAACTCACTCAAGACAGACTGACTTTGGTTCTGGTTTGCGGTTTGAGCAGGGAAGGCTTGCACCCACACACAGACGACAGTGGCCGGTGGCCATCGATAAGGGAGGTGCACTGGGCACAAGGAGCACAGACACAGAGTCCCTGCCCTCAGAAGTTCGGTCTGGCCAGCGCTCGAGCTGGTGTGGTGAGCACGCATGTAGTGTGTGCACGGTCCTCGCGTGTTTCCACGCACCCCACCCTGCAGGTCTTGGGAGTGAACATCCCGAGGGCTCAGGTTACTTCCTGTTGGACAACACAAGCATCAGTTTTCTGTTACTGAGACTTTCCTAACCAAAGGCTATGGATTTGCAATAGTGTCTCAGGGAAAAAAGTAAATTTTCCAAACCCAGTCTCTAGGGAAGGTCCTTCTCACTTTCCATAAACAGGGAGAGCACAGCACAGTGGCCCAGCGCTGAGACAGCCCCCGCTGTCCACCGGGGTTCGTGTCTGGGCTCAGTTTCGACCTCCCTGTGGCTCAATTTCCTCCCCTGTAAGACGGGGTGACACCTCACTGCTCGCCCCGCGGTGAGCAGTGGGGGTGAGATGAGATGGTGTGGAATAGATATTCGGCCTAGTATAGGCTGCTGTGTTTGGAGAACGGGAAGAGTTTCATGATTAAATTCTGCTCTGTGTACTAAAATGAATGTAAGTTCTCACTGGGAAATGAGAATTCTTGACTTCTCCGCTCTCCACCAAGGTTCTGGAGATGCAGGACTCTTTCAAGGGGTGTGGGGAGGGGCGGGGGCAGGGCCTGTGAGCTAGGTAGGACGCAGTGGAGAAAGGAAGTGCCCCTCTTCCTCCTGGACACCCCGGCTTTCTGGAACCACTATTTCAGGACGAGAGTGGGTGCTTTGTGCCAGGACCCGGGAACCAAGCCGACTCACCTGGCAGGGTGGGCAGCCCCGGGGCGCCGCAGGTGGGCTCTGGGGAGGTGGGCCAGCTCCTGGGCCAGCACGTGCTGGGTGTGGTCATCCTGCCAGGTGAAACCTGTGGGGAGGTGGCGAAAACCACACGTCAACTGAGAAGCTGAGCCAAAGCTCCCACTCCAAGTCACAGCCACCCCTCCCCCCAGCACAGTCGACCAGCCCGGCTGCTGTCCCTGCACTTTACAGACGAGCCCCCTTCCTTCCTTCCACAGGGTCCAGCTCTCAGAAAGTCCAGGCTGGAGACATGGGGAAACCAGGCCTGGCGTCCCAGGCAGGACAGAGGCTCTGCCCAACGCGAGACACAGACCTTTCTCCGCAGGGAGTTGTGGCCAGCGTGCCCAGATGCCCGCTCGCTGCCCCTGGGTGATGCGCGCTCCCCAGCCCCACCTTGCTCGGAGCCCCGAGCCGTGAACAAAATAAGGGGTATTGTTACTGTGAAAGCAATTACCATGGGGCTTAATGTACTGTGTCTGGGAGCCAATTACATTATATTTATACTCAAATGTTATGACAAAGAGCCTTATTTATAACAAGGGCGAAGTGGTTATGAAGGCGAAATCCATGTGATTATGCATTAATTACACGCACTGCAGATCACATGATAATTATGCTCAGAATTACCAAATAACTCCCCAGAATAATTATTAAGCAATTTGTACATTTTAGATCTTATGGTAACACTTTAGCACTTCGAACTACCCCATGCAATTATCCATAATTATCTAATCACTAAATATCATGTAATTACAGAGATATATTTTTGTGCCCCGTACAAAAACACATCAAAATCTTTGCGCCGGGACGGCTCTGCGCTTGCATGCGTGTGCAAGGGGTTCCCGACTTCTGGGGACCTCGCGCGCCGGGCCGGACAGGAACGATGGCTCAGGAGACGTCAGCTCCTCCAGGAACACACTGGAACACTTGTTTCAAATGCAAACCTAACATTTTTAAAAAATTTACAAATGGCAAGATTCAAACAGTTGGCACAGTTCTAACCCTTAGAGGGCTTGCTGGCATTACCTACCGCAGATGCTGTTGGGAAAATTTACCCCATCAGCCGGCCTCCTATGGCAGCCTGTTCTGAGTGCTCTGCTTGGAACCTGATGTTTAGAGAAAAGGCTACTGCAGGGGGACCCAGCCTCATGGTCATTGCTATCCTTACTTCAGGATTAAACGTTAGAAATAATGAGCAAGTCTGTCCATTTGCTAAAAGCAACTACAAATCACCCCCTAGAAAACATCTGTTTTTTTAAAGATTTCATTTATTTATTTTTAGAGAGGGAAGGGAGGGAGAAAGAGAGAGAGAGAGAAACATCCATGTGCGGTTGCTGGGGGCCGTGGCCCGCAACCCAGGCACGTGCCCTGACTGGGAATCGAACCTGCGATGCTTTGGTTTGCAGCCCGCGCTCAATCCACTGAGCTACACCAGCCAGGGCAAAATGTCTGTTTTGTGGCCATGGTTGGTCCATGCCGAAGACCAAGCTCACCCACCGGAAAGCACACGGGCAATATTCGCATAACCTCGAGCACTTCGCATTTAGGAGTGAGCAGTTGTGAACACTCCCAAAGGGTGGCCTGAATGTTACTCTCTATTTGGAAACAGAAAAAGAAAATCAAGAACCAAACAAAACTTCCCATGAAAAAATTAAACAACAGAATTTCAATAGTTTTTTTATCTAAGGTGCACAGAGGTCTGAGGCATGTCAGGAGCCTGGGGCTGTGAGGAGGGCTCGGTCCTTCCGGAACCCCAGCTGGTCTGTGTGGGTGATGTGAGAGGACTTGAACCCTGGCCCCTCGGTTTTCCTGGGAGAGGCAGGGGCTGGGCCCTTGGCGTGAACACGGGAAATACGTAGATCCAGGTCTCAGACAGTCTCCACGCACTTGTCTCCAAGATACATTAGAGGAGATAAACCCTGGGAAGACGGGACCCACTTCCAGAAATTTGTAGAAGACAGATGTTTTCCTGTTCCTCCTGCTAAGTACAATAAAGACCCTGGAAAGAATACTAGTGGAGACTGTGAAGGCGGGAGAGGAGAAGGCAGAGCAGGCAGGACCTTGGACCCACAGGAGGAAACGGACTGCGTTTTCTGGACTCAGCGCTGAATCGGCCAGCAACCCTGGCGCACCAGCGGGTGCAGGTGCCTCCCCCTTTCCAGTCAGAGGGCCAGGGAAGAGCCACGGAGCACATTTCACTTGATGGAGCTCTACTCCCACCCTGGACACCCTGGGAAAGCACAGACCCAGCCACGCAGGCCTAGGGGGGCCAAGAGGAGCATCTGGGTGTCCTTCCTTATAGGGCTGTAAGTGGTCCCTGAGCACTTAGGACCCTGCCAGTGTCCTGACTGCCATCCCTGCTGGGTGGTAGCTGCCTACCCCCACCACTGTGTTGGTGCAGGGCACGCAGGGCCTTGAACCCATGCAGCCTCTGCCCAGCAGAAAGGACAGGAGTCTGCCCCTCCAGTATCAGGAGAGGTCTACTGGGGGACCCAAATGTCTGCCCCCACTGGTCAGGAACAGAGAGGCATCCCCACCCCAGCAGAGGGGTGCCAGGAAAAGCCAGTTAAAACAGAAGGTTTAACTGAGACCCAGAGTCTCATGATATAACACAGAAATGCCCAGGTTTCAACAGAAAATCACTTGTCATACCCAGACCCAGAGAGATCTCAAACTGAATGAAAAAAGACAACCGGGAGCCACCAACAGCCGGGGCACGGGGACGTCAGCACCGCCTGACAGACTGGACTGCAGTCCTGACAGAGCCCTTCAGTGAACAAGTACAAACTTGTCTGAAACACAGGAAACAGGAAGTCTCGGTAAAGAAATATGCATGCACAGAGCCCAATGCGAGTATTATAACGAGAAATGAACAGCTGAGTGGAGCACAGCACGCAAGGATGGAGGGGTGGAGAGAAGGATCCGTGAGCTGGAACAGAGAGCAACAGAAGGTACCCAGTTTCAGCAAAGGGAAAAAATTGTCTAAAAAAAAAAGACAAATGGTGGGGCTACAGCCAAAGATCCAGCACTGAAGTCGTCTGAGCCCCAGAGCAGAGGAGGGAGAGGGCAGGGGAGAAGAGGTGCTCAAACAATGTAAAGGTGAACCCTCTCAATTTTGTCAAGAGATTGAAACCTAAAGATTCCATAAGCTGAACACCCCAAAGAGGATAAATCCAAATCTCCTCCAAGATACGTGCTAATTAAACTTCTGGGAACTAAACGCAAAGCATCTCGAAACAACGGCACCTCACATATGCAGGAAGCGTTTCCAGGGACAGAGGCTTGTGCGTCAGAACCACAGCGGCCACAAGAAAACGCACGACAGACACTCCCGGTGCTGAAAGAAAAGTGCCGTCAACACAGAATCCTGAAAACCCACCAACCCTGACACCCCCGGGAAAACAGCTTTAAGGGATGACAGCAAATCAAGACAGCCTCAGACAAAGGGGAAAAACGGGAGCTTTTTTTTTTTTTACCAGCAGACCTGCCCTGAAAGAATCATTCAAGGAACTTCTCCAGACACACAGGCGATGATAAAAGCAGGAAGGAAGGAGGATCGCGGAAGATAAAGGTCTGGGTAAATATAATACGCTTTTTTCTCTTGAGTTTTCTAAGTTTTGTTGGACAGTTGAAGCAAACGTGATAATACTGTCTGATGTGCTCCTAAACATACGTCGGGGAAATATTTAACAGGATCGAGATAAATAATGGGGCAGTGTCACAGAGGGAGGCAGGTGTCCCCCCGCCTCCCCGACGGTGAGCGGCCGCAGGTGTGTGTGAGGGAGCGTCCAGGTGAAGCACTGAGCCGGCTGGCAAGAGAGCCACTCAGAAAACTGTGTGCACACCAAAATGGATTGCTAAAATATCCAGTGACCTAAAGGAACGCAGGGAGAAAACAGAAAAAAATAGAGAACAAAAAATAAAATGTGAAATTTAAGCCTTAAGATAGCAAAGATTACCCTAAATGTAAATGGGCTAAATACACCGAGGAAGACAGAAGGGATGGGAAATGCACAACTCAACTACATGCTGTTTATAAAAAATTCACTTGAACTCTAACACCACAGGCAGGCCGAGAGTAGCAGGGTCGGAGAAGACGCGTCATTAAGTAAAAGAAAGTAGCACTGGTTACGGCAATAGCGACGAGTTAGTCTCCAGAGCAAACGAAACTACCAGGACAGAGGAGAGATGCAGTGATACAGGGGCCAACCCACTTTTACAATGTGTGCCCCGAGCAGCAGAGCTGCAGGTGAGGGAGGCGTGAACAGAGAGAACGGAAAGGAAAAGGGGACAAGCCCACAGTCATACGTGGGGACTTCAGCACTGCCGTAACGACTGAACGAGAAGGAGACAATGCCCAAAACTGAAGAGAAGGTCAGCGGGGCCGTCAGTGTCTGCAGAACAGTGTGTCCAGGTAGAGCGGCACGCCCCTCGCCCCGGTCACAGCCCACGGACCGTGGGCAAGGCGGACCACACCCCCAGCCAGAAAACAGACGCAGCAAAATGGAAAGAACCAAAGTCATTCAGAGGACTCGATCCAATCACAGTGGAGTCAAACCAGACTTTAATGGCACAAATACAACAAGAAAACCCTCAGTCAGAAACAAGCAACACACTTCTGAGCAATCTAGGGGTGAAATCCAGGGGATAAAACACATTAAACTGAGTGACAATGAAAATTCAGCAGCTCAGCCTGGCCAGGGGGCTCAGTGGGCTGGAGTGTTGTCCCGTGCACCGAAGGGTCGCAGTTTTGGCTCCCGGTCAGGGCACAAGCCTGGGTTGCAGGTGTGGTCCACAGCCAGTGCGCATACGAGAGGCAGCCAACTGCCGTTTTCCTCTAACATCCATGTTTTCCCCTCCCTTTCTCCCTCTCTTCCCCTCTCCCTAAAATCAATAAGCATGTCCTCAGGTGAAAATTAAAGAGAGAGAGAGAGGAGAGAGGAAAAAAGAGAAAACGCAAGAGATCTGAATTTGCTGGAACAGTTAAAGCTGCTGTGAGTGAAATTTTACTACCAAATGCTTAGGGCAGGAAACGTCTCAAATCAATCATCTAATTCCTGCATGAATAGGGGAAAAAAGAGCAAACTAAACCCAAGGTAGGTTGAAGGAAGAAAATAATAAAGAGCAGAACTCAATAAAACTGAAATCAGAAAAAAATAAAATCAGTAGAAACAAAGGCTAGTCCTTTGAAAAGATTGGTAAAATAGACAAGTCCCCAGCATGACTAACAGTCTCAGTAATAGGACGGGGTGCAGACCCTGAAGACCCACGGGGAACAGACACACGCACACACACACACACACACACACACACACACACAAACGCAGCAGCCTAGGGAAAGGGACCCACTTCTCCACGGCATGGACCACACTGCCCACCCCGCAGGAAAGAGCTCGTTCTGCAGCCCGTAACTACTAAGAAAACTGAATTCATATTTAAAAACGTTTCCCAAAAGAAATCTCCAGACCCACAGGATTACACTGGAGGATTCCACCAAACATTTAAGGGAGAATTAACATGAATTCTACAGAACATCTTCCAGAAAAGAGAAGAAAAAATAGTTCCCAATTAATGTTAAGTAGCTAATATTAACCTGATACCAAAAGCAGATAAAGACAGTACCAAAAAAAGAAATGTACAGGCCTTCCCTTATGAATTCAGACATAAAAATCCTTAAGAAAATATTAGCACATAAAATCCAGCAATAAGTGAAAATAATAACATCTTATGGGATTTATTGCAGGGGTGCAGGGCTGGGTCAGTATTCTAAAATAAAGCAATGTAACCCACTGGACTGATAGGCTAAAGAAGAAAAAAAATCACATAATCAGATCATGCAGAAAAAGTATTTGAAAAAAATTCAACATCCATTCATGATGGAAAGTCCCAGAAGAATAGGAGATGAGTGGAACTCCATCAGCTCACAGTTAGTGTACCGTGAGGTGAGAATCTAGCCGCACCCCACTCAAGATGTGGAACGAGGTGAGGATGTCGATGGAGCGCCTGCTCCAGCCAGCGCGGCGGGAGAATGAGGAGGTGAGAGGCGTCGGGGGCAGGAGGCGGGGGCGGGAGAAACGAAGAAGTCCGTCGGCACCTGCTTCCAGATGGCAGAGTGCTCTGCGTGGGGAACCTCGACGAATCCACAACAAAACTCCTACCACTAATAAATTATCCGTCTGCACACTAGCTATGACCGCACGGACCCTGAGATTAAAATGAAATGCTGCTTACTCTCACTCGGGAAATTAAACACTTAGGGGCAGCCTAGCAGCACGTGGGCAGGACTCGTCTGCTGAAAGTGGCACGGTGTTGATGAAGGAAACCAAGGATCTGAGTAAGTGACCAACAGAACATGTTCCTAAATCTGAAGTCCCAGAGTAAGAATGGTGTAAATTCTCCCCAAATTAAATTAATATACACGTTTAACACAATTCCTATCAAAATCCCAGCAACACTTTTCACAACTTAGTGGTTGAACAACTGCCTTTTCAACAAATGGTGCTGCAGCAGTTAAACATCCATAAGCCAAAACAGGAACCTCGGCATAAATCCCTCAGTTTGCACACACACAGCCAGACGGGATCACAGAGGTAAATACAATGTGTAAAACAATGAAAACTTTAGGGGGGAAACAACAGAAAATTTGGGGGACCTTGTATAAACCAGAGTATATCCAGCGGGACAATGGGCAAAAGATTTCACCAGAGAGGACACCCAGATGGTCACCGTCACGGGCCACCAGGAAACAGGAGCTCAGCCCCCGATGAGACACCGCGACACACCCGTCCGAGGGGCTGAGCTGAGGAGCGGCCGCCCCCCGCAGGAGGGCCCAGTGCCGCCCTGGGAAGGCCGGCGTTTTCCGCATGCAGCAGGCAGCTGTAAAAACTTTCTGAGCATGACAGAAATATCCACTGTGTCTTAGAAAGTTGACAAAAATAACAACACGAACACTGTGAAATCAACAGTAGTGTCTGCCCACTGAGCCTCGGCTGTGAGCCAGGTGCCCGGTCCAGCACTTCCTGTCTCAGCCCTCGAGGTCTGTGAGTGAGGAGCTGAAGGTGGCAGAGAAGGGAAAGTGGTCGTTACACAGACGATAAGGTTGTGAAAAGACTGGCTGTGGGCGTGGTTTGAGAGGTGATTCGGAAGCGGAACAGATAAGCACTAATGAGTTCTGTTTGGGAGAAAAGGAGAAAGACAGGTTTAAGGCTGAAGATGGGGCACACTGGCTGTGTCCCTGGAAATGGGGAATGGAGCCGACAGGTGTGCAGAGGGTGGCAGGTGAGACAGACAGACAGGTTGCTGAGACAGAAAACAGAAGGCGAGGGAAGACTTGGCAAAGGGCGTGGGGGCCAAGATGCACAGACCGAGGACGAACAAAACACAAACGCAGAAAGGGCCAGAGACACAGGGCAAGTAAGACCCAGGTGTCCAGCTCTTCCTGGGGGTGACGCAGGCAGAGACTCACAGAGCACTGCTTTCCTCGCCGTGTGGGTGCCCGTCATGGGCCTTTACTCAGCTGACTGGATTCTATTTCACTTTTTAAACTTGTCACGATCCTTAGTGGCTCCTGGCTTGCAGTTCAAGAAACACTGTTGCTGGGCCGCCTGTCTGAAGGGACTGCACCACACTGAGGAGCTCTGGGCGGGCGGGGGGCGGTGGGCAGTGCAGCCAGCGACTTGCCGCCCTGTGCGTGAGGGGAAGTAGAGACGAGACGCTGTGAGGAGGGCAGGATGTGAGAGAACGGACGGGGAAAGTCTGGGTGCCGAGGCAGGAAGGACGGAAGGAGGCTCTGAAAGACTCTGCCAGAGTGAGAAGAAGAGGTCTCGGCAGAGGAGAGCCAGAGATAGACTAAGACAGGAGAGTGCTGGGGGCCAGGAGGAGAGGACGGCCCAAGGCTGAGGGGTGTCTCGGCCACACGGTGAGACTAGATCAGAGGGGTCGGCGGGGTCAGGGCTCCCCTTCATGCCCAGAGCAGGCAGAGTGCCGGCCGAGCCCTGAGCTGATCACTGAGCCCTGAGTTGATTGATCACTGAGCCCTGAGCTGATCACTGAGCCCTGAGCTGATTGATCACTGAGCTCTGAGCTCATCACTGAGCCCTGAGCTGATTGATCACTGAGCCCTGAGCTGATCACTGAGCCCCGCTTCCAGGCCCAGGGGTCGGGGCCAGGCACCAGCCTGAGCGGTCTAAGCTCAGGTTCAGTCGTGGAAGAATTCCCAGCGTTGCTGTAAAGTAGGAGGACTTCTCTGTACATCGGAAACCTACACGACCAAGGCTCTCAAGGACCGTGCCTGTGGTCAGGCTAATTTTCCCTGCCTCTTTAGAAAATGTTTTCAAAGACAGTTTATAAACCATGAGAAATCAGTCTTGTCATTGCATATTCACACTCCATTTTCACTTTGAAAACAGTGTGATAATCAACCTGTTCATTGACTTGGTTGTAAATCACTCATTTATTTCACCTGGAACCAAACAACTTTACACGCTGTCCCACAAACCCGCCTTCCAGGAGCCGATGTTCGCTGTTGCCGGGAATGTTGGGAGACACTCTGTGCCACGTTAGTAAAGGAAGACCCCGGGGAGAATTCAAATGTGCTAGCAGCAGTACTCATCTTCCCGAGGTGAATGATCTGAAAAGAAAAATATTTACCCTGATACATCCCCCATGCTGGTGTACTTGTTGAAGATGCACACCCGTTCAGCTGCAGGATGCAGTTTGCAAAGAGCCGAACTGCTGTGGTCCACGCCCCGAAAACCTACTCAGCATCACACGGGGAGCTTCACGGACAAGCTCTGGCCTTTCTGCTGCGCACCTGTCTGTCATTCACGGACGTCTCATTCCACACCATCTGTAAACTTGACCATCAACGAAACGAAACATGAACCCATTTATCGTTGCAGATGGAACGTTGAGTATTTTTATCTCACTGTTTAGTTTTAAGATGGTTGAAACGAAATTCATGTTAGTGTCCTTGGCAGCAGAGCCAACTCCACCAGTGCCATTAGCCAATGCTCAGACGCAAGCTTTTTGTAAAACAGAAGCGGAAACAGAGCACAGGGTAACTGAACTTGGTTTCCATCGGGCATGTATGTAACCCACACTTTTTGTCATGTGGTTCTGCTGCCATACACGTTCTTCCCAGGTAATTGTCCCTGTGAGTTTCAAGGGACTGAAACGTGTCTGGGGCCGGTCTGGCTTCCTCACCTCCAGACTTTGCTTCTCTGCTTCCTGGGCATACAAACACCGTACTTGACACAGGGCTGGATTCTGCTCAGTACTTGAAACAAGTCGACAGAGTGGAGGGAGTTACAGACATGAAGCATTCAGCCTCTGATCTGTGAGGCTGCGACTGTGGAGAGAGACGGCAGGCTTCCTGCTCTCATTAGTTTCTTCTGACGGAGGGAGACTCGCTAAATATAAACCCATGATTCAACAAGGAGCAACTGAAGGTCCCTTGAAGAGGTGACAACATCAGGGGCCCAGTGACAAGGGGCTGCAGGACAAAGGCAGGACCCTTGCATCCCAACCATGGGCTACCTTGTGACCCCCTGGGGCCAAGTTGGGGAGCAGGGACAGGGAGCCAGGCAGGCTGACACCCAAGCCTCAGCCTGCCCGGGTCTGCCCAGCTGATGTGTGATGTGTCACGTTGGTTGCCACCAATGCCACGGGCCTGACCTCCTTCTTCTGGGGCGGGTCACAGGGCAGGTGGTCCTCCCGGGGCTTGTCTAAAGAGCAGGATGGTGCAGAGATTTCCCGAGGGATATGTGCGGGCCAGTCCCCTAGGCTTCCCGAATTGCTGTCCCTGTGAGAGGGAGTGGGCGGCTCCTCTGTTGGAATCACACAAACGTAGCGCTGCCAGGGTGCAGGCCTGGTTCCCATCACAGCTGGCAAGGGGATCCGGCCCCAATGATCCCAGTGCCTTCCCTTTGTTGTCTGTGGCCCTTCATTTCAATCCGAAGGCCAGGCTGTTCCTGGTGGAGCCGCCGCCTGGACCCCTTGTGTCCTGAGCTGCAAATTGTTCACGCCTCCCTTTGCTGTCAGAATATGCTGGAAGGATGTGTGATCAGCTGCCCCTCTGTTTTCACAGCCTCCAGGTCAACACAGGACGTGACAGTCTTTCAGCGGCTGCTCCTCATTCCCCAACCACCACACTCATTCTCGGCTCAGACTTCCCTCTCCAGAGCTCAGGGACAAACCACATGATGTCCACATCACCTCGCACTCTTCCCGGTGACTGTGGGTTAGTGCCTGGATGGCCACAGAAAACATGACTCCTGTGAGCAGGTGACGGCTGCATTTCCCACCTCTGGGTGCAGCAGAGATGAGGTGGCAGGTGTTTCCTGCACAAGGAGAGCAGGCCTGGCATCCCCATGCCCTTGGGATGGCGCCGCATGACTGCTGTTCCCTGAGGAGGCATGTCACAGGCACGGGCATCTGTCACAGTTTGTCCTGGGTGCAGGTAGCTGCACCTCCAAACAGCAAGGGACAGTGGTCCCTGCAGCCCAAACTTCCTCGGTCAAGGTGAGACAGAAAACACCATCTGCACATTCAGGGCACCAGACAGTGCTCAGGGTCACTCAAACATTTGGGGGACTAACAGTTCCCTTCTTAAGGCTGCTCTCCTGTCTCTGATGGATGCGAGGAAGCTGGTTTAGGAAGACTCACTTTTCCTCTTCTGTGAATAGGTCACAGTAAAATGACCGGGGAGGAGGTCACAGGAACATAAAACCAGCGCGTGAGTCTCTTAACCCCACAGGAGGATCGGGGGAGAGAGGGAAGGGATGGTATTCAGTGTTACTAAATAAAGACCGACTCCGCGGCTCCTTCATCCCCACTCACCAGATCTCAATATTCGGTTGCATTCCGAGTCAGTGGAGAGGCACACTTTTCTAACAGCAAAAACGAAAAGCCATTAAATGCCTGAGATCAAATTCTTATTCACCCGGCTGCTGGTGGCCAGGGGCAGGAAATGCCAGCTGTGACTGGCAGAGGTCAGGCAGGGGCGGTTGTCCTATTTCACTTCTGAATCCAGAGACCCCAAAGCATGCCGGTGCCAGGGGCGGGGTGCAGCCCCCCTGGGGGGCACTCTCGGGCCCAGAGCCCCGGGGAGAGGGGCCTCCCTAAGAGGACCAGCTCGATGGCAGGAGACTGCAGAGGTATCCCCGATCAGCAGGCTGACTGTCCCCCTGCCACCCCTTCTGGGGACCTTTCCTTTCATAACAGTCTCCGCCAGCTAATTCAAATCTTTGGCTCCCCTGATGGACTTCGAAACACAGATCATCCCACCCGAACTCGGCCGGGGTGATTTTGCTTCCTGACACCCCACTCCCTTAGGAGGAAGTGTCCCGCCCACCCTCTCCCTTCCTTCCTGTGCTTCGTGATTGATTCTAAAATAAGATGGGGTGACTCACATTCCTCTAACGAGACGTCAGAGCTTTGTGGTCCCCTCCAAAATGCTCACTAAGAAAGTATTTGGGGACATTATTTTCTAAAGTCAGGGGAACGATACACGGGGCTTCGACATCCCTAAAAGGGCACGACTGCCGGAGAGAGGAGGGGCTGTGCTGCTGCACCCAAACGCTGAGATCGGAACCTCCCACCCAGACTCAGACACAGGTGCGGTCTCAACCAGGAGCCGCATTTTCACTCAACTGGCTTTGCTTTCGTTGTCAGGGCGCCTCTGTTTGCTTCTGTTGCTGTTTGCTTCCAATCTTTTTTCTCTTTTATTCATTTATTTTACAGAGAAACAGAAACATCAGTTTGCTGTTTGACTTATTTATGGATTCATTGGTTGCCCCCTGTAGGTGTCCTGACTGGGGATCAAACCCACAACCTTGACGTATCGGGATGACGCTCTAACCAACCGAGCTACACGGGAGGGCTTGTTTCCCATCTTAGTGCAGTCTGTTGGCCCAAACTGCACCCTAATGGCTCCTGACCAGCCCACAGAACCCCCAGCATGTGGCCTCCATCCGGTGAGGGCCGGGGCTGCATGGTCCCCACACACAGTCTCCCGTCTTCTCCCCTCTGCCTACTGTCACCTCTGCTGACAGTCTGTCCACCTGGACACCCCACCGCCCACCCTCTCAGCTCAGAGCCGCCCACTCAGAGGGAGCGGAGCTCAGACAGATGGTGGCAAAGAGCCAGAAGGTGAGAGTCATGTAAAGATTAAAATCGGGGACGAAAGGGAGGGAGAAAACCCAGCGGGTGCCACCCCTTCTGGAGAGTGAAGCCTGGGACCCAGGAAGTTGGTGCTGGAAACTTTCAGCCTCAAACCACGGACGTCTTCACTCAGACCTTGGCCTCTGTTGGCGCAGACCATCAGCAATGAGTGAGGAGAGAGCAAAAAGTGTTTCCTCTTTCTCAAAATTCATCTGAAGCATCGCACGTCGACCCCATGTGCACAGGCTGTGCTCGCTCTGAGCCCAGCGTCCTGGACCCTGTGGTACGAGAAGTCCTGGTCACAGCAGTGAGAGGAAAAGGTCTGCACTCACCCGTCTGGCTTCAGGAGAGGAAACACTCAGTCCGGAGATGGTGTCTTGCGTTTCCTGGGCTGTTCTGTGGGCCCGGATGTGGTCGTAGGCACATGCTGACCCGGGGGCCTTTGGGGGCTCCAGGAGGCCAATTCAGGGCACATGGGCACCCCTCCACAAAGGTAGTGTCTCTACTCCCGAGGAACAGCAGCCACCTCATTCCAGGACTAAGTGCCACTGAGTCCTGAGCACCCCCGGGAGTGGCCTCCACTCTGGACCAAGCATGACCAGACCCGAGCACCTCAGAGGTGCTTCACGACAGAAACCGCAAAGAAGAAGCGGCCAAGTTCAGGCACTGCGCTGAAGCCCGTGGCTCGAGTGTCCCCGCAATCACCTTGTCTGTATTTACAGACACACAGGAGACGAACACAGCCGTCGCAGGGCTGCCTCGAGTTTGCGGTTAGCGTTCAACAAGACAAAACGTGTGGTGGGTCTGTCGTGTCACTTGAGGTATCCGTGCAAACTGTGACACTGACAGGAAGTCTGACTGACATGTGAATGCTGATTCAAAGGAGCAGACACAGAGCCCCTGGTCCCAGCCACTGTCATGCATCCTGGGGCCACGTGGCAAGAGCTCTTGTGGGAACGAACCCCATTCATGCGACCAGGAAGGCGTGGCCGGGGTTGTTGTTTAGACTTGGAAGACTCCTTCCCCCACAGAGAGTGTGTGCCCCCACCAAGTCAAAACAGAGAACTTTCATCTGAGCAGATCTCTTGAAATAGGACTAAAGATCCTTGTAAAGAATAGAACTAGCCCCCGCCTTCCCAAGTACGTGGGCTGAGTGAGCTTTCCAGACTGGACTTATCTGGGCGGCTGCAAGTGGAACACCACACAGCCGAGTGGTGATGGTGAGGCCTCTTACAAACCTCGAATTAGACAGACGGCCCACGTGGCTGCTGTGATGGCTGACGGCACGGAACACGAAGCAGCTGGCACAGAGCTGTGCACAGTAGGTTCTTAGTGCACGGTCGGTCGCTATGGTCACCCGCCTGGGGCCATGATCCCCGAGCCTCCCCGTGGAAGGACTGTGCTGAAAAGCAGTTTTTAATTTACATGGGACTCTGGGCTATGTCGCTAGAAGCACAAGTTGAAAACGCGGCTCACACACCTCCTAGGTGTCCCCTGAGAAAGAAGCAGAGCCACCAGCTCTCTGACAGCCAGGAAACCACATGCCCACGCCTCGGAGATGCACGTCAGAGGGAGTGGGACAACCTGCACCAGATGCCGACACACCTTTCTGTGCCGGGGCACAGGCCCAGGGTCAGGCTTCTGCTCTCTCCAGAGAACCCGGGGAGGGGGGGTTCTATTTGATCCTGATTGTCCATGTTCGCAATGAAAACACTGTGTAAGACCTAACAAAATACGCATGTGCACACACCACAGTTCACAAACATGTGCACACATGTATACACATCCACATCCACATGCATGCATGTGTACATCCACATACATTCACACACACAGGCATACTTGACCCATGACTTGCAGGGTCAGTTGGCCTGAGACCTCTACTTTCTGACTTCTACAACACACACACAGATGCTCATGCAACCACACAGGGAGACAAGAGAGTCATAGGAAAAAACAATAATTTTAAAGATTTTAATTTTTAAATATATTTTATTGATTACGCTATTACAGTTGTCCCATTTTTTTCTCTCCTTTCTTCCCCTCCACCCTGCGTCCCTCCTCCCCTAGCCTTAGTTCATGTCCATGAGTCATACATGTAAGTTCTTTGGCTTCTCCATTTCCCATACCATTCTTAACCTCCCCCTGTCTAATTTGTACCTACCACTTATGCTTCTTATTCCCTGTACCTTTTCCACTATTCTCTCCCTCCCCCTCCCCACTGATAACCCTCCATATGATCTCCATTTCTGGGATTCTAGTTGTTTGCTTAGTTTGTTTTTATTTTTGTTTTTTCAGTTCAGTTGTTGATAGTTGTGAATTTGTTGTCATTTTACTGTTGATATTTTTGATCATCTTCTTTTTCTTAGATAAATACCTGTAACATTTCAATAAGGGCTTGGTGATGATGAACTCCTTTAACTTGAACTTATCTGGGAAGCACTTCATCTATCCTTCCATTCTAAATGATAGCTTTGCTGGGTAGAATAATCTTGGGTGTAGATCCTTGCCTTTTGTGACTTGGAATACTTCTTTCCAGCCCCTTCTTGCCTGTAAGATTTTTTTTGAGAAATCAGCTGACAGTCTGATGGGCACTCCTTTGTAGGCAACTGTCTCCTTTTCTCTGGCTGCTTTTTAGATTCCCTCCTTATCTTTAATCTTGGGTAATGTAATTATGATGTGCCTTGGTATGTTCCTCCTTGGGTCCAACTTCTTTGGGATTCTGAGCTTCCTGGACTTCCTGGAAGTCTATTTCCTTGGCCAGATTGGAGAAGTTCTCCTTTATTATTTTTTCAAATAGGTTTTCAATTTCTTGCTCTTCCTTTTCTCTTTCTGGCACCCCTATTATTCAGATGTTGGAAAGTTAAAGGTTGTCCTGGAGGTTCCTAATTCTCTCCTCAGTTTTTTGAATTCTTGTTTCTTCATTCTGTTCTGGTTGAATGTTTATCTCTTCCTTATGCTCCAGAATGTTGATCTGAGTCCCAATTTCCTTCCCATCACTGTTGGTTCCTTGTATATTTTCCTTTATTTCACTTTGCATAGCCTTCACTTCTTCTGCTATTTTGTGACCATACTCATCCATTTCTGTGTACATCCTGATTACCAATGTTTTGACTCTGCATCTGATATGATAGGTTGCCTGTCTATTCATCGCTTAGTTGTATTTTTGGAGCTTTGATCTGTTCATTCATTTGGGCAATATTTTTTTTGTCTGGGCATGCCTGTTATGTAGTATGGGGCAGAGCCTTAGGTATTCACCAGGGCGAGGCAACCCACATTGCTGTGCTATATGTGGGGAGGGGCCCGGGAGGGCGCATTGTAACTTGCTCGGCTCTCTGATGGCTTTCAGTCACTTCCCATAAGCAAATTGGGCCCTTCTGGTGCTGATTCCCAGGTGGGTGGGTTTGTGTACGTTCATTCTAGGACCCTGTGGGTCTCTCCAACAAACTTTCCTGTGAGGCTGGGAGTTTCTCCTGCTGCTGCTGCTGCTGCTGCAGTTCCCACAAGTTTTTACAAAGGTTTTGAGATTTTATCCCCCACGCTGGAACCCTGGGTTCTGTGCTCTGTCTCACTCCCCAGTTATTCCTCCCAGTTTATCTGCACATGCATGCGGGACCACCTGGTCTGCCACCACCACCTCATTCACCCGGTCCTCCAACTGCCGCCTTGCCATGTCCTCTCCATCCTGACTGCCCATCTCTAACCCTCCCACCAGTCTGGACGAATGTTTCTTCTGTAATGCCCTGATCGTTGGACTTCCATACATACAGTTTGATTTTCTGGCAGTTGTAGTTATTTCTTGTTTTTAAATTTGTTGTTCTTTCGGTTGTGCGAGGAGGCACAGTGTGTCTACCTACACCTCCATCTTGGCCGGAAGTCCAAGAGTGTTATTTTTTATGGTGAATCTAAAGCTAAATCCTCATTTTTTTTCCCTGTTGGCTATTTTTTTGGTGTGACACAGAACACAGTAAGTTTCTGAGCCGAGGTCCTCATGTTTTCTGTCACATTGATGTCAGCTGATGTTTAGCATTGTTGTTTACCATTATTTTGTCATTTTTCAACCAGTTATAAATTTTCCTCCCCAACTGTGTTGTTATGAAAGACAATTTCAGTTACCTTGCTCTCTGGAAGGAAAAAAAATTAGCAATTCACCTGTTCTTAAAGTGCTTGTGGGAAATTTATCTAAGAGAAGAAAAGGCAAAACCATTGACGGACTTGAATACATGTTGACATGGATAGAACAAGTACAGAGATTAAAGTGGTATTGAAATCCTGGTGGGAACAGTATAAAAATAGAGTTTAGGAGACAATTCCACGTCTAGGCTGGATAAAAACCCCAACTGGCAAAAAAGTTAATGATGCACACGCCCGGTGGTGCGCCGTGAGCACACCTGCAGGAGAGCAGGGACCATGGCAGCTGGGGGCTGAGACTTGGCCTCAGTGTCCTTCTAGGCCCCAGCGGTCAGCAGTTGGTGAACTGGGACAAGCACTGCTTGTCCAACATCACCTCCACACACCATCACCTGCAGGCGTGTGTGAACTCAGACCAGGCTCCACCAGCAGGTGTGGTGTGTGGATCCAGAAGATGGGCACCGCAGCAGGGACCCAAGACCTGCAGTTCCTTGTTTGAACCACACACCCAGGACCCCATGAGCACGTGTACAGGATGGGCACCCAGGGGGAAGAGTGAGAAAGTGTGTGCCACCTACAACAACCTGGGCCACATCACACTCAATGCCTGGCCTTCTTGTTGCTTTCCATGACACTATTGTTTCACTAAAAATAAAGGCTTGGTGGGAAGTGAAGGTCCTTCTGTCATTTGCTTGAGCAGCCTGCCTCTCTAGTTGCCATGGCGACCCAGCATTTCCCAGCTCTCAGCGTGGGTGGGAACCTGTGGCAGAGCCCCTGCAGGCTGATGGCCCCTCACCTCTGTCACAGAGTCGGAGCCAGGTCTGGGTTCTGCATGGAACTACACAGACAGGTCTCCGGTGCCAATTACTTGGAGGAGACACAAAACCCTCCTAGCGCCTCTGGGTGGTAAGTGGCGCACCATTTGGACAATGCAGACACAGACCTGAGCACATTGCTGCTAAATTATCTGTGTGTTGTTGGCTGCTGCCCGCAGAGCCTACGCAGGCTACGTCCTCTCTGCTCCCCACCCTCCCTTCAGCCCTGGTCACCACGAGCGCATAAGAAACACACCTCGCAACAATCTCGCGCTGAACAGCAAGCCCCGCCTGCCCATCTTCAGGCACTGGGCGGCACAGCACAGGACGGTGTGGCCACCACAGCCAAGGACTAGACAGGAAATCAGACAGATCGAGTGTCAGCTGCAGCATGGCACAGCAGGTCCCCAAGAAGGGACATGATTAAGGAGAAGGGACAGGATCTGTCATCCTCCCAACTCCCAACCACCCGAGCACAGTCTGCATGTCCTGGTGGTGGCACTGATTAAAATGCTAGAGCATACAAGGGGGGCCCCAAACCCCCTGAATTTATTTATAAAAAAAACTGTGTGTTTATTCTTGCATGTTTAAACTTCAGTCACCTTCCAAGTCCTCTCCACTGGATGCAGTATACCTATCGAGATGTTTTTCCACTGCTCAAAACATTCTGCACTTGTCGATTCTGATGCCTTTTAGTCCTTCTGCTGGTTTTGTTTCACCTCTACCACATCAGCAAAATGTTCCCCTTTGAGGACTTTGTTTCATCTGGGGAATCAAAAAAAGTCACTCAGGGCAAGATCGGGTGGGTGGGCAGGGGCGTCATGCCGTCTTTAGATCATAAACTGCTGAACATTCAGCGTGGTGCGGGCAGGTGCTCTCGTCAGTCACCCATCACGCAACGGGCAAATGCATGGAAAGAGTCTCCAAAAAAAATTCACTAAAGCTGAACACAGCCTCTCACAACAATGCCAGCTGGTGCATTTATCCAGACAGGCTCCTAGAACACTCACCCAATGGTGCTAAAAGGGCCCACCCTCCAGAAAATAATTCCAGGGGGTTGTTTCAGTCCTCCCCTTGTAAGGCCCCTCAGCCAAATTAGCACTGTTTTCTTTGGGGAGATCTGACTACTCTCCTTGAACTTGGCCTGGCTGTGTAAGAGTCAACTGATCCAAAGCCTGTCCCTGCCTCATGACCCAGGAACCAGACACAGAGGCAGGGTTTCCCGGACCGGGACTTATCTGCCCAGATCAAACTGAACCGGAATTATTATTTTTTTTCTCTCAGGGCTTTCGGTGTGTGTCAAGCACTAATCCTAGGAGAACTTAAAATAAATGTGAGTCTTTGCACCCAATAAACTGACCGGATCTCCCAGAGCTGTCTCCAGTTCACCTTCCAGACGACCTGGACCCAGACGTGCAGCGGCAGCCACCCTGCACGGAGCCCGTGACCGGACAAGGGCCCGGCCACGAAATGCAGCTGCTGGTTGGTGTTTAACCTGTTCCTTTCACAGGACTGTGAAACCATGGGGCTCTTTTAGGTTGAACTTCCCAGAAAGGGGTGAGGGGTGCCCCAAAAGAAAGGGGCCCTGGTCCCACTCTGCCAGGTCCTGGTGCTTACAAGCCTGTGTGTTGCTTTTGCAAAGAACCCCGCACAAAACAAAATGTCACCTGAGACTGGGCATGTGGGCAGGCTGCCCCTGGTCTCTGGAGTGCCAGTGGGCCCCAGCCCGGTGAGCACAGGGCTGCTGGCCCTGCCGAGTCTGCCTCTGGTGAGAGGGCCCTGCCAAAGGGGCCCACGGGCAGTGCAGGACACGGCTCCCCCGGGCAACAAGACATCCAGTGTGAGGAGACACCAAAGAGCAGGGGGACACCGAGAGAGACGAGCCCGTCCAGCCTTGTCCTGCACAGTGCCAGCTTGGGTGTCAGAACCCAGGGGGACGCATGCGTGTGCTTGAAACAGGGGTGTGGGCTGTGAGTCTGCGCCTTGGCAGAGGCAGCCCTGCGCTGTCCAGAGGTCTAGCCCAGACTTTCTCCGGGAGAGCATCCTTGCAGCAGAAGTGGAGACACGGGCTGCTAAGCCCCACAAGAACGCAGCCTTGCTCTGCTCTGGGGCTCCCCCAGCTCATCAGAGGAACCTGTGCCTCAGGTCAAGGCATCTGTGTTCAGGACTGTCAGTACGCCCCCTCCTCATCGTCCTGCCCCTCCCCAGTCTTGCCTGCATCCTCCTCCTCTTCCTCCTCCTCATCTCAGGGCTTCTGCTAACCTGGAATGGCCCTTCCCCCCCTCAATTCTCCTCCCAGGAAGCCCTGCTTCCATGGCAGGCCCTTGGATTTTGCTGTGACACTGCTGCCACTGTTCTCAATAGCCCGTCACCACCAGCAGAGAATGTAATCACCGAAGTTGCCCTTGGCTTGGCCAAGACACGCTGTCTCTCTGAGCCTGTAAGTGTGACCACATGATGCCACAGGCTGGTGATGCTGAGGTCAGCTATAAGCAAAGGTCCCCAAGGCAGCTGCTGTCCAGGAGCAGATATAAAGCATTTCTCCCCCTTGCAACATGTTGGCTGTGTGCAGCCTCCCCAAAGATGGGTGGCTGCACCCTCTGTGCCCAGGACGTGCAGACCGACTGAACGAGAAGTGGTCCTGAAATTCACACAAACGCATCAACCTCGCTCCTGAGAATGTACCTCCAGGTCAATGACACGACCCTGAAATCCGCTTTCCTTGGCAGAGTTTCTGAACGCAGGACAACCGTGAGCGACTCCCGTGTGCGGCCAATGCGCACGACACTGGGATGTGTTTCCCAGGGGCCAGTGCGCCCAGGGGTCTCGGGGTGTGTTGTTAACCTGTGACCCCTGTCTGGACAGCGTCCCCAGGAAATGCCGCTTCTCCCTGGGTGAGAAGGCTGGGCTCCTGTACATAAACCGTCATCCTTCTGTGAGAACCCACAGGACAGACCCGTCCGGGAATTGAACAGCGGAGACAAGCGTGTCTGCGAGGACCTGCCGCGTCCCTCCTTCTCCCTTGTCTACCGCTGGTGATCGGCCCCCCGGGCTGAGGGCCGACGTCACAGTCCACATGTCCTCACGGCTCCGTGCTGGTGCTGTGTGTTTCCGCAGTCCTGCCAGCTTCATTCCTGTGGCCTCGGTCAGCTGATGACTCGTGGGGACAGAGGGTCCATGGTGACCTCTCTCCTGGGTGCAGAAGTTTGAGCTTGAGGCTGGGAGGCTGGGTTCTCTACTCCCAGAGGCCAGTCTGGGCTCCAGCCACTCGGTGGCCTCAGTGCGAGAGAAAAAAGGAGATGGAGTCCAGAGCTGGTGCAGCCTCACTTCTGCCCACCCCACAAGTGGCCCCCTGGCCCTGTCACCCCCACTGACCGCCCACCAACACCACCCACCCCACCACAGGCCGAGCCTCTGTCCACCCGGAGCCAAGTGCCCAGATCACAGAGGCCCCAGCTGACCTACAGAACTGTGAGTTAAATCCAGTTGCTGTAGCCACGGTTTGGGTGGTCCGTGGAGTGGCGAGGACGCTCTCCGCGGCCAGGCCCTCCCTCCTGCAGGACCGCTCGCTGCTCGCCAGGCCCCAGCCGGGCTTCCCAAGCCCGGTGCTGTCTGCTCCCTGCCCTCCTATGCTCTGTGGACTGTCGCACACTGGTCAGCAGAGGCTGTCCCCAGCCCTCCACCTGGCACCCCTCTCATCACAGGAAGAACCCTGCGCTGGGGTCTGACCGTGGCTGTCCCCCACTGGCAGCAGAGGCCTTGCCCTGCGCCACTCTCCTTTCTTAAAAACAGAAGATTCCTGAAAATACCCCAGTACCCCACGTGATGTTTTCTTACCTATCTCACAACTGAAACAACTGACCCATGACCGGACGTGGGGTCCTGCCTCCACCGCAGCACTGCTTTGCCGGTCACAGGGCAGGGGGGTCAGACGACACCGTGGGGACCCTGAAGCTCCACAGAGAGGTGCCACAGCACTGTGTCTGGATTCTGGCAGCACTGCCATTGGCCCCTGTCTTGAGATCTGGGGACCCTGGGCCCTGTCTGGCCTGGGACACGCCAGGGAAAAGCCCCACCCCTCTCCTTTCCCTTTCCTACCCACCGAAGGCCTGCCCCTCTGTCCTGACTCAGCCTATGACCTCTGAAAGCATCGTCACACCCCACGCAACTGTCCACAGTGGAATGATGAGTCCCTCACACTGGCGTGGGTGAGTCCCACACCCAAGTCCCACCTGTTGTCTCCATCTGGTTCAATTCCCATTTATTGCCGCAGAAATGCAACAGTACTCGTCCACTGCCCTTCCACCCAAGGGACCCGACACTCCTAGTGACAGCTCAGCCGCCACCCGCCTGCACCCTCTTTCTGGGAGGACGAGGAGTAACTTCCATAGGGTCATCCGTCTTCTCCAGGATGCCCCACACCTGCTCTCATCCTGTTCCGCCACATGGGCTTTTAGGGGCTTTGAGGATTTTTTCCCCCTGGATTCTCTCTCTGCAGCCTTTCGCCGGAGGGTGGAGGGAGGAGGCCTGGGAGATGATCCAAGTGCCATGGATTCTCGTGGATTCTCAGAACTCCTGTGCTTTTCCAGAGCTGCCAGCCGTCAGTTTCACTAATGCCATCAGTGATTTTCCTTACACTTCGTTGGTCTATTTTGGCCTGTTTCTTGTTCATTTGTTAAGGTTTGGGGACAGACACATCCTGAGACATGGTTTTGTGTGTCATCTGAAAGCAGAAGCTGCGGCCACGTGGGTTCGCTCACAGCAGACACGGAGCAAATCAGCGCTGGCACAGCAGGTGAGCTTCCTCGATGTCACAGCCTAGTGAGGAGACTCCGGGACAGGAGCCCAAGGAGGCCTCCAGGTGTCCCTTCCTCCCATGCCGGGCATTTCTATCCAGTTGGAGTCTGGTCCTAAATTTCACTTGGGTAGAAACACAGCTTGTGGAGAAAGTTCTACAAGCAGAGGACTGCTCCAGGTAGACACTCTGGCATCGTAAGTAAGTGGCAAGCAGCAGCCTGAAGACACGTGTGACAGTCGACATGCTGGGAGAACAGGCAGAAGGAGGTGTGGAAGGAGGCTGTAGTCCGTGAGGGTGGGGTGAGAGTCCCTGCATCTGTCCCTCATCAGCTCCTACAGCTCCCCCACCAGCTATGGGAAAGGGGAAAGGTCATTCAGAAGAGCCTAACGAGGCTTTCATACCATCTGCCTGAGACTGTTTTCACCAAGGGGAAGAGCATCACTCCAGGAAGTTGGAGAAACATGTTTTTATCACCTTGAAAATGACTCAGCACACGATACCCCCCGGCTGGTCACAGGCTGGTGGGAGGGACTTACTGACGAGTGTGCCAAGCAGGAAAGCACTGCTTTCCTGTGGACCCTACTCCTCCCAGGCTGTGATGAGGGCGATGCCCCCCTCCACCTCTGCCAAGGAGTAGATGCAACTGCTTGTGTGTCTCTGTGTGTGTGGGTGTGAGCATGTCTGTGTGCATGTGCATGCACACGTGTAGAGGATTTTGCCTGCACCTGAGAAGCTGAATGCCTGTAAGCCCAACTGATGAGACGCCTGTTTGTCAGTCTGCAGGGCTTGGAGGTGCACATCAGTGGCACTGCCAGGCACTCTAAAACCCAGCAAAGCCAAGCAAATGGTCAACGCTGAGCCAGGACGCTGCCACAGGCCGCTGCCCCCTGTCTGTGGCCAGCTTGACAAAGGGTTTCATATCAGCGCCTGCGAGATTGCCTTCTCAGCACACAACTCAAATATTATTAAGCAATTCCATCGGGAAATAAGATTTTATACACAAAACTTGCTTTATAAATAATTTGTAAGTAATGTAGAGTAATGCGTATATTCATAAATCATGGTTAAAGAAGTCACAGATCTGGCTGGACCTGACTGTTTCTGGAGGCCTGAACAAGTCTCTTTGAATACAGCCCAGAAGGGCCGTAACACCCCACGTGTGTGCCACGCGGCTCCCGAGCAAAACCACCGTGACACTCCCTCCCGCACACGCTCGCACGGCTGCAATCAGCCAAAAGCCCTTGCACACAGGGCACACACCATCGCTCTGCAGGGTTGAGGACAGCAAGACCAGGACCTCTGAACTCCGATGCTGCCGGGTTTGAGGGCCCCTTATCTTCCAGTAACTTCTGCTGGGTGATTTCGCTACGACGTGGCATTCTCGGCCTGAGCAGTGTCCTGCTCACGTCAGAGCTCTGGGCACGTCCCTCAAAATACTGAGAGGTGCTTCTAGGTCCCAGGCTTCGCCCCCTCCAAGTGTGTCCCTCCACGTGGGCAGCCCCTCCTGCACATGCTCACCGGGGAGGCAGATAAGAGTCCACCTCCTGCACAGCATCCTGCAAACCTCAGGAGCCCCTCTCTGCACCATCCGGTACAACCCCAGTAACACTCCCTTTAGGGCCCCTTTTCTACCTGCTCTAGACAGGCCACCGTCACCCCACCAGGGTGCCCCGCTTCCAGAGAGCAGATGCTGTTGGTGGCCCTGAGCTCCAGGCACAGAAATCAGCAGTTAGGCCCACGGGGACACCTCAGACACGAGCAGACACAGGTCTGATCACACCCTGCACTCAGCCTGCTGCAGAGCCCGCAGGTGGCCCCCGGTAGACGGCCAAGCCCCACTCAGGCCTTGTCTCCTCCCTCCTTTCCCACAGGCCCCTGTGCACGTGTGGCAGAGGTGCCCCAGCCTCTCAGCAGCCTTCCTGACACCAGGGTGGGGCAAGTGGACCGCTCTGGTGCTCCCCTCACATGGCCTAGGAGCAGGCGCCCTGGCGGCAGAGGTCAAGTACGTCTGTACCTCTGCCAAGATCAGCAGGAAGGATGTGGTCCAGACGACACACCTCTCAGAGGCCTTGGCCACAGGTGCCCAGCTCCTCCACGAACAGGTATTCCCACTGATGCCTTCAACGGAGGCCCCTGCAGCACACCACGTGAACTGTGGAACCAGGGTCTGCCTCGTGGGGCTGCCCCCCTCTCTCCCCCCAGCACACTCGGGCCCACACAGATGGGCTTGCACCTCCCAACTCAGCGCTGGGCAGAGGCTCGTGGGCAGTTGCCGATATGAGCCCAGTCCATGTCTGAGACGTTGAACACAGCCGCACACGCCGGCCTCTCTGTTTGAGGAAGCGTGTTCTTTGGTGTTTGGGATGTGCTCACGGGAACCAACATCTCTCATCTGTACCATTCCCATGCTTTCTCCACGCACTGCAATCCATGACCTCCTGAGAACTCAAGGCTCCTTCTCCAGACCGGCCCAAGCCCCCTGGGAAGCTGCGAGCAGGAACCAGGAAGGAAGTGTGGGTCCCAAGGACGGTGGACCTTGGTGGGCTCTGGGGACCTGGAGAATGTGCTCTCTCTCACCCTGCTTTAACTCTGTGGGAATGCACACAGGTGGTGACATTCAAGCTCGGGTGGGGTCCTGGCCGCAGGCAGGCAGGCAGGCAGTGCGGGAGACCAGCAGCACCTCCCAAGTACCAGGGCCCATCAAGTTCCCAACCAGAGCAATGCCCACCCCATCTGTCCAGTTGGCCACGTGACCAGCTCCTCCTCCTGGCCTCCCCTTGCCCAAGCACACCACTGTCCTCAGTGTCCAGGAACCTGGGCAACGCCACCCTCAGAAGGAGACACTTGCAAGGTTCAGCTGCCTCCTGAGGGTCCTTCAGGTGACTTAAGCTGCTTTGTCCTGAAAGCTCCAGGCAGGAGAGAGGACGTCTCTGAGAATCCCCTTGTGCTCTGGAGTAGGACAGTCGGGAATTGAGCTTCCGACAAGGACCAGCCCAGCAGCAGGTCACTACGTGTGGGTGTGCTGTCAGAGTGTGAGTGAGAGGGACCCCTGTTGCCGTTGTTGAGCGGGCTTCCTTTTCCTTTCTTTGAGGGGCGTGTGTGTGTGTGTGTGTGTGTGTGCAAAACCCACTCACTATTCGAGGGACACAGTCCTGAAGAAGACAGCGTGGAAGCCTCTTCCTCCTGCCTGCTCCCAGGCGGGACAGGCTTGACCTGTGCTCCTGGCACTGACACGCTGCTGGGTAGCATCCAGGCTGCCAATAGGCAGCCCCACCACCCCTGTGTCTGACCAGGGAGAGGCCAGGCCGGCAGCCGGGTGGACAGAGGGCACTGGGACAGCCAGGTCAGGAGCCACGTGCCCGAGTCCTGCTGGATAGACGGAGGTCGTGAGTGGAACGAGGAGGATGAGAAACCCTCAGGTGGGGTCTGGCCTGAGACTCCTGACTGCTCCCTTCCCTTCCTGCTAGTGCTGCCTGACGGCCCGAGTGGCTGCTGCTGCCCTGGTGTCCCCAACCCCACCCACAGGCTTGTCCACTGCTGTCTTGGGCTGCACCAGGAGCCCTGGTTCTCCAGGTGCTCAGGTGCTCCAGGTGCTCAGGTGCTCAGGTGCTCAGGTGGGCAGTGGATGCACGCAGTTCCTCCTACTACTTTGGTCCTCCCAGGCTCACCCTCTGCCTCAAACTGCAAAGTAAAGAAGATGACCAGCTGGATGGAAGCTTCTCTCTAAATGGGGATTTTCCTGGTGCTCAGAGACACCCCCTGACTTCCGCAGATGCCCCACATTACAGCCCTTGACAGCTCTCAACTACTTAGGGCAGGGGTCCTGTGGGCTGCGCAACGCCACCGTTGTCACTGGGCATCCCAGGAGCAGCTGTCCCACACACGGGGTCACTGTCGGCTGCCCCGAGCCAGGACACCGTGGAAACAACTCGGGGGCACATGCAGATGGCCCTCAGTCCTACCGCCCCCCCCCCACACACATACCGTCCCCAAGCCTCAGAGAGAAGCTGAGCAGGGCTGTTCAAATTAGGTGAGAGGAGATAAGAAATAGGGAGAGGCTAGAACCTTCCATCAGATTAAAAGTCACCTTCAGAGGACGGCAGGACACAGAGCTGGCTTGTCCTGGGGCCTCTGGACGGCGCCCACCACAGGGTGATGGCTGGCAAAAGGAGACCTCGAGGACAGGAACCACGGGCAGCAGCTCGCTCAGCTCCGGGAGGCAGGCTGGGAGGGGCCCTCTCAGACGGGGCTCCGGGGTGGGCACAGTCCACTTTCAACCCACACAGGCGCGAAAGCTCTGCTGCTTGTGACGACTGGGCTCATTGTTTAATAACTCGAAGTGTCGTCTGGCACCATCAAAGAACGGAGTTCAAATATGCCAGATTAAAGAACACTATTCATTGGCTAGATCGTATGAAGGGCAGTGGCATTACTGAAATGCCTGTGTTAATCGGGGTGCCGACAGGGGAGCGCCCGGGACAGCTGCCCTCCAGACTTGGGCCAGGCCCTGCCTGCCCACTCCCCACCCCCACCCCGCGCTCCAGATGCCGGCATTTCCATTTTCTTTGCTGGTAAAGGGCAGAGGAGCTGCGGTGTAAATGCCTCGCTGACTTTCAAGCCTTGTTTGTGATGATTTATACATTATACACCTGCTGCAGCTTCTGCCCAACACTCAGGAAGCTCTCTAATTGAAGAGGCTCAGAGATGCTTACGCCTTGCTGTGTATTTCAAAGACTGCTAATCAGGAAGGAGCCGCAGAGTCAGGACCGTCCTGGGCCCTGGCCTCGCACAGAGCGGACGCTGAGCTCACATGGGGGTGGTCACTGTGCCCAGCTCCCTGACACAAGCCAACAACAGCCCCATAGAAGTGAGACTGGAGACCTGGGTCCTCTCCATCTTGAGGGTCCCTCAGTGCCTCAGCCACTTAGGTGTTGGCAGTGACTGTGGGTGACGCCTTCAGCACCAGGGGACAGGCGCCCCCCGACACAGGAACTCCCCACTCAGAGCTGCCTGGATTCAGAAAAGGCAGACATGGGCTCGGCATCGCACCCCCAAGACCCTCAGCTTAGGGCGGCTGTGAGGGGCAGGGGCTGCCGGGAGCCATCTCTCTGAGAACCAGTGACAGCCGGACAAGGGAGTCTGCACTGTGGTTCGAGGGGAACCTGGAAACCGGCTCCACTGTCGCTGCACAGAGAAGTCCAACGTCCCGTGGTCCTCCCCTCCTCCTTTCCCTCATCTCTCTCCTGCCCTGGTTTAAGACATCGAACCGAGAGACATTTGCAAATAGCTTGAAGCTTGCCAACCTCTTAGGGCTGCGGACAGCCCCAGGGCCACCCAGGATACCCAGCCTCTGCCGCTGACTGACCACCAAGGACACAGCCAGGACACAAACACTACAGTCGGGCACTCAGCGGGCGACTGGTGGCGTCACCCGAGGGTTCGACTTGCACTTCTCTGATGACTGACTGACCAAACACCTCCTCACTCACGTCCCCACACGCACACCTTCCATTTCGAGGGCCTGGCAGGCTGCCTGCCTTTTCCACTGATTTGTATTCGGCGTATGTTCTGAAAAGATACGTGTGGTCACTTCATATCTATCATCTACCGATCTATCTATCTGTCCATCTCTCCCTCTCCCCTCTCATGATGAAAATAAATTGTTAATTTCAATATAATCCAATGCATCAACTAAACCCTTTATGATAACACTATACACCTGAAGATACTTCACCCAGCAAGACTGATGTGTAAGGGAAGACTGTAACTATTTTAATTTTAAAGCTTTTTGGTGCCTTGACTGACGTGGCTCAGTAGGTCGGGTGTCATCCCTCAAGGTAAAGGGTCGCAGATCTGATTCCCCTTCAGGGCACAGGCCTGGGTTGGGGGTTCAGTCCCCAGTCGGGGTGTGTACAAGAGGCAACCAATCAATGTTTCTCTCACACACTGATGCTTCTCTCCCTCTCCCTTCCCCTCAAAATAACTAAAAACCAAAAATTCCTATTTGAGTGAATTCAGAGAACAATGCAGTCAGCTTGGGCGCTGGATCCCAGTCTCTTGCCTGAGGTTGTCCAGATGGGCAGAGGTTGCCCAGACTTTGAAGGGAGAGACACGTGCTGCCTCTTCCCCTCTGCTGCTAGATCCAGACAAGGGCACTGAGAACAGGAGGTTTGGACAGGCGACCAGGAATTTCCCTGAGAACAGGCTGTGGCCATTTTTCTGTGCTCATACTAGAAAAAGACAAAGAAAGACACAGGGACAGAGCTGACACACCAACAAGACCTGGTGGCCTGTCCATGGTCTGACTGGACGCCCCATCCCTGCCTCTCCAGCCATGGACCCGGCAGTGACCAGAGGTCCTGCAGCAAAGGTAGCCCACTGGTGGGGAAGGAGCCCCGGGACACAGGGCGCACCCCTGGAGCAAAGCCCAGCAAAGGCGTTGAAGCGGGTCCTGCAGGGGGGCGGGGGGCGGCATCCTGAACTTGGGCCGGTTTTGTAGGAGCAGAGAGGAGCATGGGCGAGAGTTGCAGGGGCCTGTCCCTGCACCGCCCACCAGGTGGGCAGGTCAGGGGGACCAGTGGCGGGAATGGGCGAGCTCTGCTGCTGTCCCAGTCAGCTGTGCTCCTGCAGGGGAAATGGGGCTCCTGACGGGACCCACCTCCCTGCAGCTGTCAAATGAATGCCAGGGAAGAAATCAAGCCACATCAGGGCAAAAAGATTCCGGGCCTCTCTCCCTGGGGGAGAGCTCCTGGAGAAACCATCTGTGATGAGAATGAAGACGAAGTTAGCAGGCAACGGAGGGCGGTGGGTCCACTTCTGCTGCTGTCCATGTCGTGGGTGCAGCAGAGTCAGCACCGAGCCACCAACAAACACGCCGCCAACTCGAGTCACAGGCGTCAAACACAAGCATGCCTCCCATACACTGCACAATTAACTGCACGTCCAACAGTCAACGAGTCAATACTGACAAAGCTGGGCTAGCAGTGACTTAAAGCAAACGGCTGCATAATTCATAATGAAAAGCCACGGCCAGCTAACACTCCCTGCACTGCAGGCATCTCCACAGCAGCAGGTCCAGAGGGCGCAGGGCACCCTGCAACTCGGTCAAGCTTGGTGCCCAGACTTCCCTGTACACATTGCCAGTTTTCAGTTTCTCCTTGCTAAATATTCTTGCCAGGAAACACTCATAACTCACACAGTGGACCACTAGTAAGTAACTCCGAAGTACAAGCCCAGATGGGTTTATTTGGAGTTCTTGAAGAGACACAAAACAGACCTCTGCTGATGACACCTGTCACAGGTTCTCGCCAAAGCCCAATGGTCTAAAGCAAGCCTCACAGCTTCTGGCTGGGCAGGTAGGGCTGGGCCTCTGCTCAGCCCCAGCTGAAACTTCCAGACATAAGAGAGGAGGGACTGAGCTTCCAGGAGAAGCCGCAACGTGAGCATGCTCAGCCTTTCCGCTTCCCACCAAGCCAGCTCTCGGTTCTCTCGGCTCCTCCTAGAGCGACCCTGGGCACCAGGCCCCTCGTCCCTCCCACATTTGCCAGATGTGTCTCTGACCCCGGCTGACGTCCCAGGTCTGTCACTGTGCTCACCACGGACCTCCTAATGCGCTTACTTTCCACGGTTGGCATATTGTCGCCTCATGTGATAATTGGTTGTTTCATATAATTTTCTTTAGTTGGTTCTCATAAATGTGGCCAACTCTGCCATTTGGTAAGTCCTGGCTGGAATCCCATTTATTGAGAAGGACAAAGGGCATAAAGGAAACGGAGACTGGAAAAGAAAGGGAGGGTCTACATCCAGTGAGGTGGGGCCTCGGGAAAACAGCACCCTCAGCAAACTTCAGCCACAGAGGAGTGGCTGTGACCGGACATGTAGTGGTTACTCTAGGGCCTTGGCCATATCCATGCAGAGACTGGCTCACTCCACTTTTCCCAAACCCCTCGGTATCAAAGTTCAAGAATAAGAATGCATTTTTTCTTTTTGAAGATTTTATTTTATTTTTTAAGAGAGAAGTGAAGGGAGGGAGAAAGAGAGGGAGGGAAACATTAATGTGTGGTTGCCTCTCACGTGTCCCCTACTGGGGACCCGGCCTGCAACCCAGGTATGCACCCTGACTGGGAGTCGAACCGGTAACCCTTTGGTTCACAGGCTGGTGCTCAATCCACTGAGTCACACCAGCCAGGGCAGAATGGCATTCTTGAAAGCCTGCATCCCACGGTTCTTCTGTGGTGGCTGGTTTTATCAGTGGCTTTTGTCAGAAGAAGCGAAATAGCTTGAATCACAGAATTTTGAGTTGTAGGCACTGCTTACCAAACACACAGACTGGGTTTGCTCAGAGGACACAGTGTGTGTGTCCTAAGGTCAAGGCGTCTCTCTCCATCCCCATGGTTCCGTCCCACTCTCCGCAAGCACAGGGCTCCCACAGCAACACCGTGAGTAAAATCAGAGTCTGGGACAAGCCAACGACACAAGAGTATAAAACCTCTGCAGGACCAGGGTGTGCCGGGCACAGTGATGTCAGAGAGCCCTGTGCAGAGAGATTTCCTTCACTGAACTATGATGCTCAGCTTTGGGTGCCCGGTGAGGGCGTCATGGACTCAGGTGAACGCGTGGGGTGTGGAGAGCACTGGCCTGGGGATGATCGGAGTCGTGGTGACTGATGAAGGACTTCGTGGTGCAGACCCACAGCAAGCGCCCCGCTGCTCAGCCCCTGCCAGTTCTGTCTCCCGTGAGAGCCCTTCTTCCAGCAGGGCTGGTCCACCAGCTCTTAAACCGACTCCAGAAAAAAGCTTCCCAAGGGCTTAGGAAATAAACAGAGTGGGGAGAAATGTTGCCTTTTTGCAAAAGAACTAACTTCAAAGATGCCTCTTTCTGTTGGTTGCCCGGTCCTGCCCTCTGGCCTTTGCCCTACTGCCTGGTGGTGCTGGCTGATTTGGGAAGACGAGAAGAGCTTTTCCTGAGCACTGGGTGGCTGAGGTCACATCCTTGGGCAGACCTTTCATCTTCATCATCTCCACCCACAAACCGGACAGCTGCCAAGCTCAGAACCTCATTGCAGCAGCTCACATGCCAGCCGAGTTCACTCAATCGTGTAGCCTGCGTCTGTAGTTTATTTTAGTGGCAATAGGTGTCTTACTAACTTCCTTAGTACTATCCATGTGGAATCATAAGGGCTCTGAAAGTTTCCTTCATTCCTAAAGTTATATAAGGTCTGTCCAGAAAAAGTCCAGCCATTGTTAATATAATGAGAATGGTTTACATGACATCAGTGTGACCTGGCAGCCTAGGAGACTGGACTGGAATGCACATGTATGAACAATGACGACTTCACTGTACTAGTCAGCGGGGGTGGTAGATGCCACTGACTCTACCTACTGTGTGGCCATCACATTCAACATGACTGAGCAAGTAGAACAACGAATCTGATTCAAATTTTGCATTAAACTTGAACATTCCCCTGTGGAAAGTATTTGGATGATTCAGAAGGCTTTTGGAGATGACGCAATGAGTGCAGCACAAATACAGGCGTGGCACAAATGCTTCAAAAATGGTGGAGAATGTGTTGAGAGTGATCCACGTTCTGGAAGGCCTACAACAAGCAGAACACCTGAGAATGCTGAACATTATGGGCCACAGTCAACAAAGATCAGCCAGCAACTGACAGTGTGAGAACTAGACGCTGATCTGGGAATTCCAAAAACTACTATGTCCAGGATTTTGACCCAGGATCTTGGCATGAAACATGTTGTGGCAAAATTCATTCTGTGGCTTCTGTTACCAGAGCAGAAGGAACATCGTGCTGCAGTTGCTAATGACTCGATTCCAGCTGCTACCAATGAACCAGATTTCCTCACGAAGGTCATCACCAGAGATGAATCGTGGGTCTAGGCTTGCATGATCCAGAAATGAAGGCCCATTCATCCCAATGGAAGTCTCCTGGCTCTCCACGTCCAAAGATGAGGGAAAGTCGCAGCAAGGTCAAGACCACGTTAACTGTGTTTTTTATAGGGAAGGTGTTGTCTGTCAGGAGTATGCCCCTCCAGGCCATATAAGAAATAGGTCCCAAGGTGCCTACTTTAAAGGGGACTAAGGCATCATTGTCCTATGTACAATGTATCTTATATCTTCTTCAATAAATGTCTCTATTTTTCATGGGTCATGGCTAGATACTTTCCGGACAGGCTGTTTTACGGAGTAGATTAGATGGTGTAACAGACTTAAATTAATACATTTTGGCATTCACAGAACTCTGCTCCAAGTATCACGCAGCAGCATCATGATGTTGCCGTGTCAGCGTCTGGAGCTCCGCTCGCCAGGCGGAGGACGAGAAGTGGAGGGTTTTTACAGCTTCAACCCATTGCAGACTGAGCACCGAGGGACACCTGCTTTAGTGTGGCTGGAGCCGGCCTCTTGCAACAGGGATGGGAAATGGGAGGGCCCTGCCCCCTCCCCCCGCCCACCTTCACTCGGAGCGCAGCAGGTGCACGCCATCCCATTCGGCAACTAGTGCCCAGAGCATGAGACTCACTGTCCTCTTAGCGTTCCTGTGTTAGCTGTTTCTGCCTCTCTCTTTTCCTCTTTTTCATGTTTAGAGTACAGATTGATCCCTGATCTTCGAACTTCACCTTTGTGTTCTCCGGTTAAATGTGTGGGAAGGGAGCTTACTGCCCTTGGCTTCCCTCCCATCCCCCCAACCATTTCGCCTGAAGAGATGTTGGCAGGTACAACTGCTGTTCCCACTCAGAAAGACCAAATCAGCACAGGCTGAAAAGGTCAGAGGTGGCTCCCGGGCTGCCGCTCAGCGTTGCCCTTAACAAACGATCAGGCATGAGTGCAACCCCGCAGGCTGCTCTGTGGGTTGCAGGGCCTCCTTGCCAGCGTAATTTAAAAAACACACTTGCTCAGTAAATCCAGCAGCAGTGCCCCGTGCTCTTGAGGCTTTGTGGCCGCTGCCAGGAAGGACTGTCAAGGGCGGGGGGCGGGGGGCGGGTGGACAGAGCAGAGGGAGGCAGGAGAGCCAGGGCTGCCCATGCTGTCCTCGCAGAGGCTCAGCCCAGGACACAACGCGCCCACGGAGGGTGCACTTCAGTAACCTCCGGAACATGGTTTCGTTCTCCTGTTTGGGGTTTACCGAGCACCTGTCCTAACTCAGACGTGGTGCCAGACCCCACGGCGCACAGACACACAATCTACACTGAGTGCTGCCCTTCTCCGGGATTCCACCTCATTCCCTCCTCGGCCCACCCTAACGATGGCCACGCACACATCCAAGCACAGGTTAGTTTATCGTCACTCACTTTCCTTCCAATTGTCCTCTCTACCACGGCGTTACATGCATTTTTTAAATTCTTGTGTGCTGGTGACTTTGTGCTTTATTGATTTCATTTCAGGGTAGCAAAGGGAGCCTTACAAAACATTTGTTCTGAAAAAGGGCCCGGGTCTGAAAAGGCTGAGAACGCCAGTGACTTTCTGCAGTGGCTGTGGATGGGCTTTGAGGACTCCAGCAGCCGGCAGGGCAGGGAGGGGCGTTTGGAGACTGAGCGGCAGGAGGAAGACACAAAGCAGGGAAGCGCTGAGCACGTGGGACACTCTGTGGAGGACATCAGTTCCTGTCTGTGCCCACTGACGGCCTTCTATCAACTGCCCGGGGACGGCGTGTCCAGGACCTTGTCCACCACACCAAACAGCTGCTGTCTGAGAGGTGGGGGTCGCCCTGGTCCCGACTGGCTCAGGAAAAAGCAGCAACTTGCATACCAGCCAACCTTTCGTCTCTTGGTTTTTGGCTGAGGGTATCCATCCTTTCCAATAGAAAATAAATACGGAAAGGCAGTAACCACACTGAAGTTTCAATTAGGACCGGGGGCAGTGGGGAGAAACCATGCATAGTTAAAATGACTAATTTGCAAGGGGAATAAAGCGCCTTCCCAGATAAACCCAAGTCATTTCATTTCTGAAGAATTTAGTCGGAATATTTATTTGCTACTTGACAAAGGAGATGACAGATTTCATCAGGGATAAGATCCCCTCCTTGGGTAGACAAAGACAGTCTCCCGGCTGCTTTTCAAATGCAAATCCACTGTGATTAGGTTAACCCTCCAAGCTGGAGAGCCCTCGTCCTCCTGGCCCCCAGCCCTCCCCAGTGCGCCTGCCCAAGGAGTGAGGCAGCTTCTGGAAGCTAAGGAAATGAGGAAATCAGGACAGCCAGAGCCCAAGCAGCAGCCCTAGCGTCCAGGCCCAGCCCTTCCCCAGCCCCGTCGCTGACGAGGGCCACCGTCCTGTGACCCGGCACGGTGGGCCGGACAAGGCACAGTCCCTGGAGCCTTCCCCGAATCCACCTTCTGTAAGTGACTCTGGACAAACTGAACAAGAAGTGACTTAACAGGCAGGGGCAGGGTTTTCCACGCACCTCCCATAAAACAGCTCCCCAGTGCCATCCTGGATCAACTCCATTTTCACTGCACTTCCCAGAGCTGGGTTATTTTGTTCCCCCAAATACCCCGCCTAGCAAATTGTACTGAACAAAGTGCCTGGAAAAAGCACCCAACAATACACCGGAGGCACCCCTTGAATAAAGGCATCGCCCAGAAAATGCACTAAATTAGGATTTAATTGCTAGAAATTACTTTCAATTACAAAAAATTACGACAAATTACTTGTTGAATAGACACATTCTTTCACCACCATTAATAATTTAAAATTGCTAATTGCATGTAATTGTAAGTAATCTTTGTTCTTAGGTGAAAAGCAAGGTGCTGCAGTACCCAGGCTGCCGTGCAGGCTGCACCCTACCCCCGGGATCCTCTGAGGGCCGGACCTCCCAGGAGAGGAGAGGCCTGGGGGTGGCTGCCCATTCCCCTCGGCCATGCCAAGCACCAGGGACAAGGGTGCCAGTCACCTGCAACTCTGACAAGAGTGAGGCTCTGTTTTCAGAAAGCATCACCCTGATAGCCAGCATCCACATCACCCTGAAGTCCTAGAACCAGCCTTCTGGCCCTGTTACCTTCCAGCTGCCTTTTGCTGCAGCCAAAGGGTCTCCATCAACATCTCCATGTGCAGCTCCCTTCCAACCCCAGCGTCCTCTTCCACCGGCAGACCCCGCTGTCCTCTCCTGCAAGGCCCGGCTCCATCCCTGGGTGCCCCTGCAGTCCCGTTAGCCTTCCACACCCACCCAACCGTGTAGCCTGGTCGGTACCCTTCCTCCGTAATTAACCACAGCGAGGCCTCCACACCCCCACTCAGAGACATGCTCCAGGCACCAGGGCACCAACAGATGGACTATTTATCTGGGCGTCGGATCTGTCCCTCCCACGATGCCCTCGGCCACCGAGTCCTCTGTGACTCCACAGGCATGTGGAGAGGCAGCTCTTGTGGGACTGACGCCTGCTGGCCAGCTTGACCTTTGAGTCCCCACCAGCAAGAATCAAAGCAGCCCTAAGCTGACCCCCCAACAGGGGCTCCTGCCTCTGGGTTGATCGTTTCTTACACACGCACGCGGGCCCAGGAACACACTCGCACGCCCAGACCCGACGTCTGCGGGAGCTGGGATGGCCGGAGAAGTGCTCCTTCTCGCAGGTGCAGTGACTTCATTTCCCTGGCGTTTGCTTTAAGGACAAAGTGTTTGAGCAGGTGTGGCTGTGGCTTTGGAGAAATGTCCTCCAGAACCACCTGATGCCCCGCTCCATTCCCGGGATGCTGGCTGTGTGGAGGGACGGCTGGGGCTGCGAGGAGTCAGCCCCGTGGGCCCCTGGCTGCCTGGGGCGTGGCGCACACACGGACCTGCCTGGGCAGGAGGCCCGCTGGCCCGGCCTGTGCTCAGACACTGACCTCGCTGGGCAGGTCCCCCACGGGCAGGAGCGTACCTTCTGAACACCTCCTGGTGCTTCTGAGGAGGGAGGCGGTCAGCTCTGAAGCCCACGCTGGCTGTGGGCGCTCCCACGGGAAGGGTTCGCTTCAGCAATTGTGACCGTGCTACCCAGATTCCAGCGCCCTGCCCTTCCTCCATAGCCCCCACTCCAAACTGAGTCAGAAAAGAGGGGAAAACCATGTTGGCCCCCCTCCTTTGGCCCTTCATGGGCCCTGGGCTCCCAGTAGCACCCACGTGCCCTCTCCACACTGACTCACTCTTGGACAAAGGGAAGCTTCAAGGCACCTCACTCTGGCCTAAGGGAGGGCCGCACACCCAGAGCACGGAGGGGCCGCGCGGGGAGTTGCCGCCGTAGCACGCAGACTGGCAGCCTGCGGCCAGCTCCCCGGGCGGGCGGGGCGGGGAGGAGCCCCGGCAAGCCCCCCTCTCTGTCCTGCACCGCCTGGTGCTGAAGGCGCTTGGGGAGCATCGCCTCTGCCCCCGGCCTTCCCGTCCTCAGCACGCAGCTGCTCAGTAACGCCCCCTTCCGGACGGGAACTGAGGGGGACTGGGTCCCACCAAGCGTTGCCTGAAACACATACCTTGGGGCGAACAGACTGCTCCGAAGAAGCTCCTGCACCGCCCCCAAACTCTTAAAAAACAAGTTGCTCTCAAGCAGGTAACTTGTGTAAGGCTTGGATTTGTCCCCCAGTCCTTCTCCCACAAGAACATAAACAAACACACGCCGGCCCTCAGCTGGACCGCCACAGATCCTAAAGCCACGGCTCTCACACTTGGTTGTCCCTCTCGACCCCAGCAAGGCACCCAACCCGCTGGGGCACTCTCCACGCCGGAGCCCAAGCTCAGAGAGGGGTACCCCCTCAAAGTCAGCTGAAGGACCGCTCATAACCAGCACTGCTCTGAGGAGAAGGCCCAAAGGGTGTGACCATCTGCTGAGAAAGGGCACGAGGAACTGCAGGGGGAGCTGTGAGGGAGCTGGGGGTGGGGGGAGCTGCCGGAGGGGAGCTGGTGTGGGGCTGCGGTGGGGGCGGGAGCTGCAGAGGGTGCTGCAGGGGAGATGTGGGAGGGGAGCTGCAGGGGCAGCTGCAGAGGGAACCGTGGGTGGGTGGGGGGCTGCAGAGGATGCCCAAGGGGAGCTGTGGGGGGGAGCTGTGGGAGAAAGCTGTGGGAGGCAGAGCTGCAGGGGGTGCTGCAGGGGGAGCTGCAGGGGGTGCTGCAGGGGGAGCTGTAGGGGGAGCTGCAGAGGGTGCTGCAGGGGGAGCTGCAGGTGCCTCCCAGCTTCCCCACCCCACCTGGACTGTCAAGTTAATCTCTGGCCCCGAAGTCTCCAGTCTCCACACACAAACTGTCTTTATGTACTTAATTGGCCGTCTCCAGGGCCTGTGTTTTGAAACTAGGTCTTTGAAGACCCTTCATTATGGTGTTGCGATAAAGGCAGCAAGAGCAGGGGTTTAAGGAGAAAAAAGCACAGATAAAAAGAGAAGCAGGAGATGAAAGGAAGGAAGGATGACAGAAGGGGGGACAGCTGGGGAAGGACACACAGGGACCCAGAAACCGCCTTTGGGTTTTCCCCCATCCCAGATTCCCTGAGCCGGCTCACTGACTGAGCGAGAGAAAAAACACATACCTCTCTCTTTCACAGGACCATATTATCAATTTTTAAATTTTCTCAAACATTGAACCATGGAAGTGATTTTTGCAGAGTTACTACTGAGTTAGAACAGAGAAAGGAGAGCCCCCCGGGGGTGGATTGAGGGAGACAGGAGGGAGGCACGGCAGGCCCGGGACTGCACAGGCTGCGGACGAGCACCGCTGCGCACCAGTGTGAAGACGCGCAGACACAACTGTGCTCTGTTGGTTCTTCTTTGCTTCTTTCATTTAAACTTTTCTGTAGTTGGAAGCACGTGAACATCAGACTGGTACATGCATCCCCAAGTTACAGTGCCCCGTGAAGACATGGGGGTCCGCGCTCAGTGGTTCTTCACTGGCAGCTGGTGATCGGCAAACCAGAGGCTGGGCGAAGCCATGGATCCGGGAAGTGCAACTTACAAAGCACTGTCAGACCCTCTGTCTCCTGTGAGCCTCCCAGCCCTGCAGTTTAAGACTGGGTCTTCCTGACGCGACAGAGGAAGGAAGACCATGCTAGTGGGGGCACAGGGAGGGACATCGAGCCCAGCTCCTCTGCCCTAGAGGACTGCCTGGCTTTCCACTCTACCTTTTCGGTTCCACTGAAGGTCACGGGAACCGAAATGGGCTTGTGGTTCCAGCACCTCATTCTGAGGGGCCACCTGCCCGGTCCTCACTCCATAAAGGCTGTTGAGCCCGTCACAGCTACATCCTGCCCATTTTCGTGGAACCTAAATGGTCTGATGCCCGACCCCACACCCTTGTGTTTGCCAACAGGAGAAGTGGGATTTACGTTTTCTACGGGGCCAAGGCATTTCTCCTGGCCTGAGGTTCCCACTGGAAGCTCAGCCGTCATCTCCCAGACTTTGTGGCCTCAAGGAAATTCACCTTGTAAGAAACCGGGACACCTGTCCAGGGTCTGGGTTTTCTGCCATGACCAGTGAGGAGGTCCTGCATTCCAAGAGGGTTCTGGCCTCTGGTCATTGAGATTCTCTTCTGAAAAGCTTTTGTACAGGGCCAGTGGGGCCTGTTACAGGTCCCTGATGTAAATGACCCCATTATCCTCAGGAATGGCTCCTTTTTAAAAAATGTAAAGCAGTGGAACAGAAGAAATTAGATATGTGCACAAGAAAGCTCCAAAATACCTTATGTGCTATGTGTAAAGAAATCCTCACCCAGCACAACAAACACGTAACACTAAAAACAACTGAGTCACTGGTCTTTTCCTGTTGTTTTGGGAAAGTGACTTACCCAAGGTGAGAGGAAAAAGTGTGTTTTGCGTTTGAACTCCAAGGTGAAGCTGAGACCCTGGGACTAGGAAGCGGCTTCAGAGTGAGCGTGAAAGCACTCACTCCTGTGCAGAGGGCAGGGTGTGGGTGGAGACTCTGACCTGGGAATGTGGTCTGGTCCCGTTCGCAGACCCAGAGCCTCGGCAGCGTGTGGAGGCTCCCGAAGGCCCCCTGGGGGGATTGGTAAAGCTGAGATAACCGCGCTCGTTTTGGGAGAGGTGCTGAGTGTGAAATAAGATGACTCTGTAACCAGCTCAGACACTGGAAGACGACTTGTTCCCTCCCATCCCTGTCCCTGTCCCCGACCCACGGGGCCCTTGGCCCCTGGGAAGCACAGAAAGGAGAGGAAGACCAGTGGCAGCTGCACCCAGCTCTCTGCAGGAAAGAAACCACGCTGGCACGTCATTTATGATTTCATGTTCGTCAAAGAAGAAACCAAGCATGCATCCCTGTCAGACAGCATGCATTAGCGAAAACCAGTTCTTTTTTTCTCCTTATTTTAGAGAGAGAAGAGGGGCAGAGGAAGGGGGCAGTGAGAGAGAGATGTCGATTTGTTGTTCTACTTCTTGATGCGTTCATTGCTTGATTCTTATACGTGCCCCGATGGAACCTGCAACCTTGGCGCATCGTGACAACACTCTGATCCACTGAGCTACGTGACCAGGGCGAAACAAGTTCCTACTGAGGATGACAAGGTCATTGCAGGTCCACTGCCCAGACACAGAGGTGGGGGCAAGAGCTGGGCAAGTGGGAATGTGCCTGTCTGCTGCTCACATTCTTCAATCAGGGCCTCCCTGCCTGTCAAGGCCAAGATGCCCGGCCCACAAAGCCAGGCTGGAAGAGCAGAGAGGCCAAGAGCTGAGCGTGAGGCCACTAGGAGCCACGCACCAGCACCAGTTGGCAATCAGTGGGTCCGGAGAGGGCAAGAGGTGAGCAAGAGGGCTGGGAGGCGCTCTGGCCTGTTGGGGGGTTGACCGTGTCCACCCATCCATAGGAGGCGGTGCTCTGGACTGGCTGCCCCTCTTGCATCTCGTGATGCAATAACACATGGGCACTCTTGGCCTGGAGGAGGAGGCGGTGTCTGAGCCCTGCGATGAGGCCACACCAGCTTCCTATAGGGCATCCGATGATCCTCTGAATGCATTCACCTGTGTTCACCCACGTGCTCCTCACCACGCTTTGTGGCAGATCCAGCTCTGCTGCTCTGCTTTATGTACAGTGTCCGATCGTCTTCATGCCTGAAGGTTCTAGACAAACTCGTGACACAGAAATGCACACGTGCATATGGGGAGATAATGAAGACATCATTACCTGCTGTTTATTTTGTTTTGTTTTGTTTCTGAGGACTAGGAGAACTTCCCCTCTTTGTATTGGTGAATAAACTAGACTTTTATTGGCTTGTAATGTTATATAAAGAGTGTTTATCTATTTGCTTGTTGCCTTAAAATTTGAGGTTTACTGAGAATGTAACCCAAGAACAGCTGAGGTAGACAGGGACAGCACTGGGCCCTCCAGTCCTGGCTTGCTGCTTCTGGTCTGTAACAACCCCTAGAGGCTGCACACAGTGCTCAAGAATTCTCTGTCTGTGCCAATGTTCCTGCACTTTGTGATTCAATTCCTGAGCTCAAATAAAAGGGGCTTCTTCATATGGCTTTTCCATTTACACATTGTTCCAGCCAATACCCCAGAACCCAACAAAGCCACAAGAAAGTTTAGTGCAGGAGGAGGGAGGTGAGAGTGGAGAGAAAAGGAGGGTAAGCGCCGTTTCTAAAAGGAGATGTCCAGAAGCCAATCTGTAATTACCTGCCCACGCGCGCCTAAAGGCTTTTATTTGGTAATGCAGAGGTAACACGCAAGCCTGCAATGTGAATTATCTCCGACAATAAAAGCATGATGGTCTCTATGACCCATATAGCTTTTAGTGAGGTGTAAGACAGAACTACATCCCATGCAGCCCATAAATGGGTCCCCGTGTCCCCACCTCCCTGCTTCTCTCAGGAACGCAGCATTTTATGGCATCTGGTAAGCTTTCAGGTTTGTCTGGGCCTCAATCTCCCCTTCTGTTGATACTTTCAAGTCTCTGTGATGTCTGAAATGGGACAAAGATGCCCCTGCCCCAGGATATCTAAAAGCAGGTGCCCACCTGCCCGCCTCCCTGTGCGGCTTCTCCAGTCACGCTACGTAGGCCCCCGAATCCAGCTGGGAGCCTCAGTTCTGATACGGTGGAGTCTACCTGACCTCATCCTTCAGACTTAAAGTGCAAATCTGTAGTTTGCCCCAGGAAAAAAGATGCAAGTTTTTAAAGCAGTCAAAGTTAGGAAACCTAGTTTGTGTTTTTCTAATTGATTTTTTTAGAGAGATTGAAAAAGGGAGAAAAAGAGAGAGAGAGAAACATTGACCTGTTGCTCCACTTACTGATGCATTCATTGTCTGTTTCTTGCATGTGCGCTGACCTGGGACCGAATCTGAAGCTTGGCGTATCAGGACAACGCTCTAACCAACTGAGCTACCCCGCCAGGGCAGGAACTCTAGTTTTAATGGTAAGAGTAGGGTATAGTTTACAAATATATCTAAGCATCTTCTGAAGGACAAAAATGTGAGATTCAAATACATATAAAGAAGAAAGACTTTGGTTTGCCCACAAAGTGACAAAACTGTGTGGGAAGTCCTTGTTTTCATTTCTGGTTGCCATATTTGGCATCTTTCATGAAAACTGGAGGTTCTCTCCGGTGTCAGCTCAGCGCCCAGCTCAGGATGAGAGTCCGTTTTCCGTGTTTACTCTGCAACTCCCAGCCGCCGGCTACTAAACAACGAACTGCAATGTCAGGAACGCATCCACGGGGCCTCTGCCGTGTGAATGAACCGTGGGAGGTGTGTAACAGGACCAGGCGGGGGAGGCGGCGGAGCCGAGAACCAGGGAAGAAGGGCCAGTGAGGAGATCCAGGGAGGAAACCGAAACGTGGTAGGAGCTAGAGGGAATGGAACTTGGCCACATCCACGCCCACCTGCATGGTTCAGTTACCCAGCTGAGAAGCAGGATGTGAGGTGTCCACTGAGCCCAGCCTTGTCAGCACCTTTGTTTTGTGACAATGTGTTTGTCCTCTGATATCTGGTCCAAGCTTTCAATCATCCTATTGTCAACGTTCTTTGGCACATTATCAAATACCACGTTTGCAGTCGTTAAACAGTCAGATAAGCAGAAAGATGAACTTATGTTGTTAATCTATCCTTCTGGGCCCATCCTCCCATGACCAACTGTCTCTGAGGCTGCAGATGCGGCAGAGTGTGTGGTTCTTGGGCACAGAGGCCCCCACCCCATGGGGCTCCCAGGAGACCTGTGGCATCACAGACACAACATGGGGGACCCAGGAGAAGGCCAGGCTTGGGCAGCAGGCATGAGGAGCTGGAGTTCTGGAAGTCCTGAATGTCTTAGAAAATACCAGATCTGTACATCCAAGGACATCAAGCTTCCTAGTTACACTGCTCCTTAAGAGAAAGTGGTGAAAACTCACTGTGCAAAGTAAGACCCACTCTCTTGGGGTCAAGTCCCCAGAGGGGCAGCTCGGAGCGTGGGAGCTCCTGGTGTCATGGCTTTGAAGACCTGAGGAAAGAAAAGCTCTAAAAACCCTTCACATTTTCTGTCCTACCTACGGGACTATTTTCTCTCTACTTCAGACTCGTCAGCAGCAGAAGGAGCTGCGAACACTTTGGCTTTCGATAACCTGGAAACCACTTCTCAAAGGGAGGACGAGATCCGAGTTTGCAGGAAACCTTCCCAGGAGGCTGAGGAAGGCGGAGAAGTGCCCTCTGCTGTGTAGACAATGACAACCGTTCATCTCCTTCCAGTTCAGCAACCCTCAGGCCATGGACGGCGAGCTCCTTTGACCATTCTTTCTGTTTAGAGGCAGAGAGAAAACCTTTGTCTTGGGTCTTCTTCTAGTTAAGACCCCTTATTTATCCTTTGACTGCAAAACCCACCAGGAAGAAGGGTCCTTTATAGCCAATAAGGAGGCACTATAAGCAAATATGGACCCAGAAAGAAGTCCAGTTCAAGGGGATTTTTCCCCAAACAGGAAATGGTAGGCAAGGCTGAGTGACGCGAAGGCCAGCAGAGCTGGAGGTGCTGCGCGCACACGGCACAAGCCGGGCCCTGAGCTGACGTGGGCTCGGCATCCACGATCCCATGCTCTGGGCTGTGCCGTCACGCCCGCGGGAGTCCAGGCCCGTGTTGAGGACAGAGCAATCTCCCAACATGACTGCAGGCCCCATTCGTGGCATGCACAACTACTTTTTGAAAATTCAGCTATGTAAAGTTTTTAATGAGTCTGGGCTTATTCAAGTTTTCTCTGCCTTTCTGAGTCACTTTCATTGGTTTGTAGTTTATTTACTTTTTCACATTCCTTAGAACATGATGCTCATGATATTCTCTTATGACACTCATACTCAGCTTATCCAAGGTGACGCTGCTCTTTTATAAAAGGGCTGCAGGAATTGATTTTCAAGCCCAAATCTGAGCGGCAGGCAGCAGACTGGCTGGCCTGTGTCCATCCTGGGCCGGTCTTCCAAAGCTGCCCGAGACGCTCCTGTGGAGACTGGGGGCTGGCATCTGACTGCCAGGCTGGGGCCCAGAGGGGACGGCCGGGTGCGCCCCAGGGGTCGTCTGGCTGAACCACCCCTCCCACTGGATGCCCGCTGCCTGGGTGTGGGCGTGGATGAGTGACTGGCTGCATCTCCACAGCAGGTGCGGGACACGTGCCTGGCTTCGTTCTCAGCCGCTGGCTAAGTACCAGTGAGAGGAAAATGCACAGGAGGAAAGCGCTCCAAGCTGTGCGCACACCTGCACCTGTCTGGTTGGCCTGAGTGTTAGTTCACCTTCCGGGCTCCTCCCCAGAGTCCAACCAGGGCTCCTTCTTCCCTCACACCTGCTCAAGGCTCCGCCTTAACATGTCGGCAAATATACAGGTAAAGGAATGTGGCCGAGGCATAGGGTAGACACATGCTTGACTTTGGCTGCCACTGGGTCACTGAAGTTTGTAGGTGATGCCTCCGGCCCCCTTTCTCACCCGTGGTTGCACACACTCCGTGCTGGAAAGCATGAAGCTGGGGTAGTTAATAGCAGCCCCTTCACGGGAATGCAGAGCAGCTGGAAGCTCCAGGTGCGGGTGAGGAGGGCTGGGGCCTGAGACCAACGGGCTGGAGTCGGCTGCTGTTCTGTCCCATCGGCCCTCACGATCCTCCACTTCCCACCCTTAGTGGTCCCTCAGCCATGCACCTGCACGTGTGAATGTCCACCCGATAGAACGTAAATCCCGTGAAGAACACCTAGCGGCTTTGTGACTATGCAGACCGCAATGCACACCTCTGCGTCTCCCACCCCATCGCACACGACCCCCTGAAGTTCGGGGTGGGGAGTGTGGCTGGACCTCAGCAAGGAGGAAGGACCCTGATTTGTGGCAGAAGACGGGTGAGAACGTGTGGGCAGACTGTGGGCAGAACAACACTCAGGGATGAAGACCCAGGAAACGCTGAAGCTCGCCCCATGGACCTGGCACCCGGAGGCTCGGGCAGAGTGAGCCCAGAACCAGCGCCCGCCCCAGCCTGGTCTGCTTCGCTGCAGCCAGCTCGGGCTTTCTGGGTCCTGTTCCGTATCACTAAGGATTTCCTTCCATTCTCTTTCAAGGAACCACGGCACTGTGGTAGATATGTTTTTCTCAGTTTGCTTTTTTGATTTTGCTTTTGATGTACAGCTCAATACGTCAGGAGGCCCGGCCAGGAAGTGAATCCATAGTTGTTTTCACGACGGCAAATTACATGCCAGTGAATTTTAATGGATTGTCAGAAGTGAAATGTATTTTTTAAAAATTTAATCTGCGAGAGAACAATGTGTCTGCCCAGGAACTAAAGCTGCCTGTGGGAGAAGCACTGGCCAATGAAGCGAACGTATCTGTCCTGGACGGACACGTTCACATGGAAGACGGAAGCTGCACAGTTAAATCCCACCTCCCTCCCTGCCTCATGGAGACAGCTCCCCAGTGGCAGGGGAAGCCGCTCTCTGTCCCCCAGATGAGCATCCGTGCCTGCAGGATGTGGCTGGAATGCAGCCACCGCCGTGCAAACGTGGCGACCTGGGTGGTGTGAGGGCAGGGGCCCTGAAAACACTCCCTTCCCCAAACTGTCCCGTATCATGTGAGCCATGCCCAGGAAACCAGCAGGATTAGAGCCTGTCTCCCCCAAAGGGTGCCCCCAACAGCTCAGGGGTGTTGTCCACTGTTTGACGTACACTGTGGACATTAGTGAGTGAGGTATCAGGAATGACTTGTTAATCACCACACGTGAACCACAGTAATCAATGCAAGAATAGGGAGAACTGTTCAGGGGTCGGGGGTGAGGGAGCATATGCACACTCTACTTCCTGCTCAGTTGTCTGTAAATCCACACATGCACTGAAATAAATCTACTAATTAAAAAGCTCGCCTGCCTCTGCATTCCACCGCCTCCTTAATGAGCTGTGCCTCCTACGGCTCAGACCACCCTGCACGGGGCCTTTACCACGTTGGGGCACTGCCCAGAAAGGAGCAGCTGCTGAAAGCTGGGGTGCAGGCAGATGGGTGGGTCCTGCTGAAGGTGGACACTGACCCCAAAGCTCACCAAGCCGGGAGAGGCACCCCTTCCTCTCCTGCTGAGAAGGTGGCCCTCGCTGTGCACCATGGACCACGATGCCCGAGAAGCACATCAGCTCTCCAGCCTGTGACACTTTCTGGTCCCCACAGGACATCAGCAGGCCCCTCAGGGGAACCACCATGCACACCCTTGGGAGCACAGAGGGGACAGTCTCTGCAGATAACTACGCTCCTGTCAAGAAACTGCTCCTGGCCGGCAACTAGGCTTCCGTGGAGACTGGACACTTGACCATGGGCCACCCAGTTACCACGTGACGTGACTTGATTACGGAGAATGAGGCGAAGCAGGACCCTAGCGGAAACACATCGTGTCCTCTGCCGGCTCGCTCTGACCTGCAGCCCCTGCTGGCGCAAGCCTGCCACCCCGCCGCCTCAGGGCCGCTCTCAGCTTCTCTGGCTCCCCAGCGAGGGGCCAGCTTCTGCCCTGGGAACGGACACGGGCTCCCGTCCTCCTCGATGACCCACTCAGATCCATCGTCCCAGGCCCAGGTGCACGGACTGCAGCCGGGGAGGGCCACTCGGCCAGCTCCCACACTTGTGGATGGCCACACCCTGTCACTAATCACACGACTGATTGTGCACAAGGCCCCCTCATGCGTGGGTCCACATCTGCTGACCCTCCACTCAGAGCTTTCCGAGACCTTCACAAGCCAACGTGTGCCGTGAACACCGAGACGGAAGAAGAACAAGTGCTGTTCCCCACGCTCAGTCGGCACAGACTTTGCTTTACGAAGCAGCTCAGAGCCGGGGGAGCCTGTGACTCCCAGGGACGTGGCTCCTGGCCCCTCGCTTGCAGGCCTGCCCCCTGCAGGGCGGGGCCTTTTGTGTCCTGACCACCACAGGAGGTTCCTCCAAGCGCTGCACCTGCATGCTCACCCACACATGTGTGCTCACCATCGGCCTCTTGTCCAGGCTCTGGGGGCGCGAGGAGCCCCCGCTTTACCTCAGAAACAGGACGGGCCATACTCACACTTCACCCTCAATTTAAAAAGCATATACATAACGTAAATTATAAATAATAAGTCACAGAGAATAATTTTCAAGTTATTAAAATTTTAGAAATTTTGAATGATCTGAGCAGCCCATGAAGTAAACAGGTAGCAGGAACTCCCTCCAAAATCACTGTGTGACAACACTTGGTGTAACAACGTAGGTGGAGGTGACTGATTTTCTCGAGGTTGATCAGCAGTGGGGTCGGATGAGGTCGGCCAAGGTGAGCACCCTCTTGAGCTCTGGCGTGAACCGCAGCTGGAGTGCCTGTGGTTCCTCCCATGCACCTGGCGGCCACCCTACCACCTCGCACCCCGAAGGGAGTACCCGCCTCATGACCTTCGTGACCAAGACCCCCTGCGCCCAGCCCTCCGCTCTGCATTGCCACCCTGGCTCACTACGTCCCTTTCTGCTCCCTCGCTACCGAAGAGGCCCTCAGAGTTTGAGAAGTAAAGTGCTTGCTGAGTGCCCAGCGGAATGGCAATCCCTGGAACTCCCCCCTCAGGCTGCTGGCTGGGCCGGCCTACCTGTGCGGGACAGCTTCTGCAAGGTGGTCGTCAGGTGCTGCAGGACCCCCGGTGACACCTCATAGCGGTAGGTGTCTGTCACTGGAACCTTCTGGCACCTTCCAAACACTCCATCTGTGCGAGAAGGGAGGCAGAGAGAGAAAGTAATGTTTCATTTTCAAAGAGGAGGCAGAGATGACACCGTCCTTGTACCATGCCGAGGCTTTGGAAATGGTGTCAAAAAGTCACCAAAGGACTGTGAGAATTCAAGAGGCTGGGAGAGCTGTGGCTTTGTTTAAATAAAGAGCACAGTGCACGGGAAACAAAGGCAAAGCTGGAGAGAAGAGACTCGGGATCCCAGTGCCAGTTGTATTTTTATTCCACGTTCCCATCCCTTCCCTCCTCTGACCCTCCCCACCCCTCCCCACGCCTCCCTTTTTGTAATTTCCAGGCTGCGACTTTCACATTTTTGACAAAAAAGTCAGTAACACTCCGGGCCAGTTTCCCAGATGAGACACAGAACACCAGGAAGCATGATATTAATTTGCAGAAGCCACGAGGAGCGCCTTCCGTGCGGGCACCACGTGGGAGGCGCTAGATGCGTGAGGGTGGCCAGACCCGCCAGGCAGGTGGGTGGGTGCGAGGGGGATTTCAAAGGACGCGGCGAAGGAGAGGTGCTCTCGGTGCAGGGTGCCCAAATGGGGCAGACCCTGCAGCTCCCTCCCCGTCTGCAGGGACAGGCCCTGCTCATCAGTGTCCGTCCAAACCACACCTTCCAATTAATTTAGGCCCCAGCGAGTCTTTCTTCTCGAATTGCTCACTTTGAGACAAGCTTCCTGTGGGGGCTCAAACATTCAAATGACCGCCTTTCCTGCACACAAAAGACCGATTCAGGGCCCCGTGTGGGACACACAGCGCGGCCATCTGCAGTTCCAGGCTGGACGGAGGGAAACGCGTTTCTCATTGTTCCCAGCAGTGTCGCTGCCCCGAGTGGAGCTGAAGAAAGCCATTCAAATGCAACAAGTTTAATTAGCAGAAGCACATGTGCCCAGTGCCAGGCTGACTGGGTAATTGCCGGTCTGATCTCATCCATGTGCTTAGACGGACAGCACCGTGTGATTAGCAGAAAATCATCCTACGTGTTGCGAGCACTTTGCAGATTTCTGCGGGACTTTGCAAAGGCCAGAGGCTCTGCCCGCTGCTGGGAGCAAGCCACGGTGACCACGAGGGGCCCACTTCCGCCACACCCCTGCCATGCTGAGCTTGCCGGCACTGCCTCGCCCAAGTGCCTCACCAAAATTCATGCATCTGCCACCTACACCCAGAATGATTCAGTGACAGCTCCCTTAGAGGAAGGGAGGGTCTCGTCCCCACGGCCACCACCTGGGGAGATGAACAGTCTTCGGTAAGAACACAGACAACAAGTGTCCCTGTTCTCGGATTTGGTTTTGTGCCAAGAACTCTGTGCCTGTGGGTGGTATGAGTGGGAGGGCCAGGACAGGGTGGGGGGCAGGAGGGGGCAAAGGGGAGAAAATGAAGACTCTTTAGAATGTATCTGAAACTTCCATATTTCCTCTTTTCTATTTACTAATTAACGCATTTTATTTTTTTTCTTCTTATTGCATTTTGGGGTGACATTGGTTAATGAGATTATATAGGCTTCAGGTGTGCAGTTCTATAACCCATCCTCTGTATATTGTGCTGTGTGTCCACCACCCCATTACCCTCTTCTACCTGCCCCACCCTCCCTCCCTCTGGTGGTCACCCCACTGCTCTTTGGGTCTAGGACATTTGTTTGTTGGTGTTGCTTGTCAGATGGGAACACCCTGGGTGCAGAACTGTAGTGTGTGGATTGGAAGGAGCATCGAGATGGCCTAACTCCACATGTTACCAAGGAGGACACCAAGGCTTGAGTGTGGGGGCCATGGAGGGGTCAGCAGCTGAGCAGGAGGAAGAGAAATCAGGCTCCTGGGCTCCCCCAGCCCAACCTCCGTGGCACTCACACTACTAGAGACACACCTGAGGATCACCCCCCTCAGGTAACACACCCAATCACTCAGGTTCCGAGGGAGAAATGGCCAAAGACATATCCTGACTGTTTTGGAATAGCTTGAGTAAATTATTTCCCTTTGGAGGTAGAATGCCATCATTCTTTAAATTTGGTTTCTGGTGTACAATGTTACAAGTATATTCTCAGAAAAGTGTTGATGGGTGTGTTTGTATGTGCATGTGCATACACATTTATGTGCGTATGCATGTATAGATGCATGCATGTGTCTACCCATGTGTGCATATATGTCCATGCACAGCCGTGTGCATCTGGGTGTGCCTACATGTGTTTTGCATGCATGCATGTATTGTGTTCATGTGTGCATGTGTAGGTGCCCATGGGTTTATGGTTATAGGTATATGTGTACTTGTATATGCATGTGTCTATGTGAATGCACACACACACACGCTGTGTGTGCATGCTCGTGTATGCACACATGCGGCACATGCTCATGTGTGTTGTCTATGTCATATGTGCCCATCTAGGTGTGTGTGTGTGTGTGTGTGTATTTGTGGATGCACACACACATATCTGTCTATGTGCCACGTGACCAGCAGGCCAGACCACCAGGCAGCCCCAGGCGTGAACAAGTTGGTCTCGGTCTCCCCCTGAGAACCGTTTTGCTAAGTCCCCTGGGATGTGTCTGGGGCTCCCATGAAAGGCCTCTGCTGAGGAGCGTCCACCTGAGAGCACCACCACACATCCGTCACGAGGGGCCAGAGGAGGAACCCGAGGCCTGGGCTCGGGGCAGGGGCAGGACCCCTCACCTGCCACCGCCAGGCCACGGGCGGCTCACATCAGGTCACAGACCTTTCCCACTTATGTGGCCTCTGGTGGCTCTGCCTGCGTTTCCTGTGGTGACGTGACCGTTTCTCTGCACTCAGGACATTTCATCCCCTTCTTTTTCTAATGCCCTTTTCACATTTCTTCATGATCTCTTTGGGAAGAGATGATGGGACTGAGGAATCAACAAATATAATGTGATCACCTCACTCAGATTTTCCGAGAGGGGTAATTAGCTTAGGGCACTGCTAGGGACTTTGCAATGCTCCTACCTGTTCAATCACTTGTGTAAATCGTTTCTTCATGGAAATAACATGTGTGTGTAACTCTTCCCTGGAAACCTCAAGATCAATGTTCCTGATTTTGGAGAAAGAAGAGAGGCAGACAAGGTGCCACAATGACAAAATCTTCACAAGGGAGGGCGCAGTAAAGGTGGGCTTGGAGTAATTATGGGGTAGGGGAGAGCCGAGAAACAGGTCGTCCACGTGCAGATTCCTCATGAGGGTAGGGGTGGGAGTGTTCAGGGGGCTTGGGCCGGATCAGCCCAGCTGCTCCCCACACCCCTAGGAGCGATGGCCTGCGATGTGCAGTCCGGGCCTCAGAACACTGTACACAGTGGGCACCATGTGCACTCACTTGCCCAGTGAGGTGGCCAGTGACCCTGAGAACACAAGGACCACAGTGGCTGGTCTGTGGCAGCTCCACCTGTGCCTGGGAAAGGCAGGGGTAATCACAGGTGTCAGCCTGGGGCCCCGGCTCCATGCGTGCCTTCAGGAGGAACCCAGCCCCACACCCGGCCCAGGGGCTGCACCTGCTCAGGTAAGCACCCATTAGCTCCAAATCACACTGTCCAAACTTGACATTCATCCACCCCTCCCTGTGTGGAAGTCAGGCCCCAGGCGGTGGCAAAGATGAAGCAGCAACAGTGACCCCTGGTGGCCACCTCCCTGCAGAGTCGGACCCTCATCAGGCCAGCGCAGGCCAGCTGTGTCCAGCTCGGGACAATGACGCTCTGGCTGCCAGACACGTCACAGGCCCACCAGTTGTGCCCAGTGCCAGCTCCAGGGAGGAGATGAAGGCGCTGCTTCCTAGTGAGGCGGGGGTAAAACACATGCACTCACATGTGTGCACACTTGCACCAGCACACTCACACTGGGGAGGGCATCACGCAGCCTCCCAGATTGTCCCCATGGTGCCATCTGTCCTACGAGCTTTGCAAGCATCCCCACAGGCACCGCAGACACGCTGGCGAGCCCTCACCCTTGGCCCGAGTGGACCAGACTTGGCCCCTGACCCTGGGGGATGAAGAGGCACCTGCTGGGAGGGGCTGGAGGGGACAGTCCCCTTCACAGCAGTGCTCAGAGCACAGGCTCAGAGTAACAGGGCCATGGGCACCTGGACCCCTCCCCAAGCCCTGCAGACAGCTGTCACCATGGAGCAAGTGCCTTGTGCACGGGATGCACCAAGACGCCCTGACACAGAGGGCTGTCAGCACCGAGTCTGAGGCTGTTAATCAGTCCCTCAGGACTGCAGGTGCCTGAGGCTGCCCAACTGAAACCAGGGGTCCACGACCCTGTCTGCAGCCTCCACAGCAGGCCGAGGGACCCCTACCCCGTCTGTAGGCTCCACAATAGGCAGAGGGAGCCCCTTTTGCCCCCTCCAGCTTCACTCAGCTGCCAGCCACCCAGCCCCTCCTCCAGCACAACTGGGGGCCCAAGAGGCAGGTCAGCAGACCCCACCCGAACCAGCTCCCAGGATCCACACGTCCCATTAAAAAAAGGCCCAGAATGCACTTCTGGGCGCTGCTGTGGGCATCACACCTCATTGGAAATTGGGTCTCAGGAGCCCACTGGCGAGGAGCGCAGGCAGCCCTCACAGCCAGGGCAGAGCGGGCGGCAGCCCCACTCCACCCCGTGTCCCGTGGCTGCCTGACAGAGGGCTCGCTCTCAGGCAGGCACAGCCCGCACAGCCCCTCCTCAGGAGCGCCTCTCGGAGCAGGCTCTGTGCCTTACAGCTGTGGTCAGCAGCGGTCTGAACTCAGGCAGGTGGGAGAGCCGCCACCCCAAGGCCCTTGCTCCCCGAGGCCGCTGCCTGAGCAGTGTTTTGCAAGATGCCTGGGCGGACGTCAGAGCAGCTCCTTCACCTCCTTCTCACGATGGCTGAAACTGAAGACGGCTGAGGTCTGCGGCACGGCCGCTCGCCCCCGCTGCATTTAAATGCCTATTGGCTTCTGACCCCGGAGACGAGGTCTGGCAGCTCAAGTGTCTGCAGCGCCCAGAGCCCCGCAGGCGGGCGGCGGGGGCGGCCGGCCTTGGCAATCCCGAGCACAGTGTTGATTGGCAACAGCGAATCACACCTGAGCCTCCCAGCGCTTAGCCCTTCCTGCAAAGAAAATTCGCCTCTTGATATTATCAACCGTGGCTTTCAATCCGCTGAATCTAAGTGTTTTAGGCGCGGGCAGTAATAGATTTTCAAATGGCGACGTTAACCTCTCTGAACTGCTGTTCTCCATCTTGGGCGGAGCGGCTCTGCCCGCCCTGCTTCTCTGTCCTGAAACGGACGAACCCCTGGACACTCGCTCTGCGGCAGCCGAGAGTCTGCAGACAGTGGGCCAGCAGGTCATGCCCTGTGACCTTTGGAAGACTCTGGATTTTCACAGAGAGCTGAAGAGAACAGAGGCATGTCTTTCATTCAGGCTCTTCCATTTTACAGACGAGAAACCGGAGGTCCCAAGGGCCCTGCCCCAGCTGCACCCCCGCTCCCCCACCCTGCCGCCTGCAGCCGCTGCCCCGGCTCCTGGCCACGTTATGACGCTCTGGCACCCTTGGTTGTCCTTCAGTAGAAAACAGCAGAATAAAACATAAGGTTGGAGTTGAGAGAAAATACATCGCTCTGGGCATAAACAGTCCTAATGAGACACTGGCTGGACTTCATTCACTTTGCTTAGAATGATGTCGAAACCATAGCTCCCCCGCGACCTCATGCAGTAACGCTGCCTCTGCCACGCACCTCCGAGTTCTGCTGAGGGGCGACGAGAAAACACCACCACGTGGGCCCAGAGATACCAGGCTCTGGTCCCAGCTTCGCCACCAGCCTGCTGTGCAATCCGGAGCAAGTCACTCCCCCCCCTCTGTGCCTCGGTTCCCTAAACCACAGCAGAGTGACTGTTGGTAACCCAGCTTCTCCGAGCTGTGACGATTGCCCACCTTCCTGGACCACAGCTGCAGGTGTGGGGCTGGGGGCCAGCAGCTCCCTTGGCAGGAAACCTGCAGGTGCAGAGGCTCCTCCTAGAACCAGCCTGAGTCCCTAAAGTTCTGCAGAGCTGCTGGGTGCACTGAAAACCCGGTGTCCGCCCCCCGATGCCACAGGGCCGCCGGTCCTCACCGGTGGTCAGCATGAAGGGTGGACCGGAGACTGCAAGGCAGCAGGGAGAGCCGAGCGTGTGGCCACAGGAGGAGAAGGAAGAGAAGTGGGCTCGCAGGGACCTTCCAGATTCGGAAAGGCTGGCTGCGGCCCTGCTGCTTCTCTGTCCACCTGCTGCGTGGCAGGCTGTGGCCGCGGCCACTGAGTCCTGAGTCCAATCTTACTTTTTACTACAAGGGATTTTTTTCACTGTTTCACATACATACAAACCAATGCAAATGGCCTCTTGGCTCTGTTTTGCTACTTTTAAATAAATTATAAAAATCCTCACTGTTGGGATGTAAGACATCTAACGTGGAAGACGTCACTTTTGAGCATCAAGGCCAGTAAAGCTGGTTGTTGCTGTTGATCAAACTCTCCCAGAGTCTGAGATAACCCAGCCCCCACTTCTCTTTGTCCAACCTCATATGTGCATTTTGTTATGTATGTGACAATGTAGAAATCATTTACACTCAACTTAGTCTTTTTTGCTTTGTCTCCTGCATGCTGGGAAGCTCGGTGATGTGAAGACTCAACCCCAGCAATCTAACCACTGGGTCAATGACACGTTTACTTCTTTCTCCTTTCCCGGGGTTTCACCTTTCAGCTTCAGATTTATCAGGCTCACACTATAGCACTTTGTTGCTTCCTTATTTTTTTTTGAAAAGTAAATGTAAACACAATTAAAAATAATAATAGTAAATGCCCAACCAAGTTGCCCCCAGTATTCTAGTGCAAATCCCAATGCTGGCGGGAGCCCAGCGTGCGTGCACCTCTGGGACACACGGACACACACGCAGATTCTGCATGTGCCCCATCTCCCCGCGGCTGTGTCGAGTGCAGGGCAGGAGAAAGTGGAAAGGTGAAAAGCACAGGGCACACGTCTGCTGTGGGCTCAGGTGCTGTCTGAGGAGCCAGGTGTACGGACGACTGAAGAAAGCGCAGCTTCAAAAAACCAAACCTGCCTCCGAACTTGCCGTGCGGCACCAGACAGGACGGACCAGGGACAGACTACTCGAAGGGACCCACTGAATCTCCTCGCAGCCAGGGGCAGGGAAAGCACCTTCAGGGGCAGGCCTGACTGGCTCTGCTGTGTGGCCACCTTTGTCTGAGCCTCTCTGGTCCTCAGGACATTGGTGCTTGTTTGTTTCTGGAAATAGCAGAGTGGAACCAAATAATCTGAACATCTCCTCAATTCTAAATTCAATGGTCCTTCACACACAACCCCACATATCACGCAGGAGTCCAGAGCAGGCGAGGCGAGAAGGAGAGACCCCAGGCTCCTCGATGCGGTGGGTGGCAAGGGATGGCATCAGCACTACATTTATGGGGAGAAAACCTGAACTGAACTAAAAGATAAGAAGCCCACAAGGCAGCCCCGATGTGTACCCATCTCACACGCTGCCTGCGGCCGCTCTGACCTGTCACTTTGTCAGTGTGCCTCCAGCGGAGGGCCAGGTTCCTGCCCTTGGTCTAGACTGGACACATTAGCAACACTCTGGCAACTTTAGCACTCTTTTTCATTCTCTGTCACTAACGAACACTCGGGCTCCTTGTCCCCTCTCAGGGCAAGGGGTGGCCAGCCGTGACCTCCAGGTCTGGACACTGGGGCACCCCGGGAAGCCGGGCTCATCCAGGCCTGGGGCAGGGGACGGGAACAGGGACCCGACCAAGGCCGGCTGCAAGGCACTCAGTGAACTTCATTTGCCGGGAGCTCAGATCCCACCCAATCTCCACGGGTGTCTGGTGCGTCTGCTGTGGACGCGGAGATAAGCAGCAGGGAAGGAGAAAGGCGGGTTATCGGGGGCAGCCAATCTCCCCATCAGCGGCCTTCTGCTCCAGCCCGTTGCCAAGTAACCGTGGCCGCTCCTCTTATCAGCTAGGAACGGTCCACTGACTATTCAACCAAGAATAGAAAGCCCTGGCACCGAGGGCCGCAGCGGCGCCGCACGAAAATGGCACATTACGTGGATGAGGGAAAAGGGAATCTGGGAGCCTCATCTTATCTGCTCAGGGACAGTGACTCAAAACCAGCCGTCCATCACCGCCCCCGCACCCATTCTTGTTCCACCGACTGAAGAGCACCTCGCCCACCTTCCTGAGAGGGACGGAAGAAGGCAGGGAGGGAAAGGGAGGGAAAGAGAGGGTGGCCGAGAGGAGGGCCCTGTTCATGACCAGGTTCACGGAGGGGGATCCCTCTCCCTCCCCTCCTCTGCCTCGCCCTCCTTCACCGCCCCTCCCCATGCACAGACCCCAGGTAGCTCCTCAGATTGGAAGGTCTCACCTTCCAATTACTCAACAGGTGCCTTCCTCCCAGGACGGGCACAGCTGGGCCCCCAGCAGGCCGGGTGCACCCACTGCCCTGAGGCAGGGACTGCAGAAGGACACCCCTGTCCCATCGCCCTGCGGAGACCTCTCCCCACCACCCCTGCCGATCTGCTCTCAAGCTGGTGGGGGGAGAACCCAGGACAAGAGTGGGCTGGGGCAGTGCCAGGAGAGGCCCTGGGCCCCAGGGATGGCGAAGGCTCCTTAGGCACAAGTCTCTGGCCACAGGGAGCCCAGCCCTCTGTATGTGGCCGACCCCTGTCCCTACTGACCTGGTGTGGCCTCCATGAATGGCACAGGCCACTCCAAGATGCCCAGCCCTGCCAGCTCCAGGAGCCACAGCCCGGCAAGTCCAGGAGAGAGCTAGCGCCGCGCTTGTGCTGGGAGCGCCGCGCCACTGGTGTCTCCATTTCCTCGGTCACTGTGCGCCCACCATGCGTGGGGTAGATAATGAGTGGACAGAAGGCCCCATTCCTATTTACCTCACCCCCCACCACATGCCAGGGGCCATGTTCATCACCTTGAACCCCCCATCCCTGTCCCAAGACAAACGTGCCTGTCCCCTCTGACACGCTGGTGCCCAGTGACCCCTGCGTTCTGGAACCGCCCTCTGCCCATCTGCCCCCTCTGGGGGGAGGGTAAGTCCTACTTCCCACGGTGCTTGGCCATGACTAAATAAGAAATCGGAGGCAGGGACTCGAGGGGTATTGGTACACCCAGGTTCACGCAGCGTTATTCACAGGAGCCAGGAAGCAGCCCTGGTGTCCAGCAATGGCTGGCTGGCTGGCTGGCTGGATAAGCAAACTGCGGTCCCTCATACACAGGGTGTGACCCGGCCTTAAAAAGCAAAGCCGTTCTGACGCCTGCCTCGGCGTGGGCAAGCCTGGAGGACACTGTGCTCCGTGAACAAGGCTGGGCACAAAAAGACAGAGACTGGACGTTCCACACACGTGAGGTCCCAAGAGGGTCAGGTTCACAGAGACAGAGAGGGGGAGAAAGGTCATGGCGGGCGGGGAGGTGGGGGAGTTAGTGGTTCACAGGTGTAGAGTTTGTTTGCAAAGGTGAGAAAGTTCTGGAGTCGGATGGAGGTGATGTACTTCATGCCACTGAACCGCACACATGGAAATGAATATAAGAGGGTAAGTTTTATGTTAGGTGTGCTTTACCACAACTTTTTACGAGCAGTAAAAAGCTTGGTGAATGGATGAGAAGTGGGAAGGGAGAGAGAAGCCCCCCACATTAGAGAGGGTGCTGGGAAGACAGACCTGCAAGGTCTCTGGGCTACAAGGACCAGGTGTGGGGGCAGCTGCTCTGAGGCCACGGGGGGGGCCTGTGTCCCAGAACCCAAGGGCCAACGCAGGCCCCGCAGAAATTGAGATCCATCCTCAACACCCGGGCATCTCATCAGAAACAAGCCAGTCTAGGGAAGACCTGGACACCTAACTGTGGAAACACACTGGGTGCTAATGCAGGTGAGACCAGATCTTGGGGGTGGGGAGATGTGTGTTTTTAAACACTGTTTTGACAGAAACAACTTAATTTGGTTTCATGGTGGCAAGGTTCTGGTGAGGACGGTGGCAGCCCAGAGAGTGCGGTCGGCCCCTGCCAGACCTCAGATGACCCTGTGACCACAAAGCGGGGGGACCGGAGGCCTTCTGCAGGGGGAGCTCAGGGACAGGCAGTCCTCGGACGGCCTTGAGGGCTTCCATCAAAAGGACCGACTTCAGCAGCTCTCCCGGTGGTTTTCTCAAAGACTAAACAATAGTAATCCCTGTAAAGCATCACGGACCGTCCTTAATTACGGCACTTTGGCCGCAGCTATTTAAACACCGACCTCAGCAGAGGGCCCAGGGGCCGTAATGAGCAGGGAGGCCCACGCGGTACTGTGGACCGAAGGATAATGAAAGCAATTTATTTGAAAATTAAAATGTGATTAAGAGTGGCAGCCCGTGCAAGAGCCAGACGCCTTAGGGACGTGCCTCCTGCACCGCTGGCTCTCATCCCCAGGGGTCTGGTGACACCGCCGTCTTCTCTGACAGTCCCAGCAGAGAGTGGCCTCACTCACAGATACGTGTCCCCTCGGGCCCCACAGCCCTGGGGACATTTCGACGTAGAGTGTCAAGGGCAGTCCCATCCAGGTATGGTTTCCCTGACACGACCCTCAGCAGCACCCTCTGACAGAGGACACTGTGTCCCCCCACAGCCAGGACAGGGACCCTGAGAAGCGCAGCTTACCCAGGGGTCTGCAGATGGACTGAGTATAATTCAGAACAGGGGACCAGAAAATAAGTTAGGTTACCAGCCAAAAGTGGTTAACTGAAGAAACACAGAAATAAAACATTTTAAGCATTTTAACTCATAAGAAAGACGCCTGAAAGGAAGAAAAATGCTTCTAAATAACCATCTGCTCTGTTGGCTTTTAGAGCATTTTCGGGGAGAAGCTGGAATTTCCCTTCTCTCCTCAGGTGAGGAGCCCAGCACGCAGGGCAGCAGGTGCTGCTCCTCCAGCACACCTGTGCACCTGTCCAAGCCAGAAGGAGCAGTGACGACTGAGCATAGGCTCTGGTTACTTTTTATGCTGCTTGTTGAATTAACATCATTTTCCTGGCAAATAAATAAAAAGGATAAAATAGCCAAGCCCGTGACCCAGTAGTTCCCGTCCAGGAACACACCCTAAGGAAACTCCTGGAAGCGTGCGCCTGGACGTGGGAACAGCTTCCTCTCCAGAATGCACGTTCTGCCTGACACTGGCTGAAGTGCTCCGAGAACCGAGAGTCAGCCTAGTTAATGACCTTCTACTAGGCAAGGGGACCTGAAGAGGTGACTCAATGAATTAAGGCCGAAAAGGACCTGCTTTCCTAACCCTTTGAAACAATCATAAACCCAACTGCCAAGTGGGAGCAGTTATTCCGAGTTCCCACTTTAACTTTACAGTCAGTTCAGTCTGAGCACGAAGGTTTCTTTTCTGGTTTATAATCGTAAATGAATTTTTAAATATCGCCCGAGATCTGAGACTAAGAGTGAAGGGGCAGACATTCACATGTAAGTTTAACACAGACGTTCACACTGAGGCCGGATGGATGTTCAATTAAACATCAAACTCAGCACTGCAGGAGGCTGAGGTGCGCCGTGCACAACTCTCTGCTCGAAGCAACCACCAAGCTTTGCTCTTCCTGCTGAAAGCCGCTGTCCGCACCCTCCACGTGTGTGGGGCCACCGACCGCACACGCAGAACATCTCTAAGTCCAGGCTCCTGCCAGGAGCTCTCACCTGAGGGCTCACAGGCTGGACTTCCACCGAGGAAAGAACACCGGTCACAAAGGAAGCAGACGCCTAGGATTCGTGGAGTCAGCGTGTCCCACCGCCCACCAAATGTTCCGAGGGACATTTAGAGTCAATTGTCCAGAATCAATTTAGAGGTTTGTCCCAACAAGCACCCTCCACTTGGCAGACACAATCTGGGAAACCCCAGACTCCGGGGTGTTAGGACAGAACGCGTCCCAGGTCAGCCCCTCTCAGAGCGAAGTCTCCACTGTGAGGACTCTCCCTGCGAGTTGTCCTGAGCTCCCAAGTCCAGCGAGCTGCAAGCAGATGGAACTGGCACTTCTGGAAACAGCAATTTTTCAAACTCTTTACAGCCAACAGAGGCATTTCCCTCGCTCTCCTCCCTTCCTTGCCACAAAAGAAGCCCGAGGAATTCTGTTCCCTGGCACTCGGGTCTCTGATCAGTGGGCCCGAGTAGCAGAGACACACCTGCTCCCGCAGGAAGTGACAAGCACTCTGGTGGTGCTCGCGTGTGGCTCAGGACCCGTCGTCTGTCACAGGAGTGCTCCGCGGAATTGTGTCAGTGAGTGGGCCCGTGTGCTCACACGCATGTGCACACACACTCACTGTTGGAAGCAGCAGGAGGATAAACAAACTGAGTACCCTGCACAAGGTTCTCTCTGCTCCTGGGTGATAATAAGGAATTACCATGGCAACCCTGAACAAGCACCCACACCTCTCGTTTCTCTACACACGGCACCACAGCTGCATCCCCACCGCCGCATGCTGGGTGAGGGACGGGGCAATGTCAACACACGGTCCTTCTGTCACTTCTGGTGGACTCAGCTCAAGGACACTTTCTGTCGAAAATCGGCTGCTACTTGCAGCCGGGGCCCTTGGCCCCCAGGCTTCCTCTTTGCCCGCGGTGCCCTGAGATCCAAAAGCTGAGCTGTCGAACTGGTTCCATGCCCAGGGTCATTACCAGTGGAAATAAACTTTGGTAGAAACCGAGAAACCCCGTGGAAAGCAAAGAGCAAAGTGCAGTTCCTGTACTGATTTCTAGTGGGTGTTCCTACAGCCGGAAGTGCATCATTGCTGGAAGATCCTGTTTTCTTCTATTCAGGACTGTAAGGACAGCTTCAGGGGTTCGGGGGCTGAAGTCATCGTCAGACAGCCTGGGGAAGCTCCCAGGACGGCGAGCTCATTTGGAAAGGGGGTAAACTCGTGCTCCGGCCACGGGGGAGCCCGCGAGTGTGGCTTCTCACGTGTGACGCAGCCCAGGGCACTGAGCCAGGAACACAGGTGACCACTCTGCCTGCAGCTGAACCAGGACACACGGCTCAGGGCAAAGTGCTGGAAGGTCGGGCTCGGGCCCAAGGTCAGGGCCTTCATGAGTCCCTCAGACGCCTGGAGCCCGTTTCTTCACCTGTGACGCAGTGGCTGCACGAGATGCCCTTGGACCCCGATGCTGGAGTTGGATGAGAACTTGAGGTCAGGCGGAAGAGCACCTGGCTCTTGGGCGCCAGGAGCAGGAGCAGCAACGACAGAGCTCCTGGTGAACCAAGGCGAGGAGGCAGCACCCACTGCACTCGCCCACACTCGTTGTTGGGGGGAGGCAGACAGCAGTCTGTGAACGAGTTGGCCCCGTCCTGTGGAAACAGCACCGTGAAGCGTGAGATAAGCCCTGTTAAGATTTCTCCCGAACGTCAGGAAGCGGCTGCGTGAACATGCTCACGGGTACCAGAGCGGGAAGGATGCTGCTTAGATCTCTGTCACCCAGGAGCCTACCGGGACGCTCAGACGCCCCCACTGAAAGGCAGCTCTCACACCCGGAGGTCGTTTTCCACAGCACAAGTCCACGCCAAGCTCCCCAGCACACGTTCCCGCAGCAACCATGGCAACAGCGATCAGAAGAGAGAACCGACCTCGCTGTACCCAGCGGGACCTTCTTGCGAGGGGCTGGATGCCTGCGTTTGCCTTCCTTTCCTGCAGGCTCCCAGAGCAGGGGCGTCATTACACTGAGCCAAGAGGGAACAAGACTTGGCAAGTACCAGACGCCTCTGGTAAACATTATAATATAAACTTACTGAGGAGGGTGCTGTGTGAAGACTGCCCCTCATCTAAGTCATAATGCGTCGTGTGATTCCATAATTTTAACAGAACACGTTTCTGCAGGATGTGTTGATTCAAGAGGCCAGCTCTTGTGCGGACTTGCCCGGCGTTCAGAGACACACGGGGCAGGACTGTGCCCGTCCCCTGCTGAGGCAGACCGCGGGTCCCCGTGACTGTCACAGCTTCCTGAGGGCGTCTCTCTCATATCGGCTAAAGAAGCAGATCTTGGTTTTTCTTAGGAACTATTGAGAGTTCTTATTTCATCCCCTACCTTCCTGAACACACTTTTTTATTCCTGCCGGTCACCACCTGGGCTGACACAACCGGGGACCAGAGCTGGGGGTGGGGGAGGGTCGGTGCTGAGAGAGCCCGGCCCTGCCCTCAGGCATCATGACGGGACTCTGAGCAGCGTCCTCCTGTGGTCACACAGGGACTGTAACTTAAGGACAAGAAACCTGCCGCACAAAGGAGACAGAGGACCCTGCTGGGAGCCTCTCGGGCCTGCCGATGGGATGGGAGCACCTATGTTATGATCCCAAATGTCCAAATACATCCCCCAATGCTCAGCCAGCCGGCCAGGTGGTAGGAGCAGGTGGTTCCTACCCGGCAGGGCCACGGGGCAAATACGCCAGCACCGGGCATTGGGCTGGGCCACGCACATGGGCGCCTCCCCCGAGAGGAGGTGCCTCCCTCCGTGTGTCCTGTTCCCGGTCAATGTCTGCCATGAACACACTTTTCCTCACGAGAGGGTTAAAGAAAATAGCCATAAAGAACCACAAACAAATTCAGACACCAAAACACGAGAGCAACATGAGGGCCAAAAAGTGATTCTAACGAAAAAAGGAAGGTGAGGGAAAACACCTTTAACACAACATAAACTCTAAAAAGCCTCCGACTTGTGTTTTCCGTGAAAAGGGACCCCAGAGACGAGACAGCAGCACCACGGCCCAGAGGTAAGGGGAGCTGCGGGAAGGACAGACAGTGAAACGGACCACAGACACTCTGGGACCAAATGTCCCTGTGGAAAATCATACGGATGATGGGGCAGCAGAACTTGAAAAAACAAAACAAAACTACCTTAACACACAGAACGAAGGGATGGAAAGCGTGAGAGAAATGACAGGGAGAGAACGTGAGATCCGACAACTGGGTGCCTGCCTTGTAAAAAGGAGAAACAGGACGAAATGGAAAGGAAGCAAGCATTGCAGGGAAATACAAGAAAATGTTTAGGGCTCAGGATTCTGGTCTGAAAAGTCACAGAGTTTACGAAACAACACATAAAAAGAATAATGCTTAAAATGCCCTTTTAAGCAAGTTTTTTAATTACAAAGAATTAAAAGTAGAAGAGGTACCAGCAATGATCTTTTAGAAAGTATAATAGGGAAAAATAACCTCCTTCACAAAAGTAATGAAAAAGTATTAAATGCCTAGGAGTAACCTTGATAAGAAACGTGACCAGCTACCTAGAAAGAAACTACAGGCACAGAATAAGGCACGAGTTACAGGATAAGTAAGTTCTCAGTTTACCCCGAGACAGACAGATGGCTGACAGCTTAAAAAAAAACCTAGAAAAAATTAGAAGAGTGATCACATCTTAGAATAAGGAAACATGTCAAAGAAAAAGGAAAACTGTGATATAATTTTATAAACACTTAACCTGTATTTTTATAAAATTAAACAATGTAATTGACATACAGCACAGGTGGCAAACACAAGGCCCGCGGCCCGAACCCGGCCCTCCACCCTGTGTTACCCGGCCCGGCGCCGTGTTTCTACCCGACAGCAGCGCTGAGCTCTCGCTAACTGTTCAGGAGCAGTTGCACTTACACGGCCCTAAAGTTACATTCTGCCCTTTGAAGGCAACGAAGAGGCTGATGTGGCCTCTGGTGAAAATGAGTCTGACACCCTTGGCATATAGTATTAAGTATTTGTAAAAACTTTTACCAATAAAATTCATAAAAGAAGAAATAAACTTAGTAAAAGAAATGCAAACGAAAACAGGAAAGCACATTTTCCTGCACAAAGAATGCTTTTAGCAACAGACTCCCACATGGCGCATTGAGCCTGGGACCAGGCATTAGGGGCATGGCCTCTAAAGAGAAACTGGGCGACGCAGCGTTTGGCAGCTGGTCAGTGTGGGAGCACCGGGCCACCCTCTCCCACCAACTGCGGTCACTTTGAACGGTCCTTCGGCTCCAGAGGAGCCAGCATCTGAGGCCCCGCTCTGTCCCAACCCCCAAGTGCTGGTCCTGGGGAGCCCCGAGTCCCACAACCCATCTGATCACTCTGTCACACTCCTCCTGGGGACTCCCACCTGCTAATTCTTGTTTTCAATACAGTTAGGATTATTTTTAAGTGCAGATAAAGCATTAAACAAACCCAAAGAACATGCCCACCCCTCCACCACTGATTTCCTGAACCTGCCAGCTTCTGGCACCTTTGCAGTGGTGGGGACATGCGTAGCCAGTGGTGGGGGCACATGCGGCCCATCTGGACGCCCTGCTGGAAATTAAAGCAAGGCTGGACAGGGCCATGTACAGGTGGCCATCAGCCAGTGCTCAGCAGAAGTGGAACCGTAAAGAATTCATCCCAGTGGCATCTTAAAGCAAGTATTTTCATGCAGAAGAAACTTCTGCAGACAGGAACCAAAGGCGCTTTGTCTGTGAGGAACATTAACATAGCCATTTATAAAACTAATACGGGAGCCAGCGCGGGCCATTGTCAGGCACGCACACGGCAGAATCGCATTATGGAGACACAATCCCAAACTGATGACTTGACCTCAGGGCCCAGCCTATTCTAGATGAAGACGGCTTCTGAAATGAAATTTTTGCCATAATTTGCTCTTGCTTCTGCTAAAAGGTTGAAGGCATTTCTGTTCCAACTGAGTATGAATAACATTAATATGATGGCATTACCCAGCATGTTCTTAAATACATTTATCCTCAGCGAGTAAAGTTATATTGATTTAAAGAAAAATAGGCTTCTTTTGAGTAAACTGTGGGCCCAAATGCTGAGAAATCATTTTTGTAATGCCCACGTATTTATGAAGAGTACCCTTACTTAGTATCTTCAGAGGAAAAACACACCAGCTTCCACAGAATCAAGTAACATCTCTCGTGGCACAGACACTGGGCTGTTTTCTGTGGAATTAATGTGATTCGTCTGTCTTGATAGATGTTGTATTGCAGGGTGGCCAGTTCCCAACAAACAAGCAGAGGTGAGGAAGGAGCGAGACTCGGGAGCACTCGGACAAACAGCTACCGTGATTCGGCCCAGTCACCAGTCCGCCTGGGCAAACGCCCGGCCCCCTGAACACCGAGTGCGCCGGGGAAGTTCCCCGTGACCATGCCCATACGCGGCCCTGCCCCAGGCAGCCGCCACAAGGTGGGGGCAGGAGAGATACACAAGTGAGACGCTGCTGGGAGGTGCTCTGCTGGGCCCCAGAGCAAACCACTGGGGATGGCGGTGCCGACTTCTAGCGCCAGGCACAGGAGTCCACGGTGGGCACATGCGTCCCTTTCCCTCGAGGCAGGGCCAGCCTCCCCGTCTCACAGAGGAGGGAAGGGAGTCTGAACCTGAGCAATTTGCCCAAGTCCCAGGAGCCATCCAGGGAGAAGGTGGGTTTCAAGCAACGACTGTGACATCCCCAAGCTCTTCTGTTGCGAAGAGGGAGCCACACCCAGGCAGACCTCCCAGGTGGAAGCTGGAACCACCGAGAGCCAGCCTCCTTCGCCTTCCTCCACACCCCTTCTCTGTCCTCGGGACTTCACCCCGGAAGAGAAGACACCCACACGTCTTCTCCCTGAAGACAGAACACGCTTCCTCTCTCAGTCCACGCACGTAGCAGATCCATACATGACACGTGCTGCCTCCCACATCCTCACAGTGTGTTCATGCTTGTCATCCCCGCTGCCTGGAGAGTGCTGATGGGCGTGTTCCTACAGCGGGTGTCCTTGAAGACAGACCTGCACCGGACGTCTGACAGGAGTTCAAAAGGCAGCCCTAATGTAAAATTCTTATTAACGACTTTGAAGAGTTATTCTTATGCCCATTAAAAAATAGTGATCAGAGGCAAAAGTGGCAGGTGGATAAAGTGGCAGATTTCTTCATCTGAATGAATCTGTTTGCCACGATCTACAGAACCAATATTTGCTTCAGAACACAGCAGTGATGTAAACAGTATCACTCCCATCAACAAAGCAGAAGTAACATGTACTTAAAATTTTAAGGAAAAAATTTCTGAAGAAGAGCTTCATCTCATCCTCTGAAGTTGCCAATTGAAGGTGCAGAGTTTTGCCAGTGAACGTGCTCACAATTTCTTATTAATTACATGGGATCAAAGACATTAAATAGCCTACAGGGAATCCAAGAAATGATTTTCAAAGTTAACTGTCAGAGTGTCAGAAATATAATTTGAAGTTTAAAAGTCAAGGTAATACTCTAAATGGAGTCGTCAGAACAGAAGGGCAGAGGAAGAAGTTGAAACGGTGAGGAAAGACAGGTGTGGATCGGCCTTCAAGCGCCGAGAGCATGACGCGCAGAAATGCCCACCACAGGCCAGCGCAGCGGGACAGGGAGCTGGGGTGGCCGCACCCTCTTGGGTGAGCCACCTTCTTGCTCATCAAGCATCCGTCTCAGGAGGACAGGCACAGACTCGACAGTCGCTGACCTTGCTTGAGTCCTCGGACACACGAGAGCTGTTTTCCAGGGAGTCTGAGCACCCTTGGTCTGAAAAGGCTCCCTGCTTTGGGTTTTCCGTTCTGTGGGGGATGGTGACTGAGCATCTCCAGAGAAGAGCAGAGCATTTTATGTTACAATCGGGAGCCACTTCACAGCAACAACATTCAGCTCTGCTGGAATCACTCCCAGCATCTCGTCTCCATCACTGCCACCATGCATGTTCTACTCCCGTGATTCACGCGTGCTGACCGACTCACACTCAGCCTTCCTCATTCAGCATCACATGGCATGTATGTGTCCTCTGACATCACCCTCGGAGCGACCTTGGGAGGTCACCATGCAGGAGAACGACCGGCCGAGGGTCTGCACCGTCACACATGCTTGAGCAGAGAAGGCCACTAGTTTTGAGGACTCAGCAGCCTGGAGACCAGAAAGGTCCTCCGGGCAGCCCACCACATCCCCCGCCACAGCACCAGCTTACGAGACGGTGGCCACCAGGAGCAAGTACCCAGGCTGCTGGGACGACGGGCTGCAGAAACCGCCAAGCTGGGACAGCAGAGGCACAGGTCCCATCTCGGCAGGCTTTTCCTACCGAGCTGAGCTGCGTCAGTTGCCCACAGTGGGGGCAAGTCTGCTAACAGAGGTCTGCAATGGGGACCAGTGTGCACAGCTGAGCCTGGAGGGAGAACACCGCTCAGGGCTTCACACGGGCCCGACCAGAGGGAACCTCATTCGGGGGAGAGGTTCAGCCAGAGAGCCTCTGTGTGACAAAGCGAGCCTTCACTTTATCAAAAATCACACCAACTCTACATGCGTAAGTAAGGGCCTTCTTTAGGTTTATAATAAATTTAATTTACAGAAATGATTTACATTTAACCTTGGAGTCTGTCTTCATTGTAAAACCTACCAAAGGTACAAGCACGGAGATACTAGTGCTCAGGGGGCGTTTTCATACTCTCATGCGTCCGAGCCCCGCGGGCACAGGTCCGCGTCGGTGTGTGGCTGCGCAGTGAGTGGGTGCGACGCCCAGCGATGGCTCCTCCACATCCGCACAGCAGTGGGGCTCACGGAGCACTGCCCTCTGTGACGTCGACATTCCTGGATGGGCTTCCCGTCCCCACAACCCGCCCAGGCCCTTGGGACTCCGTGTGGTAAAGGCGAGACCCCTTATTCTCTTCCCATAACACAGACGAGACCCCACACTGCCATGGGGGCTGGCACTCCGAGAGTCCCAGGATAACAAAGCGGCTTCAACGGGAAGCGCTGGGGCAGCTCCGGACACCAGAAGCCCGGCCGCTCTGCTTTGTCCATTTCAACTGAGGCAACATACCAGAGAATTGGTTTCCTTGCACCCATGGAAATTGCTCTGGTGGAAGCCTAGCTTTCAAGGCATCTGAAGAAACATCAAAGGTAAACATAAAACAACCAAAGCAGAATCATCTTCTGTTTTGATTTCCATGAAAAACACCCTGTGGGCTTTGGTTGGTGTGGCTCAGTGGGTTGAGCACCGGCCTGCAAACCAAAGGGTCACTATTCGATTCCCAGTCAGGGCACATGTCTGGGTTGCAAGCCAGGTCCCCGGTAGGGGATGCATGAGAGGCAACCACACATTGGTGTTTCTCTCCTTCTCTTTCTCTCTTCCCCTCTCTAAAAATAAATAAATAAAATCTTAAAAAAAAAGAAAGAAAAACACCCTGTGGTATAGCAGACAAGGAGAGCTATTTGGAGGCGATCAAAGGGAAAATCACGGATTTGCCAGGTCACAGAACACAGAACACAGAAACCCCTAGTAACTAAAAATCAGAGGCACTGCCTTCAAGACAATGGTATTTTCTCAGTGACTGAGATGCCAAATCATTTCATCATCAATTTTCAAGTTTCAGAAAGTGTCCTTTTCCAGGTAACAGTGGCCCTGCCATGCTGAAGTGACATTGGCTATTGCATGGTGATGTCTGGGGTGCCCTCAGCTGCCCTGGCGGTCCCAGACCATGAGATCAGAGGCACCTCGGTCCCCATTTCCTCAGTCACGCACCCAAGACAGAAAGAGGCTAGGATTCCATTGGAAATGAAGACAAAATTGAGGCCATTCTGCTGAGAACTCAGATCACCCCTCCCAGCACGTCCATCCTGGGACCCCTCCCTCCCAGCACGTCCACGTGTTCACCCCCCAGGAAGCTCTCCAAACCCCGTCATGTATGGGCTTGGGGGTGGTTTATGGAGGTTCTATTATGTAGGCACGATTGACTGCTTCACTGGCTATTGGTGACAGATTCCACCTCTGGCCCCTTTCCTCTTCCTGGGGGTCAAGAGTGGGGCTGGAAGTTCCAACCCTTGAGTCCTGTCATGGTCTTTCTGGGGACTGTCCTGAAGCTGGCCAGGGCTCCAGACACCAGTCATTGCATCGGCACATGAGATACTTAGTTACCACTCTGCATCCAGGGATTTTAGGAATGGCCAAGCAGGAGCTGCGGACAAAGACCAACTATTCCACCATCCAGGGTTCACCTCCGGTTCACCCTGTTTGTTCATCCTGTGGGCCTGACAGCCGCCTGTGAGGTGCATCCATGCTGGTGTGCACGAGAGTGCAGAGGGAGGCCGGGTGCTGCGGGCGGGCTGTGTGGGGACTCTACACCATCCCTGGGATCTTGCTGTGAACCTAAAACTTCTCTAAAAAATAAAGTCCGTTAACTCAAAAAGAGACCGATCCTGTCTTTTTTACTGCAGCACACACAGAACCTGCCGAACTTCGTTTTCCTCTCCTGTCTTCGGGGTGAGCTTGGCCGTGATCTAGCCGAAGGAGTGGGATCCCCCAAGAGGAGCCAGACCTGCACAGAGGAGGCCCAGCCTGGCATGAGGGACAGCGGTGCCGGTGACACTGCTGCAACACGGGCCAGATGGCAGGGACACAGAGATACCAGGTGACTGGGCCTTGCACACCACTCAGTCGGTAACCCCTCATCACGCACAGAACACAGCTCCTTTCCATGAAGCTGCTTTCCAATCAGCATGCACGTTACAAGACCCTCGAGGACACAGTGCTGCATTCTCAAACCACACAAAGTAAACTGCACTTTGGCTGCGAAGTGTAATTAGCTTGGATTTAAGCTCTGAGTGCAAGATCATCACAGAGAGGTGCGTCTCACCTTCTTTTGGTGGCCTCAGTTAATTCCCTGGTCACCGAGGAACCGAAAAACATCAACCCACAGGCCTCTAAGGGATGTGTGAGTGACCACAGTTTTGGTTCTGAATGGTGAGACACTCGCTCCTCCTGGGTAAGTGGATTAAAATGAGAGGATTTATGAGGGGTCAACACGTAGGACGCCTTATTCACACCCCTGACCCTGGGTCTCACCCCCAGCAAGGGCACCTGAGTCTCAGGGCTGCGGAAGGCATGTGAGAGATTTGCATTAGATGCATGTCTATTATTTCCAGACTGTGGCTTCTATTTCCCACGATAGAAACGAGCTCCGTGAAAACCAGTCTTTGCTGCTCCTCCTCCTGCCTTCCTTCCTGGCCTTCTCTATTTTCACAAACGAGGAGGTACAAGGCCAAGACCTTCCTAGGCAAGGCCGTGCAATTCCCTTAAGAGTTGCTGGCTGGGGGCCATTCTCCCTCTGCGAGTCCCTGGTGATGCTGCCGTTTCAGTCATGGTCCCTCCTAAAACCTTCGGTGGGGTGCAAGAGGGATCAAGTCTCTGATAGCCTATTCCACCTTAGGCCACCTTTGTTCAAACCCATTTTCTCCCGTCCCTCCCCGTCACTCAATGCACTCAATGCATCAGACGCAGTGTTACCCGGACTCCAAGGCACCTCCATCCTGGGTCATGACCTCCTGGGTCCTGCAGCCCCGCCCACAGCTGTGAGGTGGAAACAGCCTCTTCCCAAGCCAAGGCTCCTGTCAGCCCCAGAGGAGCAGCAGTCTTTCCTAAGAACTTCTCCAAGGAGGCAGTGAGCCGGGGAAGAGTCTGAGTCCAACTAATTCACTTTGTGCAAGATGACTTGCCTTCCAAAGAACCGTGCAGAGGAAGCCCCAGCCGGACAGGGCTGAGGGTGGGGCAGCAGAGAGGAGCTCCCTGCCATGGGACGGGGGACACCCCTGGATGGCTGTGCAGGCTTCCGCCTCTCTCCCTGTGTGATCTGACTGACAGCAGCCACTGCACTGACGGAGCCCGGTGAGCAGACCCGCCTGACATGGGACAGAGGCCCGTGGGGCCACACTGCAGGTCGGATCTGTCCTTGGACTGTGCATGACCCCCTCCACACCCTGAGGGCCCACCCGTCCCCAGGCCTCGCCATCCGTCCCACATCTGCTGGCACAAACGGCCTCCCACAGTGTGACGCCAGGGCCCGCACAGAAAGTGCATGCATCAGTGCTGGACAAGACGGGCTGGAGACGGCAGCTTTCCAGGACAGGGCTGTGGGGAAACCCCCAGACACGCAGCAGGTGCCAGCCTCTGTGAGCTCTGTGTGTGACACTCTCCTTCGGCAAACCTGTCCCCACTCATCTCACCCTGAGCTTACTGGGCGAGACCTTCTCACTACAGACCAGCAGCCCGTCCCTGTCGCGTGGCTCGACTGTGGCTGCGGCACCCGCGCTGGCGTGCACGGCTTGGTCTCCAGCCGGCGGGGCACAGAGCACCGGCTCACCCACACACCCAGGCCCTGGCTGGGGTGCCGTCTGAGAGGATGCGTCTGCACCCAGACTTCAAGTCCAGCTCGTGGGAAGTGGGCCCTGCCTCGGGAACACTCCGTGTCACTGTTTTAACGCCCTCCGTGCCGCCTCCTCCCTCAACCCGGTGGCTTCTCTTAGCCCCAAAACCTGAGTTTGAAATTTCCGCAAACACCGAAGAAAACTCAATGCCGTGGTCATAAATGTAGCGAGGTCGGGTGTATGGAGCACACTCTCCAACTCACACTCACAGGAAATCAAAGTTCCGCCCAGTGTTCTCAAATAAGCCTTGCCACGGTGCAGCGGGAAGGGGTGGGCGTCCACCCAGGAGCCTTGCAGGCCGGCCTGAAGCCCTCAGTCCTCAGCCCATGTGAACCCCGCAGACGGGCCCCAGTGGGAAGGAAAGACATCATTCAGAGTGTCTCCCCTGACAACACACAGGCCTCCAGCCCGGCGGGGGAGGCGGGGGGCAGGCAGGGGAGCCTGTTAGAGGTTTAACAACGGCTCTGGGTTTCTTACTTGGGTGAATTTGCACCTTGGAACTGAAATTCTTCAGATGTAATTCTCATCAGCTAAAGTTTGTTTTTCAAAGCAGTTTCTCGTGGCTTACTGGGTGACTCTTCCAAACGGTGTAACTGCTCTGTGGTGTTCATTACAACCTCATCGCCTAATGCTTGTAAAGGTGAGGTTCTGGTGTGTGATTACAACGCACAGCAGCAAAGCTTCCAGGGCCTCCTTCTCCCCTCCCCTACCACATGGGAATTGGGGGACAGACTCCTATCTGCATGCTAAAGTGAGGGTGAGCTGGGAACACAGAACATGGAAGGGAAAGGTTTCTGGGTTCGAGAGGGGGTGGCATTTCAGAGAAGCCCTGACAACCGGACAAATATCACAGGTCACAGACCCAGGGAGGAGCACTGGGCAGCGGGAGGGCCCTGCAGGGAAAGGCTCAGGTGTGCGCAGGAACCTCGACCATGGGTGGGGTGTGGGGGTACTGAGCTGGGAGTGGGGGTGTCTGAGGGACCCTGTGGGGCTGGATCAGCAAGCCTAGGCTCTCCCAGGCTCCCCCAGCACCGTGTGAGTGGAGAGACCTCCCTCCCAAAGAGGCACCCCGACCACCAAGCAAAGAAGAGTTAAGACAGAAATTAGCTGAGCAAATGGAGAAACTTTCCCTACTTGGGGAGAGAAATGAATGTCAAAACTCCTGACAACTGGAGAGACGTCAAAGGCCATAGCAACTGGCAGGAACGGGAGGGGCTGCTCCTCCAGCAACACCCCCTGAGGACCTGCAGCCTCAGCACCAGACACAGCTCCGACTGCAGGCAGGTGCGGGCAGGTGCAGGCAGGTGCAGGGCCTGACCGGCTGAATCAACACGGGCATGGCTGACCCTAACGATGGCGGGCCCATCGTCGGTCCAGAGCAGCCATGACTTGGTCAGTGACACAGCCTCCATAGTTTTGTCCTGGGCTCCAAGTCAGGCCCAAGCAGAAGCCCTTGTGCTCCCCTACGTGACCACACAGGATGCTGCTCCCAGTTTGCCTCCTTCTGGATCCCAGGGGCCTCCCCCGACCCCTGGGAGCCATCCCTGCCCACACCTGCTACAGCCAGCTGGGAGTTAGCAAGTAGCCTGTTTCCATCTAGGGGGTTTGTTTCTACTGCGTGTGTCCAGGAGCTCCGCTTTATAGGGTCCCTGGACAGGTGGGAGGGTTGCAATACCAAAGTGGACACAAGGTGGCACCAAAGAGAGGTCTTTGCCCCAAACCCCAGGCACAACCCAGCACGCCTGTGGGTGGGGGTAGTCCCGCCCCCATGGGTCCAGGTGAACCTGGCCCCCTTTATCAAGGTGGGAGGAGAGGAGTGGGTGTGAGGCCTCAGGGGGCTGCAGGGAGAAGGAATTCAGCTCCTGTTGCTGGCCCCTCCCGGACTGTGAGGCAGGCCCTCTGGTGTGAGCCCAGAGGGGGCCATTCCAAGCCGCTCAGGTGGCTTCAGTGCATCTAAGGTGAGCCCTGAGGTGGGGCAGCTCCCTGCTGGACACCTTGCTCTCGTGCTGGAGGTAGCCTTCCTGCACGAGGACAGAGCTACTCAAGCCTCAGGCAGAAGAGGAGGCAGAGGCTTCCCCTTGACAGCCCAGAGACACAGCCCGGGGACACAGCTGGGGGACACTCACTGGCTGAGCCACGTGCAGGTCACTGGGGCCACAGGGCGGAAGGCGTCTCCTCCAGGGGAGATGCTGTCCTCCCCCAGGGCTGGCTCTCTCACCATCAGTACCAAAGGCCTTTTGAACATTTTCACCAAAAAGAGAAGCTTTGAAACAAATGAAAGTCTCACAACAATCACTATCTGTATTTTATTCCAGCCACGGTAAATGGCCCAAACAGAAAGTCCGTCGGAAACGTGCACACAGGGCTCCGTCACAGGAGACGAAATCAGCCGTTTCTGTGTCCTCGCCTTATGCTCCCCGCAACCTCAGACACCAGAGATGAACGCCCAGGGTCTGCCCTCAGGGCTGGGACAAACGCCAGGCAGCTCAAAGCAGTCCCCACAACAAGACGTCAGAGTCCCCCAACCAGCTGCAATGAGTCGAAAGCTCAAGAGAAGGGGAGGGAGCAGGCAGAGGAGACGCTCGGTGTCGGGGACCAGCCACGTCCCGCACACGCCACCTTCCCTCCGGATGAAGGGGTCGGGCCCTCCAGTCCTCCGAGGGCTCAGAAAGGCCTCATCCTAAGCCTGCATCTCCAAACCGAAACTTCGGCTTGTTTCTCCCTCCCTGCCTAATGACAAGATGTAGAAACTCGCCGACTGAGTCAGGGGCCAGAGACACCTCCTTAACTCCCAGCGGCAGGGCCTGTCGTCCGGACCCACCTGGGCCTGCACCTGGACTCACTCACCTGCTGTGAACCAGCCCTACTCACAGACGCTGCTGGGACCTCCCTCCAGATGCTGGAGTGACCCCTCACACAACCAGGGTCATCAGCAGGACCCTCCCCACTGTGCTCCTCTGAGACTCAACCTCGGAGTATGTGGGGAAGTCACTGTGGGTGCCTAGAGTTTAACCCCATGGAGAAACTGGGCACCAAAATGACAGGGCACCTCAGAGCCATCCGCACAAGGGTGGGTGCCTGGTGGTGGGTTGGGGCTCCTCAGGCCCCAGCACTTTCAGCCCCACCAGGGAGCAAAGCCAAAGGACCACAGGGTGGGGGTGTGTCCTGCAGGGCTGGGGCCAGGAAACGGCGTCTGCCAGAAGGGTGTCCCTGGCTGGTTTTGGCAACTGCCCGTAACAGTGTAAACACCGGCTTTGACGGCAACTCTTCCACTTAAAGTAAAACTGCGTCTGCCTCGCACCTGTCCTGCCTCTCAAGTCAGAGGTTAAGTGGGGGGGAGGGGCTACCTCTTTCACATGACAGATGCTTTTGCACAAATGATCCAGGATGCAAAGGGCCCAACAACAAAACATTCCAGAAACGTACCCACTGTTCTTTCTCATAGCCTGAAACTTCAACTTTAGGCATTCTTCTTAACACAACCGAACGACAGACACCCTCCCCCATGTTTCATGAATTTTACAAAAGAAAAGGCACAACTGACTGATATTTCTTTTGAGGCCAACGTCTGCTCCCCTGCAGACGGCCCCGATCACACTGTCAACAGGCACAGGGGCCCGCGTGCTCCTTTATAAGAGGAACGGCACAGACGCTCACAAGCAAGTCATGCTTCCTGCTCTCCCCACGCTCGGGCTTTGTGCGGGTGTTTTGTTTCGTTCTGATTTATTGCTGTGTGTCCCTCAGACATACAGCCCCTCAGACAGCTGACAGAAGGACAGCCATAAAAATCGATGGGGTCACTTCATGATCCCTCAAGTCAATTCCTCTGAGAGTCAAAGGCGTCTTGGGTCATAACGCCGCATGGGTCAGGTCAATGCAAATCTAATGAAAACAACGGCACGGCATTAACCTCTGGTCTCTGGTCTCAATTAAGACAAAGTAAGGAACTACCGGGGTGAGGGGGAAGGCACAGCCCGCGAGCTCCCCTTTTCCCACTGTGGGCAGCCTCTCCCCAGAAGCCATGCCCCATGTCGTGAGCAGCGTGAATGCAGAAGGGAGCTGTTTTCTCATCCCCCCAGCGCATGTCATCAGAGTCGCACTTCAAGTCCCACTGAGGCTCATGCCACAGTGTCCTCTCCCCCTGCCACGCGGTCTCCGGAGCTCCTCCAATACCAACCAGCAATGCCCCACGTCCTGGAAAAACATCTTGGGCCTAGGATAATCTCTCTTTATGAGAAAAAGCCCAGGAGGTAGGAAACATGGACCTCCTGCAAATCTCAACCGGGCCTGAAGGCTCATCATGTGAGGGCTGGGGCGGTGGCACCCCTTCTGCACAAACGTCAGGTTTGCAAGGACCCCTGAGACCTGCCTACCACCAGTGGGCTTTTGAGGATGGTGAAGATGAGCGTGGAACTCGCAGGTCACAGGACCTGGTGGAGGGTCGCACACAGTGAGCTGGGCCCCCGTGGGAGTCATGCAGCCTCCTGGGCCCCACCTGGGCCAGCAGCATGTCTGAGGCCACCAGCCCACCCCACTGGTGCTCTCGGAGATGCTGACTCTCAAGCACCGGTGATCCATTCAAGGGCCGAGGCGTCCACCGGAGCCTCTGGCAGCTGCCAGCAGAAATGGGAGCCTGGGCCTCGCTCAGCCGTTCGATGGCTGGTTCTCTCCTTCATCTCCTCAGCACCACACTAGCTGCTGTGCTGGGTCAGGCTGAGAGCAGGGCTCTGGAAAGCCAACCGGCCCCTCACAGGACCGTTCACAAAGCCTCAACGTCTCCCAGTTCCTTCCCAGAGAAAAGACAGGGGACTACTGTGTAAGTGGCTTATCCACCATCTGATTTTCTTTTCTTTTCTTTTCTTTTTTTTTTTTCAAAATTGTACACAGTGATGGACATGACTCATTCCATTGTGAGAACCTCTCTGGTCCCAATAACACACACACGTTAACCAGTTTAAACAACAAGGCATTTCCTGGCTCTGGCAGCTGCACGTTCAGGGTGGGGAGGGGACCTTCATGGAGGCCTCAGCACACAGACCTTGCGCACTTCCTGGAGAGAAGGGTCACCTGGACCTGCTGACCGTGGGCGGGGCCCGCTCCCCTGTGAGCTGTGACCTGCACGTAACTGCAAAACTGTCCTGTCAGGAAGGAGAGAGGGGACGACAAACACTGGGGGCCCAGCTCTGAGGCCCACGGTGGACAGGAAGTCTGGGCACCCCTCCCAAGCTGGCCTCTGGGTCCCGCCCTTGACAGGGCCTTTCACCTCACCCAGCTCGCTCTGGAAAGGTTACTGAAAAGGAACTGCGGCTGCACCCGCTCAGAGGGAAGAAGCTAGGGGCAGTTTAGTTTGCTCGCAAAGCAGGAGTTTGAGAAACTTCAGCCTTACCTTCCAGCCTAGAGATGCCCCAGGCAGCAGAGGCAGGTCAGCATGGGCCACAGTGACAGCGCATGTGCGTGCAAGTACGTGTGTGGGTGTGGGCATGTGTGGGAATGTGTGGGCATGTGGAAATGCAGGTGTGTGTGGAGGTGTGTGCATAAGCCCTTCCCTTTTGCCTCGAAGTTGACTGGAACCTGGGCCACGGGCAGGCCTGAGAAGGGCCTCACTGACCCACATGCCAAGGAGGCAGCGAGGCGTGCCGGCTCTGCTCCGTCAAGCCGCACCACCTGCACATAAATCGTCCCACGCTCTGAGCACAGGCTGTCCCTCCTGGGGAAGAGGGGGTGCGAGTGCAGGGCGTGCATCCGGCCATGCGTGTGCCCCTCGTCACACCCCGCCAGGTGGACCGCCACTGGCAGCAGTGCTAATTAGCTCGTCTCGCTCCTGCCCTCCCTTCCTGGCTCTGTCCATACATTTTGCCCACAAATGACAAGCCTCTCAAGACTATTTAAGACCATTTTAGCCACGATTCTTTTATCAGATTAAACAGAATAAATCGATTCCTCCCTAATGAGTTGGGTGCCTTTGCAATTTATCAGAATCTGTTCTTTTTTTTAAATATTTCTTTAAAGATTTTATTTATTTATTTTTAGAGAGGGAAGGGAGGGAGAAAGAGAGAGAGAGAAACATCAATGTGTGGTTGCTGGGGGCCGTGGCCTGCAACCCAGGCATGTGCCCTGACTGGGAATCAAGAATCTGTTCTTAAAACTTGAATATCTCCATAACTTACAATAACGCCACTGATTTTGTTGTTGTTTTTATTGTGTCAAAATACACATAACATAAAATTTACCATCCTATCCACTTTTAAGGGTACAGTTTAGTGGCATTAAATACATTCACACTGTTGTACAATCATCACCACCGTCTCTGGGACTTTTGCATCTTGTAAAACTGAAACTCTGTTAAATACTAACTCCCCCTCCCCCTCCCACTGCCCCCGGCTTCCATGTCTGGTTTCTGTCTCTGATTTGATGGCTCTAAGTACCTCATATTGTGGGATCACACAGTACTTTTGTGACTAATTTATTTCACTGAGCATAACATCCTCCAGGCTCATCCATGTTGTAGCATGTTGTAGAATGTTTTCCAGTTTAAGGGTGAGTGCTATTCCACTGTGTGGATGGACCACATTTCGCTTATCCATTCATCCGTCAGTGGACGCCTGGGTGGCTTCCACATTTAAGCTGTTGTGAATAATGCCGCACTGAACATGGGGTGCGTATATCTTTCTGAGTTAGCGTTTTCATTTTCTTCAGATACATACCCAGAAGCGGCATTGCTGGGTCATACGGTGGTTCTATTTTTTAACATTTTGAGGAACCACCACACTGCTTCCCACAGCAGCCGCACCATTTTATATCCCCGCCAATAAACCACAAGGGCTCCAGCTTCTTCACCTACATCCTCACCAACACTTGTTTTCTGTTTTGGTAGCGCCTGTCAGTCTTCCATCCGTCCGAGTCTTTGGATCTCAGATGAGTCTCTCGCAGACAGCATAGAGTTGCGTCGAGTGCTCTCATCCCTCCCAGTGCCTCACCTGTAGCTCCCCCCTCCCGAGATGCAGCCTCTGCACACACCTGTTTAACGTCCTCCTAGCAAGTAGCTCCCCTCAGACGAGGATGGCTGTGTCAAGACCTTCTGCTCCCAAGAGAAGTTCACAGATTTTGCCTGTTCTCATCACTCAAGAGGCGGGAAGTTCAAAATCCAGGTGCAGGCAGGGCTGGTGGCTCCTCAGGCTGCTCTGGTGTGTAGATGCCGTCCTTCCCTGTGTCCTCACGGGGTCGTCCACTGTGTCTCTGTGTCTAAATCTCTGCTTTCTATAAGGACCCCAGTCATGCTGGACGAGGGCCCACAGTAATGGCCTCATTGTAACTGATGACATTTGCGACACCCCTGTCTGCAAATCAGGTCCCGTTCTTGGGACTTCAACATACATGTCTTTGGAGAAGACGCCACTTAGCCCGTAACAGAGTGCAGCCCAGCGAAGCTGAAAAGAAGCCAGCAGCAGCTGTCAGGCCCGTGTGCTCTTTGTGCCTCTCCCGACTCCACGCTTCTCTGCCAAAGAGGTGGATGCTCTGCTCCCCACCTGCCCCCAAGTCCCCGGCAAGGACCCCACAGACAGAAACCTCGATGACAGGGCCTCTTAACAGGAAGCCAAGTGAAGCAGCCTCGTAAGCTAAAGAAGCAAATTACACAAAAACAAGTGTCAGGAAACTTGCCTTTCCATGCAATTTTTAAAAACATTATTCCGGGGTGGGACCCAGCGCAGTACCCTGCACCCTGGCTGGACGTGATAGTAGACCGAGGACTGTTCGTTGACATGCAGACTGATCAGACCAGTCCCGGGAGCGGGCTTGTGGGGTGGGGTCCAGACGGCCAGGGTCCTGGGCCACGGCTTTGGGATCCAGGGGCCTAGAGGAAGTGCAGGTTGGTTCCTAAACCCCTGAGACAGTTTCTTTGCCACAGAGAAACTCACTTAAGTGAAACGGATGACTGGGGTGCGGACCCTGTGGAATCAGACTGGCTTGACCCTGGAAGTCCCGCAGAACCGAGACTTCACTTCCTCGGGGTCTGAAGTTCTGACTCTAGGATAGCACACTTGGGAAAAATCAACAGTGATGGAAAGGGAAGGAATGGACATGTGCTTTACCTCTTGGGGTAATGCAGAAATTCAATAAATCAAGGTAATAAAGGTGACATGCAGGTCCCCAGTCACACAGGTCACTGTGATTGCATCTTCAGCGTCACTCGTGCACCAAAACCCAGAAACGCCTGTCGGACACCTCCCGCAGCAGTGAGGTGCTGGGGTGGGGAGGCCACAGGGGCTAGTGTCTTTTTGCTACTTATTTTGTCCTCTGAACTTAAGATAAGGTGTTGCTGTGGCAAGAAAAACTGATTTTATAAAACTCACTTCATAAGAGTGCACAGTCCCCCAGAGTGTTCAGCCTCAGGTGTTCTGACCGCACGGGCTGCCAGGGGCTGGGAGCAGGCCCTGAGCCACATGGCAGCAGAGAGAACAGGCTCCACAGGGGGACAGGAGGAAGGACCCACGGGCAGCAGGGACAGGGAGCCGTGAGCCCAGCGGCACAGACAGAAGTTGCTACTGGGAGAGATTGGGTTGGCTGAGGAGTCCATTACATTTTGTCCATAAAACAAAAGACATTTTTCATTTTCACCAATAACTTCATTGATTTGGCGATTTTGAGTAGGTCAGCTATCTCCTGCTATCGGCTTCTAGTCGGGAGAGGGCGGGGGTGCTGCTAAACATCTTCCAGTGCATGAGACAGCCCCACAGCAGCAAAGAATTATTTGGCCAAAAATGTCAATAGTACTAAGAAACTTTGCAAACCACTTTCGGCACGTTTGATCACTCACGGCACCTTCCCCATACACTGCACAGATCTTTTTTTGCATTTCAGCTGTGTTTTTGCCTTTCTTGAAATAAGAAAGCAAAATACACTGGAAACATTGCTTATTTTCCTCCATTTTCAACATTAAAATGGCTGCACAAAAATTTACTAATTTCGATAAATTTTTTTAATGAATGCTGATATGGCAGCTGTCACAATACAATCTAACAAAACGCCCCTCCATAGTGACCAGCAGCAGCTGTCTCAGAGGACCCTCCTGCAGGCTCCCACATGGCCACCTGCTGTGTGTGACTCAGTTATTTGAACGTCTGAGCCCCGGCTCCCTCTCCCAGCACCTGCCCTGTCCACCACGTTTAAGTGTTCACTCTCTCACCCACGGTCCTGCTCAGCAAGCAGCTGTTTGCTTCTGAACCTCAGTTTCCATGAATAGCTTTCATACTCAGACAATGTTCCTGAGTTTTCTTTTTTGTTTTACGTAACCACCCTTTAGAGTCAGACCGAATGGTGACTTTAGGCAAATGATGTGACTTCCCTCCACTATGGCAAGGGGAATGTTAAACACAGAATGGACACGGTACATACTGCACTGGGCCTCACCACGGTTAACGCTCAGCCACGGGCCAGACCAGAAACACACCGGGCATCCTCAGGCCTCGAGCAAGGGGCCCCAAACAAGAATTGACCATAGAAAACCATCCTGCACCTGAGGTCAGACTTGGGGCAGCTCAGCCCTCTGACCTGGGCCCAAAATTCAGACAAAAGACCCTGAGAGTCCAGACAGAGTGCCACCTCGGCTGAATCCCAGGGACAGCTGCCCTGAAGCCGTCCCTGGGATTCAGTGACACTGCAAAAGGGAAACCTCACATTGCTAGGGGCGTCAGAGCGTGAGGCAGCAGCACGTTTGTTTGGAAACCTTTTGGGGGGGTCGGGAGCGGAAAGACATTTTCCCCCATATTTCCCATAATGCTTCCCGGGCCCTCCTGTTGTGGGAGCTGCCAGCACGAAAGAGTCGGTTCCTCCCAGATCTGGTGACAAAGGCACCGTGAGATTTTATTCTTTCAGTTACACTGACACCTGGTGGTCTTTTGTGTTGGAAAGAAAATGCTTGATTCTGTAAGCATACATTCAGGCAAAACGTATCTTACAATTTTCTACGGGATTTAAAATAACCACCACCAGAGGCAGTATCAAATGTTAATAAAATTTAACGAAGACATTAATAAGAACACTTTTACACATATTTTAAAATTTTAATAAACAAAAAAAACCATGGTTTTCCTCTTCCTAGACCTTCTTAGGGGCTGATTAGAGTAGCTTTCTCCCTGGGAAATTTTTCAATAGAATTTTTAAGAGAAGCAGAAGCAGAAACAGTCCCAGCACCCAGCAGGCCTCACCCCGCGCAACAGCAGGCAGGCCGAGAGTCCATCAGCATGCACAGGAAGTTCCCGCCACACTTTGTGGTGACAGTAGCAGAAAGTAAATATTCACTACGTATTCTGCAAAGTTAGATTTAATACTAAGTGTGTCAAAGTAAAGTAAAACAAATGGGTGACTCGACGGGGTTAGGAAAAATCCAGATGCTGAGACCAGGTGACTGTGTAGCGTGTCTCCCTGTGTCTGCAGAAACATGCGAACATGTACCACCCCGTGCAACCGGACCACAGTGACACCTGAACGCATGGGGGGAGGTGGGTCAGACCAAAACTGCAAAGTTAATAATCTAAGGCCACGTGTGTTTACAGAACATAACACTAACATAAACGCTGGGCTTCCCCGGGAATAGTTATATTTGTTCACTTGTCTATTCCTATAGATACCAAACTATGTTAGTGCAAACATTTTTAAAAGATTCAAAGTTAATCCCCATATTTGCCACCCATTCTAGTAATAACTTTATTCTCTTTACCTTGAAAAAAAGCATCTAAACATAACCCTCCTGTCTCCCTTGCCACACACAATCTAATTTAACATCACAGCACCCTGGAATGACAGGGTCTTGTCCACCATTCCATCCATCCTACGAAGGAGCCAGTGGCATTTCCAGGAGTGAATGAACGCCCAGGGTCCCCCTCGGCCCCAGGGGAAATTGTCAGGGCCTGGTGGCTCCAGCGTCTGCCCCAGGCTGTTTGCCTTCCTCAGAAACTCTGCCTGCTGTCTGCCCCCAGAGTGAAGGTCCATGCTTTCCGCAGGGAGTGAGGAGCTTGCTGTACCCGGCGTGCCGGTCCCAGCTGTCCTGCCTGGGCCCGGAGCATCCCCACGGGACAGCGGTGGCCAGATCATCACAGAGGCCAACAGAGTGCCTGACACCTGACCAAAACCACAAGTGACAACACCAAGGCTCTGCTGCCTCCTAAGGGGACTGCTGAGCATTTTTTTAGGTTGCCCAAAAAGTTCGTTACATTTTTTCTATAAAACAAAAGACACATTTTTCATTTTCATCAATAACTTCATTGATTTGGATATTTTGAGTATGTAAGCTATTTTCCACTATTGGCTTCCAGCGTGGAGAGGACAGGGGTGCTGCTAAACATCTTCCAGTGCATAAGACAGCCCCACAGCAGAGAAGTATTTGGCCAAAATGTCAATAGTACCAAGAAACTTTGCAAACCTCTTTTAACACATTTGATCAGTTATAGCACCTTCTCCATACACTGCACAAATCTTTGTGGTTTTGCCTTTCTGGAAGTAATAAAGCATAATATACTGAAAATGTTGCTTTCTTCCATCTTCAATATTAAAATGACTGCACAAACACCAGTTTTGGTGAGTTTTTTTTAATGCCCGCTGATAAGACCGCTGACACAAAACTGTTTCTAATGAAGTTCAAGACACCTAAGCATGACAAGAGCCATGGTGTAGTCTCCCTGTGGCCACCGTCCTCCTGAAGATGAGACTCGGAGGGCAGCATGGACAGCCACCAAGACTGGGTCATGCACAGGAAGGACCAAGGAGCGGCCACGACAGACAGGCAGGGGCTGGGCCAGTGGGCAGCACAGGGCTCCTCTAACCTGAGGCTTTGGGGGGAAGAGGGGTCTCTGGAGAGGTGCAGATGCTCCAAAACGTGTCCTGCAGGGTTGACAAGGAGTGTCTAATGCACCTAAGTAGAGCTGAGGAAAACGTGTTGGCACCGCCTGTCACGCCAGTCGGCTTTACAAAGAAGGAAGGTGGGTGCCTGTCTGCGTATCTGAGTAGATGCTATGCACGTGCCTCCCCAAGTTTTCCAGCTGCCCCCTGGACCTCACCGGGCCACCGGTGCCGTCTCCTGACTCCCCTGGGGTCTGAATCCCGCCTTCACTTTCCCAGGTCTGCCAGAGCGGACCGTGAGCGCATGTGCTGCTGCTGACAGTGGCCGCCATGGCCTTTGGACCCTTCCCTCTCCCGCACAGCTAGGAACGACGCCGGCCAGCCCTGCATCACTCGTGCCCACCTCCCCCGCCCCCAGCCCCATGGGGCCCAGGCTCCCTCCTACTGGCGATCGAGTTCTCCCCTGGAGCTGTCACCCCAGCACCAAAGCATCCACCCAACACAGTGACACGTGTGTTGCCCGCTGGGGAGGTGCAGGTACAGACCAGGTAGGACCCTAGATTTGCCCCCTATCCTGCCAGTGTCACCCAAGTGATGGGAGACTAAGGGGTTTCTATCCTGCAGAGTGAAGGTGGCAGAGTAGCCACGCTCCAGGTGGCCTCCAGCTCCAGCTGCGGCATCTTCCAGCTGATGCTCTGATCTGGGGGCTCCCTGCCCGTCCCGACTGGCAGAAGGCTTTGAGCGAGACCAACTCTGGGAGTGTTATTTCCTCAACCCTAAAGTGAGAACGAACTGTCACAGGCTCTTCCTGGTTTGGTAGATCAGTTGGTTAGAGCCTTGTCCCAATGTGCCCAAGTTGTGGGTTCGATCCCTGGTCAGGGCACAAACAAGCATCAACCAATGGTGTGTCAACAAGTGGAACAATAAACTGATGTTTCTCTCTCTCAGACCAATAGGTAAAATCTCACAGGCTCTTTGCTCCTTTGGGAATAGGGGTCCTGTGGCAGGTTGACCAGATCCCCCAAATTTATGTCCGCACAGAACCTCAGAATACCCCTGGAAACAGGGCCTTTGCAGATGTCATTAGTTAGGGATCTGGAAATGAAATCGTGCTGGATGCGACCCAAAGGCTGGTCTTCTTAGAAGGGGACACACAGAGCACAGAGGGGCGGGGTGTGGCCGCCCCGGGTCCCGAGGTCCTGCCTGGAGCCCTGCCTCAGAGTCTGAACACCGGGCTCTGCCGACCTCACAGGGCCACGTTCCCTTTGGGCAGAGTCCCCTGCCCCTGCTGCAGGCTCCCCAAGATGGGAATCCTGCTTTTCTCCTGTTCCCCCAGCACAATCCTCTCCTGGAGTGGCCAGTCAATGGCTATCTGCAGAACTGGTGCCAAACGGCCTCTGAATGTCCAGCCTCTGCAGTCTTCTACCTGACTGCAGGGGTCTCCTGACCTTGGTCTTCAGACCATGCTCCACAGGGAGACCTGGTGGTGGGGTCCCCCTGAGGACCTGACTGACAGCACCTTCACCAGGCCTGATGGACACTAGGCCACTTTCTAAGGCAACTTTTTCCTTCAAAGCACAACCCCCCACCCCAGGTCATACCGTGACCTCGGCCCTCACTGGGCTGTGTTCCCCCACCCCCACCTGCGGGTGATTCCAGTCAGGTCAAGCAGGTGAGGGAACCGAGGTACCAACAAACCCCACACGGCCCGGAGCCCCAGGGAGCTTTCAGATGAGGAAACCAGCTGCTGAATCCTGAGCACCCAGATCAGGCTCGCACAGGGCAGCCCCCCGTGCAAGGTGAGCATCTTGGCACACCCTGAATAAGGAGGCTGCCAGTAAACCACGGGGTTAAGATGAAGGAGCTACAGGACATGCCCACCTGGGACACACTAAAGATCAAATTAATGGGCTGGAGCAGTTAAGCCCAACAGGACAGACCCGGGAGGCAGCAGGGTGTTAACAAAGGCTCTTCACTCCTTCGCAGAGAGAAGAAATAACCTTAAAATAGAATCTCATCACATCCTCCTGGACCAAATTTCACTACAGTAATTGCATCTGTGAGAAAGAGAACTGCAAAAGAAATCAGGCGTTCTCGGGGCTCAGCTGTAAGTAATATATCAGCCACCCACTGAGAATTCCCATTAAGAATAAGCTGGCTCCATCCCCATCGCTGAGAATGTGTGTGTGGCAGCCCCCCTTAATGGCCCACAAAGCCTTCGCCCAGGTCCCAAACCCAGCACAATTGTCTGCACCGCACTGTTGCCCTGCCCAGTCCACAGCAGGACCTCTGATTCTTCAGGTTCCCATTGACACCCAGAGCCATGGGGTGGGGGAGGAGGGGGAGGGAAGGGAAGGGGAAGGAGGGGGCGGGGAAGGAGGGGAAGGAGAGGGGGAGGAGAGGAGGCAGGCGCTACCATGGTGGCTGCTCAGTGCAGCCTCCATCCTCCCAAATCCATCACACTAATTGAACGGCCGGCTTGTTGGGAGGAAAAATGTTCTTAGTCATCCACATTCAGGGGACGAGAAAGAGACGCTCAGCTGCACAGGAAGTGTGCCCTGAAATTAATGGGGCTGCTCCTGGCATAATTCTGCTACGTTTACTTTCCTGACCCACCGCACAGCCATAAATCGCACCTTTCAAGGCACGTTTCCAAATTCATTTTTCCTCCCCAGTGACCACTCTGCGAACACTCGAGTGCACTGGCAAACAGTTGGAAGCCCAAGGAGCGAAGCCCGAGCAGACACACAGAACCCTCCCGCAGGGCAGGGCGAGAAGCCACCTCCTCTCCCTGGCTGCACACTGGAGCCGCCTGGGACCCGTCAAGGGCAGGAACCCATCAAGTGCAAGGCGCCTGGGCCCTACCCGCCTTCCGGGCTCTGAGGCAGTCAATCTGGGGGCGACCGTGTGAGCAGTAAGGACCCAGAACGCCGCGCCTGTTCCGTGGACCCAGATTGCGTGCCACAGCTCCCCTGCCCACTGTGACTCACCACCATCGCACACGTGAGGAGCAGACCCTCCTCACAGAGCTCAGCGGGGTTCATCACCCTCTTTGCATCGTAAGGAGAAAGTTTACTTAGAAAAATTAAACAAATCAGGGCGACTTTGCCTATAGTTAATCACAGGGAACTCCAGAGTACTTTCTAAAATTGCGTCTATGCCATCCTCAAGGGGAGGGCGACATGGTACCTCTGCCTGCAGCTGGGGATCTGTGGGTCCTACACCCTGCGGCCAGCCTTCCTGTGACTGCCAGCTCAGGGACGTGTCTGGGAGCAACCACCGCACATCGAGTCCAGCTTCCTTCTCCTCCACATCGGACTGTGGTCGTGGTCTCGTGAAGAGAGAGTCCTCCACACCGGCATCTCTTAGGCCTGCCCACACGTCAGAGTCACCCTGAGATGGTTCTCATGCACACGCATGCACACACTGCACACGTCCAGGAAGGCCTACCTGGGGGGCCAGGAATCTGAGTTGGCTTTGCTCGATGATCAGCGGGGTCTGGGACTCGAGGACACGAGGCGGTCCTCGCTTCGTTGGCTCAGTGTGCACAGACACAGGTCCGACGCTCAGTTACGAGCACCGTCCCTGGCAACACGGAGCACGTCTCAGTCCCCACGGGACTCGAAGTGCGGTCACTGCCTGCGGTGCAGTTAGCGGCCAGGCCCCCAGATCCCTGAGTGTGCAGATGTGCATCACGACCAGTGACCAGGCACAGCACTCGCTCCCCAGCGCGCCAGGGATGGGTCACCGGCTCCTCCTCGTCGCCTGGTGCTAAACCACGTGACACCTGCAGAGAACTGGCTGGGAGAGATGGGAGAGCAGCAGAGACACGAAGGGTGACCAGGGAGTTGAGAACAGATGGCGTTGGTGGGGGAAGGTGGGCGTGGGCACCACTGGAGACAAAGCAACTCAGGGAAGGCGACTTGTTTGCGTACATGAGACACGTGGGCATGAGGAAAAGGATGAAGGGGCGGACACCATGAGGCACAAACGTCCGTTCACTTCAAAGGACTGCCGGGAGCTATTCCAGGGCACTGGACGTGCAGAGGATGAAGTGCTGGCAGCTGGTGCAGACTTAGAGGGGTGAGTGACAGTTCTCCCTGGAAAAGATGTTTCCTCTGCCCACAAGTGATGACGGGAAAAGGGGCAGCGCTGTTCAAAGTGGACTGGGGACACTCGATATCTCCAGTGCGTTAAGTTACAGTGCACCAGTCAATGTCATTGGTACTGGCTTTTATTTCCCTGTGCACTTCTAACCAGCAGTAAGAGAGGTCTTATTGTTCTTACAACATTTGAAAGGTCATGGAACCACTGAAATTGTCCCCCCGGATGTTAAGACAGCTTCCCTCTCGGTTCCCATGTCCCGGAGCCGAGCTTCCTGTGACTGGCCCTCAGGCAGTGTGAGGGCCATCCGGTGTTGGCTTTTGGGGCGACTCTGGTCCCCTTGCCACCACTGTGGCATCCAGTGCGTTTAAGCACACCCACATGCCATGTGTGGAGGGAGTGACTGTCCAGCAGCAAAGCGTGTGTCCTGGGCAGCTTGGTGGCTGCAAGTGGCTGGCAACGAGAACTGTGCACACCCACCGTTCTGAAATATTCCTGGGAAGACAGTGCGCGCCTGGTCGTTTCTTTTAGCATAGAGCACTTTTGGCCAGGATGGCCTCATCTTAGGGAATGGCTGTTCGGCAAACATTACACACGCTGTAACGAGCCCGCACCCCTTTGCTGCTTCAATTACTGATCACAGACAGAGGAGGTCCACAGCGAGCACTTTAGGGGGGCCCTTAAGACCCACCGAAACACAAAGCTCCACAGAAACACTGTTAAAGGGGAAACTCAGATGAGCGTCAGCTCTTTCTTCCCCACTCGTCATCCCTGGAGGACACTTCCGCTTCATGCCAAGAGGCCAGTCAGCAATGTGCTGCCAACCGGAATGAAAATGATGTATTTGCCTTGGGCACTCAGAGTAAACAGTCCAATTAAGCCCACTGTTACTTTATTTTGCCAATATTCACCACCCAGAGATTCCTAGGATTGCAAATAATGTTTTCATGTTCTTAGAAGCTCAGTATTCCATCATTTCACTACCTCCAAATCCAGAAGCAGGCAGCAGTCTTTCTTTCCAAGGCCATGCCTGAGAGAGACGGCCTTACAACACGACCTCTGAGGCAGTAAGGCTACCTTGTGCAGACACTGGTCCTGAACTGGAGCAGATGTTCAGTGCCACTAGTATCTAGTCAACGAACGTTTGCCCGAAGTCCAGTGTGTCAGGGATGGCCATGCTCTTATGCACATGACTTTGTGGGAAGGAGCCATGTTGCAATGGTTTCCGCCCAGTTTGTGTCCAAGCACAAGCTTGATGAGCAAAGAACAGAAAAGGCAATCTCTCCCCCAAAGCAGCAACTATTTTCTTCCCAAAACAGGAAACCAGGCATCCATCTCAGGGGAGACAGCCTTTCCCGGGCCCAGAATGCCACCATCAGGGAGTGAGGGACAAGAGGCTGCTGTCCTGGCAGAGCTGCTGAGGTCCCGGCCAACCAGGGGCTCCTTCCAGCCTCTCACCTCCAGCTCCCTTGGGGGGGAGGGTTCTTTGCACAACAGAAGTCTTGAGTGTGTTTTTGGAGGTGGGGGCCCACAACTGCATCCCACAGAGGGGTCAGCCCCTCTGCCTCCCTCTTCACCAAGGCAAATGATACCAGCAGTTCGCAAGGCTAGCTTATGCTTTTCATTCAAGAGGCATTTGCCACAAGGGCAGGCTACATGTAGGACACCTGTACACATTATTTCTGTGCTCCTTCTCCTTTCAGAAGACACAGGTTGTCGTGAACATAAATCATGAAAACAATGTCTTCACTCTCATCCAAATGGGCTTCCAGAAAAATGAATTCTCTGGCCCCTGGCTCCCATCTCCCTTCTCTTGCTTCAGGGAAATGTGTGACACAAGGGCCCTTTTCTTATGCAGGGACAGTGTGACTCTTTGAGTCACAGTTTCTTCCCAGTCCTTGTTGGTGAGACATGTCCATGTCCCCCGCATGACCCTGTCACAGAGTGACAGACCATAGTAACTGCAGGTTCCAACAGAGCCACAGAGAGAAATGCCACCCAGTGTCTCCCTGTAATTTCCAAGCTGATGCACATTCCGGAAAGCGACCACACACCCAATACTACTGGGGTCATCTGATGGTGAAATCAGGAGTTGAGTCCAAGTTCATTTCTAGAGTGACATGTCTCATACATCCTTAAGCCTGTGTAGTTCAGATCTTTAATTTCAGGCTTCAGAATGAAAACAGACTTACATGACCAGTTAATGATAGGTTAGTTTATTTTTATTTGTTTATTTATTGATTGATTGTTGTCAATCCTCACCAAAGGATATATCCATTGATATTAGAGAGAGAGGAAGGGACAGAGAGAAACACTGATGTGAGAGAGAAATATCAATTGGTTGCTTCTTATATACGCTCCAACCAGGTATCGAACCTGCAACCTAGGCATGTTCCCTGACTAGGAATCAAACCCACAACATTTTGGTGTAGGGTGTGACACTCCAAACAACTGAGACACCCAGCCAGGGCAATAATACATTAGTTTAGTCTCAAGTCTTCATATAAAATTCTCAATAGATTCACTTGGAAGAACTTAACCTGTTGCATATCATTGAGACCCACCTCATTAAGAAATATGAATATAAGATTTCTTTCTTAGGGTCTTCAAATTTATTTTTAAATTGGGATAATAAGCACTGGGTTTTTGAACCACAGTGGAGTATCACTTTTAATTATTTGTGCAAAATGCATGGACAAAACGGCATGTAAAGTTTCTGGTGTGTTTTCCTTCCTGTAGCTCCTCCAAGTGCGATGTGTCAAGAGCAGCTTTCCTGGGATGTGCCTCAAAAATAAACGGAAAGAAAGGAAAGGAACAGATGGCTGAGATTAAATTTGAACAGTGATAAGTAGTGGCTTTGAGGACAGCTGGGTAATGTACTCTTTGCTCAAAAACATGTTTGATCTGAAACACAGAAACAATCTTACGGTTTCCATGAAAGTGAAAGGAAAATGGAGCAAATGGCTGGTTTTCTCTCCAACGTGTCCTGTGCTGCTCTGAGGGCCATATGCTCTGATGCGCTGAGATTTAAATTTTTTACTTTTAAAGTAGTGATCAAACATTTATGCCACCTACTCATCAATACTTGTGGGGATAATAAAGAATTATTAGCCGTGAAGTTTGTCTTAACCCTAAACCTTTCAGGTTTCCCTTCACATCGGCCTATGGAACATCCTCCAGCAGAGATGCTGGGGCGGAAGACCAAGTTACTCTTCTGTTTTTCTTAATTTTTAAATCCTCATTCAAAGATATGTTTATTGATTTCAGAAAGAGAGGAAAGGAGAGAGAGCGGAAGAGAAACATCGATGTGGGAGAGAAACATCGATCAGCTGCCTCCCATACACGCCCCAGATGGGGATTGAACCCACAACCTTTTGTTGTACGGGATGACGCGCTAACTGCTTAGCCGCCTGGCTGGGACCCAAGTTACTCTTAAAGATGTAGTTGGCCATTAGCAAGTCACCAAGTTTCATCACAGAAATACCTCAAAAAAGTTCACTAGTCAAAGAATACTACAGAAATGTGTCATTGAAACGAATTTTGCTAGAATCACTTATTTCACAGGCTTAGTGTGTCCTGCCTCAGAGACCCAACACTGTGACAGAGCTGGCCCGTCACAAAGTTTAGCTGCAACCAAGAGAAATCTACAACATAACCAAGCACAGACGAGAACTGCGGTCCTGGGGGACTCCGAGCGGCAGAGACAGCCCCCGCCGGCCGGGAAGCAGGGCGGGCTGGGCCTTCGGCGCCCTGGGTTGGGAGACTTGGACTACGCACGGTGGGAGGGGCAGCAAAACCGTCTGTGGCAGCCCCAAACACCATCTGATTTCCTGAATCACAAATCTGGACGTGGACGTGAGCCGAGAACGCGAGGCGGCCAGACCCTCTTTTCACACGCACCCTCGTTCTCATGTGTGACTCCAAGCACGGAAACTCAGAGGAAAGCACACACGAGGGAAAAGGAAACCCTGTGTTCTGCCTGAGGCAGCGGGTGCCACTCAGAACTCCGTGACCTGCCAACGCTGAACCCGGGCCCACAGTGGGAAGTGCAGGCGTCGGGGAGCAGGCCACCCCTGGGTTTGGCCGGCCTGGAGCAGCTCACATCCTGTGCATCCCAATCTCCTGTGTGTGGCAGAGGTGAAGGAGACACTTCCAGGCAGGATCATTCCTGACTGTTGTCCCAAGACACCGGGGGTGGGGCAGAGGTGTGTGTGCGGCGCAAACTGGCTTCCTGAGGGGCCACTTCTATCGAATCTCAGACCCCAGAGCCGCTTCCTGGGCCAGGCAGCACGAAGCAACAAGAGAAGAAAACCCGAGGTGAGGGCCCCTGGACATGCTCACCTATCCGCAACACCGTCACTTCAGGATAAAGGAAACTCGTGAGCCTGAGGAGGTGGCGGCTGGCTCCCTGCTCTCCCAGGTGACACCACAGAGAAGCAGGGACCTGATGGGACTGTTCTGGCCAGGGAACTGGGCCCCCTGGAACTTAACCATGGAAACAGCAGCTACGTGCTGAGTCTTCTGTGCTCAGAGTCTGTGTTAGTTCATTTTCCCCCACACTCCCCTCACTTATGGTCCAGGCATGGGGACGATGGCCTGAGAGGACGGAAACCACCCCTCAGCATCCCAGCCTAGAGATGCACGCTCACTCGTGGGCCAGCGGTGCCCTGTGACGCGTGCACGATACCCCCGCATGGGGACACAGAGGCCCAGGCGGCAAGGTGAGAGGCAGCCCCCCTCTGCTGGGCTTCATTACCCAGCTGCCCAGGTGGGAAGAAAGTGCCAGCACGATGACGAGACGTCAGATTTACTCCTCCCAGCGGCAGCAGAGTTTGGTCGTGGAGCCAAGCCGACCCTCCGCAGCCCTCCCTGCACAACACTGCTAAAGGCAAACCAGCGTAAGCACACTCGGAACAGACATGCACCCACGTCACCCACGTCCTGCCTGCTGTCAGGAGACGCCGCTCCAACGGGAGGGCTGGCACACTGGCCAAGCGCAGTCGGTAGAGCGGAGTGAACGTGCCGAGGACATCGGGGACCAGCCAGCTCTGACATCTGGCATTCACGTCCCCTGTAACTGGAGTCCCTAGTGTGGCCGGAGGGGCTTACAGGTTGTCCTCGGTGGTCAGGACGAATCTGCCTGGCCAGGCTGCCGCCCCCCGTGTGGGAACAAACACTAACGGGGGTGGGGCTGTGAAGGTGTTTCGTCGAGTCATGGCCACCTAAATCAGTGGACCGTAAGTGACAGGGTCGACAGGCCTCGTCCAATCAGGTGGAGGTCTGAAGAGCAAAGACAGGGATCCCTTCCCAGAGAAGAAGGGATCCTGCCTCCGGACGGCAAGGTCCACTCCTGCCTGCGTGAGCAGCCTGCCGGCCCCCACGATCAACCAGCCGGCTCCTCTTTGCGTGGGGACACACACGCCATGCTGGAAGCCCCGACTGACACAGGACGCAGAGACAGATGTGTAAATGTGTTGTTACAATGAAACTGCACCAGACACACTGACCCGGAGACCCATGCAAGGGCTCTGGGCACAGAGGAGAAGCCACAAGCTTTATCGGTGTGACCTGAAGGTGGGCTGGACTGAGTGGGTGGCTGAGAGGACCCGACCTGTCGGGTGAGCAGGGGCAGGGCACACAGGGAGGAGGAGGCGGGCTGGGCGCAGGAGGCCGGAGCTTCCCCCTGGCTGTCCTGCAAGCACAGCCAGAAGCACCTGACAGAAAGGGCTCCAGAGAGCAGAGCAGGCCCGCTGACTGCAGCTGAGAACCGGGAAGAATGCCCTGGGAAGCCCCTGACTAGTCCTCTGTCAGAAAAGCGGCTAAAATCCTTCCCACCCTCATGAGTATATCCGATTCCGCTTGGCCTTCAAGGCTGCCTCGCTCCGCATCTCCGGGGTTCTCTTCACCTAAACCAACTGTTAGCATCCGGTAGGATGGAACCCAGCCAACCATCTGAGACCCTCTCAGCCAGGGCTGCCTACGCAACAAGCTCCTACAAGAGGGACGTGGGCGCTGGAGTGCTTTACTTCACGCCAAGATGAAAAGAGAAGTAATTTTTAGAAATAGGGAAGCAGGAGGCAGTGATGCACACAGGAGCTGGTGTGACTCACAGAGCATTGAAGGGGAGAGGCTGTTCTGTGTGGCCCCGAAAGAGAGAGTGAGCGCTGGCGGGACCCTTAAGGAAGCCCTTCCTAATAAGAGTCATGAGGTTGTTCTTTAAAGAATTTTGTACACACACACAGAAAACTAGAAGTATTCCTCACCCCCCACCCAGCCTGAGGACTTGCTGTTAACATTCTAGCTCATTTCCTTTTTCTCCCATTTGGGCAATCTTAACCCCGTTGAGATCACATAACTTGTATAATTGTATGGCTTCCTTTTTCATGTGACATTATTCCACAAGAATTTTCGCATGTCTGTGGAAAACCCCTTACACGGAGTGTGTAGTCTCTGCATGGTGCTAACACACGATAAGTGCTCAGAACTCGTACATTTCTCCCCTAACTGAGCCCCAAACACATCCAGCTTGGGGAAACTACAAACAATAAACCCCTCACACTGGGAGCTCTGGGAGCAGGTTTCAAACGCGCTTGGTGTGACTGGAGTCTGTGTGTGTCCAGGCCGTGCAGAACAGCAGGTGTGCGCTGCAGCAGGGAGCTGGGTGTGGTGAGGGTGAAGGTCATGGAATGTGTGAGGCCTGAAACACCCAGGCTTGGTGTATCAGCTAAGGCGATCTACTTTAAGGCCGTCAGATACGTTTAAAATGTCAAGAGAACAAACCATGGCTATAGAAATATTATTTTAAAAAATGTTTTATTAAAATGTTGTATACCTTCCAAAAAGTGGACCCACCAGAAGCGTCAGCCTGATGAATTTTTATGGAATGAACACATCCACCCCCTCTGACACAGACCCAAAACCCAGAAGCACCCCTGCCTGCCTCGTCACCACTCAGTTAGCTTTGTCTCTTGGAACTTCATGTAAATGGAGTCACACCGTGTGTGTCCTGCTCCATCGGCTCGTCTGCTCAACACTGTGCTGTGAGACCGATCTATGTGGTTTGCGCGACAACAGCTGTTTTCTCTCTAGTATTTCACGGTATGCACATGCCACAATTATACATTTCTCTGTCTCAGATGTGCAAGTTATTTCCAGTTTGGGACAGCTTTAAATGATACTGCAAGGAAAATTCTCACTGGGTTTTTTGTATATCCAAGTATGCATTTCTGTTGGGTAGATAACTGTAGTGGAATTACTGGGCCCTAAGAAATGAATTTGTCCAGCTTTCACAGGTGTGAATCAGCCTGCTGGGACTGTCCTTACACCTGTCCTTTGTGTGTCTAAGCAGCCACTTCTGAATCATAAGGAAAAAGTCTATGTTCCCAGGTTTGCCACTTCATCTGAATTTATAGGGAAAAGTTGTTCATAATATTCTTTTTCTGTCTTATTGATGTCTGTAGTGTCCATAGTGAAGTCTACTTTTTATTCCTGGTGTTGGTGATTTGGCCCTTCCCTCTTTCATTCTTGATCAATTTTGCCAGAAATTTGTATTAAAATCTTTTTAAAGAACCAGGGATTGGTTTTGTTCATTCTCTGTACTGTATATTTGTTTTCTACTATAGTATTTTTTGTTCTTTATGTTTGAACAGTCATTTCAGTGAGTATGCCATTTCTAGGTTGACAGTGATTTTATCTCACCATATCAGAAGTGTCTTGCACTCTCTTCTCGTTTCTAGTTTCTGCTAAAAGTCTTACTGACGAATGTAATGTTGCTTTTCAGATTTGCTCTTCAGTTTTGGTTTTTACTGATTTCACTGTGATGTTCAGAAGTGTGGTTCTCTTCGAATTCAACCTATGATGTTACACCATACAAAACAACCAATATTAAAGCTTTTTTACCTACAAAATGGCTATGTTGTAGCTCTTAAAATCCAAGGTTTGGTATCTTCCTTCAGTAGGGAAAAGAAACCCCAGACATTATTGTTTCTGTACCATTTTCCCCTACTGACACAGACACTAGACCTGTCAACATACCCTGCATGTCTCACATACCCTTTTCTACAGTCTTACCAGCTTTGCTGTTGTTCTGCCTGGTTATTTCCTCCTGATGCACTTGCAGCCCACTAATCCCCTCTCCTGCCATGCCCAGTCTTTGGTTATATCTGTCATTTAGTTTCTAAATTCAAGGCCAGTACCTTCAGCTGATTATTGTAATCATAGATAATCATAGAGTTTATCTCTCTGGCAAAATTTTCTATCTTGTCTTGTATTTTCTTGGACATATTAATCACAGCTATTTTAAAATTCAAGTGTGATCAGTTCAGGAACTGTCTGCAGACATACATCTGTTTCTGTGTCTTGGTCCTGGGCATCCTTTCATGACAATAGAATGGCAGACATCATGGGAGAAAGTGCAGAAGCTCTGGGGGTTTTATCCTCTTACCCTCCTCCTCAGGTAGGCAGCCAGGTGGGGGCAATCACTGAACCCAACAAGGCTTGGGCGTGGGCCTTCCCACAGGGGTCACCCTACCTGGGGTTTACCTACTCACCTAGGATGTAACCCCTTGGGGATCTCAGGTGAGACCTGGGGTATGTGTTATGAACCCTCCTTCTTAGAAGTTCTTGAATCCCAGTTTTGTCTCTTTGGCATCATGAGACTGCCAAAAAGTTCTCCTCTGCTTTTCCGTGCCCCGCTGGTTAGCCTCTAGCCATGCAAGTCAAGAATTAGGCAAATGTCTCAAAGGAAGAAGCCACAGGTGCCGGGCTATCTGTGCCTGTTTCTCTTTGGGATCTGGAGTAATTCACGTCTGTGTGATCCAATGTATTTCATGCGGCTTTAATTTCATACCTGTGATTTAATAACTAGGTTGAACACCACCTTATTATATATTTCTGTCATTTGGATTTCTCCCTTAAAAGTTTCTGTTAAAATGTTTTTGCCAATTCTTTTCTTGGCTTTCTTTTTCTTAATAATTTGTTGTGATTTTTTATATATTTTGACTATGAGATCTCTGTTGGTTATATGTGTTAAAAATATCTTACCATTCTATCACTTATCTTTCAACTTTCTTCTTAGTGTGCTTTGTATTAAGAGATGTTCTCACCCTGACTGGTCTAACTCATTGGGTTAGGTGTTGTCCCATAAATCGAAAGGTTGCTGGTTCAATTCCCAGTCAGCGCACATGCCTGGGTTGCAGGCCAGGTCCCTAGCTGGGGGCATATGAGAGGTAATTGATCAATGTTTCTCTCCCTCTCTTCTTCCTTTCTTTCCCCCCTCTATAAATAAATAAATAAAATCTTTTAAGAGAGAGATGTTCTTGATTTTAACATAGATGAAATTACCAATCTTGTCCTTTGTATTCAGTACTTATTTCCTGTTTCAAAATTGTTGTGTACTCTGAGTTCTTAAAAAAGTTATATTCTCATCTAAAAATCTTTATAGTTTTGCCTTTCAAGCATATAGGAGTAGCAACTTGTGAAAGAAACTAGGTCCAATTGTATTTTTTTCTAATATGGATCCCAGCTATTCTTCATCTTAATTTTTTAATTCAGAATGTCCAGAGACCTTTATTTATCAGCATATATACAGGTCCATTTTGAAGATGAACCATAATTTAAAGTACATTTAGAATGTCCTTTTTTTTTCTATTTCAAGGTTTCAAAGAATCATTGCACATTAGATTCTTTACACACATGCTTAAGCATATTCATCATGTAATTTCATAGAAGTGGACCTGGTGAGTTATAAGTAGGTACATTTTAAATTTTCTTAGATATTGGGGTTTCTGTCTTGCTTAAAAACATTTATTACCTCTAAAAAATTATTAAAAATTCCCCCAAGTTTTTGTAGTACTTATAAAATCACATTATACTTTTAAGTTTTTGAGCCATCTGGATTTTATTTTGGGGTAAGGAGTTTGGGAGGGATCCAGCTATATATTTTCCAAATGTCTGGCCAGTTGTCCCCAAATCATTACTGAATAATACATTTTTCCCCACTGATTTAAAATGTCATCATTATCATATACTAAAACCCCATATGCATTTTGATCTATTTCTAGACTTTCTATTCTTTTCCTTCAATCTGTCTGTCTATTCATGATCACAGCCACTTGGGTTTAAATATTCTGTCACCATCAAGCACCACAGCCTGGACTGGTCAGCCCGCACCCCATGCACAACTGCTCCAGTTCATAACTTTCCTGTTTAGCCTCATATTCAGTTCTCAACATAGACTTTAAGCTAGTTTGCTTAATTTAAAATTTTTTTTGCCTTGACTGGTAGCTCAGTTGGTTAGAGCATCGTACTGATACACTGAGGTTGTGGGTTTGATCCCGGTCAGGGCACATACAAGAATCAACCAATGAATGCATGAATAAGAAACGGCAAATCAATGTTTATTTCTCTGTCTGTTTCCCTTCCCCCTCTCTCTAAAATCAATTTAAAAATTGTTTTAAAAAGACGTTTTGTCAGTGGATTGAGTGCGGGCTGGGAACCAAAGTGTCCCAAGTTCGATTCCCAGCCAGGGTACATGCCTGGGTTGCAGGCCATAACCCCCAGCAACCGCACATTGATGTTTCTCTCTCTCTCTCTCTCTCTCTCTCTCTCTCTCTCTCTCTCCCTTTCCTCTCTAGAAATACATAAATAAAATCTAAAAAAAAAAAGACATTTTGTTAATGTTTTCTGATGGTTAAACATAAAAGTTAATTCAGAGGGAACTGATATTCTTACATGAAACCCTCCTACCAGAAACACTCCTTCCAGTTCTTCAGCTTCCCTCAGGTCCGTCCTGGACAGCCCGGACCTGCCTGTGTACTTTCCGTGTCCACTGTCTTCATGTGCCTCCACTCTTTCCGTCGATGGTCACAGGTGTTCTTCCTGAAGAACTCCTTGTAGTATTTGTTTATTCAGGGCAGCCGTCAATAAATTCTCCCAATTTTTTGATGGCCTGAAAATGTCGTTGTTTCCATCTCCTTTTTGGAAGGTACTTGCTCTGGGTATAGATTGTTAAGTTGGCAGTTATTTTCTTTCAGTTCTTGGCAGATAAAAATGCATGATTTTCTAGCTGCCCTGTCAAAGTTGTCTGTCAACCACATAAGGAACCACATCCAAAATCCATTGGTTTAAAATGATAATCAGGCACTGTTTCTTGCTGTCTGTGAGGGAGCTGGCTGCCCATGACTCTCTCCTACTGTGCAGGCAGCGGGCGGACTCACGTCTTCGAGAGAACATCAGAGCAGCAGGAGGGGTCCCCTAGTGTGGGGACCAGCACCTCTGCTACTCCACCCTCACCCACTATGCAGAGCTGCTCAGCAGAGGGTCTGTGAGAGGGCAGGGAAACGAGGGAGTAATGTGGTCTCTCCCACACCCGCTCAGAGCCACCTTTCGTCCGGCCCCTTTCAGGCTTTCTTACATTTGTGTGTTCAACAATTTCACTTTACTGTTCCCAAGTCCCAGGTGAGCGGATGATCTTCTTGGGATCCATGGTGCTTCCTGAATGTTTGTTTGGTTTCTTTCATACATTTTGGAAACTCTTCAATATTGCTTCTGCCCATTCTCTCCCCTCCTTTGGGCACTTCCATCTCAGAATGCCATCTCCTTACCATGTCCACATGTTAAGGAGCTGCCCTCTCTCTGTATTTTCCATCCTTTTTTCTCTCTGGAGATGGTCTTCTGACCTACTTCACACTCACTGCTCCCCACTTCCACTACGTCTGATCTGCTGTTAAACACACCAGCTGCATTCCTAAATTTAGTTCATGCATTTTTCAGCACTAGAATTTCCACGTGTTTATTTTCCTATGGACTGTACTTCTCTGAAATTCTTCATGTACCAACTGTTGTTTGAATATATTAATCACCATTCTTTCAGTGTCAGCATCTGCTGACTGAAATACCTACCCCAGTTCAAAGCCTGTCTCTACTATCTGGCTACTTTTTCTTGGTTCTGTCATGCCATCCTGTTTCTCCCAACAAAGTAACAGCCTTACAAATAGCCAGTATACTTTGCAACCAGAATTTTGTAAAATAAAGCATATGCAATCTCCCATAAGTTGTAAAACACCATGCAGGTATCAGCAATAATTTGTAGCATTTTTATAGTCCTCATGTGTCTTGGACTAATATTCTTAATAACGAAACAGAATGCTGTCGTTCGGGTAGACTGGGGTTATTTACCTAAGACAGTTTTGCATTGCAATCTGCAATTTCTTAAATGCCAAATTAGTCATTTGCATTGATTTGCATCTCCACAGAGAAATATCATTTATGCTAATGATGCTCTTGCTAACAAACCATAGAAGTAATAATGAAGAGACTGAAACCCCCTCCATACTTCTGGCTTTGCTGCACAAACCACAGCTGGCATTTTAGTACAGATGTCATGGAATTTCTAGGGTGGGAAGGTTGTTAGAGATCATCAGCTCAGTGGTTCTCAGCAATGAGTGCACATGAGAGTCACTTCAAGGAGCTTAAGGAGAAGAAGAAAGGAAGGAAAAGAAAGAGAACTGATGCCTGGCTCTGCCCCCCACCCCCCGAGATTCTGATTCCACTCAGCCAGGCAGCACCTGAGCACCAGGACTGTTTGAGCTTCCGGATATTTCCAATGGTTGGTGACTACTGATGTGGCCACCACACCCCTCACTTCACAGGTGGGAAACCTGACATGACCCCAGTGTGTGGACAGAGGTCCACATGCATGCACACTCATGCACACACACATGCATGCACATGTGCTCGCACACATACCAGATGAATCTGTGACATCAGAGTTTCAGATTAAGAAAATGAACACATTAATCCACAATGAACAGACTGAAAAAAATGTTAAAGTTCGAGTCTAGTTGTTCTGTTTGTGATTCTTCTGAAGAACCAAGAACCAAATGCAAAGTGGTCATACACCTTCGTTTGTGATACAGAGGAGTGAATACTGGACGTAAGCAACTCAAGGCCCCCAACCCAACTGGGCCAGCGGGAGACACGTGACAGTGGTTTAAGTCCAAAGACCAGCCTGAGCCAATCAGGTTAATAGATGGAGATGATGACCAGGCACCAGGCCCGTGAGACTGACCACTGGCCCCACCCTGTCCACCACCTGGAGGGTCTTATACTTGCTCCAGTGCATTTCTATTCCTTGGGGCACCTAAGAGCAGCCAAACTCTACCCAGGTCACCAGAGTGGCCAAAGAGCATTTGCAGTGGCCGTGCAGCAGGTGAGAGAGAAGCCTGCCAGGGGAAGGGGGTTTCCTATCGCCATAATGGCAGGGTCTCACGTGTCGGGAAGAGTGGTTTATTCACTGTAACTGAACCGGGCAGTGGGAGTCCCAGCACAGTCTCGGTGAGGGCCATCAGGTGGTGTGAGGGGGGTAGTCTGGGGACCCGAGGATTCAGAGCCGCCCTCAGCAGAAGTGGCACGCTGGGCCCGAGTGAAGAACGCACCCAGGCTCCAGACCCACACTGACTGCTCACCTGGACTCATGTTCTTCTCTCCATTTATTCAGAACAACAGCCACTCACACTGTCCCTCCAGTGATCGCTGGTCACAGAGCCGCACCGGAATGGACCAAATCAGGGTCGTATCAATGACTCTGAAGCGATGTAGGGTGCCAACGTGTCCTACACCCAGAAGACTCAAAAGCACGGTCCTCAGCCTTTTCAGCCCTCAGCACGTGCAGCCCAGACACAGGAAGAATCAGCCTGCGTCTCCGTGAAAATGCAGCACCCAGAGCTGCTGAAAGAGAGGTGTGCGCCATGCAAATGGGGCCCAGTCAGGGAGTCTCAGCGTGGGGCTCCCGCCAGGGAAACTCCTGACTCAGTGAACTCATCTGCTCTGTCTGCCCGTGAGGCTGCCCCCACCTGGAGGCTGAGAGAACTGCAATGCATGATCTGACAGCAGAGCCCATGCTGGTTAACGGGAGCCGAGGGCACACAACAGCCCAGTGCACCTGCTCTCAGGTCCACTCTTTGAACACGTGTGTGCACCTGGTGTGTGTGTGTGCACAAATGGAGCTGAATCCATTGTAGCTCATCCCAAGCCACTACTGTGGAGGCCCAAACTGCATTTCTTTTCCTGTTGAAATGCCAGACTAACTCGGCTGCACATCAGTTAACTCAGGAATTAATTCCTTTCCCTCTTAGTCTTCATGCACTGGAATGTGGAGTGAACGAGCCCCCGGCCACGTCCAGTGACGTAACCCCGAGTCCCTGGGCTCCGGGCGAATGGCGAGGTGCCCAGCGCCCTGGGAGGATGAGGGGACTGTTCCACCCGCAGGGTGCCTTGGGCAGCACAGATGGTCTTGGTGCTTCATCACTGAGGACAACACCAAGGGGGTGAGCCCATCGAGCGTGCTGCTGGCTGGACCTTTCTCCTGACCGATGTCCCGAGGAAATGCCTGCCCGCCCCTGCGTTACTGGACAAGACCAACGGTGGGCCGGGCATGGAGCAACTGCCGTCGGCAGTGGCCGCCAGTGGGGCGGGATTTGGGGGAGTGGAGGGATAGGAAGGAAACATATCAGTTTTTATTCTATGTATTTCCAAACTCTCTGCTTTTAATGAGAGTGTGTCCGTATCTTTGTATAAGTCATTTTCAAAATAAAGCATGATGAACCCGAGGGGGATCCCCATTTCCCCTGTGTACAGAACCCCCCGTGCTCAGCTTTGTTCCCTGGGGGTGGGCCGCGGGAGGGCCACACCGTGCCCAGGGCCTTCTCCACGGGGAAGCGCAGAGCATTGTCGGGAGCTGAGGACACAGTTCAGGGAGGGCAAGGCCCGAGGGCTGAGGATGGGCAGGAGAACCGTGCCTCCTCAGGTGGCAGCGTGCGTCCCGGAGGGAGTGCGTGGAGGGACGAAGGCGTGTGCCCCAGTCATTTCCACACACTGAGACTCTTCCCAGGACGCTCACCCACAGCCTCCAGCAGAAGGGTCGGCACGCAAACACTGCACCTCAGCTCCCTGAAGCCGCTTCTGCAATTGCCAAAAAGAGCAAGTGAACGACATCATTGGTGAAGATCAAAACCATGGATTCAGCCTCTACATCCTGCTGGAAAAATGGCCTGTAAAGGCCATTTCCCTCCACATCTGTACCGGGATTGACAGTGCCATGAACTGGTGACGCAGGGGACAGAACTGCGACCAGGCCCCCCTCCTCGGAGTCTAGAACCGTGGTCAGACCATGGCTTCTGGTAAACAATGCCACTGCTGCTTTTTACCACAACAGCAGTAGCCAAAACAGGACCATCGTTCTCCGCAAAAGCAGTGAAAATGGTTACTGTAAAGCTGATTATTTAAAGCCATTCCATGGAAACCCACTGTTAAGCACCCCAAAATCAGCCCTAAGAGCTGGGGGGTCCTGAACTCCAAGCTCATCTCCCCAAAGAAGCCAGCATCCCCTGCCCCACAAACCTGCGCAGCCCAGCCTCCTTGCCAGCGGGAGCCTCAGCACGCCGTCCCCCTCATGGGCTCTCCGAGTGCTCATGACTCACAGGGTGTAGACTTTATTGCTGCTACCTAATCTCCTTTTCTAACCGACTGTATTTTTCCATAGTCTCCCACTTGTCAAATTAAAGCTTCTTATTATTATATTTCCTCCAGTGCAATAAAACAGGATAACTCTGTTTATCAAATTTGCCACAGCGTGCTAGGTACCCCAGCAGGTCGCAACCAGCACTTTGACAGACTCAGCTTGTGTTCGCTAAACATAAACACAGAAAAAAATGTTCTGAGAACATCTAATAAAAATACTAATTTCATCTGCTTCATTTAGACCTCAAGAAAGCTTTAGAAGAGAAGAAAAAGGAAGGAGGACCAGCAGCCACGTCCCCGGTCCCTCCTGCAGGGCTGACACAGGGAAGTGGCAGGGGATGTGGCCTGAGACCGGACCCCAGGCCCACCTCTCCCAGGATGTGGCCTCAGGGCCCTCTACACCCAGCGAGGCCCAATGAGCCACCTGATCCACCGCTGGGTGCTGCTTCCTAGAGCTGGAGCAGCTGTCCTGGAGGGACCGGCTGCCACCCCTCCCCAAGCCCCAGTGTGCTCACTCCCCTCTTGACCCCCAGGTCTGTCCCTCACTGGACTTACTGAGAAGTTTTGTGCCCGGTTACCTGCCCGGTTCTAACCCCAAACTGCCCCAAAAGATGCCGGTGGACAGACCACCTTCCAGGTTCCATCTGTCCACCTGCCCAACCACCTCAGGTGCCCAAACATTTCCACCACAAAGCCTCCCTCTGCGTCTAGAACAGGGGTCTCAGGGCTCCCAGGTTGTCCCCTGCCAGAGGGCGGGGGCTTGGCTGGAGTTCTGACCCACGCAGGTCAGGGCCCGAGGCAGCAGGCCTTAACAGACCTGCCTACAGAACCAGCTCAGCAGACTCGGAAGTGTCTTTATTAGACTAGTTTTATGACAACTAGCATGAGACTGCTTTAAAGAAAGAAAGCAATGCCAAAATATTTAAGCATAAGGTAATAACGCCCCCAATGCCCTCTCCAAACTGCCCAAAGATGTCAGGGAGCAGATTCACACCCCCTTCTGGCCATACAGGGAGGGAAATATACCTGCGTGTAAGGGTTTTCCCAGAATGTCATCATCAGTCCTGCGGCTTCTCACGCACGGACACTTTTGTGGTTGGGAAATAGACATCTAACTCATTTTTAAGTAGCTGTGTAATATTCCATACCATAGGCCCGCCGTAATTTATGACACCATTCTCCTCTCAGTGGACTGGCAGGAGTTGTTACAGTTTGGGGCCACCTTTGCTTTTATACATGTGAGTCCCCAAAATAAATCTAACCATCAATATATTTTTCATTTAATTGATATTGCCAGGTTACATTCCTAACGATTATTCACAACTTACATTCTTACTAGCAAAATACGTCAAGTGCCTACTGCCGTGGGTTCTCATGTTTTCAATTTTGGTAATCTATGGTATGGCTTACAGTTACATTCCCCTTATTGAGGGTAAACACATTTTCATACATTATGTAGGCCATTTACCATTCACATCTTTGCCCTTCTTCCTGTTGAATTCTTTGCCTTTTTCTTATAATGTGTAGGAGCCCTTTGCAATTAAGAATACACACCCTTGTTGTTAATGGTTTCTCCAGGCCGTTTCCCTCTGTTAATTGTGGTAGAACACACATAACAGCAAATGTGCCATCTGAACCGTGTTCAAGGGCACAGCTCAGTGGCACTGGACACCTCCCCATTGCTGTGCAGCCATCCCCACCACCGTCGCCAGAGCTTCCTGTCTTCCCACACCGGGACTCTGTCCCCATTACACACCCCCCGCACCTGACCCCCAGTGTCTACTTTTTGTCTCTATGAATCTGACTGCAGGTGCACTTCCCTCGGACGTTCTGTGGGTCCAGCCTTGACCCCCATAACAAAGCAAAGCAATAAAGCAAGTTGCACACATTTTTTGGTTTCCCAGTGCATACAAAAGTTGCATTTACACTATAGTGTAGTCTGTTCAGTGTGAAATAGCACTGTGTTTTAAAATGTGCACACCTTAGTTAAAAATATGTTATTGCTAAAAATTGCTGACATCACCTGAGCCTTCAGAGAGTTGTAACCCTTTTGCTGATGGGGGTCTTCCCTCGAGGTCAATGAAAACAGCATCTGCGAAGCACAGTCGGGGAGGTCTGCATACCCCTGGGACCCCACAAAAGGAAGTCACACGGTATGTGTCCTTTGTGACCGGCCTATGTCACTGAGCGTGACCTCTTCTGGTCCATCCACGTTGCAGCCCGTGTCAGAACGCCCTTCCTCCTGAGCCCTTCCTCCTGAGCCTGGGTGACAGTCCACAGCACGCACAGGCCACGCTGTGCTTGTCCATCCACCCGCTGCGAAAGCCGGGCTGCTCCACTCAGGAGCTGCTGCGGACACTGGCGCACACACCCTCGGTCCCTGCTTCACATTCTTCTAAGTATGTGCTCGGACTGCTGGATCACAAGGTCAACTCCATGTTTAGCTTTTTGAGGGACTGTCAAAATGCTTTCCTCAGAAGCAGCACCACTTTGTATTCCCACCCACAGTGCACGCGGGTCCCGATTTCTCCACGTCCTCTCCACACTCGTTTTCTGTGTTTGTTCGTTACAGTCGCCACCCTGATGCGTGGGACGTGGCAGGCTTATCTTTCGACTTTCTTTATAAAATACAGCTGGCCCTTGAACAACACGGTTTGAGCTGCGTGGGTCCACACAGTCTCAGATTTTTTTTCAATATTCAGTCAGCCCTCGGTATCCCTGGGTTCCCCATCTGTGGATTCAAGCAACTAGGGATGGAAAATAGGATTTTCCACTTGCAGTTGGGATACTGGGAACCCGGGGACACAGAGAGCCAACTGCATGTTCTAGCCCATTTACACCAGGGACTCGGGCATCCTGGTGTCCACAGGGTCCCAGAACCAACCCCCTGCAGACACTGAAGAGTAACTGTACCTTATCCCATGCAGCCATTTTCATTTTAACTGTCACAGATGAGGTCTGCTGGGCTTTTGAAAACATATGTAAGGTTAACAGAATTATGTATTTCTACCTCTATCCCAAGAAAAGGAAGGGCAGCGCAGGGAGACAGAGAGAGAGAGGAATCCTGTGTCTGACCACAGAACATTCTGGACTCCATGCAGTGTCCTGGCCACTCCTCCTGCCCCACCCGCTGCCAGGCTGAGTCATGCTGTCACCCATGGCAACCGAGAATCCAGGCAGCACTGCTTTTATCACTGCCGTCAGCTGCGCACTGCACACGACTTTGTGGGATTGGACAAGGCCAGCTTCCTCTGCCCTAGCCAGCCCTCAGCTGCACTAGAATAAATAAACATTGCCTGTCTCCATAAATCAAGGCCTGTGTGTTTATATTTACATTTAAATTGCTTTCCTTTGCCAAAGAATTCAAAGCTATTACCTTATGTAACATCAATGTAATTCCATGTCAGGGAGGCGCGAGGAGGTGAGGGGAGGGAGAGGCCTCGGAGGGTCACGGGACCCGGGCCTGTTTTCTGTCCAGGACAGGGGGAGGGGACAGAGCAGTGGCTTGTACCTTGCCAAGCCGCGTGCGTCTGCAGTCAAATTAACACACACACACACTCCCGTTTCCTTCATATTCAAACTTAACTGCGGGCACATTAAGTATTTTTTAATAAAATTATTTATTTAAAGAAGTCTCCAAATAAAAGCTCCTGAAGGTCCAGCCGCAGGAGCCCGAGTGGTGTGGGCACGAGCCGCCGTCCAGGAGCGAGAACGCTGCCTGTGGCGGGCAGCACCAAGGCGGCCGCAGGCCGAGTTCTGTGATCACTGCTCACCGCACTCTGCACAGAAGCTCCCCCCAAACGAAGAAAAAGGAACCGCCCAGAACTGTCAGCAATTTCCCCCCAGGATACAGCTCAGAAGTCAGTGGCCTCGGACCCGGGACTGTTCGCACTGAGCTTCTCAAGGTGCCCGGTCGTTGCCTTTCGTGCCCTCAAGTGGTGCCTCACTCAGGGAGGGCCCCCAGGACTTGAGGAAAGGGTCCCAGGGACCAGCTGCCCCTGAAAGTCGGCCGTCCCCGCAGGCAGCCACGTCTGCATCGAGAACCAGGAGGGAGTGAGGGGCGCTGTGCCAGGTCGAAAACGCCACGAGTAAGATCCAGGCGACGACAAAGTCCACTCTCCCCCGAAAGGACCGGGATGGGCAGTGGGTGAGAAGAGAGCCCGCACCCACTTCCCAGTGCTGCCAGGGTCCTAGGTGCAGACCCAGTCAGACGTAAGGAGAAGCGACCCTGGCCAGACTTTCCCGGTGGGTGTCCTGGACCAAGACCCTCCCCTTTGCATCCGAAGGGCCACTACCCAATGCATGCTGCCTAAGATACCGGCTTTTCTTCCTCTTCTGAGAGGCAGCCCTCCCAAACACACCCGTCCTTCCTGAGACTCGCTGGGCGGGATGCGTGTGGACCCACCCCGTCTGGAGCCCGGCTGCTGGGAGGACTCCCTGCTGCAGCATCTTAGGTCCTGCCTTGGGGGCTCTGCACCCCCGTTTTCCTCTTGCCTATGAAGAGGGGGGAAACGACCGGCAGGATGACAAGCTTGCCTGCTGGCAGAGAACCCAGAGGAGTGGGGAAGTGGGAGGTCGGAGGAAGGGAGGCTCGGTGCCCGGGGATGTGGATGGCGGGTGGATCCCGTCCAGCCGTCATCAGAGCTCCAGGTCCACCCCCTGTTGTCAAGGAGCTCTCAGGGGCCGCCCTGAAACACTGGGTGCCGGCCCCGACACAGAAGCAGACACACACCTGTGCACAGAAAGAACGCACCCCCCTCCCACTAACGTTCTGCTGCCTCCCCTTCCAATGACGTGCAGAGAGGGTTCAGCTCCACGGCTCTGCGGGAGCATCACATGAAAGGAACCTGACCCCGAGCCTCTGCTCCACACGGGGCCCCTGTCCTGGGTGTCACCTGGATGGGAGGGATAAGGCAAACCCGCCCCACAGCCGCGTATCCGCTGGGGCCGCACACTCACCGTTGACACAGGTCTCGGACGGTCTGCAAAGGCCGTCTTCCAGTAAGCAGCCTGGGAGGAAAAACAGAAAACAGAGCAAAGTCAGAGCTGCAGGTATCGCTGATACCTCGTCGGCCAGAGGCCGCAACGTCAGCCAGCTCCCCAGTCCCAAAGACACAGGCCTCTGCGCTTGGCTTTTCTGAGAGGATGCTGGGACATTCGGAAGCCGCACACACCCCTGGCTTGAGTCGGTGAGAGGACAGCTTCTCTCTCGGGAGGGCACTCGCACACAGCCTGTCCCTTCCGACGTCTGCCCTCGGGGACCTTCCGTGTGAGCAGCTGGGGTGTGAGGGGGGCACCTCTGCAGACCCCCCCTTGGCACAGCTGCCAGGGGCCAGACCCACGGGGCTCCGTCGGCACCACCGCAGGCCTTCTGCGCCACCGCCCACCGCACACGCACCTGGTGTGGACCACAGCCTGCTGGTGTTCCAGGGACAGAAAGAGGGGCAGAGGGAGGTCTCTGCGTGCTGTAAGGACAGACAGAATGCAGCGTGGGAGCGGCGGCAAACACGCTGGCCACAGTGGAGTTGCTGGGGTCGGCCGGAGAAGGTGGCCACTCTGCTGAGTCCTAGCACGTCTCGAGTGCAGAGAAAGGATGGGGCAAACCCGCCCGTGGGAGAGCCAGGCAGGCAGGCAGGCGAGGGTGAACAGCAGTGGGGGGCCCTCCACACTCAGAGGAGGGCCCACCCCAGGGCCCAGACACCATGTTCGCACCCACCGCCGTGAGGGCCCTGAGCCGCCAACGCCTGATGTTTGCGGAGCGCACTGTGCCTTTTGGCAACACCAAGAGCGTTCTCCTGCCAACGCACAAGTCCTCATTCCTATTATCCAACCGGCAAACCCCCGTCCACCCAGTAAGGATCAACTCAAAAGGCCTGTGGAAGCTCCCTGCAACTTGGAGAAACAAAGGTCCCATTTTCCTGAAACGTCGCTGCATGGAAAACAGCATTTCCTCTGTCGGTCTCGCTTCAACCTGTCCTCACCTCCTTCACCTGTGCCCCCAGCTCGGCCCCATCCTCCCTCCACACAGTCACTTCTCACTGGAGGACCGGCACTCCCAGCCCTGCAGGCGGCAGAGGAAAGGGCAAACAGCCAGATAGGGACGCTGCACAGCTGAGCGTTAGGGAGGTTGACTCCCATCTGGTTCCTCCAAAAGCAGTCACCCTGAGAAAGTCACTCGCTTGGCCAGTCTCAGCACTGGGAGCAGGAGCGTCAGGGCCAAGCCAGCGGACCTCGGTGACTCAGTGTGAGCCACCCAGGGGGCTGCGTCGCAGAAGTCCAGAGCTAACCCTTGTCAGTGCCGCAGGACCCAGAGACGGGGCTCCCTCCTGTTTAGAATTCTGTCCGTCACAAAGAAATGGCAGTGGACAGGCTGAGAGAAAAAGCAGCGGGAAAGCCTTATTCCCTTTCCATCCTGTTTCCATTGGGGTGACAATCCGACGTGCCGGGAACAAGGTTTGCATCACAATTAACTCTTGACTCTCAACGGTGGAACAGGGGCCGTTATCGGTACCCCATCCGGTCCATTCCAGGGGACGGGCGAAGGCTGCTCAGAAAGACCCACGCCCGCGGTGCTTCCGTTCATTTACCACCAGAGCTGGAGGTGTGCAGTTCCCCACGCCCCGCAACATGCTAATTGCTGCTAATCTGTGTTGTTCTTTGCTCTAAAATCAGGAAAGGCCATATTTCATTTTAAACATCAGCCACCCACTAACAGTAATGATGACCATAAATCACGGAGAGAAAGAAAAAGACATTGAGACACTCGGCTCTGCCCTGGGCTCAGACTCGGACACACTTTCTTCCCCAAGCGGGCCCCGCTCTCCCTCCCTCCTCGCAGACCAGCTTCAGAACACACGTGCACACCCGCGGACACACGCAGACACTCGCAGACACTCGCAGATACACACAGACACACACTGAACCCTTTCTGTTCCAATTCCGCTTCCCCCTCATTTCCTCCGAGCACTGAGCAGCATCTTGTCACCATCTTGGCGTCTCTTTCTTTCCCGTTGTGAAGCGGAGACGGATCCAACTCTCCCGTGAGCAGCCAGGCCGGCTCTGCTTCTCACGCCCACCACCCCCCAGAGGCGTTTAGGAAGGGTTTCTTCTTCTGTGGTGGAAACGGTCGGTGTGAGTGGGTCCCTGCCGCCCTGGCTGGCTGGAAACTGCAGGCCCACACGTACTGAGTACCTGCCCCTGGTCCCTCCCACTCCCAGGGTGTCCCCTCCAGGGCAATGCCGCTGCAGAAGGGAAGGTGGCCTAAAAACCGAGGGACCTAGCCCACCCTGCCCCACCACCCATGTCCTCCTCACCCTCCTGGCCCACTCTGCTCACCTGACAAAGGGACTGGGGGAACTCCCTCCCCTCACCTCGGGGTGTTTGCAGAGGCCCGAGACTGATGCAAACGCACACTGACATAACAGAGAGGTTTGGACCGGACAACAATGCAAGAAAGAAATCCACGTGAAATGAATCCTCTCACCAAAAAACCCAACAGTTTTTGTCTCAGACAGGCCACGTGAACAGAAGCGGTGGTTCTGGATCTTCTACAAAGCAACTGGAAGGTTCTCAGAAACCAAGAGCATCCTCACCTAATTTTCTCAGAAGCGAGAGTCAATAATGCTACTAAATCAAGAAGAGTTTAGTGTTGTGGACAGATAAAGCTAGAACAGAACCAGCAGCACACGGATTGTATGGTCCATGTTAATAACATGTTACCCTTCTCCAGTGGCGATTTTCCACAAAAACTAAGTCCTCTCACACTTGGATTTTCTGTGACTTGACTGCTTTTCCTCTTTGAGTTCCCAGAGCAGCAAATAAGACGCCGTGAAATCCCCGATACGCTGCCCGGTCTCACTCCTGCGGTCACAGGGGAGCTGCCCGCTGCTGAACAGGTGACTGTGCACCTTCCGTGCACCACCTGGAGTCCGGGCAGCCCTGCCAGGCACGCACTCCCTTCCCACAGGGGAAACGGGCTCAGAAAGGTCGGTCATCTGCCCACAGTCCCCTCAAAGCCTGGCCTGTCTCTCCCAAAGCGTGCTCCCTGCTGCTGTCCAGGCCCTTCACACCTGGCTCCCCTGGGCACAGATGCAGGGGCACACACTAGCGCTTCCCGTGGTCGGGCTGAGCATCCAGACCCTCGGCCTACGGTCTCCATGCCTCCTTCCCACCCCCACCTGCACCTTCTGTGGGCAGGAGCAGATCTGGGGAAAGTAAGGCAGGTCCGGGCCATGACTCAGCCACTGATCACTGGGGCACGCACCCCTGCGGGCCTCTACCACAGGAAAGGAGGGTCACTAATGTCCTCAGAGAGCCCCCTGCACCTGCACACTCCTGCCCCTAAGGCGACAACCCTGGGATCCACCGGCCTGCCCTGCTTCAGCCGTGGGAGCCCCAGGAGCAGAGCCCCATCTGTCAGGAAAGTGGCAGGAGGCCATGCAGAGTGGGCAGCTGTCGATGCCCGGACTCAGGTGCCTTCACTGGTGCAGACGAAAGGAAGGTGGGGGCAAAGCCCCTGCCCTGAGGACCATCCTGTGAGCTCGTTACCAGGAGCACCGCCCTGGTGCAGCCAACCCGGGGCCCATCTCGGGGCAGAGGCCGAGGACCAGAGAACTGATGGAGCAGGGCCCGCCCAGCATCACCACGGGAGCCCAGGGTGGGCAGACGCCTTTTTGTTGCTGGTTTCGGGTTTTGGTCATGCGTCCTGATTTGGCACCTGGTTCGTTTGTTCTCTGCTAACTTGGGCCCCTCTCCCCTGGGAGTTGCCTCCTGGCTCTCAGACGGCTGGACTGCTGTGCTCTGGAAGCTGCAGACAGGACATGTGTGGGCACTTCACAGACGAAGGCGCATGTCCGAACCAGCTTTGGCGACCACGACCCATCAATGAGCAGACTGTCTACTCAGGGAAGGGGGTAAAGGCCTTCTGCAGACGGCCACAGGTGCCATGGGGGCTGCTGTGGTGGGTCCGAGGGCCCCCATCTCCTCCTCGGTGGGTGCCAGGCCAGCACGGACAGCTCTGGTGCCCCCAGAGTGGGCACAACACCCTCGGTCGGCTCCACCGACACCCCCCCAAGTGCCCCCTCACAGTCTTGTTCCTCCTGCTAGGCCTTCCCTGGAGCATGAGTGGTGCCCTGGAAATTGAGTGATTTAACACTAGGAAACCACTCCTTGATTTGCAAGTATCGGGACCTGAATGAGAGACCTTCCAAGGCCCCGTTCTCAAAGGGGAGGGGCCCGGACCTCAGCAAGAATGTTCTCCTGGTTCACTCCCTTCCTTTCCTTGGAGAAGGGGCATTAACCACAGGTGTCACCTACGAGACACTGCTAATCCTCAGATCCACCCTCATTACCTGATGGTTCCCCTCCTGGGGCAGAGCACTGCTCAGGTGCACAGGGAGGTGCTGTCCCCTGTCCTGGGCTCGAGCCTGGTGACCTGGTACCCTTCCTGGAGTGGATGGAGGTCCAGGGACGTGGCCCCTCCAGAGACCAGGGGGCAGGGCCTAGGGGGGTGTCACTCCAACCCTCCTAGGGGTCTGACAGCCCAATCTGTCTCCCACTGGTGTTGGCCACAGGGACACAGAAGCAATTCTAAACTAGGTGGAAGCCGGTTTCACAGAGGCCTGTAAAGCCCAGCTGACGTGAGCTGGCACCTGACAGCGTGAACCAGAACAACACCTGGAGCCACGTCAGAGATGCTGTCACCTGGACAGCTGGACCCAGGGCCCAGGCCAGCACCTGCTATCATTAGGAAGCAGATAAGTGTCTTCTTCAAAACCTGAAGGCCACCCACCACACTCACTCTATTCCCTGGGCCGAGCATGTGGGGAACCTCCTTCTCACATGCTACATGCACACCAGCAAGCACCCTGCATGCCTGAGTCATGTGAGTGCCGAGTGGGTCTCTGGAAATATACTCAGCTCCTCACAACTGCTTCTAATAAGGTGTTTATGCCACAACACCATCCAGCTCCTGTGCAGGGGATGTAACAGACTTCATAGCTTAAAAAATATTAGCCCTTGATGGTGTGGCTCAGTGGGTTGAGCGCCAGCCTGCAAACCAAAGGGTCACTGGTTTAGTTCCCAGTCAGGGCACATGCCTAGGCTGCAGGCCAGGTCACTAGTGGGGGGCACACGAGAGGCAACCATACATTGTTGTTTTCTTCCCTCTCTCCCTCCCTTCCCCTCTCTCTGGAAAATATATAAATAAAATCTTTTAAAATACATATTAGACAAAGTTAAATAATATAAACCTTAACTTCCCCTTGGTGCCCAGCTAACTACCAGCTCACGGCCCCCCAACCCACTGACCCCCACACCCATGGCCACTTCCTGCTGGTGATTTTGTGCATCTGCTCTGCCTCCTCTGAAGCTTAGAAAAAAACAACTGCACTGAACTCCATGAGCCCTGGTCACCACACGTCACGCAGGCCTTTGTAACGGAGACTGGCCAGCAGTGATAGCTCCTTGTCAACTGGGTTTAGATGCCGGGACTGCCAACACAGTGGCTGTCACTGAAGCCCTACATCTCTCTGTCTCCCTAGTGGAAACTCTAAAGGTCACACAACCTGAGGTTCTGGGAATTACACTATGTTCTTTTCCAGGAGCTGCATTAGCAAAGAAAGGGGAGGTGTGAGATTTGAAGAGATGTTCTTTTTTAGAGTCACCTTCATTTTTAATATTCTGAGTGAGGAGGCAGAGGGGCCGGCTCTGCCTCGTGGTAGGTGCTCGGCCTTGGCAAAGCAAAGTGCCACGTTACCTGGGCTCTTCACACGGCTACAGTGCGAGCACAGACCCACACCACGGCAAGTCCCCCGCCCTGTGGTGGTCCTCAATGTTTCTATCAGCCCAGAAGCAACGCTGCCCTGAGACAGGGCAGGGTGTCCAGGCAGGGGCAGAGCCACTCATGCATTCAGGTGCCCCTTGTCTTGGAATGAGACTCTGAAAAGCAAGTAAAAGGTGGAAGAGCCTCACCCCAGAGGTGGGGTTGCGTCTGCGGACTGTGGTTTCACAGGAGCTGGAGCAACCCCCAAAACTGATGCTCACACCCCCTTCTCCAGGGTGACCTGTGCTGTGGGGTCAGAACATTCTCTTTCCCTCACCCAAGATATCATTCTAAAGCTGTGATCAGCAACTCCAAAGACAAAAGGGAAAGGGAGGGCGGGAGGGAGAGAGTGGAGAGAAGAAGGCTGCTTGCTCCGCCCCTCGGAGCAGGTCCCCCGGCACAGTCCTGTCTACCCTGCGAGCTGCCCCTGTCCCCACAAGGGGTGCCCGCAGAAAGAGCTGAGAGAGGCTGGCAGAAGCACACCCTCCGCGGCGTGTCCATCACGCTTCTCCGCCCACAGAAGGGGCTGGGCAGGCCCCAATGTGCGCGAGCCCTTCTCCTTCTCCGGGTGTGGGAGGGAATTCTAATCAAGTGGCTGAGGTCCCTGAGGCCCGCAGCCCGCAGTACGGGTGACGTCAACCCTTGTCCTACACTCCTGCCTCTCCTCTTCCCCGGTCATTAAACAAGGGGCTCTGTTAGGGACACACTGCCCACCCCATGCAGCCCCTTCACCCCGCTCACCTTGTCAGTCCTGCCCCAGACACACCCAGGCATGACTCAGGGACAGCACCCACCTGGCCACGAAAACCCCTAGCCCAGCACCCCTCACTCTCAAACACTGGAACCGGAGACATTTGGAGGGAAAATAGGCTGTTATTACCTTTCCACTTTATCCTGTGTGGGTTACAAAGTCTGCTCTTCACAGTGGCTTGGACAGAGAAAACATTATCATGCATGCAGACACTGGCCCCAGGGACAACACCACCACGCACACTGGCAACCTGTCGCAGAGGGACCTCTGTCTGACAAGTCATCAGGCAGCTCGGGAGATCACAGGGACGGGTGGGCTCTGACAGGCAGTGCCGGCCGGCCCTCCCAGAGCCCCCGGGGCTGCAGCTCCCGAAGCAGGAGACCTCCCTGTGTACCACGAAACCCCGGCGGCAGGCCTGACCCCACGCTGTCCAGGCCCGGGGACCACAGTCTGAGTGGGCCTTCAGCTCCTTTCTTGGGCCGGAGACGGACAGCCGGCAGATCACACAGCCGGAGGGTCGTCGGGACGCAGCCTGCTCCCTCCAGGTCTGACGCGTTTCCCCTGCAGCTACTATGAGCTGGGTGCTGCCTTAGACTCCGGGCACCGTGTGGACTGAACAGAGGCCGAGGCAAAGAAGGGACGAAAACGCACGGGTCGTGAACGGAGACAGGAGAGCGCAGGCAGTGAAGCCAGGTAGCAGGGCAGGAGTGGGGCAGGGGTGGAGGGGGCCCCCTAGATGATTCTGGAAAGTTCAGTCCAGGCGGGCTGCAGGTCCATGTTCGTGGGTATTCAGCCTCAGAGGAAGGAGATGGCCTTGCGGCCCAAGGACCAGCCAGCAGCCGGGCTCTGAGCCCAAACCCAGCCAGGACCAGAGTGGAGCTCGCCGAGTGCGCATTCCCCAGGACACCGCTGCAGGGATGTCAGCTTCCCAGGAGGACCGAGAGCTGATCTCGCGACAAACCGACATCCGTCCATCTGCCCCACTGCGGGCTTCCCAGGTTCCGCCCACGACACAACTTTGGGCGAAGGCTGCCGCTGAGTTCTGTGCAGCGGTGTGGCCCCAGGCTCAGCGCCCTCCCTGACTCGCCTCATTCCCAGATACGGCCGAAGACCCACGAACAAGGGCAAGCAGCGCCACACAGGTCACGGGAGACAACGCCAGGCCCTCCCCAGACCTCTCTCCCCGCGTCCTTGCTCCGCTGGCTCTGTCCCGTTGGTGGGACACGTACCACCGTGACATCTGTGTTCAGTGGGGGGTGAACACACCATAGCCCGTGACCCCCCTCTCCCCCCGCAGGGCCAGCGTCTCACACGCAGAGAGCCCTGCACCGCCCGGGGAGGGCCTCCGAGGGCTGGGCCCTCCGACCGGCGAGTCCTGCAAGGAGTTTCTAAAATAAGAAAAACCAAACTCACGTTGAGCAGCTTCCTGGATTCCAAGCTCTAAATGCTTATATTTGTTTAAACTCTCATAAGAATAAGTCATTGTTCTAGATTCTGGATATCTACCAGAATTCTGCATTTCGTGTGAATGGCACATGAGCTAGTTATGGGGACATTCCTGCTTTACCAGTTTAGTCGACTTGAACTAGGTGCATTGTGGGTGGCATTTTAACTGGCTCTTTATTTTTTGTGCTCAAAAATTTCCTGAAATAGAACAATATCTTCAAAAGAAGGATATTTTCTGAATTATTCTTTTGGGTTATGAAAGCATTCCTAAGCTTGTTTCCATGGTTACAAGGTTAAAGAAAACCTCTGGAAAAAAATATCTATGAGAAACCTTAAATGTCAGATTCTGAGGGTAAAATCAGACACTCTGCAGGAGAAAGAAGCGGAACCTCTGAGAACCCCCCACTACTAACATGTGCGAGCTTAAATTACAGCACACCCCAGGGAAGAACAGTGCCAAAAGCAAAAATAAAGTGAAGGAAACTGGTGAAACTTAGGACTGCTGAGAGAGGGAATGAGGTATGTATCGCAGAGCACAGCCTTCTGCAAACGTGTGCACTCGCTCCGGAGACGTGAGACTCGTGGACTCGAGGGGGCGGCCGTGCCGGGCCGACTGAGCTGTGGTCTCGTGAGAGAGGGGGACTGGTCACTGTCTCTCCACCATTCTTGACACACAGACCCCTTGGACCGTTGTAACGTCATCTCAGGACCCTCCCTAGGAGCCTTTGACTACTTTGTCATCTGCACGCAGCACAGCACAGCATGTCTCAAACTTTGGTGTGACTGTGAACTGACCAAGGTCCTGACAGAATGGGCAGGTTGATTTCTGGGGTAAAGACAAGGTTCTGCATTTCCAGTGAGAAGCAAGGGCATATAGCTCATAGAAATAATTTTAAGTTAAAAACCTGGATCAACATGTTTTAAAAAATTATCATAAAGTAAATTTTACAAACCCTTTACAATTCATGTTCTTGGATCCAAATTCTTTCTTATTCCAAATAACAAAGGACATGCCTTGCTCAAATCACTTCAAATTAGCCATGTGGGAAAAATCGCATGTCGGTTAATTTTTACAAGTGTATTAGTTTCAATTTTAAGACTAGATATATATTTAAATATACACTGCAATTTAATGAAGTTTAAAAAGCAAAACTGCTCCTATGGCTTGATGTTTAGAATTCTTACACTCTGACCTCCCCACAAAAATCAAATGGTTTATTTTGATACTTTTCTGCTTTTGTTTTTAAGCGCTAAGATAAGGAAGAATGTTCTCTCTGCTATCTGCAAGCACTTGTCCACAAATATTAATAACACATGTGGCAGGTTGTCTTCATCGCAACAATGAAAACTAATGAGATACAATTGTTACTACACTTCCCTTTAGCAGCCAGAGAGGCCAGACGGACATGTCACAGGAAGAATTTTATCAGAGAATGAGACAGGGAGATTTGAGGAAGAGTCTGGGGTGGTTTTGAAACAATTGTTTTAATCCTCCTCTTTTACTCGTCACATTTCAACCTCATTGTGCTCGTCCTAAGTAAGATCCACTGTGGATACAATTAAATGACCAAAGAGAAGAAACTCTTCAAAACTGTATCACAGTAAAAGTCAGCTCAGGAACCAGCAACGTCCACCTGGCAATAAAGTTCTGTATTATTCAGAAAGGGTTAGAGGTCAAATACAGTTGCAAAACTGTGAGCAGAGTTTTAACACGACTCCTCTCGGCAGGACTTCTCAGAACCTTTACTACCGCAAAGGGACGGGCTCTCTCCAAAAGCAGGGTCCTACAGACGACGACTGAAACGCAACCTTTTATCTCGTGGAACCTCACAGGGATACAGCAAACTAGACCTTAGAATTACACAAAAGATGAGTGTGACCTGCACACGTCCTCCTGCCTAGTAGTTCTCAGTCTTAAGCACCCAAAGGGCTATTAAAACACAGATTGCCAGACCCACTCCAGAGTTTCTGACTCAGCAGATGTGGGAAGAAGCCTGAGACTCTGCATTTCTCACGAGTCCCCGTGATGCTAGTGTTCCCAGAACCCCATCCCCAAGACGCTGGCCAGGCAGGTTTGCCACGTGTGCTCAGTAGGAGTCAGTGTGGTGAGATACTCTGGACCGAGGGCATGTGGAACATCGTACACCTGGATGTCCCTGTCATGGAAGGTCAAATGTATATTAGGTGCTGAGGATTCTGAGAGTCCTTCCTGTAGTGAATTTTACCGTTTGTTTAATCTGATTTTTTGCTATTTTCATGTTTTTTGCATCTTTGTGCATGCCCATGTAAACAACAGCCCACTTAGCCAGACTACACAGGGAAACCATCACTACTTCCTCCTGAAAAGAACTCTTTCCTTCATAATCTCTTCTGGTTTATTGAAGCAGCTCTCAGATCCTTTCCTGCCCTTGGTTACAAGCAAGCCAACAACATGCAGCTCCACGATATCTCACTATCTGAGAACGCTTTGCTCCTCTGAGTTCCAGCAGAGAACTTCAGAGTTCAGATGGCCCCTCACGTGGACTCCTTCCTCCAGGATGTGGTTAATGGATGAATGAAGTGTGAGAACAGTGTGTTTTTTCTGGGAATCCTCTTCCCAGACCCACGCCATCCAAGGGTGAGGCTTTGTTCTTGCAGATCTTCCTATCCCAAGCCTTGGAGGCAGGAATCCTGTAGAAGAACAGATTTGCTGAACACTGCTGGGTTTCTTGCCTCCAACAATGTAACACAGGACCCAGCGCCGGCACACTGGCCCCTCGTTTTATGGGTAAGAGGCACAGCTGTAAGCGTTGGAAAGATGACCAAAGTGACACCCAAGAAGAGGGTATCCTGAAGAGGCATCATTGCTGGGGAAGCCACCCAGCTGTGGCTCAGATCCCAGCCCAGACAGAAACATCACTTGTAACCGAGGAGGTAGCTTGTTCTGGGACAGCTCTGAATATGTTAAGGTTTTGTTTTATTGAGAATTGGTTTAGCTCCTGGAAGTTTCCCTAACTTCCACTGCACAGCCTTGCAACACTTGGCATGCCACAAAGCAAAGCTTCTCCCTCTTGAAATGAGATCACAAACCATGCGCTCTCAGTGCATGCATGTCCCTGTGCCCCCCGCCACCACTGGACAGCCCCTCAGATGTGTAAATCTGCTCTCCTTCAACTTAAATACATCCAGTCTTTCACAAGAGGTGGTTTCAAACCACGGCACCTAACCTCCCTGCTCTCAGCATGCTGTATCGTCTAGACCTGTGTTAAGATGCAGTGCCCACACCAGAATTAACCAGGGGGCTGCAGGAGTGATCCAGCCACTGCATGCAGGTCCCTCATCGCCCTGTTCTGATTTGCCTCTCCTGTGGCAAGGGCTGAGGGCCATCAAGCTGCCTAGGGTCAGAGAGAAGCCAACACCAGCAGCTTCCAGCACAAGAAGGGTCGGCTTTCTCAGGGGCAGGCGAACCCCAGCCACATGTTTTGTAAATAGTGTTATTGGAACACAGCTCGCCCATCTACCCACATCCCATCTATGGCCACTTCTGTCCTACAAGCTGAGTTCACTAGTTGTGACATAGATGGTAGGCATGAAAAGCCTCAGTTCTTTACAGAAAAACTCAGCAGACCTCGGCTTATTAGAAGGAGAGCAGGTTGCTCATAGGAACAGAAGGGAGTGAGAAATTTGCCTGGAAAAATGGGCAGGAAGCAGGTCAATGGGCTCGTGTCCCCAGCGTACCCTGACACCTGGACTCCACCGCCCAAGAGCACGCGGGCCATTCCTGGGTCCATCACGCCGCGGAGTTGGACCTCACGTTAGAACACGGCTGTTTTCTTCTCACAGCTGAGTCACAGCGGAGCCCTCCGGCCTGGACCACCCTGCACTGCTCCCATACCCACCTCTCGACCCCGAGAACAGGACTCGGTTGTCCCCACGGAAGGTCACATTTACATTTGCTCGCTGTCCAGCCTAAATCTTCCTGGTCCTCCTTGTGCAATTGCAGCTTCTCGCTACCCCTCCCAGCAGTGCATCCTGTGCAGACTTAATAAACGGATCCTTCTGTCTGAGCCTATGCCACAGGCACCTCCCCCCGGGGCTGGCTGGTGAGCCCCAGGCTCGGCAGAGCTGAGGAAGCAGGACAGGAGGTGGGCAGGGACAGAACCCCTCCTCTCTCCCACCAAGCCAGCCTTTCCCAGAATGGAAGCGTCCCTTGCTCACACGTCTCTGAAGATGAGCAAGCTGGGTGCCATGGCGATGAGAAAATTTTAAAAATAATAGCACTAAACACCAAAAAGTCTCCCTGGTGAATGGAAAGGGTGCTTGCTCAGGGGTAGAAGGTTCTAGATATTAGTCATGTGACTGTTGACAACTACATCTTCTGTCTGCACTTGTTTATTGGGGATTGTTCACATTTAAAAGCCCAAAAAGTTAATAAAATGCAGAAAATCACAAGGAATAAAAAATACCAGTTACCTCATCACCCAGAGATAACATCCCCATCCCTACTAATAGTTTGGTTTTCAGTCATTTTTCTTTGCATATTTAGAAGAATTGGAATCATACTATACATATATTTTTAAAACTTGCACTTTTTATTTACAATAGTTTGTAAACAATTCCATCTTTAATATTTCTCATCATCATGAATTGTAATCACTGCATAATAATTAATTCTAACATACACAGAATCTACTTAACCAATCCCCTCCTGAAGTCACTCTATATTTTTTCCAACTTTCCCCATTAAAAATAATAATGCTGTAGCCCTGGCTGGTATGGCTCAGTGGGTTGGGCATCATCCTATAAACTGAAAGGTCACTGGTTCAATTCCCAGTCAGGGCAAAGGCCTGGGTTTCAGTCCAGGTCCTGGGTTGGGGGCATGTGAAAGGCAATTGATCAATGTTTCTCTCCAACATTGATGTTTCTCCCTCTTTCTCCCACCCTCCCCCATCTCTAAGAATAATAAATAAATAAATAATGTTTAAAAATGTTTTTACAACAATGCTGTAGTTTCCCCCTCTCTTCCTCCCTTTTATCCTTTCTCTCAAATCAATAAAAAAAATAATAATGATACTGTAATCAGAAATCTTGATTTTAAGTTCTAGGGACTCTCTCTGGTTTTCCTCCTCTTACAATAAATTCCTATGGAAAGACTTTCAGATTTTTTTCTTTTTTATTGACTTTATTGGGGTGACATTGGTTAATAAAATTACATAGGTTTCATGTGCACCATTCTATGACACATCATCTGTATGTTGTGTTGTGGGTTGACTTTCAGATTTTTAGACTTTAGGAACATGGTCCCAAATTGCCTCTCACCAGCACAAAGTACGTGTGCCTTGCAAGCAGCTTCTTGACTGGACAAGGATTAAATGCTGCCCCTCCTGCTTTTGAAGGTCACTGGGAGAGTCCAAGGCCATGGCAGAGGCTGAGACACTACCTGAAGCACACAGGAGTCTCCCCCTCCTGTCGCTCAGGGACACTGTCCACCTCCTTCACAAGTCTGAACCACCAAAAATACTAAATAAATGAAATGCAGTAAGCCCTCCTGGCACCTCTGGCAGGATGAAGCCTTGGACAAGGGCAAAATTGGGCATCTTTAATGAGATTTTATACTTATTTTGAACCACCGGGATGGAGTAAAACTTTGCATTTATGCACCACGTAGAATTATCTCTGCTGCCCAGGTCGCCAGCTGACCCCCCTCTAGAAGTGTGATGTCTAATCACGTGCAGCGGACACTCAGGAATGTCCAAGTCATCTGTTTGGTTACAAGGGGCTCTCCACAGTCGCCTGAAGTTAGAAAAGCAAATAATTGAGAGAAAAAAAAATCCTGAGCTAAGAAACAAAAGCACATTCAGTTTGAATGGTCTGCCTCTGGCGTGGAGGGTTTCATCTCCAAGCTGGGCAGTGAGATGAGGGAGAGGAAGAGCAGAGAGTAGAGCTGAGGGGGGAGAAGCTGGGGAGAGGGAGGCACCCGGGTGACCTCGAAGCCTCCCAACCCGAGAGCCTCAACGACTTCGCCTGCAAGTGTGCACAAGGCATCACGGGTCCCAGTGAGACACTGCCTCACCCTGGCAGCCGGTGGCAGCCCCTGATCCAGCCCCTGCCTGTGCCTGCTCACGGGTCCGACACTGCATTAGCTCAACAGAGAAAGAGAGGGCAGATGCTCAGGTGGGTGGGTGTTGAGGGGCTGGAGGGATGTTCAGGAAGCAACATAGCACCGTGATGGGAAGGAAGTGTGAGCTCCAGAAGAGGTGGGGCGAGGGGGTGGATTTTGGAAGTAAGAACTGGAGCTGGGTGGGGACGAAGCTTCTAAAGGCACAAGGTGAGGAGGGGAGGAGAGGAGGAGGAGGAGGCAAGGGAGGAAAGCACGGAGAGGCTCACAGGCAGCTCCCCACGGCAGGGCAGAGCAGAGCAGAGCACATTTCCTGTCTGTGGCCACAGCCAGGGCTAGTTAACAACGTCTTTGGTGAGAGACCAGTGGGAGACTGCAGCAAATGCCCCCAGGTGTCTTCTTTCCTTGCCCATAGCTCTCTCATCCCAGCTGTTCGCTCCTGGGGGGCAGGCCCCGGTGACTCTCCAGAGCAGGAAGCAGGACAGCCATCAACACGCACGTCCTAAGGGTCCCCAAACACACTCATCGCCCCACAAGAGGTGCAGGGGAATCGTGGAGTCAATCTGTGGTGCAGTTCAGGCCAATCTCCTTTCTCTTCACCAGGGTTAAAAGGTCAAGGTAAAGCAGACCCAGAGTTCAGGCCAGTCACAGAAAGCATGATCAGAACAGTGTGTCTGTGTGGAAATGAACTCTCCAAATTTCCTTTCTTTCTTTCTGGTCTCCACGGCCTCATTTACATCTATATTATGGGTTCTGCTGACAATACACTACAGCAGAAGGCAAACTGCCAGCAAGCATCCAGGGGGCAGAGCCAACCACATGAACAGCATGCACTGAGAAGGTGGGAAGCCCAGTCCTTCGTCTGAGGTTGACAGGTTGGCAGGTTGGCCTGCGGCCTGGGGTGGCCACACGTGCAGAGAACTGAAGGTGACACAGAGCAGACTTGTCTGCAGGTCAGCACCAGAGACGAGGGTGCTGCACCCTCCTCTCTGCTCCACGCCAAGCGGAGTGCTGTGAGCAGGTAGGTGCATCTTACCTTGCAGTTTCACTCAGCAAGCACTTATTCAAGGCCTTTTACAGGCCTTACACTATAAATAAAAACGAAGACCACTGAAATAGAGTATTCCATTCCCCAGAAGCACAAAGGAAAGAGCACTTGTAAATCCTCAGTGATGATAACCTACAAGTGTTATTTCAGGGCCTCCAGTTCCAAAAGTTTCAAGAACATGCTGGTAAAGTTGTTTGGTTTGGTGCTCAGGGGTGTTTCTCTGGGCCCAGTTCTCTCAGGAAGCCTATGTCGCTTCCCCCTCTTGGAGAAATGAACAGGGCGGCTGGGAGCTTAGGAAGGAATGGAGACTGTGTGACATGTGGGGGTGGGGAGAGGCCACTCCAAGTAACCGGAAATGAGGAGGCCTGCAACACCAGAGGCAACAGGAACGGCATGTCAGCCCTGCATTCTGGTTGAGAGTCGTTCCCGAGAAGCTGGGACCAACAACTCTGACACAGAGACGCGTGAGGACGGAAATGGAGCAAGTAAGCACACGGACAGGCAGTGGCAAGAGCCGATTCCCCCCACTGTAGCAGGCAGTTACGGATTTAACGGGGGGCGACCAGAATGATGCGCACAGAGCCGGACTAGAATCAGAGTAAGAACATGTGCTGAGCTGAGCTCAGATGCAGATGGTTACAGGCAGAAACACTGTAATGTACATATTCAGGTGCTAGCATGCACACCTGGGTCTCTTTGCTCTCACAGCAGGGCTCTAGAAGCCATGACACCCCTAGCAGTGAGCACACCTGGAGCTCAGATCTTGGTTTCTAATACCATTCTCAAATCAAAGGAACTAGGAGTCCTTGGAGAACTGGCTAGTTCTAAGAATGGGGCAAGAAATGCACCTTGCAGTGTCGGAAAGTAAGGAAGTACTACAAAAAAATTCCCATAGTGCTGGGGGTATTCAGAGGCAAGCCAACTGGAAGAGCTCCCAAGGGCCAAAGCTGGAATTTTTTGAACAACAACAACAACAACAACAAAACACAGTATTGGATTATAGCCCAAAGTATACAAGAACTTATTGAATAAATAAACAAAGAGATGAATTTCCTGTGCAGAAGAATTCCAAATAGTGTAGGTAGATGCTCCCACCCAAGGTGGCAAAGTGTAACTAACCATCCCCTCGATCTGGGCTGTGCACAGTGACTTCCCTCCAAAAAGGACGGCATGGAAGGAGGCGGGGGGAGAGTAACTTTACAGTAGAGGAAGCTGGCAAATACACCAGAGCCAGGAGATCAAGGTCAACTTCAGCGGAGATGAGTCACTTTGAGAGTGTGTGCCCTTGATGTGGTATGGTGAGAACGGCCTTTCCCTCTGTGGTTGTCCCCCCAAAACTCATAACCACAGTGTAATCCTGAGGAAAACAACAAGTCCAAGTGGAGGAGCATTTTACAAAATATCTGACAGACACTCCTCAAAAACGTCAGTCACCAAGAACACCTCTCACATGGGGAACAGCACAGGCCTGGAAGGGAGCTGTGACACGTGGAGGCAAACGGCCCCCAGCTTGCCAGCCTTCTGCCACGGCCAGCGGCAAAGATGAGAGCTGATGATACAGAACTTGGGCTCCATGACATCATCCTCCCGGGGCAATTTGGACGGAACTCCGTTTATGCCACTAGTCTTAGTCCCCAAACCGTCACACAGAGTGGCATCTCAGGCCGAACAGCACCTGGGGCCCTCACTGGACCCAAAAACTTACTGAGTGTAAGAGGCATTTCATACCTTGAGGCTCCTTGGCTTTCAAGTGGGAAGGGGGCAAGGGCATTAAGTGAAGCCCCTCAGCACTGGCATGGCTCTGCCAGCCCGGCCGCCCCGCCTGGGTGATATTTCAGAGTGATCTCAGCCAGGGCCATGGAATCCCTTCTCCATGCAGAAAATCATTTGTATTTTTCTTAAGAATTTGCAAATTTATGTGATATAAATTTGCTTGTGCCAATGTTAGTGCACCCTGGCACGCACCAGCTGTGTCATCAGAAACACAATGGAAACATCCAGGAGGGGCCAGAGGGAGCATGGGACCTGCAAATGGGCTACTGAGAGATATGTGGGGTCAGGACGTTGACCCTCACTGGGCCACACTGCACAGCAAACTGTGGGCTCTGTCTGCACCGAGTGCGAGGGATTATGGCTTTTGAGCCATACTCCACTCCTCCAGTCCTATTGTGTCCCCTCTTAGCAACACTCACGCAAGTGTGCCTCCTAACGTCACTCCAGTCCACTCACATTTCTCTTTTTACCGCCCAGCTGACACCGGTGGCTGCAAGCACTCCATGATAGAGGGGCAGGAAAGAGTCCCTGAGGCGTCCAGATATAAGCCTGAGCCCAGGGCGCATGTGGTGGCTGCTGCACTCGGTGGCTGCTCCCCTGGCTTTGGGAAGGACTGCCAGCCCGGGGCCCCCACCCTCCCAGAGGAACAGGCAGGCACTGGCACGGACTCCGGCAAAGCGGGGTCGGCTATGGGTGAGCGGAAACTGACATTTCACAACCAACCTCCTGGAAAGCAGCAGATAAAAATAAACTCTCCTGACCCAGAGGTGCACAGCCTCAGGAAAGAATAAAACTGATGAGCCATTAAAATATCATCTTTGGAGAAACAACTTAAGAAATCTGTATTACATGGAAGCAGTCTTAAAGCAGCATCCTTGATCCCACCACACTGCCGCCCCGCTCTGATGGGTAAATAAAGGAATACGATTCAGGCAGTGGCACATTTTACTTCACTTTTATACAAATATGTGCCTGCTCATCTACATGTCAACAACCAACACCATCCCACTTCCTCCAGAATCACCCGGAAGCTTGGACTCACCTTACAAACCTGCTGCCTACATATTTACCTGGGTGTGAACAGCCCAGGTGTTCAGGGCTGTTGTTCACCTATGAGAACACAGAAGGCAAAAGCTCAGTTCTCCCATTTCACCAAGAACATAAACATGTTTATCTGTTCTGAGAACAGGCTTGTGCTGCACTGAACACGGTGCGCAAACAGCAAGGTCAGGAGGGAAAAAGACATGCGTTCCTCCACAGCTGGACCTCTGAGCTGACAAAAGCTCCTCAGAGCGGGGGTGGCCACAGGCAGCAGACGCCTCAGGGCCGGCTGGCACCTGCTCGATGCCCACACACCCCTGGTGAGGGGCTCCCAGCTCACCGGGCAGGGCCTGCGTCCCCACCCTCCAGCCAAATCGAATCTCTCTGTCAGCCCGAGACCCCACTGGACTCCAGCAATGTGTCCCAGAGCTGCCTCTTGGGAAGAAACCCGTGCCTCTGGAACCCAGGCAGAGCCCCTGGACCCCTGTGGTTTCCTAGGAGAACCCGGGACGGCAACAGGGCTGCCAGAGCGTTTGGGCAGCGTGCCTGGCTGTCGGCGAGACAATCGGTGCTACTTCATGGCAGGACGGGAGGGAGCTGTGCCTGGCGTCTGGCTCATCCGACAGCCTCCACCGAAGGCCCTGGTTGGGCTCATGTTACCACCAAATCACTTGTTTCCAGGTTTGATTTTTAAAAGGGGAAAAAAGAGCATATATAAGTTAAAAATAAGAAAGACAAAAACAAAGTCATTCTTGTAAACTTCATAAACCTATGATATGATGTGGTGAGAAGAAGACTGTGGAATGTGGCACAATTTTTAAAAAAATAAATGAATACTCTCTTCAGACACACCAAAGCAGACTTCAGCACTTTAACTTGTCCCTGATACAACCTGAACATGTGTGCGTTCAATCTGCACAAGGAGCAGTTTCCACCTGAAAACTCGGTCATGCCAGGTGTACACTCCCGCACCTGAGGAGCCCCGGGGACCTCTGAGCACCCCGAGTCTGGGTGCCTTCTTCTCGCCAATTCTCCACCCCTCTGTGGGTGTCATCCTAGAGCCAAGCTGAAGTATTACCTTAAAGTAAAACAGATTTGGGGAGAAAAACGCTAGGAACAGAAGGTACGTGGGTTCTCCAGCCCTCTGGGACCCTGCAGGCTCTAAGAGACAAGCAGCTAATGGCACGTGCCACTGTTAGCTATTTCCCACCACAATGTAAGCTTGGAGTTTTCATTACTCACAAAATAAACTGGTTTTTGAATTGCCTGAAATTCTCGGGCTGTGGAAGGTGGCCCGAGAACCACCCAGCTCGTCCTCTAGTAAATCCATAATTAAAATCATGTTCATCAACCTCCATGCACCTTCTGCAGGGGGCAGCACCAAGATCCAGCCAGGCATTTGCCTGGAGTGAGCATTTCATTGTCCCTAGTAGGTCAAGAATGAGGTGCCCAGGGGACCCTCCGCACGTGAGATCCCCCTTGGCCTGCAGACGACAGGAACATCCTGGAGACAATGGTCCAAGGGGGATGGCCCTTGGCTCCCTGCCATCAGCAACATGGCCCAACTGAGAGCGGGACATGGGAGCCAAGACCTGTCAGCCACGGGCCAGGGCTGGGTGGCCTCTGTCCACTTGTAGAGGTGCTGCAAGTAATTGTCAGGGTTTCCCTGTGGCACGACAAAGTTGTTTCCACAGCCCGAGGCCCCCCACTCCTAGGGCCAGCCAGGGCTCACAGGGGTTTGAGCCATGGGGAAGGAAAGCCCTTAGCTGTGATGGGAACCGTTTTGTCCACCACAGGGCATCTGTTTACCAAGCACTGCAGTGTGTCCTGATGGGGCCTCCACAGAAAGGTTCAGGGAGTTCCTCTTGAGACAGGGACACTGAGTGAGCATAACAAAAACACAGGCAATAACAGTAATGACAAACATCCCACCATCTACATCCCAGCTGCAACTCTGGAGGGCGCCTCCCCAGAGATGCCAGGAGGCTGTGTCCTTACCCATTGCCCAGGAATTTCGTGCCCGTCGTGGGGTCATAACCGCCTGGCGTCCCTTCTGAGAGGTAGTTCCGCCATCCTGCCCCTCACTCCCGTAGTGCCTCCTGAGAACTCCTCCTGCTCCCCACTCCCGGTCTCCAGTGAAGGACAGTCGCTGCTCAGCCTGTCCACCGTGGCCCTTCCTGGGGCACACTGCTCTGCCAAGTCAGCCCTTGCCTTGCAGGCCAAAGCTAAGTCACTGCCTAACGTCCCCGGTCACCCTCCCTAGGGAATGTTTTTCTCAATTGCGCCGTAAATTCTCTGAGTACAAGACATTCTTCACGGTTCCAGGCAGCTGGTCAACAAAGACAAGCTGCAAGACCCACAGCACAACACATTTGCTCCCCCTGCTCTGCCCGGCAGGGAGGAAGTGCACGGCAGGGGAGAGAGCAGGTGAGGCCCAGAGGGCTCTGCCTCGAGGACTTAGTACGGAAAGAAAGAGCATCCATGTGGAGCAGAGCTGAGCACCCACCCGGCACCCTTGTGATCTCCTCCAATCCCTGGCCAGCCCCAAAGCTGCTCTCCTTCCCGCATTGTCACCAGAAAGACTTCCCCACTGGGAAGGCCAGGTCCCTGGGTTTCCTTTCCTACGGCTCTTACTCGTGTAATCTAAGTGAGTGTTTAAGCTCCACGTTATCCTGCAGCAAAGACATACCACGTTCCTTCCACATTCTTGTCAAAGAGGAAAAAGAGCAGCTTTGGTCTCTGATACTCTTGGCAACACAGTACAGTGGGGAGCCTGAGGCTTTGCACTAAACACACCTGATTCAAATCCCTGCTCCAGCCCGTGCAGCTGTGAGAACATGGGCAAGTTACGTACACGGAGTCTTGATCGTCCTTCCCGTGAAGTGGGGATTGGACAGCACCTGCCTCCTGGGATCCAGAGGGAGACCGGAGATGTGCCTGGCTTCTATGCTGTGGCCTCTCTCCCCACATGTCACTGCGCCTGAATCTTACCCTCTGCAGCCGAACTGTCAAATGCACATTGAAAGGAGAGGAACCAGAGGAGCAACTGGGGCTTCCCTGGGGATCAGATTATGGCATAGATGACTCCTCGGGGCATTTGGATGGTTATTTATTCAAAACATATGAAAACAGTCATTAGACAACCATGAAAAAGAAGGCTTGGAAGGTTTTTTAATACTGGTAAGTTGCTTACACAATGCAAAATGAAAAGAGAAGGATACAGCTTATATGTTGAGCATGTCCTCACTCATGTTTTTTTTAATCAAGTATTCAAAAAAGACTGGAAAGAAATACAACAAATCTTCGTATAGCAGCTATACTTGGTGGTTGGTTGTCTCTTCCTCATTCTTTGGAATGTATACCTTTCCCACCCTGAGCCTATGTTCTTTGTATATCAGAAAATACTTCAAAAATAAGTAATGTAAGGAAAGTAAGATTTGGCTGACATCTAAAAGGTTAGGACCTTCTAAAACAACTACACACCCTACCGGCCCCCAATCAAGTTTTGTTGTCATTGTTGGTGACGCAATGGCCAAAATTTCATTGATCCACCCAAAATTAAAATAATGAAGAAATTTGAGAACATGAAAACTAAAATAAAAACATCTGAGATGGTCTTTCAGATTTGCTGGAAGTCTTCACCACAGCTCAGAGTCCAGACAGGGCTGGTGAGCATAGGCATGGTCAACTAAATGGAAGATTTGAGATCAGAGACTTTTGTTGGGTTCATAATGTTGCTGCCATTTTTCCAGAAAACAAAGAATTGGAAGAAACTTGGGTGACCTTTGCTCCGCACCGGGTTTGTGTCAGACCAGACTGGGCAGTCGACTCCTGAAGGACTTCCAGCTCCACCATCACTGAAGAAGGAACTTAGGAGAGAACTGAACAAATGTCCTGTCAGCCAGGGATGCAGTCAGATGGTGCGGTGGACAGCAGGTTTGTGTCCCTGAAAATTCACGTATTGAAGCCTTCACCCTGGGGGATGGTGTTAGGAGATGGAGCCTTTGGGAACTCATCAGTTTGTGGGGGTGGAGCCCTCATGATGAGGTCTGTGCCCTTCCTTGTAAGAGACCAGAGGGCTTGCTTCCTCCCTCTACACCACCTGAGGACACAGCAAGAAGGTGGCTGTCTGCAAGCTGGGGAGGGGGACTGGACACAGGGTGTATATGGGAGCTGTAGAACTGAGGGGTCTGTGTGGATGCTCCAGGTTGGCAGCAAGGAGCTACTAGCATATGAGCCCCCAGAACATGAAAGGACTCAGTCACACAGTGAGACCCAGGGGACAGGGCCAGCTGGAACATCAGCACAGGGAGGGAGCCACAGACAGAAACCCCAGGGGTTCTCCCTCCTCCTCAGTGCCTGCCGGGTCCCACCACCAGTGGACCAGGGGCCGGGTAACAGGATGCACACACTGGCGTTAGCACGAGCAGGATGGGAGAACAGACAGAGAACACAGGCCTCGTCTCGCCCGCAAAGCAACAAGGGGCTCGGGGCTCTTCTGCCCAACTCTGTTTCTTGCAAAGAAATGTGAGTGTCAGGCTCTATTGCCCTTGTATTGCCAGTTCACCTTGCCAGCACTCTCAGCTTAGCTCTTATTTAGCTTTCTGATAAATGACTATCTCTACTGTTTTCTTAATGAATGTTCCTTTCCTTATAATATTTGCTAGATCCATTTTGATCTCATACATTTAATTAGTTTTTTTAGTCAAATTCTAGCAGGGGAACTGCTTTTAAAAATGCCAAAAAACCATCATTTTTATAGCTGGTGAGAGAAAATATGAGTTTTGCTTATAATTTATTTATTCCAGCTTTAGAAGCAAACTGGCTTCCCCAGCACTGCAATGGGTAAACCGCCGTGGGGACTGCATGCTCGCCATGGGGTGGCAGAGAAGTTGCTTTGGACAGCGGCTGAAAACACACAGCGTAGGCAGCTCTAGAATCAGTGTTAATATTTTAGGGAGCCCTGTGCAAGCTGCTTTCTGTGCGTGCTTCACAAAGCACACAGCCAGGTCTGTGAACTGCATCTCGTTTTGAAACTGTTTCCAAGACTCTTCTTTTGTTTACCAGATAATTGAGAACACAATTATAAACATTTATTTTCAGTGGTTTCCCTCCTAGCAACTTGTCTCATTGCTGGGCTGAAGTCAGCCTGTGGAAACCCACTAATGGACAATCTCAAATCTGTGTCTAATTGTTTCATGTGTTTGCATTACCAATTAGGGTATAATTGCAAGTTTCCCGAGAACAAGCACAGTGTTCCATGTTTTATGATTCTAGCAGCTTCTAGGTGTCTAACACGATTCGCACATATCTGTTTCAATTAATAGATGTGATTGATTTTGTAGATGTGACGGTTTGACTGGATGAGGATGCTCCTTCAGTCCTGGGTCCAGGGCACACCCATCTGTCTGTCAGCCTGTCTCTGCAGAGCCCATCTCCGTCTGTCTGTCTGTATCATCTGCCCAGAGCACCTGGGCAAGCTCACTGCTGAGCCATCCGCTGGATAAGATCCGGCTTTGAGTTTGGCTGGTTGGGACCAGGCCCAGGTGTAGCTGCTGCATCACAGCCACTCTGTGTCCTCCGTGGTCTGAGAATGCTCACGGGCCAGGCTGTACCGTCACCTTGCCCCAGCTGGCATGGTGCCTGCCTTCTGTCTGTGTCTTCACTGGTCCCAAGACTCAGTCCTCCTTACTGTTGCCTGCTGTCTCCCTGCGGAGGCCCTTGCATGCCTGAGTCAATGACATCACCCATACACAGAACACCCATCGGCTGGTGTTCTGACTAGAAAAGCAGCTGCGAGCCAAAAGTGCCTGGGGCCGAGATGCTGTTTGCAGAGTGGGCCTCAGTGGGGAAGGAGGAGCCCCAGCTGTGTCCCTCCTTCATCCAGGAGTGGGAGGGCTTGTGCCATGGTCTACCCTTACCCTCAGGAGGGCCAGCAACCGCAGCACTCAGAACATCTGAGCATCACCATGCATCGCCTGGAACAGAGGTGGCCCCTGAACTCTGGCACTTTGGAGCAGGACGTGATCATCTCGGACCTCCTTCTCCCAGGCACACTGAGGACTCAAACTCCTACCTGCCACTGACGGCTCCTCCACCCTTCAGTCCCATGAGTTTTCCCTTCAGTTTGGAAAAACCAAGCAAGTGTTCCAGGCTCAAATCTATCCAGAGTGTCACACATTCAGTTTTGGTCACCTGACGTCTGGTGACAACACGTCCCGTTCATCAGTGTTCACTGAGTTCCAACCACAAGAATGCTTTCCATTAATGGCCTTATGTAATGCCCCCAACAACCTGCAGGACAGAAATCCCTATCTTACAGAGGAGGAAAACTGAAGCCCAGAGAGGCTAAGTGATCTACCTGAAGCTGCACAGCCAGTACTTGATGCTGGGATTCAAACCCAGGTCGGATCCTGATCCTGTGGCCATAAAATACCTAAGTAATTGCTACTGTCAGAGTGCCTGGCACTCCAGGTACTTCTTACCTCAGTTTTTCTGCCTCTCCTCTTGAAGGTACAGTGTAAGTTTTTTGTTATAAGTGTCAAAGTGACATGCCCTGGCCGCTTGGGGCCCAGCTGAAATCTACTGCACAGAGCGGTGGCCAGAGCTGTCATCCTTCTGAGAACTCTGGGGAGTTACTCTAGTGGGTAACTGCCCAGTCCTGCTCCAGACACTGCCACCCGAGGCTTGGAGAGCTCTGCTCTCGGCGTCCGTCTGTCCTGGGCCTGAGTGCCACTCCCACAGACAGAGGCATCGGGCCCCCAGCCAGGTGAGCAGACGCACAGAACAGCATCACGACGGAAAACCTGCCTTGGTTCCCAGGAGTAAACACTCAGGTTCCATGGCCATCTGGCTGCCATTTCATGAGTTCTGTGCAAAATCTGGCTCTAATTCTACCAAGCCGTGAGCATTAGTTAATTCTTTTGCAGTTTGGCTAGGTGAATAGCAGAAAATCAAAATACTTGCTAAAGCTTGCTACAGCTGAGAATCAGAAAGGGGCTGTGGGGCTCATAGGAGTGTGAAAGGGGAAGGGCCACCAACTTGGGGGAGAGACAGCAAAGCCCATTCGTGTGCAGGGAGGGCACTTGCATGAACTTGGGTGACTGAGAACTGCCGCTGAATTACGGCTGGTCCAACCAATCCATGAAGCAAAGCTGGCTAACCTACATCAGACCACAAATGTGCTGTATTAGAAGCACCCATTTACAAACCACAAATTAACATGCTGATAACTGACACTTATATATAGTTATCAAAGAGATCCCCAAGGAAGAACAGGAGACAAAAATGTGTCTGCCTAGCTTTAGTCACCATCTTTCAAAAAATAAAACTGGGTACGTTCTCTAGGTTTTCCACCCATGCCAAGAAACCAGCACCCTTATTTTTGTATTTCTTACTGATTTCTCACTCGTACATGGGACGTCAGAAAGCCATGCACAGACCGGCGGGGCAGGTGGTCTCCTGGCTCTGTGGCGTGTCGCCTGAGGGCGAGAGCAGACCGAAGCCCAGAGACAGGGCCCAGGCAACTGCTCCCAAGCTGTGGAGGGACGGCAGCCGTCAGACCTCCTGTCTGCCAGCACCACACGACCTCTGTCTGTCAGGAACCCTTCTCGCCTTTCTTCTTCTAATATTAGTTTTCCTTAGTTCGTCAAGTATTAAGGATGAAAACCTTTAAAATTATGTGGTATGCAATGCTGATACGTGTGGACGACCACTCTGTTGCTTTTCAGCCAACAGGTAACAGCTCAAGCAGGGAAGGCTGAGGCTTCATGAGGCTGCTCTCAGGCCTGGCCCCGGCACCCTGGCAGCCTGCAGCAGCCACGCGGGAAGGGGGTGGAGGAGCAGGCTGTCCTCTCATGGAGGGTTGTTTCACATAACCCTCTAAGGTCCACATGCCTCATATAGCTCAGGGTGCTTTTTTTTGTTTTGTTTTGTTTTCCCTTCTACAGTAACTAAAAATGCCTGGTATGTGGTGAAAAGACAGGATTGAGGGTAACTGCATCATCTAAAAATAAAAAAAATTTAACTCCTGCCAAGATGGTAGAACATTTGAAATGACAATTTTTGCACTTTGGGACTTGTAGACATAAATGTGATGGTGCTGTGTTATCCGAAACTGCATTTTGCTCACAAATGCTGAGCCCCACTCAGTGCCCAGCACGCACCAGAGGAAGGGGGCAGCCTCACGTGCCCCATCTGTCGGTGACTGCCGCAGGTTCATCAGACAGAAAGCACCTGGACTTCCTCCAGGGCAGGGCTTTGGTGTCCTTCACCTGATCCTCAGCTCGAACAGCCAATTTCACTTCCTCGCTAACAGCTTCCCGGTCCTCAGCCAAGAGCACAGTCAGGTGTGCGGACTGTCCCGGTGATTTATCTGGACCCTTTCTCTGCCAGGAGCACAGCTGTCTTCCCACCACGGGCACTCGTCATCCGCCGCAGCCCATGCCCCGGACTCTAGGCGCCCTCCCCAGCGCAGCCTACTGACTCCACTCCCACACCTGGAAGAGGCGGCTGTGGCCCCAGCTGGTGTTTTCTTTGGAATAAAGGGAAGACCAGTGGCTGCTTGAGCCTGGCACTTGAAGGGTAGGGCTGTGCAGAGATAGAAACTGGAGCTCCCTCTTCCCCACAAACCTGCCCAGAAAAATAACAAACCCCAGATGAGGAGATGCCCCAACCCCTCCACCAGCCCCTTCAAAGGTGCAGAGGCCCCCCATGTCCCCCATGCAGCTGTTTGCCAGGTAGCCCATTTCCTCCACAAACTTGGCCCTTGTCCATCTGCCAGAGCAAGAAGCCATTCTTTAAAAGAATATATTTATTTATTTTTAGAGAGAGAAGGGAGGGAGAAAGAGAGGGAGAGAAACAGCAATCAACTGCCTCTTGCACATACCCCAACTGGGACCTGAACCCACAATCCAGGCACTTGTCTTGATCTAGAATAGAACCGGTGACCTTTCATTTTGGAGGACAATGCTCAACTCACTGAGCCATAGTCAGGATGCAAGAAGCCTTCCTTATCATCCATCAGCTTTTTTAACTTACACTTAATTTTTAAATTTATCTGTCCATCCTTTAAAAAATTAATAGGAACAATTGAACTCCTCAAATTTCTGTAGTTAACTCTCTATTCAGCTGAGCAACATCGAGGGGCAGCCAGATAAATAAACATGAATGAAAGCATCCTGCTTCCTCTCTGGGTTTCTTCCCGTCACAGGGACCTTGCCAAGAGGATACTTCCAGAAGGCACACCAAGCAGGGGGTGCACATGGTTCCATTCAGCCTCTCCAGGCTCCTGCCAGCACACCAGTCAGCACCCAGTTGGAGCCACAGTGGTCCAAGGAGGCGGCAGGTGCAGCCACTGGCTGATTCCTTGTCAGGACACACGTAACTCGTGATGACCTCCCATTCCCACATAAGCCCCACTGCCAAGCAAACTTCCTGCACCACTTCTTCCTCTTTTCTACACCCTCCCCAGACAGATGTGATCACCCACAGCACTGCTTGCTGAACCTTTGAGCCAGCTCACAGAAGTGTAGATGCAAGTGAGACCCTGGAGTGGGGACATACGGGCCACGATTATGGAGAGAGTGACAAACTGCTGACACTCCGGCATCTTATCATGTCCCATTTTCCCATGTCCCATAGACTTTAAGACTCTCAGAGTTTACAAGATGTCATGTAGCAGTCATTTCTTGCAAAGGCTACAGACCAAACTCGGGGCAAACTTACTTGTACACCTGAGCCAGGTGAGCAGGGGACCATCTGCTGAAGGAGCAAGACCCTGGGGCTGGGCCTCACCCTCCACATGCTCACTCTGAGGCCGGTTTGTTCTCTTTAGAGCAACTGGGTGCATTTCCCCCATGAAGTTCTAGAAATTGTTTTTCACATGCCCAGGGCCTCTGCCCAGACACAGGAGTGTGTCCACTTTCTTGCAATGCTTCCTTTCACGTGTAATTTGACTTTTTCTTTTTGCTTTGGCTGCCAGGAAGCTCGGAGTTAACTTTGCTATTAAGACATAACTGTGTCACCTTTGTCAGTGAAACATTTACATTTTAATTGGAGCATCTGCATTGTCAAAATGGTTGACCTTAAGCAGCTGGTAACGGACCTCGAGTGACTCACAAGCTGAGCAATATGACAGTGATCATTTCAGCCCACCAAGTGCCTCCAGTATACAATCTGTCCTACCACATTCATTGTACTCACTCTTCCCAGCCCCACGGGGTAGCGCTGCGTGCCCCACGTTACATCCGAGGAAGCTGCGGCATCAGCCACGCACCCCTGCAGGAATCCCCATCCTGTCAAAGAGCCTCTCACCATCACCCCGTGACAGTCCCTCCAACAAACTGGAACCAGTCAGTAGTGTGCATAGAGACTCACGCCCAACCTGCCTCCTGTTTTAAGGGGACTTTCAGACATCAAATGAGCACAGTGACAAAAAAGGAGGATTGGGAACCTGGCTGTATCCTCCAGGGGCAGAGAAAGCAACAGGAGTCTCGGTCATTAAACAGTGTCACCCTCTGGGGTGAAAGTCCAAGGGTGAAAGGTACAGAGGTGTCGGCATCGATGTAACATAGAGAGTGCTTTCCGGGATCCTGACATTTCCTCCTGCCCTAGAGATGGGAAGTCCCTATGGCAGGAACTCAGACCACACCTTTGACCTTTTAGTAAATCACTGCCAGCAACACACAAATGCCTTTGGAGGCGCATCCAGCTAGCTGCCTTCCATGTGCCTGTCTGAAAGCAGCCTCTGTCCCTGAGTAATAAGAGATGAGTTATCTCTTTGGTGCTTGAAGGGCCAAGTCAAGAGGAATGACCTTGGGTAGGAGCTCCAGCCACTGGCCCCAACCACAGGGCCTGTTGCCCCAGTGGCAGCAGCCAGGAGGGGGGAGGGCTTGAAAAGGGCTCTCGTGTGTCTTCTAAGACCGTGACCCCCATCATCATACTGCACTCCCCAGGGTCCCCACCATGGGTGCAGTGTCGGGACCAAGGAGGGTCATTGCTGGCTGGGCTGGAAGGTAAACAAGGCGTCTCTTGTGGCTTCGTCCAGGCAAAGGCACAGGCTGGAACTCTGTGGCATTGCCATCATGCCTGCTCTCTGTGCCTGAGGGCCCCTTCACCCCACTCGCCACACACCAGCATGGGGTGTCCAACCCAGGAACTCAGGGAAGGTCAACTCTTCTTGCCACTGATTTCCTTTTGCTTACTTTTCTGGGAGACCAGAGCCCCTCAGAGAGGCTTCCGTGATCTCTGAATGGGTCCCTGACAATGGCCAGGGACCCATCCTATCAAGCCACCCAAGCGGTCAGCCAGACTCGGGCCCAGTGGGCATGGAGTGAAGGAGGGATGCTGGGACAACCTGTGGCTGCATGAGTGCACCCTGGGCTTCAGCAGCACCCGGACGAGAGAGGCCAAGAGCCACCCAGGACACCCAGGCCGGTCCCTGCTGTGGCGCCCCTGGAGTCGGCGTCTGGTCCCTGCATAGAAATTGAGTTTAGAATCGTGTGTGCACTCGGAAAGCAGAGACACAAAACAGAACACTTGTTCCTCCTTCCCCAGGAGATTTCTCTCTGTGGATCCAATTCCTCCGTAAATAATGCAAGGGCGGTGGATTCGCAAAGGCCAACAGATCTATAGACTCCCAGAGAAGGAAACCCAGAGGGCACAAAACAGGAGTCTGGTGTCAGTTACCACAACAGCATTGAGCCAAATCCGAGACCGGGAGCAGCCAGGCAGCCACTTCCCTGCCAGCCCCACAGGCAGGCCCCGCGTGGGTGCGCACTGTGCAGGCTGGGAGGAAGGCCCGCCACCCTCACCCACATCAGCGTAGAGCACACAGGTACCAAGGGATTCTGACGACAGCACAGCCGCAGGATGGGGGTTAAAAATGAACAAAATTAGGTGCCTGCACATGGTCCTCGGGTTCCAGGAGGCTGCCCTCATTGCACCCTAGACATGGGCTGTTCCCTGCTCCAGCCCCTGTGGGCCCCAGGGACCCCCAAAAGGCTCCTCTGTCACTGGCTGACCCAGATTCCAGACCCCACCCCAACCAGCTTGGCCACTGAGGCTCCAATGTCATCCTGAGGAAGCCGTCCAACCGACACATGAAGGCATAGCCCCTGGAAAGTGCCACTGTCATCCACACCCTCCGTGGAAACTCCTGAAGACGCAGTGGTGGGCTGAGAGCAGCTGTCTCCACGGGCAGTGCAGACAGACCCTCCTGACCCCTCTACACACAGACCCACCTCGCTCATGGACACTGCTACTCTCACCCACGTGGGGGGAGGAGGAGAGGGAGGACACGGCACCCCCAATATTGGCTGCTTCTGAGGCTGAGCCCGGAGCGCACCCCTTAGTTAAACACACCCCCTCTCAAACTACAGGAAACAGAATTCCGGATAATCCACAAACGTGCTGCTGGGTAAGGACAGAGTCAGATTCAGACAGAGGACCCAGGCCACCGTCACCCTGAGCCCCAGGACACAGAGGTCCGGACCTGACTCAGCCAAGTCGGAGCGTTACCAGGAGTCAGTGCACATGGGCTCCTCATTCGGAGCCACTGAAGCCAGGAGAAGGGCACCGGCAGGGAGACCCTGTGGACAGAGGCAGCCCCTGAACTTGGGAGGGATGAATTTAGCACAGACAAGACGCAGGACAACGAAACCCGGCGGGTCAGGAAAATTGGGCTCCTTGAGAGTAGGGACTGCATCTTCCGTCTTTGACATCCAGATACCCAGGCATGCAGGAAGGGGAGTCACAAATGTGGGGTTTCAGAGGTAATTCCGGTCTTCTTCTCGACCCTGCTTTTCTTCCCTTCCCGCAAAACCTCTGAGGGTCTTGTATCAGCTGAGAATTAGGGACCTCGGCCAACTCCTCACTCCCCAGGCTCTGTTCCAGCCCCACCAGCCACAATGGGGGTGGGGTCTCCACTGAGCACGCAGCCTCAGAATGCCAGGCTCGGCCCTGGGATTACGCCAGACCTCCTGGAGGTGCTCCAGTGGCCATGACTGAGACAGCATTCCCGTAAGAATAGTACCTTTCTTCTGGTCAGCTGCTCCAGCCCAGGCAGGCAGCCGGAGTGGTCAGCCAGCTCAGGGGGACAGCCCAAACCCCAGCAAGTGTGGTCGCACCCCTAGGTCCTGTGTGGCTTCCAGCAAGCACCTGCTTTCTCTGGGCTTTGTTCCTGGGATGCCTCTTCTTGTCAATAAAATGCTAAATAAAACATTGGATTCTTTGAAGCTCTGTGACAGATGTGGTCTTGGAGCAAGGTGAACCAAACCACGGGACCTATCCCTGAAATGCGGGGTTCACCCATCACCCAATCCGTTGGCAAAGCGTGGCCTGCTTCTCTCCCGCTTTATAAACACACTGTCTCTAGGCCTTGAAGGGACTCCTGTGGTCTGTGGGAGCACCTTCTTCCCAAGGGAAGCCGACACCCCCACCCGAGTGGCAGGGAGTGGGCACAGGTCAGCCCTGTCGGGCCTGGCAAAATCACGAATAGCACCGCTTTTCCTCCCAGAAGCGTCCAGATTGGACAGACAAATTGCCTGGCGACAGCACCAACCAAGCATGAGAACTGCTCCTGCCCCTGGTCGGCTTTGGGACCTGGTACTTGAGCCCCAGATAGGCCCCTGCTTGCTCACCTGTGAAACACTAAAGGCATCAAACAATTTCGCTGAGGAGGCACGCGGCCCAGCTGCCCCATCCTGACAGCAACCCCGAGGAAGCCCTGCAGGACTGCGTGGGCACAGTCACCCACCACCTGCAGGGACAGTGGTAGCAAAGGACACACAAGGAGAATCCTGAGGAGTCGCCACCCTGTTGATGGAGAACAGGACTTAGGAGGAAGCTCAGAGGACCAGTCAGGTGGGAGAGGGTCTAACTCTGCGGGGGCTCCTGGGTCCTCCTCCACACCCTGTCCCATCCACAGGTTGGCACCAGCTCTTCCATGGTGCTCAGACAGGTGGTGAAGCCTTGAGGGGCAGGACTTCGATTATGTGAAATTAATGTTCCTGACGCCCACAGCCCCACCTTGCTCCCCTTGCCGACCTGCAAAGCTCTCTCTGAGCTTATTCCTTCACCTGTAGAAACAGGCACCACAGGTACTCCCCTCTTAGGACATGCCTTGCCATCACCATGGTGACCACCAACCTCTGATGGACATGCTTGGGAAGGCATTCCTCCATCTAAACCTGAGAGTGACCTTAGGATGCAGGACATCCACTTGCCTCACCTTCAGGTAGGAAGCCACCATGTTCGGCCACGGAGGACACAGCTCTTCATGTGGAGCTCGTGGAGAACAGAAACCAACAACACAAACTTTGTCATCCTGGAAGTCAGAGCCAAAAGTAACCTGATTGGCCAAAAAAATAAATGGAAACTTCATTTGAACGTCCTTAGAAGTCAGCTACCTGACTCTGCCTCCTCCCACAGGGCAAGTAACCCTGAATCTGCCCGCAAGAGAGCGACCCACCTGCTGTGCCCACAGGTGTGACAATGGATTCATGAATTCATGAATTAACTCGGGGCCTGTGGTCCATCCATGCCAGGAAAGCTCCTTGGTTCAGGGGCTAAACTGTCTGCATGGGGGCAGCTCTCCAGAAACCCAGGGCCAGGCCTGGGAGCCCTGGGCTCTCATTTTACCAAACTCCTCACCCTTGTAAACTTGACCACATGAATAAATCTCAAAAATTCAGAAAGATTAAGTGGATCAGGGCATTTGTTAAACATTCCCATAGTTCCTGGAAGCCAGAACTTCCCAGCAGTTCTGGAAGTAACAACCCAACAATCTGATTAACACTTAGGGTTTTTTTCTAACTTACTGACTTGCAGCACCTACCACTATAGGAAAGCACATGGTCCCAGGTGTGCCTCCGACAGCTCCTGGGGGAGGGGCTCCCAGCAAGGCCCTTCTCTTGTAACTCGGGAAAACGTCCACTCCGGCTGACTATGGGCAACCTCCAATACCTGCACATTTTCTTCAAATGCAAGAGACTTTAAAGACTAAATAGTCTTACACATGCACCAACACACTTGCACACATACCAGCAGGCTACCTCATTTTTTCCTTTGAATGCGAGCTGAAATTTTTCCCTTTTCCCCAATGGGGGGTTTATAGCTTAGCCCCTCAGCGTCATGCTGATTCAGACCCTGCTTTTAAGTAGGGCCCCAGAAATGCAGGGCCAAGGGTCTGAACCTGAGTCAGAATTTGCATTTTAAGAAGCCCTCCTGCCCTGTCCTGACTCAATCACATCTTGGTTGGAGAATCCCTGTAACAGACAAGAGTTTCTCATGGGCAGACAGCCCCAGGACAAGCACGCTGCTCCTGAAATCCCATCAGCTTCCTGCTGGGACACATGGCTGGAATTCCACAGGCTGGACGACCGTGGTCACTGAGAGAGTTGCTCTGGAGAGCCCCTTCAGACATTTCCACAAGGGCGAGACCCCCTCCCTCCCTGGTACCGAGTGGATCAGCACCAAGGCCAGCAAACAAGTGTCCTCCAAGCTCTAAAGATAGCCAGTACAGGTCTTCTGAGTTGGGGAGAGGGGCAGACAGCCCCACTGAGATGTGGTCGGGGAATCAGCAGCAACCGCAGTAGCAAATAAAAGTCAAGTCAATGCAGAGATGCCCAGAGCCTGTCTGCATTAAACACCACCCCTCCACCTCCTACAAATAAAGTTGGCGTTGAGTTAAAGTTCCCTATTATTAATAGTCCATTTAGCACTTAAAAGCACACCACTGATCCTCACATGAACACCCTGCACACTTGCTCGGGAGGCCTGAAGAAGAGGAATGTGCTGAGCAATATACCATGAGAGCGAAGCTCTTCAATTACCACTGGCCTTAATAATTCATGCAGCGCGTCTCCTGTTGTACCGCCAGCCTCACAGCTACAGAGCTGCGAGCCTTGCAGCAGGCAGTGTGGGATCGATGCTGTGATGGATGCTGCCAGGGCCCGTGCCAAAACATAATGGGACCCAGCTCAACTGCTCACGTGTGGACAGAGGTGCATTAACTAAAGACCAATTTGAAGACATTAAAAGTCTGCTTTATACTGAGTCCAGGTCCTTCAAAGTCACAGACTGGGTCCCCATTACCCAGCATCAGCGCATGGCAGAGGCTGGTAGCTCAGGACTTCCCACAGCAAAGGCTCCCTGGGACAGAGAGCCCACCACCCAGGTGCAGATGCACTGCCAGCACGGCCAGACTATCATGCACGGAGAGCCCCGGCTGCCTCGTGCTGCCACAGGGACCTGAGAGCTGAAACCCCTGCCACCAAAGCAAGATGCAGACTCGCCAGTGAGGCCCTGGGGGAGGGGAGGGGCAGGGCAGCACCATGACTGATCGGCCAGCATTAACTAGTCACCAAAGTCTTTGGCTTGAAGTTTGACCCAAGAAGGATGGAATGAGATGGGCAGGGTACACCAGGAAGAACTGAAAGCATGACAAAATGCAAGTCTTATTCATACAGCAGTTTGCAAATTGGCCATGATGTTTCCTAACCTGAAGTCTGGGCGAGGCCTTGCCAGCACCCAGCTGGTGCAAGCTGGGAAACTGGCCTATAAAACCTTGGAAATGAGGCTTCATCACAACGAATACTTCCCCAAATGGAGCTAATCACACAGCATTCAGCTGTTCCCAGCAGCTCAGATAGGCATGCCGGATGTGGCCCGTCCCCAACACTGGGGCACCCTCGTCAGCACAGGCCCACACCCCTTCTGCAAATGGAGGTCTGAGGCCAGGGCAAGTGCTGCCTGACTCAGGCATAGGAAGGGCCCAGGCGCCCTAGGGGACTCTAGGCCCAGTGTCACCTTCTGTCCCCTTATCACTTAATAAACTCTGAAAACATGGTGAGCTCTTTGAAAAGATTCTTACTTTCTAAGGAATGCTCGTTTCTATTTACAGAATATATGTATGTATTCTACAACCTACCCATAGGGTCATTCTCCAGACGTGCATATTGATTATAGTGGTTAAGAACTCAAGTCCAGAAGCCCCAGCTCCTGAATGAGTCTACAGAACACGCATCGCAATCGTCACGATATCACCGGGCTGTCGTGAGCACCGAACAAGACAATATGGATACAGGGCTCAGAGCAGTGCCAGGCACACAGCCAATCCTGTGTATTATTAACCGAATCTCTGGAGGTTGTTCCACCCATTTTTTCATAGTTGCCAGCTTCTATGATATGAGTGCACTGATGCATTTAACCAGTGTCTTATCACAAAAAAGTTATTTCTAGCATTCTTACAAGACAAATGCAACAGTGAATATTCTTACACACACACCTTGCACATGTGTGCAAGAAGGTCATAGGGCAAATTCCTACTAAAGGCAGAGGTGAGCCCACTCCCACCAAGAGGCATGGGAGTGGGGCCACCCCCATCCTCATCAATCCCCCCAGTGCCCTAACCAGTTACCTCAGGACTCTACAAGGCCTGGAGACCAGACATGAATCTGAGTGTCACTCAGCACCAGGGTGGTACATTGGCAGGGAGCCAGACTCTGGTCCCCAGTCCCAATGCCGACCGTCCCCAAGAGCCCTAGGAGCACCTACTGGACCCCTCCTCCCCTCCACTGCATCCTCTGTCTCTGTCTGGACCTGGCACATGTTTGTTCACAGGGCAGGGGCGAGGCTGTCAGGTAAGGCCCAGAGAGACCAGCTTGTCCAGCAGGCCACCGATCCTTCAGCCCCAAAACAGCCCCTGTGGCCTAATTAGCCAGGAACATGGAGCAGAAAGGCAGCCTTGGTGGAGCAAACCCAAGAAGAATTGGGCCAAGGATAAGCAGGGGCCCACGTGGCCCCTCTGTGCACAGGCTTGCTTCTTAGTGGGATCTGCACTCAGGAGAAACTATAGGGACACCCTGTCCCTGGTGCTGCCTTTCCACAGATTCCGAGTGGCCCAGGGATGCAGACGCAGCTTGGAAAACCACACTGTGGGGAGCAAAGGAGGGGGAAGCAGGCAAGCATGAGGCTTCCCCTCCATAAAGCCCCAAGGTTCCCAGGATAAGGAGAGCCCACACTGCGCACAGGTCTGAGGGCAGGCCCTGAGTACACTTGCTGTGGAGGTTAACTTTCAGAGCACAGTTCATACAGGTGATGTTTGTGGCTACATGACACAGGCTGTCAGAACAGAGCTGAACAGGTAACTTTCAAATGCAGCCACATGGAGGGGGAGCTTTGCAGATGGACAAGACCCATCCCCCTTTCCACCCCATGCAGGGTCCACCTGCTCTGGCACCAAGTGGCTGTGCCCACAGAAGCACAGCTTCCCTTGGACTCAGTGCATGGACGGCCCCAAACTCAGGTCCCTCTTGAGTGGGATCTGGGGCCTCGGGACCAGACACATGGGTGTGGGGGTGGCGAGGATGCCACTCTGTCATGTCACAGTGCCTCACAGTGAACAGGAACAATCTGACGCAAGGCTCGCCGTGGCCATCCCACTACGGACGGGGAGGCTGGGGCGTGGAGGTGTAATGATTTCCCAGTCAGCACCCGAAGCCCATGCACCAGCCAGGGGGCTAGCCTTTGCGTCCAGTAGGTCCCTTTGTGAGCCGTTTTCCTGCCTCAGAACCCTCTCCCTGAGGTTAAAAGCAGCTGTGATGACTTTGCAGTGCAACCAAATTACTCTTTTGTCCACAGTTGTCAGAAGGTCTTATTAGCTCCAAGAACAGAACACCAGCCCTGGTTGGGTAGCTCAGCTGGTTAGAACATCCTGATGCACCAAGGTTCTAAGTTTGAGCCTCTGTCAGGACACATACCGTACAAAAAAAAACAAAACAGTGAATGCATGGATGGGTGGAACAACAAATCAATGTTTCTTTCTCTCTCTCCTCCTTCCTCTCTCTCTAAAAATCAATTTAAAATTTCTAAAAGAGAGAGAAAGAGACCAGCAGTGACGTCACAGACCCCCCTCCAAGCCCAAAACCCCATGGCCCACCTTCCCCGTGACCTTCAAAGGCATGGGGACCCTGGACCAGCTAAGCTGGACCCTTTCTGAGCTCTGGCTTTTCCACATTTAAATGTCTCCAAAGGAGAAAAAGCGTTTTCTTCATTTCTTCTGGAGGGGAAGAGGGTGAGAACAGTCCCAAATCCTTCTCAATGTACCTGCTGGTATCAAAGGTTATCCGACACCACTGTTTTTTACTTTTTTTAAGATTTCATTTATTTACTTTTAGAGAGAAGGGGGAAGGGAGGCGAGAAAGAGAGGGAGAGAAACACTGATGAGAGATTAGTTGCCTCTCGCATGCCCCAACCCGGAACCCAGCTAGCAACCCAGGCACGTGCCCTCACTGGGGATCAGTGAGGCAACCTTTCAGTTCACAGGCCAGTGCTCAGTCCCCTGAGCCATGCCAGCCAGGGTGACACCACTGTTTCTATGGTGGGTCTGTTAGCAAACAGTAAAACCGCAGAAATGATGAAAAATTAAAGGAAGCTAAATGGCTTCCATCCCACTGAATGAATGAATATATCTTGCTCTCCACTTCCCTGGGTGTTTATGGCATTTATTCAGATCTTTTCTAGGCCAGAAAATTCCTGAGCTCACGACAGGCTGTCCTGTCACTGTGACAAACAGGCTGAGGCCGGGCTGAGCCTGCGACTGTGTTTTCCACCCTCCACGCAGAATACATTAGATGTGACGCAGGCTGCATTTATTTTAGGAAGGCTCTTCATTATGGCGATGTGAAATGTCAAGGCTGAGCCTGGGTGGGCTCTCTGCAGACCTGCAGGCCCCTCATTATCTGACAAATGCACGAGTTCCTGCCGGGAGCCATGCGGGCTGGCCCAGCCCCCAAAGCAGGCCACCTAACATCCAAGTTAATTAACCGATCGGAAACACAGGAGGAAGGACGAGTATGGCAGGGACATGGCCTTCCAGGACTGAGACGAGAGGTGGGCACCACGCTGGGAGCAGTCAGACCGTGAGCAGTGGAGAAATGTCAGGAGCCCTTGGGGGACTCCAGCCCAGGATGCAGGCGCCATGCCCATCCTGGATGTGGGGACAGTGTGGTCGTCCTGGGTGCAGAAATGGCCAGTGTGCTGCTGGGACACCCATCACTGCCACTAAGATGTGCACAAAAGGGGGTGACTGTCATTTATTAAAAACATGTTCATAAACCTATGAACATGCGTACTTCAATTTTCTCATTTTATGTGGGGAAATTGGGGACCAGAGAAGTGGATGATTTGGACACTCATAATATGATAAAATTCCTTACATTTTTTCCCTGTTACTCCCAGATTGTAGCAACATTAAATGATTCTTTCTGGGGTCCTTGGTTTAGGGGAAAAAACAACTTTTAGACTAGATTTCTTTTCTCGAATTTACTTAAGAGACCTGCAGGGAAAGAAGGTCTTCAAATACTGGTGTCAATCATAGCCTGATTTATATTGCACAAAACTGTGAGATTTGCCACAAATCCTTTAAACAAATACTCCTGGAGCAGACCTCATTCACCTGCCACACTTCAGGGAAATAGTCCTTCACCATGACGACCATACCTAACTCTGCTGAGGGGTATATTTGGAAGTTGCTAAGAAAGCTCTCATCACAAGAAAAAAATGTTTTTTTCTTTCTTCTTCTTCTTTTTGTATCTATATAAGATGATGGATGTTAACTAAACTTATGTGGTAATAATTTCAAAATACATGTAAGTCAAGTCATTATGCTGTACAACTTAAACTTATACAGTGCTGTACGCCAATTGTATCTAAATAAAACTTTCAAAATATTTATTAAAGTAGTGCTTTCTATTTTTTTTAAATTTCACAGACTAGTAATCTTTTTTTTTAATTTGGGGGAACTTATACTAAAATGTTTATCTTTCCAATTAAAAAGCCTTAAAGAAAAATGTACCTGCCATCTGCTATTATAATCACTTCTTAAAAGAAAAAACCACTAACATCAAAAAAGGAAAGAATACAATCTCAGAATATCCAGGTAGCTCGGTGGGTTAGAGTGTTGTCCCAACACGCCAAGGCTGTGGGTTCCAACGCGGGTCAGGACACATGCAAGAAGCAACCAGTGAATGCATGAGCGAGTAGAACAAAAATGTTGATGTTTCTCTCTGCCTCACCCTTCCTCGTCCTCTCTAAAAAATTAATAAGCAAAAGTTTTTTAAAAACATTAAACTGAAGGGACTTAAATTTTTTAAAAAATCTTTCAAAGTGAATACATGTGGCCCGATGGAAGCCAGTCGCTGGTCATCCCTTCTGCGTTGAGGATGCCACGTCTGCTCTACCCTCACCAGGTTCAGGGCAGCGACCCACACTGGTCACTGCTGGGTGTGTGTCCCCCGAGGTGAGACACTGATCTTCAGGTTATAAATCAGGCTTTGTAAGGAAGTGTGGGCTGAATCCCATTCTCAGAACCGGATCGTCACTGAGTGACCTGGAAAGAAGTTGAGTTTGGGGCTCCACAGAGCTGGGAATCCCAGGTGCACCTGATCTGCTTCCCTGACACTGGAGGACCTAACTTGACCTTCCCCGCTGCCAGCTGGGTCAGAGATGCACACAGTGGACTGGTAAGCCGGAGCACACATGTATCCACCTAACCTCACTCACTGCCCACAGAGATGCTGATGCCCTGCCATTCCTATAAGAGAAATACAATCATCCGTCCAGGAGTGGAAGGGAAAGGCCATGCAGCATGAATGCATTTCCATTCTCCTGCTGGAGGAGTGGCCATCTCACCATCAAAACTCCACAGGACACAGTGGCCTCATCCCTCTGAAGATGCTCTGACCTTCCTGCTCACCAACAGTGGGGCCACCCTGCCACCCCTGCCTGCCTCTCGCCCTTTGTTCCCCTGGGCTTCTGAGTCCGCCCGCAGCAAGCATACACCCTCAGTCTGACATACATCCGTCCTCATCTACATCAGAAAATGCAGAGGGCCAGGCCGAGACTGGGGGTGGGGGGAGAGTGGTGAGCCCTGTGGCCAGGGATCAAGCAGCACCTGCTCCGAGTGATGTTTCCTTTGGGTTAGAAAGTGCAGCAAGCCCCATCTCAGGGCCTTCGCTCCACATGAACCAGGTCTCTCTGTCCCCCACCCCTCTTCAGGTCCCAGAACCCCTGCTCCTCTGCCAGGCCTACGTCGGGGCTGCTGCCCCCACCTGGAACCTCACATAGCAGAAGCATTCCCTGCCGCAGGGAACAGGGGAACACAGGGTACTCTGAGTCAAAACAGGAAACTCGACTCCAGCTGTCAGATCCCCCGCAAAATCAGGTGCTCTCAGCTGTGGGGGGACCTCACCCGGCCTGGACCGTGGGCCCCAGAGGGCTGGGATTGCCCACTGTCACAAACTAGTCTGTGCCGTCAGGACAAGACCGTTGAGCACTCACGCCCGCCCACACCGCCAAACGCGCCAAATCCAGACACGAGCCCTTCCTTCTCACCCTCGTTTCCTTTCCGCAAACACTTCACTTTCTGTTTTTCCTAGTGGTAATTTATGACCCAGCCCAGAGAAGAAGCCGGAGGTCATCAATTCCAAACACAAGGTGAGCAGAGCACAGAGCAGAGAAACAGATAACAACCTGGCAGGCCCTGAATTCATTGCCCCTTGGCAAGGGCTCGGGTCACCTTTTAGCTACTCCACGCTGGCATATGGAACACTTTACACGCTGGGGGGGTCGAGGTCAACTGTAGTTCGTGGCTAAGGAAACAATTCATAGCACAGAAGTTGAGATGCTTTTATATCTTTTTAGGGATTTATGGAAGAGCTTTCTTCTCTCACCCAAGCAACTGCGAAGTCACAGACACCATGAAGAAGAAGGAGGAGGAGGGGAGGAAGGCCAGAATGCAGGCCACGCCTTTCCAAATGCCCAAGGGTCTTGTGTGGCGAGTGTTGGAGCTAGACCTGCACTCAGTCCCCTGTTTCATTGCATTTTATCCTGACTATTGCAGGATGTGGGATTTTTTCTTTGCTTTTGCATGTTATTATTTTTTAATAAGGCCCATGCTTGTTGGCACATCTAATGAAAAGCATCTATTTCTTAAGGGTCCCAAAGGTAAAAGCCAAGTTCATTGGTGCCATTTCCATTTCCTGGCAAAAGTTAGGAAGCACAACAAAATAAATACCCATGGGATGAAAATATAGTACTTCCTCACCAAGGTCTTTTCACATAGATGAGCTTCCCAAACCAAGAACAGTGGATGTGGCATGGAAAATAGTTCTTTGCAGTTATTAAGTGAATTACCTTAATAAAATCCCATTACAGTATAAGTACTAGGAATGCACAAGAAAGAGAAAGGCCCTGGTGGGCCCTGGTGAGGCAGGGCAGGTTCTAGAAAGCAGGGAAGGTTCTAGAAGGCAGAAAGGGCTCTGGAGGCAGGAAGATTCTAGAAGACAGGGACGGTTCAAGAGGCAGGGAAGTTTCTGGAGACAGGGAGGGTTCTGGAAGCATGGAAGGAACTCAAAAGCAGAGACACTGTCTTGTTCATGCATACATGTCCAGTGCCTGGTACAGAAGTTGGAGCACAGTAGGCGCTTGGCCCATTGTCCTGACCACCTGGATGCTGTAATGCTGCTGCCTTCCTCCTGGAGATGGCTCTTGCTTCTGTCTGGTGTCCAAGGGCCTAAGGAGCCCGTCAGCCTTACTCAAACAGGATGAGATGTTCACCGTGGACCTCTGTCACCGCTGTCCTATCTCTGGTGGGCCATTTCTCCTACCATGGTTTGATATTCTAGAGGAACTAGTACAACAGTTGGAACATGGTAACAGTTACCCATACCTGGGTAGAATCTCTCAATGAGGCTTTAATTTTGGAATTAGTATCCGTTTCACATACAATCTTTGTGAGATGTTATTTTATGTAAGAGCAGCTCTAATGGTCTCAAACATTCTTTTTTTCCTTAGTGCTTCTCTTTAAATTTACCCTGCATATCTGTTTTTCTTTCAGAGTTCCTAAGGAAAACATTTAATCATTGAACAAGTACCATATATTCTTTAACAGTATCAGTTTAGATTGAACGTACCACTTTTCACATCACCAACAGACTTCTTAATTAATGTGCTGCTATGTCAGTAATGTAGTATACTTGTGCCCTGAAGTGAATTTGACATCCACACCACTCCCTCCAAATCTCTGGAGAATAAGAACATAAATATCCAAATTCTCAGCTCGATTGCACATTTGTATCTTACCAGAACAGCACTAAATCAAGAGGTTCTTTGAGAACTATGTCTTACTTCCCAAAGATACAACATACATATAAACAAGCAGAATCTAATTTCATTACTAAAGAGTGATATTCTTTTTGTCCTTTATACATGTTCCATAAGTTTTACTAACAAATTTTTCATCCCCAAACTGTTGATTTGATATGACCTTGGTCTGTTCTCCTGACATTTGCTTATCTTATGAATTCCATGTGCACCAGCAATGTAGCTCACACATTTTGGCTACTGGATGTGTATGTGGGTACTCATGTCCTATGATGAGGATAAATTAAAGTCCAAGGTTCATTATATGTTGGGAATAGACAACTACTGGGAGTTGTTACAGAGATTAGAAAATAAGTAGATCCCACTTCTTAGGGGACTAAACTAAGAATCTAATCTTTAGTCTGAAAAATATTTTTTTCCATTTAAAGAATGCTTCCTCCTTCTCAGACTTGAAGCATGAGAGACTCCTGTAAAAGAGTCTCTGTGTTTTCGTCAGCCTCACTGGGTGTGCATCCCTAAAGGACTTGCTTCTTGCCCCAAACAAGGCAAAAGCAAACAGGGGCCTTGGGCCTGCTGTGGCCACTGAAAAGTAGGTGTGTGCACAGAAATTTGTGTAGTGACCAGCAGGCTGGTATGGACTGGACACCGGGCCCTCCATAGAGAGACGCCACCAGGCTCCTGGCAGACAAGGAATTTCAGTCCAAAATGATTCTGCAAGAAATAAAAGTCTTTACATGATTTTGCTTCTGACATCATGGTTTCTCTGTTCAACTGAACTCTAACATGAAGCCTTTTTTCTGAAGCATATTCCAGGTCATAGGTGTGAATATTAGGGGCTGAGAAGGTGGAGTCCTCACTGGGAAAGCCCCAGGACATGTCCCCCACAGCCCGTGAGCTTCACATGGGACCCCCAACATCACTACCCCTCCCCACAGTCATCCCTGCAGGGTGTTCTCTGGGGAGGGATGTGCTGCTGCATGAGCCACACTTCACACCAACAGCAGCAGAATGAGAACACGGGAACATCAAAGCCAGAGGTCAGGGTAAGGGTGGATATATGCGCCCCTCAGCTCCTGACCCTGCCGGTTCCGCACAAATGGTCCAGGGTCCGCAGAACCCAAGGAACTTTACAAAAGCCAGGAGAGCAAAGAGGTGCTTCTCCTTGTCTTTCTTCCTCTAAGAGGAAGTCCTTTGAGAAGAAACGGGTGACCTATGGGGAGCAAAGGGTACTCAGTCCAGACCTCACAGCTGCCCCTTAGGGACCTGGCATACCCCAAGGAGGCCACAGGCACCTGGGATTCTCATGCATCCAAACCTGCCCACAAGAATTGTCCCTCCAACTGCAGCCCAGAGGGCTCACTTTGTGAGAACAGATTGGGGCCCACAGAGATGTGCAGACAAGCAGGAAGGGACAGAAGGCGCAGACTGTAGTGATGTCTGGACTCCAACGAGGTGCAACCTGGAGGGCAGAGCCCTTCCCTGCAGAGGGACTGGTCCTGTCAGGCCCACACACAGAGCCCCTGAGAATGAGTCCGGGACTCACAGCAAGAGAAGCTGAAGGAGTCAGCGAGAACTTCGGGGACCCTGACACACCAGTGTTACCAGCACAGGGAACTTTTCTGAGAGTGTGGTGGCACGCTGGTGTCCTCATGCCTCCCAAGTCCTGGGAGAGAGGCACAGAAAGTGGTGGGTGTGGAAGCCCCACATGGGGGTGGATGACGTCCCCCTGGCTCTGCCTTCACTCCACTCCACCAGAGGGTGCAGGGCTGGGAGTGGAGGGCACTGCTGGGGTGGTGGCCTGGCAGTGAGGCCGCGTGGTCTGCGTTCCCAGGTGGACAAGCAGGCCTCACTTGCAGCCAGTGCTGTGTGCGGTCCTTAATGCTTCCATATGAGGACGAAGTCCTCCCATCCCTGTCACCAAATATTTTTTGAGCCTTGGTGATGAAACAAAAATCCAGACACTCAAATACTGCACCACCCAGACGTGTCAGATACACACAAAAAAGTGCTCTGGTTTTCGCATTTATCAAATGCTACAAATGTTACGTGTTTTAAAAGAAAGTGATGAGTGTGTCTAACAAAGGGTATGTACTATCTCTTTTTATTACACTTTCCACTCAAGTGTGTAAGAATTTGCATGACTGTTAATTAAGTCCTATTTCTTTTATTTAAGGGCTTTTAGCTGTTCAGAAGGCTGATAAGAAATAAAGTCCAGACAGTGTTATCGCCCTTTATTATTCTCATTATTAAACATGATTGGCCTGCATCCTCATTGAGTGGGACTATTTTTAAAATACGCTTATTTAAAAAACATAAATGATGTTACTATTTAAAATCTAATGGTAATTCTTTTGAAAAAATCTCAATAGTAAATTTAGCCAAGACTTGGAGTCAGCAAAGTAACATTATTTGGAGCAATAACAATATTCCCGCCTGTCTGGCCATCGACCTCTGACATTAAATGCAGAAACCTGGAGTTTCTGGGAATAATAAATAGGACTCTCCCACCATCTCACACGATCCTTTCACAAACACCAAGAATTTGGCACTTTCTGTGCTGTGAATTCAGAGAGATTGTAGGTGAAGTCCTTTCATTTTTCTTGACTTCAATGAGTATAAATGCAAACTGTAGAGATTTCTGAAGTGGAAAGTCATTTAATCTGTGTTCTGGGCCCACACCCACTCACTCCCTACCACATTCTGGAGATCCCTGCAGTTTCTGGCTGTGCTGGAATCCTCTTTTTGTCTCTGGTGACTAATATTTCATAGCATCCAGGACTGAGCAACCTGGTGAAGCAGGGACAAGGCCCCAGGAGGGCCAGGTGCCAAAGACAGGCACCTGCCCCTCGGAGCTGAGCCTGTCTTTAATCACATCTTTTTCCACTCACACAGAACTTAATTCCAATGACATCTGGTGGTCCCAACCCTGACCTGTTTACAGGCAAAAACTGAGGAAGAGGTAGAAATCCTGATGGATGCTTCAGTAAAAGCCAGTGGAGGGCGACTCATGCTGCTTCCTCACCAGGTTCCACTGTCTGTAGCTACTGAGAAGCCACATCGTCCCTGGTACTCCTTGCCTGGTGTCATTCAAGTACGGCTACTTCAGAGAACGTGCAAATCGCTGAACCGTCGTCTTCCATCACAGGTCCTTTCAGCCAGATTAAAGCCACAATCCACATGGAAGAAGCCTTGGCCTCCCGTAGCCAATTTTATTGGCCGCTCTGTCCATTTGCAAGGTGACTGTATTTTGCTGTTGGAGCCAGACTTGACTTGTACCATTAATATAAAGTCCTTTCCCCTTGGGAAACCAGGTCAGCCTTTCTTCTAAAGATTCCTTCCACCAAACAAACCATTTCCAAACACATCCTTTGTACTGTATGTAGGACACAGCATCAGAAGCTGAAATGGGCTTTCAGAGGCACATGGTGACACATAATGCCCGTGTCACATGAGGGGAAGTTTCATGCCAGCACGTCTCATAAAAGAACAACAAGTGACTAAAATGAGCCTTCCTTTGCTTCTTTGACACTCTAAATGTCAAGCTTAAGTGGAACCAACTCTTAAAATTTTTCTTATGAAAGTAATCCCTCCTTCATCCCTTGCTTTGATGTGGGCTTTTGTTGTAACAAGTCTGGTATTGATATTAATACATTTTAAAAATCTGATGGAAATAAGCAAGTGGGGCTACATCAAACCAAAGTGTTTTACATAGTGAAGGAAAGCTTCAACAAAACAAAAAGACAGCCTACTGAATGGGAGAAGATATTCATGAATAAGACATCTGATAAAGAGTTAATAATCAAAATATATAAGGAACTCATACAACTAACACCGAAAAAAACTCTATTTAAAAATGGGCAGGGGGCATATAGATAGCCAACAGACATATGAAAAGATGCTCAACATCACTAATCATCAGAGAAATACAAATTAAAGCCACAATGACACTTCATCTCACACCTCTGAGAATGGCTATCACCAATAAATCAACAAATAACAAGTGTCAGTGAGGATGCAGAGAAAAGGGAACCCTGGTGCATTGTTGGTAGGATTGTGAATTACCTCAACCACTACAGAAATCAGCATGGGGATTGCTCATAAAATTAAAACTAAAGCTGCTATACAACCCAGGTATTCCACTCCTAGGTATTTACTTTAAAAAAACACTAAATCAAAAAGATACATGCATCCCTATGTTCACTGCAGCACTATTTACAATAGCCCAAATGTGAAAGCAACAGAGGTCCCCATCAACAGATGATTGGCCAAAGAAGGTGTGATACATGTGTGCAATGGAATATTACTCAGCCATAAAAAAGAATGGAATCTTTCGGTTCCCAGTCAGGGCACAGGCCTGGGTTGCGGACCAGGTCCCCAGGAGGGGGCGCTGGAGAGGCAACCACACGTTGATGTTTCTCTCCCTTCCCCTCGCTAGAATAATTTTTTAAAATAAAATCTTAGCATTTGCCACAATATCAATGGAGCTAGAGGGTATTTTGCCCAGTGAAATAAGTCAGAGAAAAACAAATGCCATAATATTTCATTTGTATTAGTATGTGGGATCTAAAAAAGCAAAACAGAAACAGAGCTCTAGAGGATGGAAGGTTGCTGCAGTGGTGGGGGGTGGAGGAATCTGATGGAAACCCAGGAGCATTCTGAGCTGGGTGTTTACAGACAGGTCAAGCTTCTACAGGGGCACCTGCTTTCCTGCCCCAAACAAGTTATCCTTTTCTGAACATCAAAATTCCCTCATAGAGACAAACCAGATAATCAAATCTGACACCCAGAACAAAACCCAACTTAGAAAAATTACCGCCCCCCAACTATGGTCAAAGAGCATTTTCAAAGGTTCTTGGAACAGGACCAAGGAGACTAGAGGTGCTGAAACTCCTTAGAGAAAGGCAGTTTGACAAGTGGAAATGGCCTCTGTCCCTATAATAGCAAGAGTCAGACTGCCCTGTTCTTGTGGAGAACCCTTCTGCTGGGACTCATATCCTATAGGGCCAACCCTTCCCCATCCCGAATCACCCACCAGAAAAGAAGGCAGACTCTGAAGGCCAGAGACCTGGGGCCCAATCTCAGCCCCAGGCTGAGCCTTTCCATCTGGGGAACTGAGATAGAAAGCTTCTCCTGTCAAGGCAGTTCTTGCGGGTCACATGTAACCACAAAGCTCCTGGGGTTGTGGGGCACTGGGAACCAGACAGGCTGTCACTACAGAGGGAGGGTGTGGGCAGTGCTGGGTGATGGGACTTTTGTCACCTGTCACCAGAATCCATACATAGATCGGTGCACAAAAAGAAAAAAATCATTTCACTGAATGATAATTTGCATTAAATTAAAAAGAGAAAGCTCCCCAGTCTGTTTCATAGCTGTTAGCTCATCCTCTCCCACCTGGTGCCCCTGAACCACCCCCAGGACCTGCGCACAGGCAGGGCATGTCCCTGCATTTTCTGAATCACAGTTAGTACGACTGGAGGAAACAGACAAAAACAAAGTAAGTCGAATACCCTCTAATCCACCTCCATACGGGACAGTTAACACCAAATAACCATCGCAAAACCCCGAATGGCTTCCTTATCTGTTCACATCACGCGCACAGCGATGTTTGGAAGACAGATGGGCTGTGTGTTTCACACATCAGCACCTCCGTCCAAAGTTCACTTCCATAGACCAGTGTTGGAGTCCCCCACTTATCCATAGGAGCAGACGAGCAAACAAAGAACTCACTTACTGTGTGAACATACGTGTTTCCAGGAGAACCACGCCCCTTCTCATTTCCTGCCCTGGATATTTATTTAAATAGTGGCTGTGGCAAAGCTGTTAGAGATAGCACAAATTAAGATAAAAATTTTCCTTCTTTCTTCAACAAACTGTTTCCACTCTGTTTCCAGGTAGCAGAAAATTGCTTCAATTATTTTGTGCTTCTCTGGTTTTCTGGCCTCCTATCAACCTAGATTTAAAAAAATAAGTCCAGCTGGGTCTACATTTACAAGGGTCAATTTAGACTAATGTGAAAACAGCTGCCAGGTGCTTTTCTGTGGTGCGGAGGGTCTCTGCCGTGAAGTCAGCTGTCTGCTTTCTCGGGAAATGGAACATCTTGTCAGAAGAGATAAGATAGGTTCTCAGTTAGCTGAGCCTCACTGGGCCGGCGACCACCTGGATACGTCTGGGTGAAAAACCCTTTCTGCACATTTCTTAAGCTTTTTTTTTCACCTTACCATATCAAACTATCAATATTTGCACCTCTCTGGGCAAATACCTGCCACCCAAGCCCAGGCCACATTTAGTCACAACCACCTTTTCACAAGAGAGTTTAACCCTCTGAGGTAATGCCCCAGCGGTCATGTTAACGGAGACCTTTCTTAAGGAGACCATGTGCAGTGACAGCTCAGCTAACACCATCTCTCCCAAAGTGGGTGAGTAATCACATTCATGAACCAGGCAATACTGCATGTAAAAAGAACACAACAAAATAAATTCAGAATTCAGAAACTATTGCACAGAACAATCAATGGTTGCCAAAGAATTCATCGAATCACACCCCTGAGGGTGAGGAGCCTTGGGCTGGCATCTCAGCCCAAACGGCAGGTTCGCCTGCTGCTCTTGCCCTTTTCCACGGGGACCCAACAGGTCCTCACATTCCACAGCGCACAGGAATTCCTGGAGCATGTGCCAGCGCAATGGGGCCCCGCGGAGGAAAGTAGACAGCAGACTTCCAAATTTAGCACACCCCCACACCTGCTCCTGGGCACCACTGAGGGTGATCTGGGCGACCAGGAGTGAAAACAGATGGGCTTTTAAAGCAGAGCTGCAAGATGCTGAGACTCAGCTCGGCTGGGCACAGAGCGGAGGCCATCTGAAAATCTGTTTTATTCCCCACACGTTCCCCCTGAGTCTGACACATTCAGCTGCCATCTCTGGACACAGGAGGCCACGACAGTCCCACCCGACAGTCCCACCCGATGCATCTGGTTTTGTGGGTGAGCCCATGTCGGGTGCTTCCCCTTCCTGAAGAAAGCCCAGGGTTTCCCATGAGCCCCAATCCTTCCGCACAGGAACATGAGCTCCTGAGGGCGAAGGAGGTGGAGAAGCGGGAGGAGACAACGGGCAGAGAAAGGTTCAGGCTTTGGGAAGGAAGCAGGGCGCTCACTTTGGGGGAGGGGCAGGCTGCTCTTTCCTCACAACCAGTAAGGAACAGCAAGGGCTGCAGACCCCAAGAAGCAAAGATGCATTTGTGCCTCTGTGGCAGGAAGGATGCTTCGATTTAAAAATAAACCATCACGCCATCTAGTTCACAAAGGAAGCCGACTGCTGCTCCTCCTCTCTCCTCAGCCCCGTGTGAGCTTGCTGGTGAATGAAAAATATGTGTGGGCAAATCAGGAGGCAAAAAACAAAGGAGGAAAATAAACACTCAGCCATCTTCAAAGACAGGCGCAGCGGTGAGGTCTGACTTTGGACTCTTCAAGCAAAATATGCACGAAAGGTTGAGTACCTAACCTTTGGCCAAGGAAAATTGCATCTCTTTAGCAAAAGGAGGAGGGTCCTGTGTGGCTGCCCTTGAAGGCAGGGCTGCCTGAGCAGGCTCACAAATGGGCCTCCCAGTAACCGAAGACCGGCTGAAAGACAAAGGGCTTACACTCACGTCAGATTTGTGGAAAAAGTACTGAGCACTAAACAAAAGGATGTCCTGAAATCTCGGAGAAAGGCAGAGGGAGGGAGCAAAGGCAAACCCAGGGATCGAAGGAAATGCAGAGAAGAAAAGTGCTCAATGGTTCCAGCTCTGACAATAGTGTCACAGATAACGGTACACTGTGTGCCATGAGGGAGGCTTTTGCACCAGAAATACACGGGCACATGGGTGGTGCAAGGGCAGGAAGCTAAAGTGATTAAAGGGGAAAGGGTGTCCTTGAAGAAAGGGAGAAACCGGGGCATCCCACCCACCGCCTTGGCATCAATAAGGAGCAAACACTTGGATCTCTGAGGCACCGTGTGCTCTGCAGGCCTCACCCTGGGGCTGAGTGCAAACGGCTAAATAAACAGGTTACAAGTGACATGGCTGGGGCCGGATCTAAGGTGCGTCTTCCACAGGCATCACTATTTGGAATGACAAAGTGGGTGTGACCGCGAGGGAACCAGATGCAGATGGCAGAGAGAGAGAGAGTCAGCCGCTCAGGCCTTTCCTGGGTGACCACGGCCCCCTGCACGTTCTGGAGACTGCGCTGGAATGCTGAGGACATGGCGGCAGCAGCCTGGGCGAGGGGCGCCGGGGGAGGGGTGCTGGTGGGCAGGGTGCGGGGAGCTCACACAGGTGGACGAGGCTGCCGGGCATCCGGCCCGGAGAGGGAAGACCACACTCGCCATCTGCAGAACGCAGGAGGTCGGCCCCATCCCCGCATCCCGGGGTCAGTCCTAAGGCCACCCGGGCCCCTGCCGTTGTCCACGTAAAGGCTGTGTCCCAGAGGCTCCTCCCTTGGGGCTCACAGCGAACTGAGGGAAGTGCACCCCTTTCAGTGACACGACTCAACGCTGCCTGCAGCCGGAATACCATCGCTGCATCCGGGGCAGTCCGGGGCAGTCCGCGGATCTCCTCTCTTCGCCGCGTCCATCCGTAGGGGGGCCGCCGCCCCCTCGGCCTCCTCTCTCCTCCCTCCTCTGGGGTGTCGCTGGGCGACCGCTAGGGACTGGCGGTCGCAGCGGACAGAGACGGGTCTAGGACCAGCGCCCTCGCCCGCAGAAGCGGCCCTCCCCGGGGCACTCAGCCCCGCGTCCCCCTGACCGGTGCGACCCGGCGGGAGGCGGCTGGGCAGCTGAGCAAACAGCTCGCGGGAGGCGACCGGCGCCGAAGGCTGGAGGGAACAGGCCGGCCGAGCCCCGGGGCCGGGGCGCGTCAGGCGCCGCGGAGGGAAGACGCCCCGGGCCCCCAGCCGGGCCCTGTGGCGACGGTGACCGGCGCGGGGTGGGGGGCGGACGCGGCCCCGCCGCCCGTCTACCTGAGGCGCGCGGACGCCCGAGAGCGGAGGCACAGCGCGCGCCGGTCCCCGGGTCCGGCCGGGGCCGGGGCGGGGACGGGCTGCCGGAGACCGGGAGGGGCGGCGGGCTCGGCCCCCGGCTGCAGCCGCGTGCGCACCGCCGGCTCCGGCGGGAGTGCCGGCCGAGGCCCCGCGGACCCGGGCCTCCCTGAGCCTCCGAGGGCAGCTGCTCGGCGGCAGGGCCCCCGGCCTCCGGGCTGACGTGGAGGCAGGAGGCCGTTCGCCGTGACAACGCAGCTGGGAGCCGGGCCGCCCGAGCTGCCGGGCGGCGGGTGACCGGCAGGGGCCCCGCGGCGTGCCCTCCCGCGTCGCCGCCGGCCCGGCCTGGATGCCCCCACCCCCCGTGCACGCGGCACGGACACGCGGGGCGCACCCACGCCCGTCAACAAGGGCAGGGACCCGGCGACCCGGGCGGGGACGAGGGCCGCTGCGGGAGAAACTGAGGCGGGGGCGACGCGTGGGACCCGCGGCCACGTCACTCACCCGGCGCACCCTCGAACCCCGTCTTCCCCCCGGCGCCCCTCCCCCACCCCATCTCCTCAGACACCCCTCCCCCTCACGCACTGGGGCGCCCCCTTCCCCATCCCCACTCCCTCAGGCGCCCCTCCTCCACTCCCATCTCCTCAGGCGCCCTCCCCCCTCGCATGGAGGCGCCCCTTCCCCGACCCCCCGTTTCCTCAGAAACCCCTCCCCCAACCCCTCATTCACAAACACCCGGCGCCCTCTTTCCCTCAGACACCCCTCCGCACCCCGTCCCCACTCACCGAGCAGCCCCGGGAGCGGCCGGGCGAGGGACGCGGGCGCGGCAGGCAGGAGCGGCGGCAGCAGAAGCGGCAGCAGAAGCAGCGGCGCGAGCGGTGGCCCCATGACGGCGGCGCTCAGTCCATGGCCGCCTCTCCTCCCCGCGCTCCGCGCCGCCGCGGCTTCAGCACCGGACAGCGCCGCCGGCCCCGCCCCCGACACGCCCCGCCGCCCCAGGCCCCGCCCCCGCCGCAAGTCCGCCCTCAAGCCCCGGCCCAGGCCCCGCCCCGACACGCCCCCCTGCTGCCAGTCGCCCTCAAGCCCCGCCCCCCTCCCCCGCCCAAGCCCGGCCAACCAGGACCCCGCCGCTCCGGGGCGCACGGCCCGCCCCGCGTCCGCCCACAGGCCCCGCCCCCGACACTCCCCAGAACGGCCCCCGGACTCCCATTCTCCCCGGGGCCCCAGCCCCGCCCTCCGCCCCCTTCCACCTGCCGGCGCTCAGCCTCCTCCACAGTACCTCTGTCAGTCAGCCCTCGAGCCCCAAGCCCTCCTTCCACCTCCGCCCCTGCCTCACCCTTTCCACGCCCCTCGCGGACCCCCTTTTTCACCCGCCACACCCCACCACCACGCCCCTCCCCGAGGAGAACCCCTCCCCACCCACCATACTCCCTCTGAGGACCTCCCCACTCCAGATTCCCGTGCCTCCTGCGGAACCCTCCCCAACCACCACCGCCCCTAGGAACCCCCGTGGACCACCCTCCCGCGGAACCCTGTCTCACCCCCACACACACCCCTGCGAGCTCCCTCTCCACCCCTGCGGACCCCAGGCCCGCCTTCCCAGGGGGCCGGGGATGGGGGGTTGGGGGGTGTGACACTGGCCTCCCTCACATGCACCGAAGGGTCCGCGGGGAGTCAGCAGCACACCTGTCCTGGGACAGAAAGGCAGAACTTTCTCTGCCAGGCCCCGGGGGCGGTGATCCCAATGCTGTCCCATGCAGAGCCCCAGACCACACGGGGCTGGCCCACACTTCAGTGTGGCTGGAGCCCGTGGTAGACCTGGGTGGGAACATCACCTGGACAGGGAACGTTAGGGCTCCCTGGAGCTCAAGCTGTGCAGGGTCTGAGAGCTCGTGTCAGCCAGGTGTGGGGGGTGGGGTGTCCTCAGCCTGGAAAGGGGAGGGGCTTGTGGGAGCCTAATCTGGAGGACCAGCTGGGAATGGGGGCTGGAGCGTGGAAGCCCCTCCTGAGATCTGAGCTCCTGTCTGGGCCTCAGGACTCCCTGGGGTGGTGGGGGCGCTGAGATGGGATCTGCCAGTGGTCCTCCCCTGCTCCCTGTAGCCTGGCCCTGTGTTGGCCACTGTCCCAGGGTCTGGGGAAGGGCTTCCGGGACCTGTGTACTCCCCAGGAGTCAAGACCGGGGTGCAGCTGTGGTGTTGGTGTCGGTGTGTGTGTCGGAGACAGCGGGCATGAATGTGTGTGAGGATGTGTATGTGTGGCGTGTGCCCCTCACAGGTAAAGCTCATGCCGGACAGGCCCAGGAGGAAACTCAGAAGCGGGAGGGCAGGACATGGAACTCCATTCACTGATGTCACTTTGTGATGCAAAGGACCCGTTACCAGTTACCCTCACTCCATTTCTCTGTCATAGACGAGGTTCTATGTCATCACACATCTGCCCAAATGACAGTCACAGTCACCGCAGCTCTCCAAGGACCACAGCCTAACTTCGCCCAGGACGACTCGGAGGCAAAGTCTGGGCACACTCCACCTGCATTTCAGTGAAGGAGGGAGGAGCTTAGGGCCCCTCCCGAGCCTGCATCCTGGAGGCTGTTTGCTTTTGGGGCTGTGGTTCAAAGGAGCCTGGACTGTTTGTTCTTCCATTGTGTGGCTGGGTGTCTTCCTGAACCTGTCCTGCTTCACCCAAGCGCCCCAACCTCAGGACTCCCGTCACGTCAACACTGGGGGGTAAACGCCCCAAGAAAGGGAAAGTGGGGAACCAGAGGCAAGGAGGTGACGGTGACAAAGGCACTGGGAAGCAGCTGCAGACCCACGGGATGGCCCCAGAAAGAGGGAGGACGGCTCTGCCATTCCTGTGTTCCGATCAGAGCAGACCAGCCCCGGGCTGCGCTCCACAAGCCAAGGTCTCTCCTCTGCCAACATGACAAAGGCTGAGGGCAGAGAAGTGGAGTGTGTGGAGGAGGCAGGGAGGGAGCCATTCCTACACCCTGCTGCAGGCCGTCACCCCACAATGCTGCCCGCCCTCCAGCATCCTGGTGTCACCAGGAACCAATCATCACTCCGAGGCCTCCTCTGGAGTGCCCTGTGCTCCCTGCACCCCCTACCGCAGCACCTCCCTGCACTGAACACCACCACAGGGAGAGGGAAGCTCCACCCCCAGTGCTGTTCCTGGGCCCCAAAGCTCAGAAGGAAAGGACTGGGTGGGCTGAGCACGTTGGAGGCTGTGTTGCCGACAGCCATGCAGCGTGTTGTCTGTGAGTGCCGTTCCCCTACGGCCACAAACACTCCAGGTTATCTTTGTGGGACTTCTCCCCTGGACATGTGTTCGTCCAGATGTGCCTCAGGCAAAGGCCTGGGCTTCATGGAGGGCGGGCAAATGCTCTGTCCTGGAATGTTGGTCACAACCAAGTGACCTGAGCTGGCAATGGTGGGCGCCGAGGGCTGCAACTGGCTCCCGAGCCTGCTCCCCACTCCCTACTGGCACCTGCGTCTCTGCCTCACACACTGCCCTCTGCTTTGCTGGGGCTGCTGGAGGCCTCTGTGTGGCTCCTCTGATGGGTTTGCTGGCCTGTGTAAGTCGCCAGGCCTCAGACTTCTTGTTACTGAGTAACAGTCACCAGCGGGGAACAATCAGATGAAATGCTAACTTCACAAAGACCAACTAGGCCCCAGACCGTGATCACGATGACAGAGAGGCACCACGATTATCTCCATTCTGCAGGTGAGGGGACAAGCTGAGGAGATCAAACCGTCTCCCCAAGATCCCACAACCACTGAGTGGTGGAACTGGGGCTCAAAGCCATGGCAATCTTGCTTAGAGTCCAGAGACATCCTGCCGTCGCCACACTTTCAAGTTCACCGTCTGATCACTTGGTGAGAAAAGTCCTGAAGCTGGTCCTCATGACGGCGCCTCAACGCCTGCAGAGCAGGTGGTCGGCCAGGGGGTCGATGCCATGGGCGCTGGGCATCTCAACGGGCTTTGCCCAATTATATCAGCTTCTTTCACTTCAGGTTGGTGGTAGGAGACCAGAAGCCTCTTGCACTGATCTTCACCAAAATTTACTTGGCAGAGGGTCACATTCTCTCAACAAGCTGACTAATCCACGTGCTTCTGGAAGACATTCATATCCTCTGGTGCTTCCCCAGAATGCTCTAGATGGAGAGGTGGTACCTGGAACCCTGGCTGAGTCTCCAGGCGCAGAAGCAGAAAGGGATCAAGTCAGAGCCCTGGGCGCTGCCCTCCCCTCAGGGACACCTGGCTCAGGACCTGCTTCTCCTCGCATCGTCACCCAGCACGCAGGCATCTTGACCCACGGGTGCACGAGACAAAGAAGGAGGCCTTGTCAGACCAGGGCTGTGCCCAGCGGGGTCTCCGTTCTCTGACCAGTTCTGCTTGGGGCCGGGGCGCAACGTGCCCAAATGTGCCAGCTCTCACCAACGGGGCCGCTTCCCATCAGAGCAACTGAGTGTTGTTGCCACGTGGACGTCAGGACAAGGCTCTGTCCAGCGAGGCACCACTCGTCCCCCCGCAGTGAGCGAGCCCGAGGACCACAGACCACCCAGCCTTAATGGAGAGAACAACGGCCCCCTTTGGAGAGGCAGGTACACACGTCCCTGAGCACACGGAGCAGAGCTAAGGCTGCAGGGTGGTGGGCTGAGGTCCTAATTCAGAACTGATATGATGTTCGCTGGCAGAGCCAAAGCAGCACAGCTTTGCATTCCATTTGGACTCTAGCTCCCACCTGGCAGCACTGGAGAGTCGGGTGACTTTTGGGGACGGGTGGAGAGCAACCCTCACTCCCGCTGTGAAGTATTAGTGACAGCCCGGGTGCCCCCGTGGGGCCCACACCATGTGTGAATCGGCAGCATGAGCTTCCTCACACAGCACACGCTGCAGGGCGTAGCAGGGATGTCTGAAACCAGGAAAGGGGAAGCATGTGTGCCAGCTCCTGTTTCAGGGGCTTTGTCTCGACACCTTGCTGGTGGGAGAGGGGGAGCATCACGCAGACTTTAGAACTAGAGTCGGCACCCTACATGACCGGCCCAGGTCTCACAGCTCAGGAGGCTGCACCGAGCGGGAAGCCAGACCGGATGGCACAGCCACGCCAGAACGTCCCACGGCTGTCTCAGAACTCCGGGACCGGGGCGCTCCCGGCATGACCCTTCCCAGGGACGCTGGGGTCCTGTGCAAGCTGCACGAGAACCAGGCTGAAGAGGCTCCTCCTGGCTGAAGGCGAACTGCGTGATGTTTAAAGAAACAACTGCACCGGAGTCAAACCCATCAGGCCCAGATACGCGTTTGCTCACCACGACACCAGGACTGGTGCCCCTCAGGGCCGCACAGGCACCGGCTCCCTCTTCCACGGACTGTGCAAGAATCAGAGCATTTTTCCTGCCCGATCGCAATCATCAACTGTCGGTAACTGCAAGTGCGGCAGGACATCATCCACGTGGCGGAAGACGTTTTCTGCCACCTCGGCCCCAAAGCACCAGTTTGGGCAGTCGCCCACGGAGTTTGCAGAAGGCCCCGAGTCTAGCAGGGCAGTTCCGGCGCGTGGCCGGAGTAGAAATCCAGGGCTGGACACACTGGGGAGGGGAGAGGGACAGGTTTGCTCCACCGTCGCCTCTCCCAGGGCCCAGAGCCCCTCTGTCCCTGATTGCTCCCGCACAGGAACCTGAGAGCATGTGAGCACCGGGGCCCAGCTGTGTGGACATCTCTTCCCTCACCCCATCGAGTGCCGAGGTCCCTGCACGATCCTAATAACTGATTTTATTTTTAGACAGATGGGAAGGGAGGGAAAAAGAGAAACATCAATGTGTGGCTGCTTCTCCTGCACCCCCTACTGGGGACCTGGTCTGCAACCCAGGCCTGTGTCCTCACTGGGAATTGAACTGGCGACCCTTTGGTTCGCAGGCCGGTGCTTAAAACACTGAGCCATGCCAGCCAGGGCTGGATGCATTTTTTTAAAATCCATCAAACTGTTGGCTTAAGATCAGTATTTTTTCACTGCATGTAAAGTATTATTTGGTTTTTAAAATAGTGAAAGCAATTTCTCTGGAATTTCAGAGATCGGGCTGGGGTCCCATCGCAGCGGTGCTGCAGCGTGCTGAGGGTCTTGGAGAAGACACAGGAACGTCGTCAGGTGCACACGAGGCGGCCTGCACTCAGCAGCCTCACCCACCTTGTGCCTCGGCCAGAGCACATCACACGGCCAACCCAGGACACCGGCCAGTGAGGCCCCACAGTGGCAGGATCTGCGTGTTGCCTGGTGAGCTGTGTGGGCGTATGGAAGCTGGCCTGGCCTACCTGAGAAGCACTCCCCGGGAACGCTCAGGACTTGGAGGCGTGCCAGGTTCATGCGGCCCCAGATCAAAAGCTCTTCCACCGACAGGACCCAGTGCTTTGCTGTTTGCATTAACCCAGCACACCCGAGGTTTCTGCGCGGACTGGCTGCAGCCTGCTGTTGGCAACGGCGTGAGAGCAGTCTGTTTAACTTCCTGGAGAAACAGAGGCCCTGAAAACTGGGCGCTGCGCTGCTCTTCTGCCAGGGAACTGAAGACAGGATGAGCATGTGACTGAGGAACTCACTTCCCACCTGTCACTGGGTGGCCTCCCAGGCCCCAGGGTGCTGACCAGCCACGATGTAGGACCCGTGGACAACAGGGTTCAGGGATGAATGGGGAGACTTCCTGGTAACCTGGGCAGGTGCAACAGGACAGAAGTCTGTGGGCACCGTGACAGCTCTCAGGAGGAAAAGATAAAATATCGGTAGTTCAGCCTCAGATTGAAGGGCTCCCATCTGTAGCCGCAGGGCCTGTCTCAACCTCAGGGAGGCGGCTCCAGGCCCCTGCGTGTGGCCTCCCCTTGCATGGCTGTGGCCTCAGCCACTTCACCTTCTCCTGGTAGGAGACAGTTCCCCAAGAATGCAACCCTTGTCCCTAAAGGGAAGAACTCAGACTAGTATTTTTAAATTATACAGACAGGCACCATCATTGCTTTATTGCCATTTACAAGCAATATTACATATATATAAAAGTAATTTTTAAAACCACCAGGTTTGCTAGAAAGGTGTCTTTCCTTTGCTTTGCTTTGCACCATGGGTTTCTGGAGTCCTTTACATTAAATATATTATTCTGCAGGCACTGGGCAAACATTTAAGAAAGTTTGAGCTTCCTACTCACACCTTCCCCAAACAAATCCCACCTTTTCTATTATATGGGGTATTAACATTAAAAACACTAGGAAAATACACATTCATTTCCTGTAAATTCCTTTTCTCTATTTTTACATATTCAAAGATGTTGGCTCTGTTATGAATTCAAAAATGCTCCCAAAGTTCTTGATGATGATTCGTAGAGGAATCTGAAACACAAGGAAAGAAAGAGTTGGCTACAGGAATAAGTAACCAAATTATCCAAACGTACATTTTCACGAAGTAAATCTAAAAATGGATCTGCAACCGAACACACTTAAAAAGGAGGTAGAAGCAACCTGTCGCCGTCTCACGACTATCCTTGCACACCAGTGGGGAAGGAGACCACTGTGTCTGAGCGGATATCAGTAAGGGAGCGTCGTCACCGTCCCCACAGCCAGCAGCTCAGGGCCCCCAGGACCCCTCCACACGAAGGAGAGGCAGGCTCACTGGCCGTGCTTCCGCCGGCATGCCCCACCCTCGTCTGGGGGGCTCTGCACCCCCGCGCCAGGTGCGCAGCCAATGCGACCACAACGCACGCACTTCCCTCTCCAGCACCCACAGCATGAGCTTGTCCCTTCCCCACAAGGTCCCCCTCTTAGCTGGACACTCGCCCCCGGCTCAGTCCCAAGACCTTCAGACACACCTCACTCCCCTCTCCCCTGCCTGCCCCACTGAGTGTTCTGTTCTCGGACTTCGTCTGAACTCTGAGATACTCCTGTGGCGCGATCCCTCAGATCACCTACGATCTGGTTCTCAACAGTGGCATCTCTCCTGTGTGCTGGTGACAGTTTAGTCAAGGGTTTAGTTCTAGATCACGTTTTTGGGGCTATAGGTGATTTCTTCCTGAAAGACTCACTGTCAGTGGCCGGGCTGGCCCCCACCACTCCTGTGTCAGTGGGTGTTTTGACTATTCCTCTCTAGCTGCTGGGCCACCCTGTGTGTGGTGGTTCTTGTCTGTGCCCTGTGGACACTTGGGGGGAGCAGAGACAGGGAAGCTGCCACCACAGCAGCAAGCAGGGCCTCTGCCCCTAAAGAGACCCCACCACTCTCTGGTCCTGCAGTCTCAGCAACAGAGAAGACCTTGCCCACTGGGTCAGCTTTTCAGGGCCCAGAGAGACCAGGGCAGTCCATGAGGGCTGGTGTCAGCCAGACCCAAGCTCCCTGGTGGCCAAGAGGGAACACCCTTCGCCACACCCAGGAGCAGGACGCATGGGAGTCACACACACCCCAGGATCTCAGATTTATTTTTAATTACCCAAAACCATTATCTCCTTTAAGTGAGCCTAAGCTTGAAAATACTTAAGAGAAAAACATTAGGTCCCCTTGACAGAAGCGCTGTGAACTACAGAGCAATGAGCCGTCCGAGCTGACCTGAGTCCAGACTGGCTTTGAGCCAGCCGCCACAGGCCTCCAGTGCCATTGCCCCTGGGGCTGGCAAGGCCCGAGGGCCAACTGGCCCAAGACCAAACTGTGGATAAGGACAGAGGTGGGCTCAAACCCAGGCTTCTGACTACCCAGAGGGCCTCAGACTAAAAATATTCAGCTATTCCCATGTTTATTCATGCTCCTGTTACTTGCGTGGAATGTAATATGTCCACCAAAGAAATGAGTATTACTAAAGGACAAAACGAATGAGATGTTGGAGCTGGAATGGGCAAACCTCAGACAAATTCAACCCAGGGCCAGCTCCCTCTCGTGTGTGACAAGACATTTGGACTTGGTGACGTGTTCACCCACTGAGTCTAACTGTCTCCACACACAGGCCAGAAGCCTGTGGTCTCCACAGCAGGCTGTGCTCCCATGCTGGCAGCACCCCACACGGCCACGGCCACGGCCACGGGGGACACAGGGCAAGCAACGACCAGCGTGCTGACAGAGGAGCGCTCTCACTTACGCGGCGTGCACGCTTGGTGACGACAGACGCACATCTGAATGAGCCGTGAAAAGCAGCCAGCCCCAAACCCATAAAAAAAAAGACTATTAAAACTACAGACAGCAGAAAGAGCTGGCTCAGTCAGGGAGTGCTGCTTCCCTCCAGGCGGAGAGACAGACCAAGGCTGGGGCCGCACACAAGCGAGTGACAGTGGCGAGTGCCTGCAACACGGGCACGGGTCACAGACCCCGTGAGACATTCACAGGGTGACACGACCCTTGAGAACACTTCCACTTCCACAGTCTCTGATCGTGACCCTATGCTACTCACAAACCACTGACAGAAGCAGCGCACAGACTCGACGCTGGCACCCGCACAGCGTCCCTGAGAAAACACGTCTGGTTCATGGGGCGCCATGCTGGTGAGGCGGTCCAGGGCGGTAGCAGTGGCTGTACTCGGTGCCCAGCAGACCAGCTGACCAAACGCCAGCCCTGCTGCAGAGAAGGCAAGTCTGCACACTAAGAAAGCGCTGGTGTCTACTCTGGAGCCTGCGGTACTAAGGGACCCAGGGGTCCTCGAGACTTCAAGGTGCTGACCTGCCTTCACATCTTTCCTCCAGCAGGAGTCAGTATTCCAAAAACACGGTCTTAAATCTTAGTGTTCATCTCCCATCAGGTTGATTTTTGGGCACTGGATTTTCCAATGTGCTTCTCGCATATTTATGAGAGAAGCCAGTGTTCCACGGTCCCTACCTATTCATTTTCTTGGATGTTTCCTCTTTAAAAGGAAGAACTTTTTCTTTCCACCCGTGCATTAGCTTAGCCACACAGTTGTTGAAACAATGGAGCAAAAACCATTACGCAGCCTGTACTTAAATTCTGTTAAAATCCTTTTCCTTCCAGAGTGTTAAGTGGTGTGAGTTTTGAACTTCTGAGGCCTTTTTCCTCTCCATGTGTCAGTAGCTAACACACTCAAGTGATCGCCTCGACACTGCACAGGGGGAAATGGAAGAGATTCCTAGCAAGGAGCAAAGATCCCCCCTTCCTCGTATCTTCAGAACAGGACACACCGTTCTGCGTCCCCAACACTGTCCTTGCAAATGTTATTGCTACCACAGAAATCCTCTGCAGTGCTTGGACTTCTGAGACGGACGCCCTGTAAAGATAACTCATCATTTCCACAGCAGGTGATTCTGACGGCCACAGTCAGTATCTGTGCCCGGTGAAGGTATTTACGCTGCCATGTGTTTCCTGAAATATACAAATGCTCCTCAGTTTTCTCCAAATCAGAGGGCCACTTCCCTTTTCACTGCCTTGTCTAGAAATAATACTCGGCAGTTTTTAGGATGAAGTATAAAACTGAACACGTTTCCTTAGCTCACAACGAAGGAGACCCCAATGCCCCACTCCAGTGCCCAGGTCAAGGCTTCCTTGAGGCACGGTGCTCAGCCTGGACAGTGGGGTTTTCTCTTCCTGGCCTGATCCCTGTGGAGCATGTGGGTCCCCTGCCAGGTTCCCAGGGGCCGCTGCCCCAAGACCTCAGGGGGTGCCGTCCAGCTGGCAGCTCCCTGACCTGAGCAGGATGTGGAAGCTGGCTCCCCCAGCTCCCTGCCCCTGGGGACAGGATGCCCAGTGAGTCCTCCCGGGGCCTCAGGGCCTCTCTGGCTGTAAGCAGCGAAGTGAGCACGTGTGGTGAACGCACCCACGGAACAACGAGCTCTTCTAGGATCGTCACCCTGTGGCATGACCGGCGCTTTACCTTTCCATGCTGTCCTCCTCCAAGGTTATCTCCATGAACTTCTTTAGTTTTCTGTGAACAGTGGCTGCAACCTCCCTCACTTTTGGACTTTTATGTTTACCTGTATTAAGGGCAGAAAAATGGTTTTAGCACGACCACACAAGACACACCTCCCTGCCACCGAAACAAGCAGTCCAGTCTGACAGAGCCTCCCCACTGTGCCTCGGGGCTGACCCCTCACTGAGCACGGACAGCAGTGGTCCCCTCCCAGGGAAGCGAGGGCCAAGCGCTAACGAAGCCCCTCGAAGCCCTGGGGCAGAGTTCCGATGAACGCACCCCGAATCTGTCCATCGGCAAGTGCACGCTCACCTGTGCCTCCATCGGAACGACAGCCACCACAGTGCCGTCACCACCTGGCAGGCAAATATTGGGCTGGCTACAAAGTTTGTTTGGTATTTTCCGTAGGATGGCTTTAGTAGCACTTAGTTGTCTTTAACTTCACCCAAAACAATTTTGTTTCAGCATGCATTACAAAAAGAACTTATCAAAATTGGCATTTTTTTGTGCAGCCATTTTAATATTGAAGATGGAATAAATATGCAACGTTTTGGCATATTATGCTTTATTACTTCAAGAGAGGTAAAAACACAACTGATACACAAAAAACAATTTGTGCAGTGTATGAAGCAGGTGCTGTGACTGACTGATCGAATGTGTCAAAAGCAGTCTGTGAGGGTTTGTGCAGATTCCTCACTGGACGATGCTCCACAGTCAGGCAGACCAGTTGAAGCTGACAGCGATCAAATCGAGACCGTAATTGAGAACAATCAACGTTCTACCACATGGGAGAGAGCCGACACACTCGAAATATCCAAATCAATGAAGTTATTGGTGAACATGTAATATGTGCCTTACATTCTACGGAAAAAAACGTATTTTTGGCCAACCCAATATTTAAATACCTATTAAATACCAGGTACTCGCCGGTAACCCACTCTCCATCCACACTCCCCCCCCGCCCCCCGAGTGCTGTTGGTCTCCAGATCCCCACAGATCTCCACGGGGACAATCGCCGTGGGGAGGCTTTTCTGAGGCCTGCCCCAGGCAAACCAGCTACAAAGTATTGTTGTAAGACTGCAGACAGAGATGTTTTAGGCGTTTGGGGAGAGCCTGTTTCTGTGTATCTAACAGCAGCACTCTATGTATGACAGACTATCTTAGAAAATGATTTCAACGTTACTGAAACTGAACAGAAACACAGGCACAGTAATCCACCTGCAGGGCATCACTGTGTTGTTCGCTGAGGAAAGGGTTTGGTAGGCCTCTCTAGGCACTCCCCGGCACGATTTCAACTGGCCAGGATATTCACAACAGGCAAGGGTACGGCTTAAGCAAATCAGCAGATACAGTAAATATTAACACCAACACATACCATCACTAGCAAAAATGCATTCAGATTTTTAAACATAGGTAATAAATGACAAATGCTCAGAAAAATTCAATTCTGAGGCACAGGAGGGACACGTAATGGGTCCAGTGTGGAAAGGTGACAGGGGAGCAGTAAGAAGCTCAGGCCAGTGGGTTACTGGCTGGTGCAGCTGGTCAAGCAGCGGGAGCCACACAGACCAGCGACAGAGCAGGGGCCCACACAACACGCGTGAGCCGAGGTTCTGGATGTCCCTACCAGGTCTGACTGAGGGAGACCCAGCCACAGCCCAGGCACCGTAAGAGAAATTTAACCAACCTTTATTAATAACCAAAATAATATGCATGACAGCCGTGAGACACACAATTCCTTCAATATCGTCAGTAGTAACACATGCCTTTAACTCATCTAAAAATGACCTGCAAAAAATACATATCTGAAATTACTCAAGAGCATACATTCAAACACTTTACAGAAAGACAAATGCAGGTCAGATCCATCAACCGCTGTGAATTCCAGTGCCCACACTTTTCACGTAAGTATGCCAAACCACACAGGTGAGACACTCAAATCGGAACAGGACTTCTGGTCAAGTGAAGGAAGCTACTCACAACACACACAACCAAAACTTAATGTTACTGAAAGATAATTCACAGCTGCTCAAATGATGCTTTTTAAACTTTCCATTGAACTTACCTGCCATTAAAGCTCCACAGGTACCAGGTATCTGCAGGACTATTCTTTCTTTAAATCATCAGTCTTGTGCAATACGTCACAAGCCTAGGACTTCAGGCCAGTGACACAGGGGCTGCGGAGGTGCATGCAAGCTGTGTGTCGAATGAAAGCCAGGCTGCTATCTGACCCGGTCACGTTCTGGGAGCTCACACAGTAAGAAGTGTTTTACCATGTGAACACTTTAAATGCTTCCCTCTCACTGAAGTTTAGTTACGAGAAGCATAACCAGAGATTATTTGGGTGAATATATTTTACAGAAAATTAGAAAAGTTCTACTTTATATACATTTATACAGCCCCAGAAAGGCTCTATAAGCATAATGTAAATATTTTTATTCACTGATAAAAGGAGAGATTATTCTGTGGAATGTTCTGTCACAGAAAAAAATCACAGCTCTGAGAAATTCTGTGAGGAATGGAGAAAAATCTGAGTGTTTGCAGCCACAACAAGAGTATCAGGATAGTAAAAAGTTATTACCTGACCACATTTGGAGATTTTATGATTATTCCTATTAGACACCTTGAAAACGGGGGCAGATCTGAAAGACACTCTGGGGGCGTGAGCTCTTCTACATCAGAAACCTAAAAAAAAGTAATTTCAAATCAGTAATTTATCAACAGAGACTGAGACAACTTATTTTACATAGCTTTGGATTTTCTTCAACACTTGAGAAAAGCTTTCCTGAAATTCAGAAGAATGACTTCACTAACTGTTGAAATTTCTAGAATAACTCTGATTAACCTATTACTATACACAGGGTGTCTTTCTTAGAGCAAATAGAAAAGACAATGTCACTCAACAAGCCTTCTGCCAGATACACTTTAATTTGATGTCGCCTTCTGTAGACAATGTCTTAAAGGCTCAACAAATTCAATTCGTCCCGTCAGCCCAGACCTGGTTGTCCCCATTTCGAACTCACCGACATTTTGAACAGGAGAACCCCTGGCTGTCGGGAGCCCTGCAGCCCACAGGGTCCTGGGCAACAGCTCCCTCCCTGGCTGTGAAAATGAGAACGGGGCAGACGCAGCCAGTGTCCCCTGGAGGGGCAGTGAGGACCGCTGGTCTGCACCCTGGCGGGCCCAGCCAGGCCTCTGTCCTCTGTCAGCACCGTGTGAGTTCAAGGCTGCCCATTGTCGGTGACGAACCCCACGTGAAGCGTGGCCCTCCCGCGGCCCACCGCCGCCTCTGCCTGCCTCGGGGAACGAGCCCCTCGCACGCACCGACCAGTCGGCACTCCCGACGGCCCCCCGAGTCTCCTCTGCAGGGCCCTCCCCGTGCTGCAGCGCCGCCCCGAGGTCCACCCTCGGGCAGACTCGAGCCTTGGGGTGGCTGTGCCTCACGACGGAGCTGCCAGACGCACAGAGGGAAAAGCCACAGTGCTGACCTGCACCAAGGGCAGCCGGACAGACACCATCAGTGAGGACATGCGACAGGAGTCCAGCAAACTTCTCTCAAGTGGCCGGCACATGGTGCACTTTGACCCTCACACCTACTCACCTCTGCCCTCGCAGCACAGAGTGGCCGCCGACAAGATGTCAAGGATGGGGCGGGTGTTCTCCAAAACAACTACTCACAAAAGCAGAGGGCAGGCAAGGTTCGGCCCATGGGCCATCATTGATTTATTTACCATTGAGACTATTTAGCACTGGAGGAAGTAAGTTCCAGTCCTTATTCTATGTATAATCGAGCAATTACTTTCTTAAAACAAATGACCTCCCTTCAAGTTCTAAGGAGGGCCTTAAATTCTACTGATGATTTAAAATTCAGTTAACTTCTCTTACCCGTGATTCTACAATACAAAACCGACATAACACACATCTACGTTTGTATGTCAGGGGCAGTCCCGCCAGGTCCCACCTCCTGTTGCTGAGGAAACCTGCATCCTCAGCCCATTTCGGCCTCCCTCAACGCACCACGCGCCCCCCAGGGAAAAGCAGCACTTCCTGTTCCGAGTTCAGTTGTCAGCCTGATCGTGATGAGTTTACAGCGCCCGGTGGGCTGATCAATAGAACAGGCTATTTCAAGGAAAGGAGCTGGTGCGCTGGAGGAGGAACGAACACATTACGTGCCCAGCTGCCTTCAGAGCTTGGGTCTCCTGTGCTCAGGGAAGAGAAGTCACATGCATGCCACCACGGCGCAGGGGCACGCATGCGTGACCCCAGCCACGTGTCAGGAGCCCTGCACCTGCTCACCACACTCCTTGACGGTCACCTCATCAGCAGAGAGGAATCTTAAGAACTGTTATTCGCTCACTTAAATCTCTAACCATGGCAAAAAGAAATGTTCACAAAGGACTCGTTTGGTTTTAATCAAGAATGAGGATATCCTTTGCTTACATTCCTAGTCACATGACTCTAAAGTACAGACTACCGGTGAGGTCCAGCGGCTGGAGAAGCAGAGCCCCCACTAGACTGAGTTCTTCAAATACTTGTTAAAACACAAAAGGCACTACTGGCAGAAAAGAGCACCTGGTATAGTCAACAAAACACACAGCAGATTCAGGACCACGAACTTCACCTTTCGCAGCCGGTGACTTATCTCGACGACAGAGGCAGCCATCAGAGTGGAGAGCACGCCGTGGTGGACGGGCGTGCCCGCGTGCCAGGACTGCACCGCTGTGATGAACTCGAGCAGAGGGGTCTGGACGGAGTACAGGAGCTGCGAGAGAGACACCGGCAGCGGGCGGTGAGCAGCAGCCCTGGAGCAGGAGACGCGCCGGCCGCCCTCCCCCAGGGGCAGGGGTCGCTCATCCACCTGCCCTTCCCCGCTGCCCGCTGCCCCTTCCTGCTGCGGACTCACATCGCTAAGCACCACGGCTGGGAGATGGCAGACGGGGTGGACGCCCACTCACAACCGCCTGCCCACCACTGTTTCCCCCGAAGTGGAGACAAAACCTCCAAGAACAAAAGCTGTCGATCAGGACAGACAGAAAAGGTGAAGGAGCATCACTGACGTCGAGGGGACGTCGGCCTGGTGCCCTGACGCTGCTGCTCAGCCAGTGCTGACAGACCAGGGAGAACACGAAGGGCCAGGTGCAGCCGAACCGCGCAGACAGACCAGACACGCGAGCCTTCTCGTCAGGCCGGCTCAGGCACGGACGGGGCTAGGAAAACCACGCCCACTAACCTTCAATTACCTCTGTCAGCGAAGAACAGAATAAAACGGAAACTTCAACGTTTCATAAACCTCCTCCCATCTGGGCACTTAAAAAAACCTTCATTAAAGAAAGGACAGCTCACTGCTGTTTTTAACCACTACTTGAAAGCAGTGGCCTCTCCAATGACAGGGCGGTCCAAGGAGCCGAGCAAACCTGGCACCCGGGTCACTCGGCCCCCAGCCAGCAAAGGGAGCTGGGGGCCCGCCCGCACGGTGCCTCATGTCCCGCCAGAGGAGCTTAGCACAGGAGGGGACGGTGAGCTAGGGCAAAAATTAGCATTTCATCAGGGAAAGTCTTGTCATCTACAGTCATCAAGATCAGCCTTCTCAAAAACATGTCACATTTGGAAAACTGTGACATAACAACTGAGTACTCAGGAGCCCTCTGCAGCTCACTGTCTGCCTCCTGCCCCACTGGGTGGGGGCGCTCTCCCTGCTGTCCTGTGACCTCCATGCAGGAACACCTGGCCCAAGGCCGACAGTCAAACCTGGGCTCCTGGCCCACCCTTACCTCCCGCCCAGGTGCAGATATTAGCATGTCACAGGCCAGCGTGCCATGCTGTGCAGGTTGGCAAGCACACCTGCAGGCTGGCACCTGGTGGCAATCCCCTACACTGTGCTGCCCCTTGCCCGACAGCCCAAGGACACAGCGAGTGCCGACACCTGCAGGCGGGTAGGCCCACTCCAGGTGCCCCGCCCGTCAGCTGAGCACGTCCCCCCGACACCCAGCCACCGCCCTGTGAGGCAGTGAGTACCCGCAGGCCTTCTTCCGGCTGCTTCCTGAAGCTCCAGGCCATACACTCCAACATTTTCTGAAAGACCTTCTGGACCATATCCAACAGCGTTCCCACTTCGTCGGAATCTGTTTTCTGCTTCAAGGAACTTCCAGTTATCTCTTTCAGAATGCCAAGGAGTAACGACACATAAAAGAATCCCTTCACTAGAAAGAAAATTGGAAAAGTCAGCTACCTCATCACGGAACTCGGGTGACATTATTACACATTTCCACTTAACATATGTGTATTAAGCTAACTTTAAAGAGCCAAGACCAGGTTAAACAGATCAATATAAACTTTAACATAAACAAAACCTGTTCCTTTTGATACAAAACCAATAGCTTCGATAGCAGTGCCTCTGACTCACGCGCTGAGAACCGGGTTCACGGCACAAGTGGACACTGGGTGCCTCAGAGTCCGGGTTAGAGAAGGTGTCTTATTTCTCCCCCAACAGCGACACCGAATCGGCGCGGGCTCTTCAGCACCAGCCTGGGACGACTGCCCGGGGGCTTTGGAAATGCGCTCTGACAGCCGCCCAGGCCGACTCCGCTCCCCTTCTAACCTGCTCCGCAGTGTGCTGGTCACCTTCCTCTCCCGAACCCCGCCCGCACGGTGCTAGGTTAATCTGGGACAAGGTTGTCCGTGTGTGAGTCCAACCCTACAACTCCTCCTAGAGATCTTCAATTCACCCCCACTTTAGATGGTGTAAGCTCCCTCGAGACAGGTGAGAAGCTAAGCCCAAACCCAAGTTTACGTGCTCAAGTAAATAAAATAAAGAGCTGTGTTCCAGTGGCATTTACTCTTCAAGAACTCTCTGGCACCACCAGAATCCATCAAGTTTCTAAAGTCTTTGCAAATATAGCAGAAACTTTTAAGAAACTAGTTATTGTTACTATTTAAAAGGTGGCCAGAGGACACACACCACCCACACCGGTGGTGGGCGCAGCTGAGGAGCAGGCAGAGGGGACGCCAGCCCCTGAAAGGAGGGGCCAACAGCTTGGGAGCAGCCAGCGTGGAGAGTGAGGCCCCTGGCAACAGGAGAGTCTGTTCTTGCAGCCACAGCAGCCGCAGGGCACGGGGGACACCACACACTTCACCGGCACCTTCAATTACTGACAAAAACCTTACTCAGAAGCTGAAAATTTTAGTTCAAGGTGATTCCATCATGTCCAAGCAGCGTGTGCCCTGGAACCACGCACACAGACAGTGCTTCAGTAACGTGACAAACTCCTGTGGCACACGGGCTCACACCCGTGGAGAAGACAGGACAGACCAAGCTCCTGCTTCCCTGGAGCGAGCAGGCGAGCAGGCCCCTGCTGGGTGGGCTGCGAGCGGACGACACGCCTGTGCGCCTGAGCCTGCACGCCGCTCCGGGTCCCCAGCAGGCCAAGGCAGGCCCTCCTGGTCCCCCGGCCCCTCCCCCAGCCCCACACAGGGGCCCTGGCTGCCGTCTGCCTGCCCTGACTTTTCCACCTCAGACCAAGCCCCGTATTTGCTGGCACTTTTATTAGAAAGGTCACCTTCCTTTCCACCTGCGCTATTTTTGCGAGGACTGTCACGTCTCAGTGCTGTCACACAGCCCATCCAACAGTCAGACCAAGTCACTGTCCCCACGGCCATCCCTGTCAGAGACTGGCTTCCGAGGCCATCTCTTCTGGGATATGCACCCTTCGGCCCGGAAAAAGCTGTGCTCCACTGTTCATAACACGTGGTGACTGGGTTTTTAATTAAAATGTGTCACTAGTCCAGTGAGCAGCGGACGCTGGGTCGGAACTGCTACACGGCTCAGCACAATCCCATCTGTGACGGGACTACAGCGATGACCACAGTGCTTCTCCCTGGGAAACCCTGATAGACACAAACCTTTGCACAAGTACAGAGTCACTGCAGTTTGCGCAGAGGCCGCGGCAGTAGCCTAGGGGCAGCGACTCTAAACCTTTCCATCTCCCGGCACACAGACTAGTCACTAACACTCTGCAGCACACCAAACAATACAGTTTTTGCTTATCTGACAAAAAAAAGGTATAATTTTGATTCATTCACACCAGACGGCTATTGTTGTGTTGGCTGTCATTTCTTACTTGACAGTCTAAGGGACGAGAGGTCAGTGCCCAGCTCAACAGTCAGGTGTTTCATGCTCTAAAATTTCTTGGGGACACCAGGTGAGGACTGCTGGCTTAGGGCCTTGCCCGAAAACTGGTACCTCTATGTGATGGAACCGGCAACACCGACGACCTGAAATTCTAGTTAGCTGTTCAGGAAAGTAAGTTTTATAAATATTAAAAATAGATTTAGCCCGGGGGGAAAATAATTCCTAAGTGAAAAGTAAAGTTAAAAAAAATGCAAATTATTTGTCGTGTTTCAATAATTAACCTTAAGTTGAAAATGCTATTTTCATAATAGAAAGTAAGAGTTATAAAGAGTTAAACAAAGAAACCACACTTTAAAAGCAACACTATCTGTTCTACTTGCTATGTAGTCTGTAACTGTGGATATTTTAAACAATGACGTGTGACCTGTAGTCACAGGCTAATTCAGGGCAACGCACTCAGAACCGCAGCGCAGCCCTGCAGCCGGAGCACCACCCTCGGTGGCAGAGGCATGAAGATAAAGACCCAGGTCTGTGGGACGCAACCATGACTGCAAGTGGCCAACGTCAGCCGAGCCACTACAGACACCCTAAGTCTAGTTTCCTAAACACAATGTTGAGTTTGCTACATGCTAATCTCATTTTCCATCTCTTCTTGCAAACACCTTGGCTTCTGAGAACTCAGCCAATTCTCTAGTTTCTGCGCATCTCTGAGGGGAGCAGGCGCAGCATCAGGATGTACAGTGACCACAGCTCAGAACCAGCACTGCACAGGGCGTGGCTGCCCAGGGCTGGGCTGGGTGGGGGTCACAGCCCCGCAGCACTCCTCTGAACCTGACTGTGACCACAGCCCCACTCTTCCTGCTGTCACGCAACGGGGGTGGCGAGAATGCGACCCGGGGTCCACAGATGGATGATGCAGACCACCATGGGGCCTGGGCCCAGGTGTCCAGCCCCTCCCTCTCTCACTGAAGATATTTCACTTAGTACCAAGTGTGTGGCCAGTGTGGCACTGGGGCATTAGTTCCTAGAAGTGGCCCCATCCTTGGGGTAACAGCAACTTCCCATTGCTCCTGGGGGACATCCAACAACCTGATTCATAGCACCGTTCTGTGATCTTTGCCTTTGAGTGCAGGGAGGGGCAGGGGGCTTGGTGGCCAGTGCCTGAGCCCACACATGGCCAACTCACCCGATAGCCAGCAAACCCAGTGAGCAAACCCCCGAGACCTTATCAGAGACTCTGGGCTTACTGACGTCTGATGCCATGCACAACTTCGAACTCTCTGCTGGGCCAGCCTGTAAGTCCTTGGTGTGGGCTAGTGCACATCACCTACTTGTCACCTGAAAGCAAGTCACGACCAGCAGAGTGAGGGAGGGAGAAGGACTGGTCTTGACTGTTCACTGTCCTGACCGATCCTTTAAGAAAGGACGAGTACCTGTGTGCATGATTCTAAGACTCCAGTGTAAAAGCTGTATCTGAAACTTGCAGTCACCGAGGCCGACCATAATGATGTCTTTGCCCACAGTCAGGTAGGTCTGTAAGAGAGACAGATGCGTGGACGTAACTCACCAGCCAAAGCCGATGGGCTGTAATTCCAGAAACCCCAAAGCACCGATCACATGCAATGCATAAAGTTACATTGAAATTATGCAGTTTATGCTTTGGAAAGGGTGAACTGATAACCAGATGCCACTGTAAGTATTAAGAGCAACATCACCGCCTGAAGTTATGACTTTAAAACAGAAAGTAAAGTCTTGAAACACCTGACAAACCCTATGAGGAAGAAGGTCTCTGTGTTCTACAGAATTCTACCCTAGAGCCCTGGCAGGTGTGGTTCAGTTGGTTGAAGCATTGTCCTGTAAACTGAAAGGTCACAGGTTTGATTCCCGGTCAGGGCACATGGCTAGGTGGCAGGTTCAGTCCCAGGTCAGGGTGTGTGTGAGAGGCAGCCTGTCGATGTTTCCCTCCCTGTCTCTTTCCCTCCCTTCCCCTCTCTCTAAAATCATTAAGCATGTCTTCAGGTAAGGATAAAAAAAAAATTCTAACCTGGATAATCTGCTGATAAACAACCCTATGACGCTTCAAATATTCTTCCTCTTGATCTTGAATGAAAGATAAAACTTTGCTCTCCAACCAAAACCCAGTGTCTTCCAAAACGGACAGGTACACTTTCCCTTCTGAGCAGAACTGTCCAAGGACAGAAAGGCGACTTAGTAAGGGAGCGGGTGTGGCCCCGGGAAGGGGGTGGAGACAGACGCACCCTGTGCTGGAGGTGGATGCTCAGACGACAGTGCAGGCTGAAGGCTTGCAGGGCAGCTGCTTCGGTGAAGTACTCGGCTTTCCCACCAGGTGACTGCAGAATCGATTCCAGATCCACCTGTAAAACGAAACACCTGCGGCCACGTCCCCACTGACAAGGCACCCCCCCCCCCATGTGCGGCGAGGGCAGCGGGGAGCAGTGACACCCAGCTGCACGAGGAGAGGGAGGCCAAGCTCCAGGGGTGATTCTGCAGCACAGCGAGGCTCCATGAGAGATGCACAGTCTCCCTCCTCGGCCCCTGCAGACTCTCCCCACTGAGGGACGAGAGAATCACCTTTTAGTTCTTGCTTCAAGAGCCTGAGGAATAGACACGTTGAAGCTTTTCCCCCGGGACAGATTCCGACCTGCCCTAGTGAGGGGCACAGACAGCCCTGTCAGGACAGACCAGCCAGCTTGGAAAAAGGAGAGGACCTCCAGCCTGGACTCCTGACCGTGAGCCTCCCAGGAGCACTGCGGTGTCTGCTCGTGGTGACGTGGAGGGAGGGGACACCCCTCTAGCACGTCATAGGAGGAAACGCCACTTGTGCCAGGGACACTCCCCCACTCTTCCTAGAAGTCACAGGCAACCCTACTGCCTACACCTATTAGTCACCTGAGTCTCATGTCCTCATCTGCAAATGGAGGGAGAAGACTAGATAGCTCTCCACGCCTTTCCAGCTGGGAGAACTTTCACGATGAATATGAAAAATTCAGACCTCACTTTATCCCTCCTACTATCACATAAGGTCACCAACCTTCAGGGTGTCCGTATCTGCTCTATCAAGTTACCTTTGACGTGTCAAGTGCTTTCAGAAGCTGGTTCAGCTTCTTCCGGGGAGCGGAGAGCAGGGACTCTCGGTTCTTCGGGTGGGTCAGCAAATACTCCACGTAAACCAACGCCAGCTGGGGCTTCGCGGGGCGTGGGTCGTGGATCTGCACCTTCCGCTTGGCTGCCGAGTGCGTCTGAGAGAAAGAATGCAACAAACTGACACACGTGTCCGGGAAAGCATCTACTCTGACGAAGCCCCCTCCCCCCAGAGGTGACGTGAGCACACCTTTCTCTGGGGTGGCTCTTCTGGCAGCCAGTCGCAGACGAGTTCCAAAATGTGTCCCACTTGTCCCCAGGAGCAGAGACAGTCTAACAGAGTGGAGTAGCTCCTGTCCACTGCTCCTTCCTCTTGGTTTCTTAACGTGGAAATCACACTGCAGCTGAAAATGTCAAATACAGCAAGTCAGAGCCAACATTTATTTCAACACGACCTCCTCCTTCCCTAAAAGGGGAGGGAGACGAAGAAGCTAAGAACTGAGGGCACGTAAGTCCTTCCTGCCACAGGACCTTCTTCCCTGCTGGAACAAACACACTGTCCCCCACCGTCCCTACAAGGCTGAAGCGCTCACACCAACTGCCGCGTCTGGAAGTGGCTGCGGAGCCCGAGCGTCAGCACATCCCAGAGCGCAAGCCGCCACCGAGATGTTCACGTGAACCCCACTTTCACTCCCGTGTTCTCTCTGCCAGCCTCCAGAGCAAAGGCTCCTAACTGGGGGCACTGATGCTTGTTTAGCTTCAAAACATTAACTACCCCATCAATACAAATAAAAATAAACCATTTTCCCCAAGCTAATAGCCAGCACTCTAGAGTAACACTGTCGAATAAAAAATACAATGTGAGCCACAAAGCAGGCCCCTGTGTCATTTTAGATTTTGTAGTTGCCACATTTAAATGAAGAGGAACAGGCACATCTCATTTAACCCAATGTACCCACACTGTCACTTCACATGTAACAAATAAACGACTGGTGAGACATTGTACACTCGTGTCTCCCATGTGCACGTGCATCCTGCACGCACAGCACGTCTCAGCCCCGGTGGCCACATTCCCGGGGTCGGCCACACTGACCGATGCGCCCCGGGGGCAGCAGCCCGAGCACGGTCTGGTGCCTCAGCGTGTCAGGCTGCACAAGTACCCCGACTGAAGGCCCAGAGACCCCTGGCTCCATGCAGCCTCCCCAGGATTCCTGGGCAGCTCCAGGGCCCGGGGGCGCCACTGAGCACGGCTGTGGCAAGGCCCCCACCTCACGGCTGTCCTGCACAGTGTACCTGAACGCTGGCACGGCGGAAGGCGGCATGAAGGACATCAGCATAAACAAAGGCGTCTTGCAGCGGTCATCCTGAAAGCATTAAAGGGAGACAAAGCAAAAGGGTATTTAAACACTAGGATGTCCCGACACCCTCCCGTTTTCAAAACTTCCCATTTTCAAGGGGGCTCAGCAGGAACTGCGTGAGTAAACCGCTGCACTCAGTGGGAACCCCGACACGTACAGGAAGCCTCACGTTTGGTGACTGTTCTCCCAGCACACAGGCTACTCCACTGCTCTGTGTGCTGCACTGATTTGTGCCAATGTTTATTAAGTGCCTAATGCATACCAGGTACCAGGCTAGAGCCTGGGGCTACATCAGTAACCAGAACATACAAGACTTCATGCTGTCAAGGCCCTCACTTCTATTGTAAAAACAACACTAATAAAAGGAAAAAAGTCACCTGCATGCCCCTGGGATCCTGAAGATAAAACTCAAGAGAATGAAACTCATTAGAGAAAAACTTTTAAATAAAATAATCAGAGTATCTTTAGGAAGGCAGGTGAGCTTGATGGAAAATGTTGCAGGCATTGGAACTGCCTCACAACACCCAGTCCAATCAGACTCCAGAAGCTCACGGGAGGGAGCAACAGTTTCCTCCCCGCAAATCGGGCAAGGCCCTGGGAAGAGCTGAGGGCGGCAAACCACGCCAGGCCGTCTGCAGCACCTAGAACACCAAGTGCTGCATAAACTGCAGCCACACGACTGCTGTCTGTATCACAGCAGCAGAACACAGTAAGAAATATCCTTGGTTTGTGGAGAATGATGGATCCTACATAAAAAACAAAACAAACCCCCAATTTTCCTGAAAATATACTTGAAACAGAAACAGAAGCAACATCAAAATATGATCTGCAAAACTTTGCACTCAGTTAAGAGTGAACTCACCCCTCCCCTAACAGAGAAAGAAAATCTTTTCTCCATGTCGCAAAAGCAAACTGGCCATTACTGCTGATCCCGCTCCGGACCGTTCACTCGCTCACAGGCGGCCACGCTACCCTCTGAGCTGCTGTGGGAAGGGAAGCTCTCTGGCCAGAATCACCTGGAATTCAGGGAATGAGCTGACTGCCTCCCTCGGGTTCCCAGGTACCCCCGCCGCTCTGCTCTAGCATCTCATCCAGTGTCCTGTGGGTGCCCAAGCTTATCTCCTGAGACCATGCTGGCTTCTCAGGCCCGTGGGATTATCTGTGCTTCAAAAGTACCAGGGGCTTTGGCAGCCTATGTTACTTACTTTCCCGGACAGGAGAGTTTGCATTTCAGAGGAAGAACGAAGCCCAGAGCCATGCCAGGAACAGAAACACAACTCGCAGAAGAGCTGAGAGTAAATTTTCCATGAGAACGTAGTTCCTAAGACCTGTGGTCTCGCCTCATTTAGACTATGTTCTCTTTATAATTGGGAATAGTTTGCATTTTTGACTATGTTTTTGAAATATAAATTCCCTTCAGAAGTAAAGAAATGAGAAGGCTCCCTTCATGCAAGAAGTTGTTGCTATACCCATGGTGTCCCCGAGGGCAGACACAGCCCAAATACTCCAGAGACACACTCGCTCACAGTGTGGTGTCAAATACCGAAAACTGCCCACACAGCTTAGGCGCTACTGCATCTTCATGCTTACACACTCCTCTTTCTCAATTCCCAGCAGAGCAAACTGGACTCCAAAACAGTGTCACAGACCTTCAGAGAGACAGAAAAACCGGGAGCTTACCCTCAACGTTCCCGGGGGTGCTGGGGACATGACACTGAAAGGCACGAGGCCTCTGCCCTCAGGAAGGCTAGAGGCCAACCTCCCCCCAGGGAAGAGCCGGCTCGGCCCCTCCTTTCCCAGACGAGGCTGGCACGTCGGGCGCTTCTGCTAACTCCGCTCCAGTGTCAGATCAACCCGCCTGCTTCCAGACGTGCAGTCTCACCTGGAACACTTTCAGGTACTCGGGCAGCACACAGGCAAACTTGTCGACGGTGTAGAGCCTGGCCTCCTTGTTCTTCTCCAGGCTCCGGTGAATGCTCTTCCAGAGAATCACGACGATCTCCAACAATCCCGACATGGACGCAGCGTCGCTGACTGACAGGGTTTTGTCCAGAACCTAAGGTGCAAATGACGTTATTGTGAAAGAATCAAATCGTAACAACTAGTATGACAACAGCACTATGTTTAAAAGCACTTCTCAGAACTCTAGACCTAAAACAGAAATGTAAAGAATATCAAGTCTATTTTCATGTCAGGAGTTTATTCTGTATTTGACAACCTCTAAATGGTAAATCCATTTTTTGTCCCATATCCCCCCTTTAATTCCCCTCCGCCCTGCATTCCCCCCTTAGTTCATATCCATGGGTCATATATGTAAGTTCTTTAGCTTCATTTCCTACACTGTTCTTAACCTCCACCTGTCTTCCACCTAACGCTTACGCTACTTATTCTCTGTACCTTTTCCCCCCCTCTCCCCACCCACTCCCCCAATGATAACTCTCCATGTGATTTCCATTTCTGTGATTCTGTTCTGTTCTAGTTGTTTGCTTAGTTTGTTTTTTAGGGTCAGTTGTTAATAACTGTGAGTTTGTTGTCATTTTACTGCTCATATTTTTTATCTTTTTCTTAGATAAGTCCCTTTAACATTGCATATAATAAGGGCTCGGTGATGATGAATTCCTTTAATTTGACCTTATCTGAGAGGCACTTTATCTGCCCTTCCATTCTAAAAAACAGCTTTGCTGGATAGAGCAATCTTGGATGTAGGTCCTTGCCTTTCACGACTTGGAATACTTCTTTCCAGCCTCTCCTTGCCTACAAGGTTTCTTTTGAGAAATCAGCTGATAACCTCATGGGAACTCCTTTGTAAGTAACTACCTCCTTTTCTCTTGCTGCTTCTAGGATTCTCTCCTTAGTTTTAATCTTGGCAAATATAATTATGATGTGCCTTGGTATGTTCCTTCTTGAGTCCAACTTCTTTGGGACTCTCTGGGCTTCCTGGAAGTCTATTTCCTTTGCCAGACTGGGTAAGTTCTCCTTCATGATTTGTTCAAATAAGTTTTCAGTTTCTTGTTCTTCCTCTTCTCCTTCTGGTACCCTTATGATACAGATATTGAAATGTTTAAAGCTGTCCTGGAGGTTCCTAAGCCTCTCCTCATTTCTTTGAATTCCTGTTTCTTCATTCTGTTCTGGCTGAATGTTTCTTTCTTCCTTCTGGTCCACACTGTTGATCTGAGTCCTGGTTTCCTTCCAGTCACTGTTGGTTCCCTGTACATTTACCTTTATTTGACTTAGCATAGCCTTCATTTTTTCATCTAATTTGTGACCATATTCAACCAATTCTGTGAGCATCCTAATTATCAGTGTTTTGAATTGTACATCTAATAGGTTGGCTGTCTCTTCATCGCTTAGCTGTATTTTTGGAGCTTTGATCTTTCATTTGGGCCATATTTTTTTCTTTCAGCGTGCCTATTACATAGTAAAGGGCGGAGCCTTAGGTGTTCACCAGCTCTGGGCAACCCACATCTGTGTTGTGACGCTGTATGTGGGGGAGGGGTCCAAGAGGGAACAATGCCATTCGCTGCCAGTTTTCAGTCACTTCCCAATACCCACAAGGAAATTGGGCCCTTCTGGTGCTGATTCCTGAGTGTGTGGGCTTGTGTACGTTCTAGGACCCTGTGGGTCTCTCCAATCAACTCTCCTGTGAGGCTGGTAGTTTCTCCTGCCACCTCAACACCCATAGATTTTTACAGTCAGAGGCTTGGAGGCTTTATTTCCCCAACCTGAGGCTTGGAACCCCAGGTTGTGTGGTCTGTCTCGCTCCCCAGTTGTTCCTCCCGGTTTATCTGCACGTGAACGTGGGACGGCCCAGTCCGCAATCTGCCGCCTTACTCGGTCCATCAGCCACAGTCTTGCCCTGAGTCCTCTCCACCTGGCTGCCCGTCTCCACCCCTCCTACTGGTCTAGATGAATGTGTCTTCTTTAACTCCTTGCTTGTCAGACTTCCATACAGTTCAATTTTCTCAGTTCTGGTTGTTTTTTGTTTTTAAATTTGTTGTTGTCCTTCTTTTGGTTGTGGGAGGAGGCACAGTGTGTCTACCTACACCTCCATCTTGGCCGGAAGGCAGTAAATCCATTTTTGAAAGCTCACCCAAGAAATAATACATTCTAAATCAACCCTACATCTTTTTTTTAATATTAATTTATTTATTTCTAGACAGAGGGAAGGGGAGGGAGAGAAACATTGATGTGAGAAACACTGACCAGCTGCCTCTTGTTCCTGGCCCAACCGAGGACCAAACCCACAACCCAAGCATGTGCCCTGACCAGGAATTGAACCAGTAACCTTTCACTTTGCCAGACAATACCCAACCATATCAATCAGGATGACCCGATATCCTTTCAATAAACAATTTATATAAATTTAAAACTCTCTAAAAATCAAAACGCTTAAATTTGTCACCATCTAGGGACACAGCACACTAGTTAGTAAGAAGTGTGCTTTTTCTTTCCTTTATCTTCTGACTGTTCAAGGAGGGTGCTTCTCACCACAGGGCTCACTGTGAACAGAATGGACGCAGGGGGTGGTGACAGACCTTGATTTACTCAGTGTCATCACTACTGACTCGGTGACTAGACGCCTGTGCCCCGGGCCGGCAGGGGCAGCACCAGACTCTGGTGTGATGACTGGTAACAACCGACCCCACTCATCACGGGCTTCCTTGGATCGCTTTAAAAATAATATGCCCACTCTCACTGTCCCAGCGTGTGCTGGCAGCAAGCAATGATTGCTGCTCTTTATCACCTCAATGTGTGCGGCCTGACCCACACAGTCTCTCCGATAAATCCCCTTCTGCCGTCGCTGCCAGCTGCACAGGCACGGGCCCCACCCAGACCGGCCGACAGAGCCCTGTGGTGACTGCAGCAGACAGTCTGCGAACCTGCAGGAAGCTGACACCATGTCCTGAAAGGGGATCAGCTTATGTGCTACCTACTCCAATGTAATGAAAAATAAACTTGATTAATGTGCGCACACAGAAAACACAAAAGTAGTTTCTATATAGTTACATTTTTCAATGAGCACTTAATACTATGAATGAGGTATGGCCAGTCAAATTGAAGAAGCAATGAAACTGCCAAAGTCTGACTGTAAGAATACAAATGCCAGATGAACAAAATTTTATCCTGTATTTTTCTTTTTACTGCTCTGATATTTAGCACAACAGCCTTATCACGAGAGTCCCATAGAAAGCCATCACTTCTTACAAAAATGTGCCAAGTGCCTGAATGAGTCCTCATTCAAGAGGAAGCCAACCTTTTATTTTAGCAGAAACATCTTTGATTTTTGTAGACAGCAATGAAAAAAAAAAAGACAGTTCAAAAACTTTTGCTTTTAGTCTTATATTCCTAGAATGACAGTGTCTATATGACGAACTATGTCATATAGTTTCTAGCATAGCTTATAATGAAAATACATTATTTCAAAACCTTGTGTTTTCTAATGGTAGCGAAAATGACTTAAAACGTCATAAAATGCAAGCTTTCTCATTGACATCTCGGTTTTTAATAATGAGACTGAAGGATTCCTCCCATGTTTAAAAGTGGAACAGTCTCACCTGTCACCTCCTAAGTTACGCCCCTGCTCTTTCGCAGAACCATCTGCACCATCTGCACCATCAGCACGAGTCTGGCCCGGGCCGGCCCAGGCGCTGGCTCCGCAGCGGACGTCTGCTCACCACCCCCTGCTGCGCCCACCACACGTGCTGGGGCCCCCTCGCCCGGCTGGCGTCTTCGGCTAAGGTTTCTAAAGCTGCATCTGCAGCGACGGGATTGCTTCCCCGAAGAGCCCTGCCCACCCAGCCCACACAAGGAGAGAAGAGCCCTGAAGAGGAATCCATGTCCTACCAGCACGGAATGCAGGGCCAGTCCCCAACGCTCTCGGCTGAGGGTTCCCCAAATCCTGGCTCAAGAGGCCCATGAACTGATGAGTCTGTGCTCAGGGTCCACTGTTCAGATGAAATGCAGACCCAGTCTACGCTCTCCTCTTTCTTTGCCCCACACCTGTGATCCTGACTGGGACAGGGCCCAGGCAGGTGGGGAGGAGGCTGCACAAGGCGTGAGTCCAAGGGCACGTGTGGGAGCAGCACTCTCCTCCTGGCACGCAGCTGGAGAGCCTGAGACCAGAGAACATGAAAAGCCACACAGGACCCCTAAGCACCCAGCCAGCCTGGGTTGGAGGTGGTGGACACAGGGCCGGAGCAAGGACAGGCGGACTGGTGCCGGGGCTTACCCAGGGCCAGCACACAGGGCTGCAGTTCAGCCAGAGTAGGAGCGGTCTTCGGTGCCTTTCTTCTCAAGGCCCGTTTCCTAACCTCGTTCAGCACCACAGAACTACCCCTGGGTTTTACTTTCCATGTATGGAAGCACACAAGTGTGATTACAAGCTTAAGACAGTGACCGCAATCATTTTGGCAGTAATTTTGTCTAAGCCTTAAACGTCCTCCTCATGTGCTCTGACTGGTCACTTTGGATTTGGAAGAAATAGCAGCCCAGCAGTGCCTTTGATAAATTACTTTTAAAAGAGAATTCTAAACGCAACTCAGTCCCAGAAATTTAACTCAAAGATGTTTTTACGGCAGTGGTTAAGAGAGCCAGCACGTAACTAAAATATAGTAATGCCTAGAATCCAATCCAGGTATGCTGCCCCCAGGTAGAATTATAATAAACAAAGAAATTTAAAGCAAAGAAAATTTGGGACATGGTGTTACGAATAATAAATTTGCTCTGTATCAAATACTACCCAAACTCCACAAGGAACTACAAAGGATATATAACAATTCTTTATGATCCTCTAAAATAATCAGTTAAAATGTCACACTAAAAGAATAAGTAGAATAAAAGCATTCCTAATGTTGGGATTGGGGAGAATTCCCCCACTCCCCTTGCGTTCTTGAGGCTGGACTAACAATAAGTTGGTCTAAAACCAGATGAACAGGAGAAAGACAAACTTAATGTGTGTGCATAAAGAAGTCCCTCTGAGTTTGGGTGCCAATTAGTGAGAAACACGAAGTTTGGGCTTGGGTGGTAAATTGGTAAAGGGGTGACCTAGTTTATTCGTGGCTTTTGGCCCTGGATTCCTTAACTCCAGCCACAGTGGAGTCCTTGGGGCAGCCTGCCCCGGGCCCCCACTCTCACTCACGTCTAGGGCGGTGGACAGGAAGGGAGAGCGGCCCGGGGCGCCTCGCAGGCGCCCTACTTACGCTCACATTCTCCTTCTCCCGCTCCTCGTCCTCCTCCCGGCACTCTCGGATGGCCTTCTGGATGCAGGCGTTTAAGCAATGGCGAATCACATGTATCAGCTTTGCTAAATGATTAAGACAATAATTAATTTAAGTATTTCTTCAACAAAATTACCTTCTAATAGTAAAGTTATAATCCCAAATGATTGCAAGCGGTGTTTAAGGGACAGCGCCAGCTGTGCATCACCGCAGGGAGCCCTGAAGTGGCCACAGCGAGCACGTGCACCGTGAGCCAGGCCCCATGGGCGTGCAGCAGAGAGAGGGGAGCGCGCGCGGGAAGTACCGATGTTGGTGCAGGCCGTGTGCTCGTGGGCGTGCTGGTAGAACCTCCGGGCGGCGGCGTGGTTCATCTGCAGCAGTGTGACGCAGCGCTCACACCACACCTCCTCCGGCTGGTTCACAGGCAGGAAAGAGTTAAAGATGAGGCTCACCAGGCGCCGACACACAGGCCGGGAATCTGATTCCAGTCGAACCAAAATATGCTCCATGGGGCATATTTTCCAAAACTGTGGAAAGCATGTGTACAAGAGAACCCATCACTTGTTTTTGTAATCTTGAAAATATTTTAAGCAAAATTTCCAGAGCACAATAAAAAAGGAACTAACTTTTATGTTCCAGAAAATCCATTTGGCAGTTACAAAAGAGCGTCAGGGTATGAAGTCCAGCACAGGGACAGAGTCAGCAATATTGCAGCAGCTACAGATGGTACAAGACTTACTGGGCCGATTGCTTCATAAGCTACATGTCTAACCACTGTGCTGTACACCTGAACCAATAGAATACTGTATTCAACTGTAATTAAAGAATTTTTAAAAAATTTTAATGCAGCTATATAGTCTTGAAAACAATTTCAAATGACTATAGGATCTGTGACACTTCTTTGGAGAAATTCAATGAATAAATCCGTGTTTTAAAAAGCAGTAACAAATAAGGTGCCTGAGTATAAGGCTGTGGGGAGGATTAATTATAATTAGCACCACGGCTGACGCATAGTTAATTCAAATGATGGCTGTGATTATCAGTCTAACCATTTAAAATTTCCTAAAACACCCTGGCTGGTGTGTCTCAGTGGACTGAGTGCCAGCCTGCTAACCAAAAGGTCACTGGTTCGATTCCCAGTCAGGGCACATGCCTGGGTTGCGGGCCGGGTCCCCAGTTGGAGGAGTGCGAGAGGCAACCAATCAAGGTAATTCTCACACATAGATGTTTCTCTCCCTCTCTTTCACCCTCCCTTCCCCCTCTTTAAAAAATGAATAAATAACATCTTTAAAAAAGCTTAAGTGGATACCCCATCTCCTACCCTGGGAGATACACCCAGGGCTGCCAGACCATTGGCCATGGGTCTGTGAAGGCCCCTCTCACAAGGCACCGCGCCCCCAGCACCAGCCTACCCCAGGACCCCCAGCCTCCTCCGGCCCGGCCCCGCCCCGCTCTCAGCTGCTGCCAGATAACTGGCAATCAGAGGGAACCACTGCCCTTGGCTCGCAAGCATCAGAGTGGTCTGCTCCCACAGACAATGGCCAAACTTCTAAGCAGGAAATTCAAGACAAGAGGACATATCACAGAATAATAGAAAGAAAGTTGATCCTCATGGTGAAATATTCAAATCCAAACTCCAGCGCTTATCATCTGGAAATCCCGTGAAAATACTCACACTTGAAACAGTTTCTCACCTGTGTGCGGGGGTGCCATCACCAGTACATCTGTTCTCAAGGACCTCACCCTAACGATCACCTGAGTCCCAGAATTCTCAATAACACTCTGAGTCCCTGCCACACCCCCACCCCTGGGCCTTTGACTGTCAGCCTGGGTCAGTCCTCCCGCCCAGGGCCTTGCAGAATGAGACAGGCTCCGGCCCCTCTGAGCTCAGCCCTGTGTGTCTCACAATGGAGGTAAAGAGAAAAGGTAACTCTCCTTTCTCCAACGCTGGATGCAGGAGATCCCGACTCTGTGAACATACCCCCTAGTACCGCAAGCAGGACTGGAAACTGGCTGTCATTCCGACCTGGTGGACCATCAGCCAGACACTCATTCCTGTTAGCTGCCTCTCCACAGGCCCATCAACCTCTGACCTTGATTTTCAAGAGCAAGTGTGTGTGCCCATCACAACCTTTGCAGAGACCTCACCAATGAACCACTCTCCGCCCTGCTGGCCGCTGCAGAGCTAAGGTCAAGCTGAAAGAAGCACCTCATTAAGACAAAAACCCCAACTCGGGGTCACAGGCCTGCTGTCTGTCTTACTGTCTCTTCTGTTCTCTTGAGGAGACCCATTAATAAAGTGAAAACTACTGCCCTCTCCATACCCTCACCAGCCATCACCTCCATAATCCTGTGCAAACAGATTGCCAGTTCGAACAACACTAAACCAAAAGCTTCCCTTTCAGATTCAGAACTGTAGTTTTAATAGGCTGTTAGAACAAAGTCAATCAAAACTACAGCCAGCTTTCTTGTTGAAACGGACATCGTAACTCTAAAACGCACGTGGAAATGCAAAGGACCCAGGCAGCCAAAGGGCTCTGAAAGCAGGGCTGGGGGCTCAGTCACACGCCCGGCCTGGGGAGCTGCGGCGTGCAGGCTCGCGGCCTGGCCCAGGACGGATGGCAGGTGAGCCAGACAGAACCAGTCCAGAAACAGACCACACCGTCACATGATCAGCAACAAAAGTAGCAAGGTAGCAGGATCGGGGATGATAAGGGTATTCTTACTACGTAGGCCACACAAAATACACTTTTTTTAAACATAAAAATATTCACAGTTCCAAATTCGAAGAACATGAAACAATACACACCCAATGCAGCAACATGGCCTGCCCCGAACCCGTCCCCAGACACCCAGCCCCGCACCCAGATGACTGTCACTGACTCCCTGACGTCTTCTGGGCATGTGTGAGGGGCACCTGAGCACATACACACTGTGTGTGCCCCGCTTTACACACCTGGCGTCTCCACCTGCCTCCACTCTTCTACCTCAGAGGCACTTCCTCAGCCACACAGCAGCAGTTCAGCGCACACACGTACCCCAGGCCCTACAGCCGACCTCACACTGATGGACACACAAGCTTGTGCCCACCTCTTGGGCTGTGACAAAACCACCTCTCTGAAGGTGAATTTCAGAGTCACTGTAAGAAGAACCATTTCCCCACCTTCGCGGCCCTCACGGCTTTGACCTTCAGCAGCATCTCCACGAAGGCCACGCGCACCTTCTCCGAGTTGTCGTGGAGGCTGTACTTCAGGGCTGGCAGCAGCTGCTCCAACAGTGGGTGGCTCAGTTTGTTATCCAGGATTATCGGCAGACACTGCGGGAAAAGAAAAAGGTGGTGCTTCAAATGAGAACATAAACTTAAAAAGCTCAGGTAAGAAACCATCCAGCTCCATCTTTACTAGCACTGCTGGTGAAGTAGGTAAACACACCTGCAGAACACAGCACATTTCTAAAATATTTTCTATAAAAACATACTTCTAATGCATTCGTACAGTTTCAATGATTGACAAGCGTCACCCACTATTTCACTCAGATGAGATGAGAGCAGCTATAAAACAATATTTAGAGTGGGAAGAAACACAGAACCACCGCTGGTGGAGTAGCTCCAAAGCCAGCAGTGCCCAGAGCGAAGGCCCAGGACCCTTTATCCACAGCCACAGCACCCCCATGTGCTCTCTGCATCCAGACTCCACCCTCCATGAAAACCAGGGGGCGGCCCGTCTACCAGACACGTACCCGAGGCCACTGCCGCATTCGCCAGACGGACGGCGGAGTGACCCGTCCAAGCTCAGGCCAGGCACCAACTCATCGGAAGACTGATACACCCTCCCACCTTCTCTTTCCAGTTATTAAGAGGATTTTTTATTTTTAAAAGATACCTGTATTTTAAAGCTCAAATGTATATTTACAGGTGAGATGATACAACGCCTGGGATTTGCTTCACAGTAACTGCTGGAGACCAAGGACGGGGCCACAGATGAAGTGAGAATGGACATGCCCTGCTAACCACGGACCATGGATGAGGGGAGGAGTTTTGTAGGTTCTTATGAAAAGTATATACAGTATATCAAAAAAGTAAATTTTAATGTTTAATGGCCTAGGAAAATTTTAGTGCCTACAGCTCCTATTCTAAAATGATGTGCCCATTCCACACACACACACCAAAGACTATTTCAAGTAGTAATTTTTGTAGAAAACACCTTTAAAAAAATATTTTATTTTTAGAGAGAAGGGAAGGGAGAAAGAGAGGGAGAGAAATATCAACGTGCAAGAGAAACAGGGATCAGTTGCCCCCTGGTCTGCAACCCAGGCTCATGCCCTGACCAGGAACTGAACCAGCGACCCTTCACTTTGCAGCACGATGCCCAACCCACTGAGCCACACTGGCCAGGGCTGCAGAAAGTACTTTTAATTCAGTTTGTAAAGCCTTACTTTGTTCACACAACAAAAATGTCAATAGTGCTGTATCTATGCATGATTACGAATGGTTTTTAAGTTTTTCTTTCCCTATATTTTCTAACTGTTCTACAATAAGCACTGCTCACATAACTTAAAATCTTACCTTAAAGACAGAACAGCGTACATCGGCTGAGCTTGTATCAAACGCCAGTTCCCCGGTTACTTTCTTGAGGAGATCGATAAGAATGGTCGGAGGCATCATTTCCCAGTATTTGGAAGTTATTTTACAAACACCAAGTATCCCTGCGGAACGGACCATCGGATAAGGATCTTCTAAAAGGCTCTATAAGTAGGAAGGGGAAAAAGGCTTAAATGAAAAAATGTTAAACTAGTTCACTTTGCATCAGTATTTGCTTTACACATGGGCACTCTGGACGCCCACCACCTGTCAGACACTTCACATCGCAGACACACGGGGCACGCACAGACTCACGACACCTGAGCACGCACCATGCCCGCAGCTGAGTGCCGGCAGGGGACATCCAGACCACTCGGAGGCCGACTCACCCGCCCTGCCCACGGCAGGGCCTCTGAGGCTAGCTCTGCTGCTGTCTGAGGGGCTGTGTAGAGAGGCTCTGTCGTGAAAGAACCTCAACACCCCGTGAAATCCATGTCCCACCCTCATGTCCAGACGTCTCATTTGAAAACTCAGTCATCTGCAGGCACACTCGCATCAGGCAATGCCTCAGGCTTGCCTTAGCCCAGGCTCTGTTTGTGCATGGGACCCACTCCGCGGTGGGCAGCACCACTCTCTTCAAATTCACAGGTGAAAAGTCACAGAAGCGACTTGCCCTAAGTTACACGGCTGTGAAGTGAGAGGTGGGGTCAAACCTGGGGGGGTGTGAACCTGTGTTACACTACCTCTGCTGGGGAGCTGAGAATACACATAAAACATGTATGAAGTAATAAATAATATATTCCAAAGGAGATGAAGGGGAGAGAAAAGGGTCCACAAAGTCACATAAGGCACCGGGGAGAGAACGAACTTCCCTGAAAAATGTCAACATCTAAAAAACTGTGGCAAGTTTTGGGTGGCAGGGCAGATAAAGGGGACCAGGCCAGGCAGAGCTGAAGGTATAAGGAGCTCAACTACGTGAATACGTACATAGAGCTCTTCAAATTGCTTCTGAATTTCACTATCCATTTCGATAGCATTGAAGTTTGGATCCCTAACAGGAAATGCTTCAACGAACAACAGCGCTGCATTTGAGCGGACTTCGGAGTTTCTGGCCTGGAATAATGAAAGAAGGTGGTTTCAGGACCCAAAGAGATGACATTTGAGGACATCAGTATTGAGTTCCTAGAGTAAAGCCCCTGGCATCTCAGCACAGACTTATTGATGAATTAAAGGCAATGGCAACATTTAAACAAACCACACAGTAAAACCTTCCTTAGCTTTAGCCAAACTCAGTTCAGTGTTGATAGATAGAAAAAGACTGTTTGCTTGTTCAACTCCCACCTTGCACTATTAAGGCACAATGACCCCCTCCCCAGTCACAGCAGGGGGTGTTGAGGGACCAAGACACCCAGCCCAGCTCTGCAGACCCCATCCCCTCTGCTGGTTACTGAGCATGACCACTCCCCTTCCTTCTGGGCAGTCAACACTACACCAACTCAGACTCCCAGTTAAATGGGCCTGAGAAATGCTTTTACTAAAAGAATAAAACATTCACCCCAAAATTTCACAAAGCTCCTAGCCCCCAGCCCTCTCTCTACTGCCGCATAGCAATTCTGAAGCAGGGGATCTAGCCTCCCAAGTGAAACCAGCACATCTATACACGAGAGGCCACTGAGCATGTGCACCTTCAACCCCCTCCACAGGAGGGGCTTGTACAACCGGTAGAGCATCTCTTCCACTCCCTGCCGAACTCTCTTTTGTTGGTGAAAGTAACTCAGCACCTAGAGCCAAGAAAAGAAGAAAACAAAGGTAATGTTGCTTTGTAAGCAAGCATCTAAGATCCCGTTTGGAAAAACCCACCCAGAGTGTGGGCTCTCTCCACCACGACAGGCACCCCAGTATGACAGCTCTTCCCCGAGGACGACGAGGCAGAGACGCAGACAGCACACCCGCATGGTGGAGGGCGTGGAGGGAGCTGACAGCACACATGAAGGTCAGCGCCCTCATAATCTTCAGGGTGGAATGGAAAAGGAGTCAGGCCAAGTGGCTTCCACAGCCCGTCCTGGTTCTGAGATGAGCTGGGTATGCCTCTGCTTGGGTCGAAGTGCAGCAGCAGACACCCGACGAACAAGGCCCACGGCGGGCCTCCCAGGCGGTGCCGCTGCTGCACGGCCCTCCCCAGCAGGAGCTGAACGTCCAGCGCAAGTGCCCCCCAAGCCTGGCCGTTCAGGAACAGACGGCTCTCCCACTCATGTTCTGTTCTCCCTTCTCTTCCAGCCAGAATCTTCCCGCCACTCTGCACAGACTCTTATCCCCAACAACAGTCAAGTCTGCCTCACCCCCTGAACTCACAGTTCTAGGGACTAAGATTACACCAGTGACAAAAGGAAAAGAAAGAAAGTAAAACAGGCTATAAAACATCAGCCTATACGTTAAGTGAACTCAAATCAGCTTTACCCCAAAAGAACTACAGCCTGAGGATTATTTTTTCTGGTTGTTCATCTTTATTTAGCAGTTTTTACCGATTGTGATAAGTGATATGAGTCTATAGTTTGTTTTTGTGTATAGTATTATCAAGTTTAGGCATCAGGATATACTTGCTTCACAGAAACTTTTTTTTCCCCCACAAAGACTTTTTTTTTCATTGCTTTTCAGAGAGAGAGGAAGGGAGAAAGGAAGAGGGAGAGAGAAACATTGAGTGGTTGCCTCCTATTTGCTCCCAGACTGGGGTTCAAACCCACAAGTACCCTGACTGGGAACTGAAACCTCAACCTTTCAGTTACAGGACAATGCTCCCAAAACTGAGCCACAATGGCCAGGGCCGTAGAAATATCTTTAAGTAGCTTTATTGATATAATTCACGCACCATAAAAGTCACTCTTTTAAAGTGTACAACTAAGGAGGTTCTAGTGTATTCACGGAATTGTGTGACCATTACTATTATGTAGGTTTAGAAGTTTTCATCAACAATATGGGGGTTTTTACTTTCAAATGACTCTGAAGCATTTCCTGAAGCTTCTTTCAATATATCAATAAAATAATTTATCATATAAATATTTATCCAAAAAAGGATGTGAGGAAAAAACTATGTATTATAAGCAGCAAGAACAGTTACTTAAGAGTCCAGGAATACATTTCATCTGAAAGTACAATCTAATATTCTCCCTTTTCATTCTGTGCAGTTTTCCATAAATTTACCAAACAGCGATGTCCACACTTACACTATCTTAGTGACTGAGACATTGCAGCAGAAAAACCGGGTATGAAAAATAAGTGTCTAGTCATTTGGTAGCAAGAGTGACACGCCCACGTCACTGACCGTGGTTGAACTCCATGCTGTTCCTTAGGACTAAACTGAACCTGCCACACCAAACCACACAGTGACCTGCGGCTTACGGAAGCCAACCTGGGATGGGGGGCAGGGGTTCTCATCTCTGGGCTCTTGATCCTTGGATAATTCAAACTAAACCATCCATCATGTAAAGAAATGTTTTCTTGGGAGGGTAGGCTGGATTAGGAGTAAAAGGGAGAAAACTGTACTTGAACAATGATTAAAATAAAAAAAATGTTTTCTTATCCATTCAAACTTTATATAATTAGTATATTTACATTATACAATTTCACTATTCAAAAAAGTAAAGAGGTAGCTTTTCTCAGTCAGCTGCCCAAAGTAACAATCCCCCCTGCCAGGGTCCCAGGGTCCCCAGATACCTACAGCGGACACGGGCACTGACCCCAAGGCCTTCTTTAGTCAGACTGCTGATGATGTATGGATGGAATTCAGATCTGAGGTCTGAAATGACCTTTCAAACACGAAATTTTACCAAGAGAAACTAATAAAACATTATTCCATTTGATTTGGGGAATACCAAAATGGAAATTTAATGTATGAAAGTAAATAATAAAAATAATCTCAACTATCATCTTTTTCAAAAAAGTGGCAGTGGCAGTTAGAAAGCGATGATTCTGGACATTTTTACATCACAGACTTTAATTAGGGTGGTTTAACTTCAGTTCTGATGTTGAAACAGTATCCCTCTGCTTCCCTAATTAGATCTTTGGGTACAATTGCCAGGCACCAATTTCAAGATTCTGAGAATCTCTACAGCTGAGCTTAACCTCACCTGTACACTGAACAGAAAACAACGGCCTAAAAACGAGAAAGACAAGACACAAGGTGAAGAAGGCACAGCGAGTGCTGAGAGCTCAGCTCACCTCGCGCACTTTGCTGTGCACCGGCGACCTCCGTGGCAGGTGGATCCCGTGGTACATGAGGTCCTGGATGCAGTCGCTTTCGATCACCTGCGAGAACAAGCGTGCTGCAGTGACCCTGGGATGTGTGCGTCCCACAGGCAGACAGCAGGACAGGCAGAGCAGCAGCATGAGCACCGGAGTTTGACCTGTTCATCGTCCATCTCCTGCCATTGGAGCCTCTGTGTCTCAAGTGCACACCTCTCTAATTCTCACCAGAGAGAACACTTGGCCTCCTCGATCTTATTTGATGAAATACTCATTTGTGAGAAATGGCAGTTTAAGCCAGCAGGACTCAGAGACGGAATGAGGCTGGGCTCCCTCGTCTGACAACCTCAGAGCCTCCTGGAACTACACTGACCTACCTCTAAGCGGGTCCAGGATTCCAAACTGACTGCAACAGGGTCTTTTGGGGCTGCCACAGACGGGCAGAGCTGTGCAGGGCGCAGTGTGGGGAGCCAGGGCCCTGAGGTCCTCCAGTGGAGCGACTGAAGCAAGGCCAGTGCCAGGAGCAGCCCAAAGCCCCAGGAACTATCTGGTCTGTTCATCTGGATGCCATGGCTTTAGGGAAGACATAGGGAGAGCTTCCTACTAATATTAAGCTCTTCACCATTATCTTTGAAAATATTTCCTCACCTGAAGCCACTAACAAATCCCAGCAACACCACACGTGGGAGCCACACTCGGCCAGACGTGTGATGAACTGAGATTCGAGGCACCACCCAGCAGGTGTCTGTGCCACAAGCTGAGCCTTCAGAGCCAACAAGCAGAATGCGGGCGCTACAGAACACGGGTGACAGAGAGACCATGAGCCGGTTTCTGCGACACACGATGGCGTAGGGTCACAAATGAAAAGGAGGGCGGGACGGATGCTCTCAGAGGCGTGCTGGGCCCCAATTCCAAAAAAACAATAAGAAGACATTTTGGAAACAAAGCTGAGAAATGTAAATGTGGCTTAATTATTTTTTAAAATTCCCCACAATCGGTAATGTTGCTGCAGACGACGCCAGTGTGGTGTGCCTGTTTGGACAGCACACTGAGGACCAGGCGCTGGTGCGGCCTGTCTGCAGCCTGCTCGACGAACCTGCAGGCAGGGGGCCGGGAGGCAACGAGAACTACAGGTGCTGGTGCTAATTTGGCACAGCTCTAGTCAAACAATTAAGTTCTTAATTATGAATTTCTATTTTTTAAACCACTATTGGAAAAAAGGACAAATATTCCTTCCTGTTGAACAAGTTTCATTCAGTAATGAAACAATGTGAAAAATGCATAACAATGCCCTGATTTTGCCCTTCCCCCCCAAAATTATCACTATAAATCTATTCTAGAAGTTGATAGAAGTAAGTACTTCTCCTAGAAGAAGTCAGTGGTAAACCCTGGTAACATAAACCAAGTTTAAGGGGGGGAGGAGAGCAGGACAGAAACCAGCTCCAAATCCCAGGCACCCTCCCCCTCAGGCTGCCACTGTGCCCCCTCCCACCAACTCAGGGCCCACTCCCCAAAAGAAAAGGCCCCTTTCTGACTTAAAGTAAGAATTTTACTGTCAGTGGAGAAGAAAACACATTTGAGAACCTAGGATAAGAAAAATGTAAGGGATATCAAAAACATTTTCTTTTGATTTTTTCCAGAAGGACCTCTGAATATATGATTGGAATTGTGAGCTATATAGCCATATCTTCATACTATAGATATTGTACTGTCAGTAAAGGTTAGCCATATTCAAATTGAGTGTTTATGTTCTTGAAAACAATGTCACCCAAAGAAGTGACCCAAGTTCCCTGGGCAGCACTGTCCAACAGATAGGTGAGCCACAAATGTCGGTCTAAGTTTTCGAGTGGCCACATGAAAAACAGAAAAGAGAAGCAGGTGTAATTATTCTAATAGTATGTTTTGTTTAACCCAATACATCCAAAACACTGTCAATATGGACAGAGAGCCCCTATACAGATTTTGAATACCTCTTCCATGACTACTTAGAAGGAGAATACAATAAAAGTAAGTGTTAACATTTAATAAAATGAAAATACCTCTAGTATTTTCCCGGAAGCCTTTCTCCAAGCTCTGAAATAAACTTCTGCAATGTGCACCATCAAAGATCTATTTTAAAAAAAAATTTTAAATTTAATGCAAAGAATTATACTTTTTACAGGTATCATTTCAGGTACTCTCTATCCCAGGGAAGAAGAACCTCAGCGGAGAGGAGTGCTTTGCAGAGTAACTGTAGAAATTTGTTAGCTGCGTACAGCAGCAGGTAGTAGAAGGAGAAAGTTTTGAGAAGGGAATTGAATTATCAAACTATTTTCTTCCTTCTCAGTCAAGGCTTCCCCAGAACTTTACTGCTTTCTGTGAAACTATGAGAACATAAGCCTAGAACCAAATTCTTAAACTAAAAAACATTTTAAAACTTTGCAGGCTACTAATTCCCTAAACTAGCAGAGCTGACTTTAGAATCATAGTTCGGACTTGACTGGTTCAGCCCAAATATCCTGCAAACGATGAAGCAGGATGCATTCTAGGGGACAGCAGGAGCTCTGCAGCCAGAGTTTCAGGACAACCCCCACTCGGCTCCGACATAGCTGCTGTGGAGGGAAATTCAGCAACAAGCCCAGCTCCAGAGTCTGAGGGTTCCATTTTAAAAGGCAGCCTAAGAGCCCGGTCGCAGAGCAGATTCAGCACTGGCCCTGGAGCCGGCAGACAGCAGCCCTGTGCCTCGAGCACTCGGCTCTGAGTGGGCCACGGGCTGGTGTGCATCTCTGCACGTTCCCCTGCAGGGCTCTGGCCACCTAGCGACGCGGCTCGGTGCACATGTGGTGAAGGGGGAGCAAACTCAAGGTTCAAACGGGAGCAGACGTGCCAGTGAGACAGGCTTCACTATGACTGAGGCTCACATTTAACTGGTGAATAATTCACCTCTTTAAAGAACTACCACAAATCAGCATCTCAATCTTAGTGTCATTACTGAAAAAGAATGATTTCCTACACAGGGAAAAAAATATCCAGTTACAAAACAGACCATAATAATATAAGAGATAATTTCTAAAGCTTCTGAAAGATCAATATAACTTTCAGAAGTCAGGTCAAATAGAATCTTTCCAAGCCAGGCTAAGATAGCACAAAATATTAGATGTAATACTTACTCCTATTACTTGCAGATGACAAGACAGTGTACATACAAAACCCAGTAAGCTCCACTAAAAAACTACTTGACTCAATAAATGAATTTGGCAAAGTAGCAAGATACAAAGTCAATATTCAGAAATCGATGGAATTTTTATACACCAATAATGAGCTATCAGAAAGACAAATTCGGAAAAAATCCCATATACTGTTGCAACAACAACAACAACAACAACAAATAATAAAGTACCCAGGGATACATTTAAACAGGGAGGTAAAAGGCTTATATTCGGAAAACCACAGGACACTGAAGAAAGAAACTGAGGAAGATACAAATAGAAGCATATACCATGTTCACAGATCGGAAGAATTAAGATCAATAAAATGTCCATACCACCCAAAGCAATCTACAGATTCAACACAATCCCTATTAAAACACCAATGGCATATTTCAGATCTAGAATATTTCAAAAATGTACATGGAACAAAAACAAGACCCCCAATAGCCTTAGTAATCCTGGGAAAGCTGAACCAAGTAGAAGGGATCACAATACCTGATATCAATCTGAATTACAAGGCCACTGCAATCGAAAAAGCCTGGTACTGGCATAAGAACAGACACACAGACCAACGGAACAGAATGGAGAGCCCAGAAATAAACCCACGCCTTCATGGTCAATTAATATTTGACAAAGGGGGCATAAGCATACAGTGGAGTAAAGATGGTCTCTTCAATAGTTGGTGTTGGTAGAACTGGACTGGTACATGCAAAAAAATGAAACTAGACCACCAACTTACACGACACACAGAAATAAACTAAAGATGGATAAAACACTGAAATATATGTCATGACACCACAAAAAATCCTGGAGGAAAACATAGGCAGTAAAATTTCAGATATCTCACATAGCAATATTTTTGCAGATATATCTCCTATGGCAGGGAAAATAAAGGAAAAATAAACAAATGGAACTACATCAAAATAAGAGGCTTCTGCATGGCTAAAGAAAACATCATCAAAATGAAAAGGGAACCCACTGTATGGGAGAACGTAGTTGCCAATGATTAAGCAGACAAGGACACACAGAGGGCCCAGAGACACAGGAAAGGATGCTCAGCATCACCAGTCATCAGAGAGATGCAAATTAAAACCACAATGAGGTATCACCTCACGCAGGTGAGAATGGCCACCAAAAACAAATCAACAACAAATACTGGCGAGGTTGTAGAGAAAAGGGAACCCTAGTGTACTGTTGGTGGGAATGCAGACTGGGGCAGCCACTGTGGAGAACAGTATGGAGTTACCTCAAAAAACTAAAGATGGAACTGCCTTATGACCCAGTGATTCCACTGCTGGGAATATATCCAAAGAAATCTAAAACACTAATTTAAAAGAACCTGAGCGCCCAATGTTCATAGTAGCATTATTTACAATAGCTAAGTGCTGGTTACAGCCATGTGCCCATCAGTAGATGAGTGGATTAAAAAATGGTGGTACAGCCCTGGCTGGTGTGGTTCAGTGGACTGAGTACCAGCCTGTGGACCGAGAGGTCGCTGGCTTGATTCCCAGTCAGGACACAGGCCTGGGTTGCTGGCCAGGTCCCCAGCTAGGGGCAACTGGGGAGGCAATGGATCCATGTATCTCTTGCATATCGATGTTTCTCTCCCTCTCTTTTTATCTCCCTTCCCCTCTCTCTAAAAATAAATAAATAAAATTTTTAAACAACTGGGGTACATTTACACAATGGAACACTACGCAGCAGAAAGAAAGAAGGCGCTCGTCCCCTTCAATACAGCATGGATGGAGCTGGAGAGCACTATGGTAAGTGAGATAAGCCAGTTGATGAGAAACAAATACCACATGATCTCACTTATACGAGGAATCTAATGAACAAAATAAACTAACGAGCAGAATAGAATCTGAGGCACAGAAACAAGGGACAGACTGACAGCTACCGGAATGGGAGGGGGGAGGATGGGGCTGGTTGAAGGAAAGAGATTAGACACAGAACATACACGTACAACCCATGGACATGGACAATGGTGTGGGGACTGACCGAGGGAAGAGGACAGCTGGGGGAGGGGCAAAGGGGGAACATAAAACAACTTTAATAGCCTAAACAATAAAACAAAATTTTAAATATTAAAAAAATTACTTACTTCTGTAATCTTTGTAACTGGTTTTTAATGGTCCCATGGATGATTTTAATAAAACTTGTATTCCAATTAAAGAGAGAACTAAGAAATCTTCTTCCCTATAAATTAAGAAAACAGGATACAATGGTAAAATTGAAACCAAAGAGAAAGTTCCCCGGAAGTAAACAAGCAATCTTGGAATGCTGGAGGGCAAAGGAAGTCCACTTGGAATCAGCAGAAGGGCGCTGAGCTGGGAAAGCAGCGCCTCGCGGTGGGGACGGCAGGGAGACCTCGCAGGGAGAGCGGGTCAGCAGGGCAAGGGTGGGGGACAGCATGCACGCTGAGCTCCTCCCTCGCTAGACCACAGGCAGCAACCACACTGCCCTGCAGGTAAGCGAACTGGTCCATACATCTGGCTTCCATCTGGCTGGCACGGGTGTCTACATAACCTAAGATAGAGAATGCTTGCATCTCGTGTTTTGGGTGGGAATGGAATTCAGCTTTCATTCATTTCATCTTTAATAAACAAGAAAACTGAGGACTTGCAAAGTTAAGAGGCTAAGAAGTTGCCAAGCTAGAATTTTCAAACGCAGACAGGCCCCTAGTACAAATGGCACACCCACACCACACAATGCTAATTCATGTGCACGTTGCTGGATCACACATGAACCTCAAAAGCAAGCACATTCGCCCCCTGCAGAAGGCATACTCACACCTACCAAGGATGTGCCTGGGGAACAGCAGTTCTTCACTGCTTCGCTGCCCACTGGCATGGAATGCCACGAAATGCAACACACTTTCACACAAAGGGCAGCAGAGCCACACATGCAACAGGCCAGTTTTAAAACATCAGTATTTACTGGAAATACCACTAACTTGTTAATAGAGTACAAGATATTTTTGTTTACCCAGAATGACGAAAAGCTGATCTAAGCAAATCAATGATTGATTAGAAAATAAGTTTAGATATTTTCAGTATAAAAGAGCACGTCAGTTAAAAGGAGTCGTAACATTCACAGGTGTATATTCGTGTCTGTGCCACATACTCGCACGCACACACAAGTCAGACAGATGCACTCCACCAACTGCTACCTTCGAGCCAGTGGAAACAAGGTTTATGTGTCTGAACGCACTCCTTACTTCTCTCCTCTCCCCAAATTTCCTAAGTCCTGGAGATTAAAGGCACAGGCTACATGCCCAGCGTCCTTTCAAAGGATGACATGTGACAACAGCAATAAGCCCAGCCAGAGCCCTTCCTGCGAGCTTGGTGCCTGCTGGACACTGTGTATATAGGTTCTCCAGCATCACCTCACAGCGGCTGTCCCCACTTCACAGGAAGAAACACTGAGGCTCAAAGTGATCTCATCAAGGCCGGCCCTTAGGAAGTGCACGGACAGGGATGAGAACACAGCCCTGAGCCCAAAGACGAAGGTCTTGGTCAGTATGGTCAAGACTGGCTGGTGCAGGGCCCTTGCCCCTGGCAGGCTGGGATGGGCGCTGCGGTGAGCGGCAGACCACTGACCAGCCGTGAGGCCTCGGGTGCTTTCTCCAGGCAGGAGCTTCTGAATCGGAGGTCCTCCTCCTCCTCCTCCTCCCCACCCACGTGAGCCTAACAGGCCGGGCGTCCCACACGAAGGCTGCATTCTGCACACAAGCACTTGTCTTCGCACCCCAGCCCGGGAACCCAGTCAAGGCACAACAGACACCTCCAGAAAGACCCAAGACAGCACCATCCCAGAACTATGCAAGACACTCTAATTTTTAATTCTCTGGTAGCTGCATCAATAAAAATGAAAAGGAATAATCTGATTTTAATATATCTATATAAACCAATATATCCAGAATATTACCATTTAAATATACAACAAATATATTAAATTATTAATGGAACATTTTGCATTCTTTTTTCATACTGTTATTTTAAGATTGAGAAAGTATGTGTGGTTTTGCAAAACTTCACCTTGCAGTTTCTGAGGACCTTAATTATTTTTTCTTCTTAATTGAAACCCAAACCTAAAGAAGCTGTCATCTCTGAGCCTTCTCTGTGTCCCTATCCAACAATGTTGACTGGACAAGTGACTTCACCAGCCAGGAGGGACGGAGCTAAGTAGGAGTGCCAGCAGGCCCTTCCCCTCCCTGTTTCCTCCGGCCCCAGAGGTTCGGGCTAGAGCCCCGAGTAGTCGCGAACCAAGCCTGGGCAGGCAGAAGAGCAGACGGGCCCATCCAGCTGTTCAGCATGGGCACACATGGCCACACAGCTGTGGCCCTTCATCCGGGAGCCCACAGGGCAGGAAGGGCCAGCATGTCACACAAACGTTTCAATCAGAGCTTTCCACACAAGACCACTTGTCACAGAGGCTGAGTCTCTCCCACCCACCCCTTAAAAACGCCATTTTAAAATGACGTCTGTGATTTGCTTCAGAAATCCCAGAGTGGGATGGGAGATAGGAGTAGAGAGGAAACTAGAGTGGCCATGTGTTGGTATAATTTACACTAAGTTTTGAATTACTGTGTCTTTTACACTTAAGGCCACGGTATAACTGGCCACACTTCGTGTGCTCAGCAGCCTCGGACAGAGCCCCTCTCCGCACTGACTGGATCGGCAGGAAGAGGAAATCAAGAGCACTGTGTGCTGACAGTTGTGAGTGTGTGCCCACTAACCTAGAGTCAAGCAGAGGGTCTGATCTCACCCACAGGGAAGTGCTTCCTCAGCCTTATTTTTAATCGCTCTTAATTTAAAATGCAGTCACAGTGCCCCCAGGATTAACACAGCCCCGTCACCATCTGATTTAATGAAGAAATAAGCAATGACTCGTAAAATGTTTGCTTAGGACTGCCATGCAGTGAAAACATCGTGCAATAAGCACAACAGCCCTCGACAGCTGAGCCCGGCACTAACAGCAAGCGCGTGAACTTAGAGGAACCATCCACTGAAAAGCAGTTCACTGACAGACCAAAAAAGAAAACCCTATTTACCTCTTCCTTCTTGATATAATTCACACTTATGAAGCACTCCAGCAGCATGTTTTTAATTTCTCTACTTTCCTCCAACTCATAATCAAAGCAATACAAAGCTTGATGAATATGCCAAAGCCGACTTATATCTGCACCCTAAGAATGGGGAAAAAAATGTTAGCTTTTTATAAATAGTAAGGCCACATTTCAAATTAACAATAAGAACATTTTATATCATAAATAATGATAATTCTAGTCAAGAGAAAACAGACTTAAAAGTTTGCAAATGTCACCGGCAACTCTAGAGAACGCTTTTTTGAAACAGGAAAAAGCAACCCGAGGCACAGACACCCAGGCCGCCAGCAGTTCCCACGACCGGGAGGACGCCTGAGTCCGCACTGCCAGCGCACCAGCCGCCAGCCTGTCAGACTACAGAGCAACTGAAACGTGGCCGGTGAGGCAGAGGAACCAAATTTTTCGCTTTCCACACTTTCGATTAAATTTAAATAGCCCCACACGGCTACTGGCTCCTGCAGTGGACAGTGCAGGTGCAGATTAGGGAGATGTGATTTAAAAGCAAAGAAAAACACCCTGGAAAATAGATTTTTAAAAGACAAATCAGTGTGGCCTAAGGATAAATTCTGACTCATACAAGGGCTTCCCAACGGCTCCTAGGGCAGCGGGAAGTGTCGGAGAGCCAGCCGAGGGTCCTGCCACACAGCTGACTGCTCCTTGGAGACTCTCACTCTGATGCAGGCGTGAGTAGGCCTGAACTTTCTGGAATGCTGTTGGCAATGTGCATCAAGGGCTCCAAGTTCAAACTCACTGACCAATGGAGTTCATTTCTAGAAACCTTCCACAAGGAAGGAAAGGTATGAGGTGAGGAACATCAGAGAGAAGTGCCTCATTGTCCCTAAAATAACAATGGCCACCTTAGGTGTTGGAATTCTGGAATTTATCTTCCTTGTTGCCCTTTTCTCCAATCATCCAGTTCTCTAAGATGAACGTAAGTATCTGTTGTTGTCTTGATCAGAGGGAAATGTTCTTTTTCTGGGTTTCTGAACTGCATACCAAAGACCAGAGAATGAGAAACAACCCAGCCTTCAAACACACTGTCCACTGGTGCTCAGGCCCGGCTGGAGTCTCAAACAACCCCCACCACCACCGTCTTGCCACACCCGGAGTGGCACTGCATGGGCTGGAGGGCTCTGCCGGACGACTCCTGCCCCTTCTGTCCTCCTCGGCGCACAGCCCAGCTGGTCCAGACCCGGCGTGGAGCCTGCCTCTGAAGGCCGTCCCAGCGTCCTGTCTCAGGACTGCCGCTCCCCTGCTGCCTGGAGCTCGCACGAGAAGGTGAGGTGGAGCAGTCACCTTGAGGCCGTGACGTGACATGAGGGAAGATGGGGGGGCCACAGGGGTCAGACCACTCACGAGGACACGATTCCTAACTGGTGTGAACTCGCTCACTCTGGAAGTCAAGTGCATGTGAATGAGCACACGTACCGTTTTCGTCTGGAGACTCCTCCTCAGCAGCAAGGTGAACGCGGTCTTCCCCATGTCCTCCTTGGCAGGCAGGCCCTTCTCCCACCACGTGACGCACAGGCCCTGGATGGCGCGCTGCAGCTTTCGTTCAGACTCCGGCAGGGCGTACGAGATACCTGAGAGAGAGCCCGGTCACTGCCCCGCTGGTCAGGGAAACCACCACTGGGTCAGGCTCAACGGTGCAGCCCAGCGACTGTCAACCTTCCTCACTCGTGGCACAAAAACCAATCACTGAAGTTCTGCGGCACACCGAGAATATACTTTTGCCACTCTGACAAAAAAAGTTACAGTTTTGGTTCAGTCACACCAGGAGGACTATTGGTATGTTGGCTGTTGTCATTTTTCAATCTGATAATCTAAGGCAAGAGGCCCGTGCCCCTGACTGGTCAGGTGCTGCCTGTTTTAAAAATGCTTGCAGAGCCCGGTGAAAACCGCTCATCTAGAGTGCTATGACTTCAAGAGGTCTGCTAAGAAATAACAGTTTATGTTTAACTTGCCAAAGATTTATATACGTTATTTATAGGATACAAACGATGGTGATTAGAAAACTGTTTTGCTACTGTTATACAAGCAGAACGGGAAGGCCGAGTGCCAGACCCCAACCGGAGAAGCGGACGCGGAGGCCGTCCAGGGGCAAGGGCACTCACAGCGCGTGACAGCTCACGGCAGCGCTGGGCAGGGTCTGCTGACGGAGAACCCGCTGTGACTGCCCCTCGATGTGCCAGCCTCCAATTCTGGCTCATCGGTGAAATACAGTAAAAGCAACTATTGTAACAAATACAAAAACTACAGTGCTTTTATTAACAGAAGATCTTAATTACTAAAATACGAATAATGCACCCATAATTATAAGCCATAGATAACTGAATGCCATTATACTAAAGTCAAATTCCTGAATTCACGCAAAGTTGGGAACTGCAATATCAGCAGTAATTATGTAACCAAACAGTTACCAGGTACATGGAGAAGGTACAACCAAACTGGCGGTAACATCCACAAAGTCCTTGGGAGCCATTCTGAGACTGCCGAGGGATCACCTCAGAGCAAGAACTCGGAACGCAGGAGCACACCACACAGACACACAGGCTGAGAGATGCTGCGCAGGTGCAGGGGTGGGGCGGCTTTGTTAAGGGGATGCACCCCATGGAGCTCCTCAAAGCCACATGGTGGGGGCACAGGTACATGGGAATTGATTCTTAAAGATCATTAAGTTACTTTTATATCTATAAAATAGCTTTATATAGTATTTTACACTCACATCAGTAATTCAGTCTAGTGTTCCTCCTCAAGTATGACCACAGCCTCACAGTTTAGTTGAACCTTGAAGGTTTAGGGTAGAAAAACTCTAAGAGTCAATAATTATCCCTAAGGTCATGGTTGTAGCACATTTAAAGGAAAAAGTTCAGTGTCACAAACATTTGGTTGAATTTAAACTGTCTGGCAGTAATCACCAGCTGAGAAATTTAGAATCAGGCTGTCTCCCCTGAACAAGCTCTTACGTTGGTCCGGTGGTCACGTGAGACTCCCCTGAGAAGCCCGCACACGGCAGCAGTCAGTTGCTCGGTGCGGCAAACTCGGCGCAGCTGCGAACCCGCACCACCTGCAACGCTAGCCTGCGGCTTGCATCACCTTAGCTACTCAGGACAGCCCTTGCAAGCTCACTCCTCCGCTCCTCTTCTGGCCAAAGCAGTAGCACCTGACTGCACTGCTGGGCCTCAGCACCGCTGCCTCCCACAGAGCGTGGCCGGACGCCCGCCTTCTGCCTGTGCCACACTGCACCGAGTCAGCTTACCATTTAATATAACAGCACATTCCAGTAAGGCCTCATAGTTTTCACTTTCATTTATTACAGACACAGAAGCAAGAATCACAGATGTAACTGCATGGATTATTTCAAGGGTTCTTTTCTGTAAATTAAAAAAACATCAAAGTATGAGTTAAAATCAATGTATAATTCAATTTTTAAAGGAAATGTAAGTTACCAGATTTATAAAAACCAGGCCACACTTCTAGCTTATTCTAAACAGTGAACTGCAGCCGAACACAAACAAGTCAGCTGTCCAAAAAGCAGAGCACCAGAGACTGCCTCCACCGACTGTAGGTTACAGTGGTAGGGTCACCAAAGGGTGAAACTACACTAAACAAGCTTCAAATACTCTTGACTTCTAACTCAAAATTTTTCTTAACTTAAAACAACTATACACAATAAACAAGTACCCTTTAACAAAGAAAAGGGAAACATTCTGTTTCCGAAAGACCCACACTACCGTTTTTGAGCCCTGGTCCATTTCCATGCTGTCTTCGCCCTGGGCTGAGGCGGCCTGCCACCCCTCCACGGGGCTCTCCAACAGCACGTCTGTTAACAGCCTCCGGAGCCTCTGCCACAGCTCTTCCTTCTGCTTCCGTGACAATTCATCCAGCAACTCGCTGAGGCTGAAAGGGTTGGAAGCATCTTCCTGTGAGATAAATAGCAAGCATTACATTTCAAACACAAAATATTAGTTCTGTCCTTTTCATATAGTATGTGAATAAAGGAATATCCTTTTCCTCTGAAAAAAGCTTCCTTTCATAACTTAGGTACAAGTTTAGGTGTTTGGCTATACTTTTCAAAGCCCATCCTACAAGGAAAAGTACACGGGCACCAGGCAGAAAGTAGCAGGTCCCCCCTCCACCTACTCAGCTTGAGCACCCTAGTCTTTGGCGTTTAAAATTGCACCCACTCAGCAAAACCCTCCCTCAAGTCGGCCATCCCCACGTCCACCATGTGCTGGCCTGAGACCAGGCTGCAGAACAGTGCTGCCCCGCTGGCTGACTGCACTTTCGGTTTCTGGTCTCCAGCCACCGTGAGCCCTCCACGCCCACCTTCCATTCAGCTGTAAGCATCACTCTCTCCCATAAGCCAAGAAGCCTACTCCAGAGCCTCTCACTGCCCTTAAAATCGCCAACCCACCACCACTTCCGTCACTATGAGCAGATGACCTCAGCTCCTCTGGGACTTAGCAAATAGAGGCCATTATCCAAGCACAGACCACCCAGCTTAGAGGGACTCCCTGTAGCCAATCTGAGCACCAAACCAGTGACAGTAATGAACATGGGCCATGAACACAGGAAGAATCAGTGGGGCCACAGGGATAATTTGCACATGCACACTCGCATACAGATAACTAGTGCACCGGCACAGTACAGACGGCCAATGGATACATAGAGAAGAAATACAGGGTTGGGGGAAAAAGAACACAAAGTAACAGGGCCTCCACTGGGTGCTCCCGCCAAAACCCATAGGATGAATTTAATCAGATCATTGAACAAATGCAAACAGAAGGATATGCCTCAAAGCAGCTGCCCAGTGTCATGAAAAACAAAGTGAGAGTGAGGAACTCTGGGTTACGGAAAACCAACAGGTGATGACAACTGGATCCAACGTGCGATACCAAACATGTGCTGCAGGTAACGGTGTGAAATTTCCCGAGTTTGAGGATTTCATTGTGATTACATGAGAATAATTTTGTTCTAGGAAAAGGTTCATGGAAATATTTAGGGGTAATGAAACACAACGCTTGCAACTGACCCTCAGATGACTCAAGAAGAATGTGTAAGTACGAAGAACCACAGAAGAATGCAGCCAAGCAGAGAGTGGGGCACTCCGGGTTCCTCTGCACAGTCCTCAGCTTCTCCTGCAGGGCTCCTTCTCTGCTCCAAGTCCCACACCCCTCCTCTCGCCGAGTCCACTCCTGAGCTGTCCAGGTGCACCCAGCCTCCGATCTTTGTGTCCCCCAACCTCCCCACAGCTCACTCAGGTCTCTGGCCAAAGCCACCTGTCACTCCCACCCTCTACCCTTGTTTCACTGGGGCACACACCTGTCTTGTTCCTCCACCCTAGAGCGTCAACTCCACCAGGGCAGAGGCTTTGCTCTGTGTGTGCTGGACCGCAGTCCCCACCAGAGCAGAGCAGGGCATAGGGAAGACACTCAAGGCATAGTAAGTAGATAAACTCCCCTCAGTCCAGAGCCCTCCTACTCCCCACACTGGTCAGTTCTGCCCCATCACTCTTGCTTTGAAATGTAAATGTATTCCAACACAATCAATTCACAAGGGGATAATTCAAGCAAAAGGCAAATTTCTGGTTTGCTTATGTGGGATTTAGTCACCAGGTAAGTTCAGAAAATTGCACCTGCTGGGCAGAGCCACAAAATCACATAAATTAACACCCCCACCCCCTAGACACCTGCCAGCTCCCGGGACCTCACAGGAGGTGTGAGCAACACCGTCCTCCACTGCACTGCGTGCTCCCGCCAGCTCCCCCCACGGTGACCTCCCAGCGCAGGCCTCTCTTCATTGTGCCCGCCCTCCCAGCCACTTTTACACTTGTCTTCTCTGTGCCTGCTCACACTCAGACTCTCTCTCTCTCTCTCTCTCTCTCACACACACACACACACACACACACACACACACACGAGTCCGCAGGTGGGGTCCCAGGGAGCACAGCCACCCATTTCCACCAGCAAACTTCAGATCTTTGTCAAGGAAAAGTGTCCTATTTACTGTGGTATTTACGTACCTCCTAGTGATTCCATGAGCATAAAACCGTTCCTTTCTCATTAGATCCCTACTTCTTTTTAACACGTCACTGGTGAGGTTCTTGAGGGTCCCACCCCGAAGCCCATCGCCCCCACAGCCCTCTGGCTCTCACTGCCCAGCTGCAGAGCAGTGGTTTTCAGGACCGCACGCGTCGCTCACGCTGCAGCGGAACCCACGGGAACTGGGGAGCCCACCAGCAGGCTTCCACCTGACTCAAAACAAGTCCTTTCTTCAGTTCTCGGCCAGGCCGACCACGTGAAACTGCGGTAGTTCACTCCTCTGACCTCCGAGGTGGCACTTCCCACAACTACCTCGACACCACCGAGCGGTGTGCAACCTGCACGCCTTCATTTCCGTGTTTTCACGTTTACATGCTGACCCAGGTGCCAAGGCGAGCGTCAGTAAACCCCGCTCCTCCTAAGCTGACGCTGACGGCTCGGGGACAGTGCTGACGCAGCCTCCACGAGCACAGCGGTCTGCAGCCGAGCAGCGGGAACAGCTCAGGGGCCGTGGCACGGGGTGTGCACCGGCAGCTGGAAGGAGCGAGTGCACCTCCACCGACGCCTCGGCAGCATGACACCAGGGAGGCCTGCGGTGACTGTGCCACCCAAATGCCGCTAGTTTTTGCCCTTAGATTTTAAATTAATATTGGCGTGGCTTCACATCAACTTAGTTTGTGGTTTTAGTTAGCACTACAGTACACTGCTTGCGACAGCCACCCGGGACTGTAAAGCACTCGCGTGCTGCACGTCTCTGAGCCCGACACTCACGTGACTCCACACTTTCCCTTACAGACACCTCCAGGATGAGGCGCTGCCTACAGTTTCTGCCAGTTATTTTTAAGTTCACTGAACACTGTTTTATAATACAAAATCATATTATTAGCTCATTTCTTTTAAGAAGAAAAATAACTTCATGCATGTTGCTAGCAACAGATTTATTAGGTTCCTCTCTAATTCTGAGTCGTCACTAATCTGATTTTCACACGTGACCACGAGCCAAGCACCCGTCTTCTGCCCAAGGTCGCAGTATCTGGAGTCAGTGCCCGAGGCGCCGGGGTTCCTCCGGGTCCTGCGCTGGGCTCCTTTTCTTTTATCCCAGCACGCAGGCACGCCCCACACTCCCACGACTAACCTTCTGTTGGAGCTGGTGACACCCAAGTCTGTCTCCAGCCCAGACCTCGCCTGGGCTTCAGACATACCTGCCATCTGCCTACGGAACGTGTCTTGTGTACATTCCCCTGGTAACCATTCCACACGTCCAAGTCCAAAACTGAGCCATCCCCCCCGCCCAAAACCTGCCTCTGCCCACGTACAAGATTTCAAGACCTCGCTGAATGGCTCTACGGTTAGAAACCAGAGGCCCTCCTGGGACCTCCGCTGGCCTGTGTCCCATCAATCCATGGTGCCGGCACGCCCCACCGGCCAGCTCACACGACACCCACACCTTCCCATTTCCACATCCCAATTCCACCACCACGAGGAAGGGCTCGGCCTCTGCCCCGCTCTCGGCCTCTCGTGGACCTCTCTTCCATCTGTTTCCCTCGTGCAGCCAAAGAGGTACTTCCAAAGGGCAGCTCTGGCTTTTCTGTGTCTCTCCCTTCCCGCCCCACTCGCTTTCTCTCCCTCTTTGTTCTCTTGCAGGCGAGGCACTAGAGCCGCCATGCCTCTCAGGACAGGTGCAGCCTCGACACCTTCCCAGGGTAAAGAAAGCCAGGGCTCAGCCCTTGCCCTCCTCCTCACCCCACACTTCTACCCCCTACCCCTGCCGAACCTTCACGCTCAAACGCAACATGCCTTTCACCTGCTGACTTCTATGGACCTTCCAGAGCTTAGCTCCCACGGCCTTTGTGTGCGGATGGGAAGCAGTCCATGGCTGGGTTTGCCCCCTGCCCCGCCCTTGCCCCCTTCTCTGCTGTATGTCCATGCCTAGACCCACAACTCTGCAAATGACCTGAGGAAAAAAGAAACGTCTTGTCTTCTTCAGTGTGCCACCAAGCACGCGGAAAAGAGCAATGAAAGCTTACTAAGGAGACAGAAGCACAGTGCACCGTCTCACTTAGCACCTTTACAGCCTCGCTCTTAACAGAAAGCAGGAAAGGCAGTTTGTGGGCAGTCGTCCATCAGCAGGTCTGTATTCACACAGTTTATTTTCTTACACTTGGTCCCTCAGGATTCACGGAGATATTTCATTTATGAACATAATTTTAGAAAAATGTTTTACATTAACAGTCAAAGTCACAACAAAGCTAAACAATAAAACTTACATCAAGTTGAATAAACTGCAAAAATTCTCCGATCAGGTCCTTAGACACTGCCTGAACAAATACTTCGCGTTTTTCCATGACAGATGAAACTGTGTCCCCTCCGGCATTTAGTCTGTAACCCTAGTGGAAAGCACAAGCACAGGAAACTTGCATTTGCAAATGTATCTTCTCCAAGATGTCATTTGGTACCAACACCCAAAACTGCAAACAAATCCCTCTACCACTTACGGTGGGCAGTTTCCAACAGTATTCTGACACAGAACAAGTTATATATAGAAAATAAGTGTCTTATTTTCATAGCATCAACATGACACTGAGTGACTACCGGCTGTTAAGGAAACTGCCTGTAAAGGAGCAGGATGCCCCTCAGACCCAGCCCGGTCCTCTGCAGCGGGCGCCTACACGGCAGACTGCTTGCGGGGAGCCCTGAAGACCTCCGACACCCCCGCTTGTTTTCCACTGTGGCGCCCCGTCGCCTGGGAGCTCGTTAGCAGGAGCACAGGCGCGCCCAGCCAGCGCGCAGCTCCCACCCCAGGGAGCCGGCCAGGAGGTTTGACTCATCACCTCCTGTTTCCAGGGACACCACCTGCGCTAGTGGGGCCCCCCGGTGAGAGGTGCCCCCCAAGGACAAAGTCAGAGCCAGAAGGTGGGACATGCAGGGCTGGGTTTTTCGTCGTCTGCATGGAAAAAGGCAGGTAAGTTATGACTATTACAGCAGCTGTAGCAACTGCAAAGACGGCCCCGGTGGCACCACCAGCCTACTTTCGTGCGCCTCCTATTTGCAACAGGACTCCTTCCTTAAGAAATGTATTAAACGGAAACCTGTTCCGTTGTACACGGAGCAATATGGAAAACCACTGGTACCAAAGGCAATAATCAGGGGGACGAGGAGCCACGTCAAACACTGGGCCCCAGATCGCACCAACCGGAGGAGAAAGTAACCTCCCCACGTAGACGCCAGCGAGGTCGGGCGCCTCCGCGCTCAGCTCGCGGGGCTCGGAGCGAACTTCCTCCAGCCAAGCAGGGGAGGCGCCCGCGGCTGATGACTAACAGTGGCTGATACCAACTCCCGGCTCGGAGAACAACACGCCGAAAGATGCGACCGAGCACGAGGAATCGAGCCTTCACCGGCGAGCCCCTCGCGGAGAGCGCGCAGCCCCCGTCCCGGCCGAGGGCCCTGCACCGCCCGCGCGGTGATGGGGAGCGTCTGGCCTTGGGCCGCCAGCCCCGCGAGCGGCCGAGCGGCGCGGGTCTCTCCGAGCGCGGACCTGGGCGGCTCCCCAGCGCTCCCCGTCCCGCACGCGACGTCGGGCACCACCTGCGGGGGGCGCCCCAGCCTCCCGGGCACAGAGCCCACCCCGGCAAGCCGTTCACCTCAGGACGGAGATGCCTGACAGCGGGTTCCCCCGAGCACAAAGCGGGGCGGGTCCTCTCCGGGACAGTCCCGGGGGAAGGCTGGGGAGTCGTGCGCCCAGGCACCTGTGCCCGCCTCTGTCGCGCCTCCTCAGAGACGCCGGCCGGGCCAAGGGTTCGGACGCGGCCCACGCCGGGCGCGCGGTGTAGGACGCTCGACCCGCCCCACCCCCGCCGTTTCCCGGCCCCTGGCCCCGAGCCCTTGGCGGCCCGGCACTCCCGGAGCTCACCTCGTCCTCGGGAACCGCCGTTTCCCGCGCTCGGACCAGATTCAAAACCGCCCGCCCGCGCGCGCGACGCACTCCTCTCGCCCGCGCGTCACCAGGCATCGCTCTCGCGAGAGCCGGGCGCACTAGGGTGGGGCCACTTGAGAGCGCACGCCTCCCGCCCACAAGCTCCGCCCCGCACCCCGGCCCCGCCCGAGCGCTGCGTCCCGCCCGCGTCTAGCCCCACCCATACGCTCCACCCCGCGCCTGGTCTCCGCCCGCACGCCGCGGTCCCGCGGGCACCTAGCCCCACGCTCCGAGTCTGCCTCTTCCACCCGAACTCGGATCCTGGCATTTTTACCCTGACATTAAAATTAGTTTTACCGTTGGCTTAAACGGAAGCAGTTTTTTGACATAATTACAAACATTGACTTCAAATAAAGCTGTGACGTCAGTCTATATATATATATATATATATATATATATATATATATGCAATGAAATCTGAGTACTCCCGCAAGGGGACACCCGTGTCTCCCTCTGAATCTACTCCTAATGTAGTGTGTTTTTGCTGTGATCTGTGAATCACGTCTCCAGCAAAATATTATGTGTAAAAACTGATGTTTTAGTATTCTGTGACCATAATGCTGTATGTTTGACAACGTTCATGTGTCAGGGATAAAAATAAATCAAAACCATATAAATTATAAGTATTGATTAAATTCGAAACTAAAAATTTTTTGAAGCACACCTCTTAATGCTATGCTTGAGACTTTTTAAAATCAATTTGTTTCCCAGGCTGAATATTCTAATTTTTCATGTTTATAGATATAGGGAAAATTTGTTCATATAAATACGGGCACAGAAAATAAATTGACAGCAACATCACACAATTCCTTAAACATATTTTAGTTAAATACCAAAAATCACACACTATCATTAATTTTTATTATTTCCATTTGTATCAGTTAATAACTTGATTCGGCTTTCCTTCACTTTTTGTTAAAAGCAAAAACTTGGAAACAATCTGAATTTCAGATTTTTCTTATCCAGTCACTTGAAATCATTCACTTTGTCAGATTCCAGGAAGTTAACCAAAAGTCCTTTACCCAGATACATTAAGTTGCTATTAACTATATCAGTTACTTTTTCATTTCAAGGCACTTTCGTTGATACATTTTTTATTTTTTTTTAAAGACTTTTATTTACTTTTAGAGGTGGGGGGAGGAAGAGAGGGAAACATGGATGTGAGAAACACCAGTCGGCCACCTCTCACATGCACCCATCCTTTTGGGGACCTACTCCGTGACCCAGGCACGCGTCCTGACCAGGAATGGAACCTGTGACCCTTCTCTCTCACACCGATTTCTCTCTCCCTCCCCCTTCCTCTCTCTCTAAGAGCAAGGGGAAAATGTCAAGTGAGGATTAAAAAAACAAAAACAAAAAACACCTTACAATGTGGTCATGAGAAAAGGTTTTTATAGAATTAAAACGAGACCCCATGGCAAGGCAACATAAACTAAGGCTGAAGCTGTTGGCAATATATACACGAAAGGGCATAAATCTGGCTAAAATACCACCTTTGGCAATAAACCAAGTGTAAAGTTCAGTTTTTGAAAAAAATTGTTTATTTTTTTATTGGGCAAGTAAGTCACATGGCTCAAATTCAAAGGAAACCACTGTTATCCTTTTCCTTAATACCCTTCCAGAAATATTTACTGCAGAATAAAAAAATACGAAGTGTGTAACCTGATCGTAATTGTGACTGGGAAAACAAGCTACAAGAGCTGGCCACTAGCTTGAAATTTATACACTTCATATAGGGCTGATTTGAAGGAGCACTGCTCCGGACTCTGGGTGGAACCCACAGGGCGGGGCAGAGTGGGGCTGGGCTGTCCCTGGCCACCGAGGGAGTTAAACAGGACACTACCTCACGGCTTGAGTCACAGATTCCGAGAAAGGGGGGCTCCTGGTTAACCAGGAGGCAGCTGCAGCGCCATTTCCTTCCTTTCTGTGGTTTTACACTACCATCTCTTAAAAGTTTGAACTGGGAAATGTGAGTGTCTTCAAATGATTAAGGAGAAAGCAGAAGTAACTGGAAGCTTGAGGCCCACACCTCTGGGAACCCTGCAGAGGCCTCCCTACCTCTGTGAGCTGGGCCAACAGGTTCTGCAGGACAACTGCTGCGCCCCAGATCGAGTGACCCTGTGAGGGGAACAGGGGAAGGGGAGGACAGAGGAGGAGGCTGGGTGTCTGCTGTAGGTGCACCTCCTTCTGTCTGTCGCCCCTCGGTGCAAGCAGACTCAAGGGAGAGTGAGGTGAGACAGGTGAGCTGGGTGCGCACAAAGCAGAGCTCTTTGGTGTTCATCCTTCACCTCCCTGGGCTGCAATTCCTCAACACCACTCCCCACCTTTCCGTCAGGAATCTGCGTGTGCCTCCTGACATGACAACCTTGGGAAGATTGAAGGGGAAAAGTGAGCTCTCCACCTTCCTCTTCCTCCTGGGTCCTTGGGGAGGGCAGCACCTCCCGGGGAGACCAGCCCAGAGCAGGGTAACTCAAGGAGAGAGACAGGTGGTCGCGGGAACACATCATCAGTCACAGCCCATTAAGAGTATTTTGAGCTGCATATAATAAGAGGCCTACACCCTGGCTGGTGTGGTTCAGTGGACTGAGCTTCAGCCTGAGAACCAAAGGGCTGCTGGTTCAGTTCCCAGTCAGGGCACAGGCCTGAATTGCAGGCCAGGTCCCCAGTAGGGGGTCCATGAGAGGCAACCACACTGATGTTTCTCTCCCTCTTTCTCTTCCCCCTTTCTAAAAAATAAGTATATAAAGTCTTAAAAAAAAAAAAAAGAGGGTCTGAAGTCTAAGCCTTCTCCAGGCCAATTAGGTCAGACGATTGAGGGGCAGAGTTGGGTGTATTTTTTCATTGGTATTAGGCCCCCGCGTGGTCCCATAAGAAAGGTTAGAATTCAATCTCAGAAAACAGGGAGGAGTCTCAGGGACACAAGTGCACCGTCAGAAATGCCGATGCGCCTGGGTCACGCTGAACCCAGGACCGTCTGTGGGGTAAGGTGCCTTGTTGGCATCCTCCTGAGCCGGACACCCAACACAAGACAAGCTCACCATCTCCCAGAAGGTGGACACAACCCAACGTCCACCAAAAGACAGATGGACAAACAGTGGAGGTCTATCCAAACCCTGGAGTATCACTCAGCCATGAAAAGGAACAAGGTTTGGACACGCGACTATGGACGGTGGGCAAGGGGCCCAGGGCAGGACCCACTCAAGCTGAAACTGACAGCACATCCTAAAAGGCTAGGTAAACTAGAATTTAGCTTTTATTTAAAATTATTAAATTAGCCCTTCTTAGCTGCATGTTATACAGTCCTGTGCTGGAGCCCGGAGGCCTGCCTGTAGGGCAGGTGGTGGGGAAGATGTAACAGTACACTTTGGATACACTTTGCTTATTAAGACAACAGAAGAATGTAGCCTGCTAAGCACCAGACTTGCAGCTCTGTTTTATTCTGTTAAGGTAGCAGCACTCAGAGTCCTAAGATGTCTTGCAGAACTTGAAGCAGGAAGACTGCCTGGCCACAGTCAAGAGGCCCCGGACCGGGTGCTGCCAAGAGTGACATGAATCAGACGAAGAGAGTTTCTGAGGTTGACAAGGACCAACCCGTCAGCAGAGCCCACCACCCCGAGCCCCTCACTCAGGATTCTTCTCCTTTAAAACCCCCGATCAGAAGCCACTGGGGAGTTGGGGTTTTACGTCTGTTTTCCTCACGTGGCACCTGAAGTGAAGTAACTTGAACTCTCCCGCTGCTGCTCTCGGTGCTCAGTGACGGCCCCGCCGAGCCAGCACCCGGCGGACCAAGGTGACAGTCGCCCTGACCTCGGCAGTGGACACACCAGCGTTTCCCCTCCGTGTTCAGAACAGCCTGCGTTTCGTTACTTGTCGGTGCTCTGGTTGTAAAGCACACGCGAAGACCGCATTTTCTACTCACAATTATCTTCCAGAAGAGTGGTTTCCAAAACCCAGAGTCTGAGGTGGGCGGATAAGGGTCTGATTATGATGGAAAAAGAGGAGTGAGTGGCCGCAGCCATCAGAGGTGGTGCTTCTGAAAAGGGAGGCAGTCACGGAGAGCTGAAATGAACAGCGTCCTGCATGTGCTTGTCAGGTGACGGGGCCCCACACTAGAACTCTCATTTCAAAAGACAAGGAGGGACGAGTCACGAGTGAGCCAACACGAAAGCTTTATTGCATACACGCGTGTGCCGTCACGGAACCTCGGCTGACACAGCGGACCTCCTCCGTCTAGCAGAACACCCGCTGCAGCCGCCCCCCGGCAGCGGGGACCCCAGAGGAGGGCGGGGTGCCGGCCGCAGCCCCGGTCCACACATGGAGCTGCGGCGGCCCAGGGTCTCGAGAGGGCAGGGCCGAGCTCTGGACGCGGGCGTCTGCAGAAGGCGTTTTCGCAGTGCAGAGTGGCACCCCTCCAGGGGCCCGTTTTCATCTGAAGTGTGGAAACAACACCTTTGTACTTCTGTACTTTAAGGCACGGGACTAGCAACCCACACGGACAGCCTCAAGGGAATTCAAGCTCAGGCAAGTGGACATCCCCGCACTGCTTCGGCTCAGTGTGGAAAAGCCCAAGTCCCCTTCCCCGGGTGAACCCACCAGGAGGAGCTGGAAATGAACCTTCGGAGGACCCGGAGCGTCCTCCATCACCAGGGCCCTGCAGCGCTGGGCCGGGCCTCCTCGGTGGTTCTTGTGCTTCCCCGGGGAAACGAGAGCCTCCCCGAGCACACTCCTCCCACCGAGTCGGTCGGAGTCACGCCGGGCAGGTGTTTCGGCAGCCTCAGAACCACCCTCCCTCGCTCCTTCCCCCCCTCCACCCCTGCGCGGCCTGGGAACCTGCAGGCGGCCACTCGCAGGAGGCGGGTGGCATGCGGCCAGCAGGCGTCAGGCGTTGTGCGGGCTTTTTGCCTCATGTTGTGTTTATTTCACCCAATTGCTTAAGATAAGCAATCCACCAAGTAAAATACACATCAAGTGGTTGAAGCGTACAGCTGCGACAGCCACAAGTTTTAAGATGTTGGTAGAAATTATGGGTGCGCTGAATTCCGGTGAGCGTTTCCGCCCTGTCGATCCCCTCCACGGCCCTGGCGTTAAAAACGTCTCCAATAAATCCTATGTCACGGGCAGGCCACGAGACTGAGCAGTGCCCTGTCTTGCTCGGGCAACCAGAATACCCGTCACGTGCCCTGTGTGCGCACACGTCCGCGTGTTACCGGGACACTTGGAAACTCCTCTGCACTCCGCACAGGGGCAGTGGGACCAGACGGGTCTTTCCGACAACCTGAAATGCGCCGTGAAGCAGGCGGCTCCAGCATGCACACACCTGCGGTGCAGGGGCAAAGGGGAAAGAGCCAAAACCCCTGAAGGGCAGCGGTGTGCGGGGTGGCAGGCGCCCACACGGGCACTTGGGCAGCCGAGCCCGGGCCGTGGGGCACTTTGCGGTGCGAGTGCGCACCTCAGTCCCAGGGTTCTGTGCCCGGTGGGTGCGTCACTGAGTTCCGGGGGGGTCCTCGGGTTCGGAGGCACGCGTCACCCGGCACGCTCTCGGCACGTGTGCGTCCTCCTCAGGCCGGCACACGCGGCTCAGGACACGGCCACAGACACTCGGAGGGATACAAAGCGTGCTTTTAATCGTCTAGTGAGAAAAACATACTCCAAAGTAAAAACTGTGTGACGATGTTGCAACACCGAGGTCAGTCCTGGCAGGAAGCAGCTTCGGAAACCCAGGAGGCGGAGTCGCCCCCGAACGCCAGCTGCTGGCACCCTGGGTCCTGGGTGGCCGGGCGAGAGGGCAGAAGGGAACCGAGAGCCAGCTCCAGCCCGTCCTGCGCTCGCCTGTGCCACGCTGACCCTGTGCCACGCTGACGAGCGGGCGCAGCAGCGATCGGCCGAACCGTGTCCCTGTCTGCTTACCCCGGCCGACCTCACAGCCCTCGGGGCGGGCAGTGGGAGCTGGTCTCCCCTCACAGGCCGGAACGGGCACGACGGGCAAGCACCGGCGCTCGTGGCTGCTGTGCAACAGCCTCGTGCGGACCCTGACCATCTGGGTCACGTTCCAGAAAGACCCCAGTTGTGTGTCGCTGCACTGTTTCGTCAACAAGTGACAGCACGCAATCAAAAACTTCGGCGTTTCCGCTTTATGTGAGCTGTTTCGGAGCAGCACACCGCGACTTGGGAGCGGGGGCAACCCCCGGAACGAACGGTCTGCGCAGCCCGGCTGCCCAGCGTCCTCCCTCGCGAGCACCCGGCTTCTCAGTAACGCATCTTCGTAGTCACAAAAGTGTTAATAGTTTTAATACTTTCTTTCTTTGATAATGGGCAGAAATATACTAATATTTCATAATCTTTCAGCTTTTCTCTTTAAAAATAAATGGCACAAAATAAGTCACTGAGAACTTTTTCCTGCAAAGACAAAAATGATTATCTGTCATAAGAATTTAGAAGAAAATATATATATTTCCTTAAGCCATTTTCTTCTGAATCCAAACCAGCATGTAGAGATTATAAAAAATAGCATCTATTTACACGGCACGGCGTGCCCCAGTGACACGCGAAGCACGGCCACGACGAGGCAGACACACGGGCCCGCCTCCCGGACACCCAGCCTCCCCCACCAGCAGGGCCTGCCGCCTGGCTGTGGGCTGTGACGGCTGCTGGCTCGCGGGAGGGGTCCAACACACAACACTGGACGATACCATCGGCCAAACATGCCTCAAGTGTCCACGCTTTATAAAACGAGTAAGGCATGTCCAGAGAAGAACAGGAAGTATAAAAACAGCGTCGGTGATTGGGGGAGGAGGGCGCCTTCCAGCACGCGGGGCGGGGCCGACACCCCAGGGAGCAGCGCCTCGGCCCGCGGGGCCTACGTCACCACGTGCGGTCTCGTCCCATCTTCCGTGAGGTCATACCTGAGGGCGCAGGGAGAGGAGGGTGGCAGGCGGTCAGGGGGACAGTGTCAGCAGGCAGACAGGGGCTCTCCGCCCAGCGGCTGGTCATTTGTGGGGGACACTCACCACTGGGTCCAGCCTTTGGCGAGCTCCTCCGACGCCAGAGCGACCAGCACCTGTGGGTCAGAGGGCGTCGGTGAGGGTGGGCCAATGGCACCCCTTCGGCTCTGCCCCTCCCCGACCTCCCCAGCCTCCCGCGGGCTGCTGTGTGCAGCTCCCCTTTATTTCCAGCCTCTCGTCCTCCACAGAGCTCTCCCCTAGGGAGACCGCTGAACTGGCAGGGGTCGGTCCTGGCCAGGAGGTCCTTCCTGAGCCCATCGGTCTTAACGTCCACTCACTGCGAAATGTCAGCGGGGGTCAAGGCTACAGGCTCTCGGGCCACACAGCCCACAGCTGACACGGACCGCCCATGAACGGCACCTGCACCCCAGCCTCTCCTCCCCTTCGCCTCCACGAGTCTCAGCAGGGAACGCACGCGAGTTACGTGTGGGCGGGGCCAAGACGGAGAGAGCTCAGAGAAGTGAGGCCCAGGAGGCGCCAGGGTCATGCACAGTAGTGGGTGGGGGAGGTGGACATGGAAGAGGACAGCCCTCCGTCGGGCTCTCTCTGCGGTCCTTGAAAAACACACGTTTCTTCCACTGCGAGTTCGTGGTGTGGAGACAACGAAACACCATCCTCACAGTGCACGCGTGTCGGCTGACACAGTCTTTCACGGGCCGCGGCTCTACCAGTAAGCACCCACCGGTCCCCGAGAAGCCCACCCCACATGCACCTGGGGCGCTGCTGAACTCTCGCGAAGTGCGGGACCCACCTCGGGTTCCTCCGACTCACCTTGCCGAGCAGCCCTTTGTCCTTGGACAGGAAGCCGCCGCTGTTCTTCACGGCCACGTCCAGGGTCCTCCGCTGCACGTCTGGCAAGGACACGCTGAAATCAAAGCTGGGGGAGAAAGAGGGTCTTCCTGCAGCTTCCGTCATCTCACTGCAGCTCATCGTGGCTGAACAGGACACTCACGCTTAGAGACCCCCCAAACGTTACAGTGTGTCTGTCACCGTAAAACAGGGTTCTCGGGCTAGGTGTCTGGGTCCCGGATTCCATGAAACCACAACATCAAAGTACTTTCCATGGTTTCAAATGTAACAGAAGACGCCGGCCCCCGGGCCCCCCACCTACGGGCGGGGCAGGCAGGATGTGGGCCGTGGATACCATGTTCTGCCCACCAGGAGTCAGGCTGGCTTCCCCGCCCCGCCCCCCGGGCGAAAGGAGAGCAGTTTCAAAGCCCGGGTGAGCTGACCCAAAGTGCTCTGCGACCTGGCTTCCCCACGGGAAACCGTCTACACGGTGCTCTCCCGTGGCTGGAGTCAGACGCCACAGACTCAAGGGCCTCCGGGGAAGCAAGTCCTTGACGCCCGCCGGTGTGCGGCCCCCGCGCCGCAGGGTCTCCGGCAGACTGCAGGACTGAGGGCCTGGGAGGGGCGTGGCCGGGGCGTGGCCGGCCTCCCACCGAGCTGCCCCAGCGAGAGACCCAAGCCTGGGGGCTCCGAGTCGTCCGCGCTGCCGCTGAGCGGGAACACAGGGTGCCTGCCCTGCCCTGGGACCTGGTGCGCGCCTGTCCCGAGAACCTGACAAAGGACTGGCAGCACCTTTAGAGATGAAGACTGAATTAGGAGAGACTGAAACCACTCGACTTCACTATTTCCCAAAATGCTGGCGGCTTTCAGGGACAGAGGACTGTAGAGGGAGATGCCAGTGTGCACAGACGGAGGCTCTTTGCGGGCCTCAAGGCGCTCAGGGGGCCGCCGCCCCAGACTGGCCACAGGGCGGAAAGGGGCCTCTCCTAGGCCAGACCATGAAAGAGGTTCGAGAAAACCCAAGACAATTATGCTGCTCTCTTCACTCATTTTTAAGCTGTTTTGGAAACCAGCTGTTTCTCATACGAATGTTGTATTTTAAGATGTTGCAGATTTATCATGACTTTTAAAAACCTATGTACTTTAATCTGCTCAGTTTTGACTTGAAACTCCTTTGTTCTCCACCTCCCACCAGTCTCCCCACCCGGGTCTACGGCCCGCGGCTCCTGCCGGAAACCCGCGGCGCTCCTGTGTCTCAGCCCGCTCGCGCCTGCCCCACGGGCCGTGCTCCCTCCGGTCTCGGCCCTGCGCGGGCTCCCGGGCGCCAGTCCCTGGGAGGCTCCGACGGGGCCCCCCTCACTCAATCAGACGGTCGGCTGGGTCGAGTCCCTACCTCTGATCAAACACGGGGTTCAGTGTTTTCTTCGACACGTGCGTTTTTCTCCTCCCCGACCTCCTCTTGTCCGGTAACAAGTACATGCGGACGTAGGGGTCGGAGCCGTCTTCAGAGAAGGCGATGAGATTCCTTGCAGCACAAAGCGGAGAACAGCGGCCATTAGAGTCCACGACGACGACAATTAGCGTCACGCTCACATGTGCTACAGCCAGTCCTCAAGACCCGTCGTTGTGTCACAGTGTCCACGAGGAAAAAATCCCCAAGGGGAACTGTCTGCCCGGACCTTGCACGCCCTCCTGCGTCCTCCCCGGGGACCCTGGCGAGTCCGTGCAGCCTGAGTGGGTGCAGTGCAGGCGCCCCCAGATGGAAGGGCGTCCGGTCCCACAAACCAAAAGGTCGCCTGCTCGCCTTCCAGTCGGGGCACAGGCCCGGGGTGCGGGTTGGGTGCCTGGTTGAGGTGCATACAGAAGGCACCCGACCGATGTTTCTCTCTCACATCAATGTCTGTCTCATCTCTTTCCCCCTCCCTTCCCCCCTGAAAGTCAAAAATTTAAAAAGCAAACATGTTTACCATCCAGTTCCACGCAACCGACCACCCGAACCCCCATGGCCCGAGGGAGCGCTGCACAGGGGCCGAGAGGTCGTGAGGGCGTGAACCGGCTTGGGGAGCGAAGGAGAGCCGCAGCGGAGCCCCAGGACCACAGCGCGGGGTGCGGCCGAGAGGCCGCCCCGGGGGAGGCCGGGCCCCGGGCCCCGCTCACCTGCAGGCGTGCACAACCACCACCAGCTTGTTTCTCTGCGAGCTGTGCCGGACGGTCAGCTGGATCTGCCCCAGCGGAGACTGTCCCAGCGTCGTCCCGCTGAGGAAACAGAGCAGGGGTCACAGCTGCCCCAGACCTGGCCCAGGCCCCGCGTCCCCGCGACAGCACGGCACGGTCATGCTCACGCGTGTGGGCTGGAGGGGATAGGATGACCTGGACACCTTCGAGCCCCGGAGCGTAAAGCGACCTGTCCCGCCCTGCGTCAGTGGAGGGTGAGTGCGACTTAATCGTTCACAACCGGCCGTTTTCCACTGGGGCCCGCAGTGACACCGGGCAGGGAGGACTCCCGGCTACACCCATTGGTGCTCTGGGCCTGGTCTTTGGGCCCGGGGCTGCCCAAACCCACGTGTCCTTCCTCAGAACCCACCCCCGTCCCTGGCTCTGTGGTGCACCGACAGGACGCCCGGTGACATCGCGACGCCCCTTCGGTTTCTCCCTCTCAAGGTCAAGGCACAGACCCTGAGACGGGCAGCAACTGCCTGGCTCAGTGTCCCTCAAGACCCTCTCAGCGGCTCCCCAAAGCCAGCTCCTCAGAAAAAGTGGTTGCTTATTAAAGTTCTGTTTTCTTCTAGAGCAAGAGAGGAGGAGAGACTGATTTCTTTCTCCCAAAAGAGTGGGCGTGCGAAGGTGCGAAGGAGACAAGCATCCTGAGCGCGGCCTCGGGAAGGACACGGGAAGGACAGACGTGTGCCTGCGCCCCGACGCCAGCAGCACACGCTTCACCTCTGCCCCCCGGCTGCTCCTCACTCCCCTCTCGGCAGCACCAAGAGAAAGGGCTGTCTCCAGGGCAGCTCCCTTCTGCCGAGAGGGAAAGGCTAACATCGGAAGCTGCTGGTGCCTGCAGACTGTTCTTTCCTCTAGGAATCACGGGGTTGTAAGAGGCCAACACAAACGTCCAAAGACAGGCAGGCAGCAGCTGGGGGCCAGCAGCGGGGCGCTGAGTGAGGAGGAGAGAAGGGGAGCCCTGACCCCGCACAGCAGACGCCAGTCGCCGTGGTCAGGGGCAGCAGGTCGGCTCGGACTCTGCCTCTGGTCTGAGCACAGGCGCCCAGGAGCGCCAGAGCCCCTGTGTTCAATGTGCTCACGGGACCCAGCTCCCCATCGCATTCCAACCCTTAAGCGAGCCCGGCCCGGGAACCTTTGCCAGGGCGCTGCCCCCAAGCTCCTTCAGCTGCAGTGAGAGCCAGCACCCCCACAGCGACCGGGGCGCGCGGCGACTCGGCAAGAGCGAAGGGTGCGTCTAGTTACTTCTCGAGCTGCCGAAGCCTCTGCCGCAGCTCCTGCGTGGCGATGGGCAGCGATATGTCCGAGGCTATGCTGGGCGTGGGCTCCTTGACAAACATGTGGCTGGGGGAGCCGGTGGCGCCGACCTGCAGGCTGGAGGAGCTCCGGCCCAGGTCTCGGGGTCCCTGGGGGCTGGCCTCCGCAGGCGGGGCTCTGTCCTCCAGGCCAGGCCTCGCAGCGCCCCCGATGATGGGCGTGGACGGGGCCGGGCTGCCGTCACCAGTGCCTGGCGACGCAGACATCTGAGACCGGACAGATGTTTTCCTCCCTTCTTTGGAAACGGAGGGTCGCTTTACTTGAGCTGAGTGTTGGTGGTCCGGAGACCTGTCCTGCTTTTCCAGGTGGAGTACCTAGAGGTAGGAAGAAATGCAGTTACAATCAGTAACACTGGAAACAGCCTGATACGTTTATTCATAAATGTTTCCTTAAAACTTGGCACAAAGCATTATAAACAATCTGGTCTGTACAGCTATTCTATTACTAAAGTAATACAATGTTACGTAAAGCTTTTAAAAAGGAAAGTTAAAGTAATCAAAGTATCATTTTTACGATGTGAAAGTCATTTCTGTGCACTCTCTTCAGCCTCTTCTGCCAGCGGGCAGTACTGCAGGGTCGTGGCTCACGTTACTGCTGGAAGAGAGCCCCTCACGCTACACAGGTGGTCTCCACCAGCAATCTTGCGGGAGGATGCGAGTCAAGGACCCCTCTAGCCAGCAAGGTTACCCCAGATGCCCAGCATCAATGGGGCGCAGCACGTGTCCTCAGCTGCCAGAGTACCTAGATCAATCACTTTGCTACTTTTTAATATTTACTTTCGAGTACACAACCTCCCACTGAGCAGAGTCTGTGCTCCGCAAGCCTGTCGTCATGCACTCTGAGGTGATGGTGAGGCCGGAAGTTCTTCCCGCTGTTGCCAAATACAGCTGCAGCGAGCAGCTTCTTGCTCAGGGCCTCCCCACCTGGTGCACTGCATCAAAAAGACTTCCAGAGAAAGGCCCCTGGTCCCAGGGGCTCTATGACGTGCCACCTGGAGAGAGTGCAGTCCTTTCAGAAAGGCTGTGCACAGCCAGGGTCCTGGCCAGGAGTCAGGAGACCGTTTCCACTGCCCCCTCTGTGCACTGGGTCTGTCCTAATTCTTTTCAAAAGATCATTCTCCATTTTAATGAGCATTTTTAAAATTAGTGAGTTTCAGCATTCTCTCATATTCTCCAGTTTTACCTTCAACTTTTCCTTAGGTGCTTACAAATGATTTATTGTCTATTTTAGACCTAAAACATCTTCCTGTAATTTCTACTACCTTGTAGAGTTTTATTCAATTCTCTCTTTCGAAGGAAGGACTGTTAAGGATTTAATTTTAGCAGAAGACTTCGTTGATCCAGACAGCAAGTTTCTGGGCCAAAGGATAAAAAATAGCCGACGGCATTCACGGGAAGGCGTAACGAATTCCACAGGCTGCACAAGCAACCCGGAAACGCTGCCACGTGGGACGGCACCTTCCTGCCGGTCCTGGCCCTGTGACAACACGCTGACCACCGTCCACCCTGTCCTGAGCCCTGTGCAGCAGTGCCCGAGAGCCTCGCCGCTGCAGCCCATCCCTGCCCACCCGGTGCCTCCCGCGGGAGACTACGCACCCTGAGGGCAATCTTCATCTTCAGGGTGCTGTTCGGCCCTGAATTGCTGAGCTGGAACCGCTGGTTGATGGTCATGTCGTTGCTGGTGAGCAGCCGGCTGAGCGGGATCCTCAGGTTCCCCAGTGAACACTGGTGCTGCTCGTCTCTGACCTGCGGAACACCACAGCACACACTGAGCGCCACGGGCAAGGCGGAGACTGCGGGAGGGTCCGGCCCGGTCTTCCACAGGCACGCTCCAGCCACCTCCTGCGACGATGAACACAGAGCGCAGCCTCCTCGGGAAGGCAGAACACTGTAACCAGTGATGCTGCAATGTATCCACATCACGTGTCTCTGTCACTGCCCCATCACACAGCGAGGAGCACGAGAAAGAACACGACTTTCACAAGTCCATTCTGAACCCAGATGCAAAAGCCCTTAACAAGGGTTTAGTGCGTGGAACTGAGTGCACAGGAAGGACAGGACCTCACAGCTGAGTGGGCTTATCCCTCAACACAGGCTTCCTCGTGAGACTTTCTACGGCAAACCTTGCAAACCAAATAGAGGCTCACAAGGTTCAGCATCTGAAAATCCATGTGTGTCACCATATTTACAAACTTAGGGAAACCAGTGATCGTCTCACTGTTGAAAAAAATCTTCGATGAAATTCCACATCCATTCATGCCGAAACCATCGGCATACTAGGAGCAGGAGAAGGAAACGTCCTCAGACCTCAGGCTTAATGGTGAAGCCCTAAGTCTCCCCGTAAGACTGGAAGAGGCCAAGGGTGCCCTCCCGAGAGGCCCAGGGCCGGCAGGGCAGGAGGGCGAGGCCCGGGAGTCAGCAGCACCGGCCGGGGGGCAGGGGAAGCACAGAAGCAGAAGCGCCCTTACTCTTCACCGACAGTCCCGACGCAGCCCCAAACAAGCCAGTGGAACTAATAAAGGTCAGCAAGGCTGACAAAAGGGTGCGCAGGTACACCCTGGGGAAGTGACAAAATCAACTAAAAGTGTAAAATTAAAAAAAGAAAAAAAGTCCGCAGCACCACAGATCCCGAGAGACCGAGGGCCAGGCCTGACAGAGACGCACTGAGATTGGGTGCTGGGTCCGTGAAAGGGGACCCTCAAACACGTGCAGATCCTTGTGTGCAGGCGGCATCTCAGGCCGCCTGCTCGGAAGGCAGGCAGAATACCTCGACTTCAAGGTCCTGGCGCTTGGGGTTGTGGACGAAGAAAGTGAAGTTCTCCTCCCACACAGGCTCGTTGGTTTTGTAGCGAATCTGAAAGAAATACCAACAAATCAGCTCTGCGATATTTTCCGTGCTTACTCCTTCACTGTGTCTGAAAGCCTGGGACGGCTTTCATTAAATTCCAAGACATACGTTTTACTGAGCATGCACTGCTATGCATTAACCGTGGGACCTGTCCAACACCCAGAGCCCCAAGCTTTCCGAGTGCACGGGCAGGCGGCCGTGGAGTCCCTGGGACGGAGGTTTCGCCGGCGCAGCCTCCTCTGCGCCGCCAGGCGCTGCACAGCGCTGCGCTCCGAACAGTCACAAGAGAACAGAGGCCTGGAACTTCACACCGTTCTGGGAACGCTTTGCCTCCTCTCACGTCCGGAAAGTAGGACAAGCCGAGCCGCGGCAAGGGCCCCCTCCACCCCCGGCAGAGCTGCTGGTGCCGAGTTCTATGCGCTTTCAGTACAGTTGGCTATCTTTTAAACAAAGTATTTATAGAACATTCGATGAAACTTTCATCTACCAATGGAGTCAAGCAAAAGCATACTCGTGTTAGCTTTGCTGTTATTTAAAAAGTGGACAATATCCTTGTCCCTGCATGAAGGAGCTGCTGCTCCGTGAGGTGGCTGATTCGAGCAGACAAAAGAGCAGCGTGGGCACCAGCAGTCCGCCGCCCACCCCGCGGGTGACAGGCAGGTCCCGCACACGGCCAGCCTCACCTTGCTCTCCTGGGCCTTGTGACCGACCGACATCCGCACCAGAGGGTTGGGGCTGCTGTTCACCTTCTTCCCTGACTGTCCGGAAACAGAAGACGGACCAAGTGAGTGAACGGACACCCTGAAACGGGCTGTTACAAATGAACTTGTTGGTGTGCACTGACAGGCATCCCATTCACTCCTCAGTCCTCAGCCACAGGGACTGAGGCCGGGTAGCGGGGAAGGGCTGCTGAGCACACTCCAAGCCCAACTACCTCTCCCAGGAAATGCACCAGGGAGACGTCTATTCGTGTGCAAGTGTTAAGGGTTAAAGTCTTTTCTTTTTAGAGCAAGCTACTTTGGAAAAATGAAATCTTCTGAATATCTTTTCATGTTAATTCCACTCTCAAAACTCATTTCACCAGGACAACAAGATAAAGTGTAATGAATGAACAGAAAACCGTGAGCAAGGACAAATGTAAAAGAGTTTATAATTCAGAACAGCCCTCTTTCTGGAATAATAAAAACACTGCAAAACGTCAGAAACGTGTTTTTACGTTTTTAACTTAGCATCTTCTGTTCAAACATGTAGTTACCAAGTATCAAATCTCGCTGACAGCGGCTCAGTAACTTTGATGGCAGAGCAAATGTCGATCTAGAGTCACATTGAACTAAGCAGGTATCATAAATAATTTAAAATGGTAAGAAGCATACTTTAGCACAGAGAGCTGATTAGAGAAAGCACAGGAAAACACAACATACATGGGACATGAGGTTTATTTATAACTGAGCCCCACAGAAGATAGTTAAATATGTTAGTGGAAATTAATTATAAGGTCACCATTATTTTTAGTAACAATTTTGAAGTCAATCCTCAACACTGCAGCAATGACAAAAATAAGTATCAAATTCATATGATTATTTGAATAAAATATTACTAGCCCAAACCTACTGCAATAATCTACTTTCTGGTTCATCTTTATGATGTGAGTGAATTCTGCAAAATGAAATAAATGCTGTTAAAAACTCAAAGGCTGCAGACTGTGGTGGCAGAGAACACTGTTTTCTCTTAAACGCACTTTCTCCTTCTTCCATGAGCAGGGAACCCCGGGTGTCAGCTGAGCACCAGTCCTCTGTGAATAAAGATTCTCCTTCCCACCCTCCCTGGCGGTCATGTGTGGCGACTGACAGTCTGGCCTTAAAGGGAGGGGCCTCCCCAGCGCCCCCCCGGGTGGAGGTGTGAGCAGGTCCGAGCCCCAAGCCACACTCTGTGACGCTGGGGGCTCTCCTGTCTTGCTGACCCTACAACTGCCGTCGGAGTCTGATTCAGAAGCCGAGTGTGTTTCTTGCCTGACACACTTACTTCATCTCTGCCAAAGCAGTCACTCATTCCCAGAGACTTCCTGGGAATCTGTCCCATTTAGGACACGCCTTTTCTTTAAACTTTCTGCCATCTTTGAAAACAAGGAAACGGCGGCCGGCTTTGGGACCTGCCTTCGGGAAGATCGCGGAGGCCGCTTCCTTAACCCGCTGGCTCTGCTCCCAGACCCCTTCTGCTGTGCATGTGAGCGACACGACATTCCTGCAGTGTGTGCAAAATAAACACTATCACGTCAAACCTTAACTGACACGCTTCCTTTCTTTCTTTGTGCCACATAAACTAGTGTTATGTCTTAAAACAGATGATGTCTGGGGTCCTAAATCGCTATGTCTTCCACCACGATGCCATCTCAAAGGGCACCAGGGCCACTCAGAGACACAGGGCCTCAGGCAAGTGAGTCTGGGCCGGGCCGCACTTGCACCTCAGCTCTCCCCCACTGGACTGTGGAGGCCACACGTCGTCGAGGTGAATCTCAGCTTTCAGGTCTGTAAGGCGGACACAACAGCATTTCCAGAACCTGGCTGTCAGGCCTCAGTGCGAGATGTGGCAACAACTGAAGCAAACACGCTGGACCGGCTGCACGGAGCCCTTTCCGTGCACGATCTCGTTTACCTCACTCACTGCCCCGGGAAGGGGACGCTGCCCTCCGTTCTGTGAGTGACGGGGAGGGTTCACTATCAGGCCAGGCTGAGGGGGAGTGGCCCTGCGGGGACTCCCGCCCAGGCAGTCCGGCCTCCCGGCGTTGCTCTGGCCATGACGCAGAAACGGGGAGGGGGCTACCTGTGCGGTTCTGCCCGGTGCCTCAGTGGAAACTGTTACTTCATCCCCTGCCGGGCCCCACGGCCTCTCCTCGGCACTGAGTGCAGGGGGTGGGGGCTTGGCTCCACGGGGGGCGCGGCTCCATCAGAGCAGGCCTGACTGGTCTCCCTCGCTTCTGAAATTCAACTTATCCTTCCGGGTGAAACTGATTTTAAAGCATTCCTGATTCCCTTCTATGGAATTGTCTTGAAGCAATTACGTTTAAACCCTCCTCCACATAGTCAGCCCTGAAATGTTCAAACGAACTGAAAAAAAAAAAAAACCTGTAAGTCATCAGAAACCTCTAACAGCTGAGCCAGACAGGGCTTGTCCATGGTGTTTGGGAGTGGAGCTGAGTTCTCAATACACCTCACTGGGTGAAGGCAGAGCTTCCAGAGAGGCCTGGCCCCGCCCAGCAGCACAGAGCTCGGGCCGCCAATCAGGGACGGCCCGACTCAGCATATTGGAAGAGGTGATGTTCAGACAGACAGTCACAGTGCACAAGGGGTGCCTTCCAGCCATAATCCGAAAGGTGGTGAAGATTTCAAACCGGACTTCCACTTCACCATTTTCACAATTTCAAATCCAATTAAAATACAGATGATTTACAACCACCTTAGATACTGCTGCCTCACTCAGGTCAACAGAACAGATATCTAATTTATCACATTGGAACTTCATAAAATTTATCTTTGAAGTTGACTTATATTCTTCTAACTACTGTTTTTTGGGGTAACAAAAGCAGGCTCTCTCCAATGACAACTAATTACTAATTAGTCATAAACCCATGAGGGTTAAGGCATCATCTCTTTCAATATGTCTTCACAAACTTTTCAAAGGGAAAACCATTGTTTACCTTGAAAGCTTTCTGAGCTGCAGCCTTCTTCAAGACATCAGCGTTAAATTCTAATGGGTTACTCTTTCAAGTCAGAAGAGAATGAATATACCAAGGGTTAATAAAACATGCAACGAGGAGTTTATGTATGGTTAATGACATGAACATTATGCAAACAAACAAACAAAATCTTTAAAGGAAAACCACCAAGAATTACACACAAAAAAAACAGTAAAAATCATTTGTTATTTTTTCTTTATGCTCAAGATTTTATCTCAGAGTGACGCTTTAATCTATAAATATCAAAACACATGTCCTTCTCCTCTGTGGTTACTGTGCCTCTTATCTTTGGGGTTTCAAAGTCCAGTAGTGATGCTTTAAGAAAGGCTTCTATCTCCTCTCCTTTGCTTGAATAAAGCCCTAAAATGCCCGTAATTACCCTGAAGTTTTTACCTGAAGTACCAACAAATGGGCCATAGTGTCCGAATGACTCTCAAGCCAAGTACACGCTGCAGTGGCAGATGCCTCTTCTCTCCCCCCTACAACCTGCTCCCCTCGGCAGGGACGGGCCTCCCCACTGCGTCCCCCGCTCTCTGCCACGCAGGAAATGCTGGGGCTGCTGATCGCCAGAGTTTCTCCTGGCTTCAAAGTTCCGTTGTTACGGGTTGTGTCCTACTTCTACTGACTGTGAATGCGCTCCTTTCTGGCCTCCAAAGGGAAAGGCGGAGTTGTTTGGCAAGCCCCTTCAAAGGCAGACACATACAATGAAAGATTTTACCATTTTAGGTGTAATTAACTTAAAAGGACAAACTGAATTTCATTTCTACCTTTTTATAAATGGCAGATTTTATCATGAAGAACGGGACACTCTGCCTCCAGCCTCCCGTGGCTGTGGCCGGCCGGGCGGGCGAGGAGATCGCACGTCCAGCCAAGAGGACTGAGTGCGCGTGGGCGCCAGCCTCAGCCCGCGCTGGCACCGCAGCCGCCCGCCCGGCTCGAGGGCACTGGGACCCCCGGGAGCATTGCTGGGGGGAGCCCAGGCAGGGGAAGCTCTCTCCGGGCGGGGGGGCCGTGTGCTAAATGCACAAATCACCGTAGCGTGCATCAGTGACCGCAAGCAGGCAGGGAGAGGGGCTGTGTGGGGTAGGATAGAGGGTGCAGGGGAGCCGTGTGACAGCGTGGAAGCCGCCGAGGCCTGGGGGTGACACGGACCAGGCCAGCCAGGTGCTCTGGGGGGGCCCAGCCTGGGTGGGGCCTTCCGCCTGGGCCCCTCACCATTAACGGGGCAGCAATGCCACCTGTGCTTCCCAGTGAGAAGGCGCTAGGTCTCCCTGTCACGCGGCTCACATTTTCCCGTACAGTGGACCCGCGTGTGGAAACCACGCATCTCAGGTAAGCCCCGCCCACAGCATCACGACCTTAACAAAGCGAGTGGGCTGGAGCACACTGGAGGCTCCAGAGTGTGGCTCTGGGTCACGGGCTGAGTCCAAGCCCAGCCCGGCTGCTCACGAGCTCAGTCCCTCGAGCCACGTTGGCTCCTTGTCTGAGAAAGTGATCTTCACGGCCACAGACTAGATGAGCCCTCCACGCAGAGCCGTGGAAAGTGCTCCACAGACACAAGTCACCCTAGGAGCTGAAGGCCTAAAGCTGCACCGTCAGCATCCCTCCGAAATTCCAGCCCGAGACTCGATCAGAGGAGAGCTGGTGCAGAGCTGGCTTGTGAAGAGGCCATTTCCGGTCTGGGATAAAGGTCGGTGGTGCCACCTCACGGGGGAGTGGCTGAGGGAGCGGACGATGAAGGGCGTTTTCTGCAGGGGAGGGTAGGGGCTCATCGGGCTGGCGGCCATCCAGAACCCTTCCTAGAAGCAGGAAGGGCTCAGGCTTCGGAGGAAATGGAGAAAGCACTGATCTAACTTCACAGTGAAAACCAACGGATTTTTAAAGAGCAATGACTTTGTTCAAATTTAGTTTATAGAGCATCCTGTCGATGCCAACATCTGACTCACAAAGCAGAGCATGTGACTCTGGTAATCGAGGGGAAAAGGTGGTTTGGTAACCAAGCACTGTCGCCAGGGCCCATCGCAAAGCAATGACACCCGTCAAAAGGGTTCATGCGGGGCCTCTGGCGAGGGTGGCCACCCGAGAGGAGCCACCACGGAAGCCACTTCACAACAGTGGTGCAGAGCAGATGCCAACATGCCCCCGGGGCTCTCTGGGTGCAGGGGGGGAGGCGGGAGCCCGCCTCCTGTCGGGGTGACGGAGCCTCGCACCCAGCCCTGCGTCCTGACTCTCCTCCTCTGTCAGCGGGGTGATGGACCTGTAGTTTGAGTTCTGCCCACCTCCCTTTTTCCACGTGGACACAGAATGAGAGCTCTTCACAAGTGCAAAGCCGCCTGTTAGTTTCCGGGACCAAATGAACTTGAAGAATCTCACTATCACTGAATTAAATCAGCAGTCGGTCAAGAACGGGTGACTCAGATTCACGACTAAGCCATCGGCGACTCCCTCTCACCCCAGAGCAAGGAAAAATAACCGCCTTCTGCGGGCACCAAGGGCAACTCGGGGAACTGCGCGCGACAGCCAGGCCCTGGGAGACAGAACGAGGGCAAATCAGCTCCCCGCGCAAGGTCAGAAACACACCCTTGTCCACTCCAGGAAACTCCTGAAGCTCCTTAAAAGAAGCTGAATGATCATAAACTCAATCATCCTTTTCTCTCTCGGGAGCTCTGGTTGGACAGTGAGGGAGAAGGTCAGCTTCCAGGCCCACAGGTGCATTTCTGTCCTCGCTGACCAGCCCGTGGGCACAGCAGGGACTTCCAAGGAGAGCCACGTTCTAACACTTCCTCTGGGTCAGGAGGAGAAAGCAGACTGGAGGGAGTTTTTTGAAAGCCTGCAAAGAAATATTTACATCTCACACTGAGATGAACCACAAGAAAATCAAATGAATCGTTATGGCTTCCTTTTTCCACAGGAGGATTATTTTTGCTTTTCTGTGGGCTTCCTCATGACTCACCCGGTCTGTTCATCTCATTATCAGACACAGCAGCCAGTGTTAGTCACAGCACTGTTACGTGTCACGGAACAGGCACAAAACAAGCACACACGGCCACGGAAACCATGCAAGAGAAGCAAGGGGCATGCCACGCTGTTCCACCCGAGCGGACGGTGCCCGAGCTCCCGCGCACATTCCCGCGGTCTCCACGGAAGCACGAGGAGGGAACCCCGGGGAACTCACAAACAGCGCTCTATAGACCGAGGCGGTGTTTTCACAGAACACCAGTCCGGACGCGCGCCTCTCTTTTAAGTAGCCACACCCAAAGCTTCCCTCGTAGATACTCTTAGGAAGTGGGGATGGGAGGAGAGAGCAGAGAACGGGGCTGCGGTCAGTGCGCGCAGGAAGCCCGTGCACAGGAGAGCGAAGGGCAGCCCGAGCACCCACAGGACCCCGGAGCGGCGGCCGCGCCCCACAGCAGGCACCAGCAGGGCCGTGGCGCCGTGAGGGTCGTCTGCCTCTGGCAGCCAGAGCACACGGCCTGTGCAAGGTGCCCTTTAACGGAAGGTTAATAAATTCACCTGCTGTTTGTTTTTTCAATCTTTGCCATGTGATGTCACTGAAATTTTAACTCATGTGATACAACACACAGTTCTGAAGCGCAGCCCCTCCTTCTCGCCAGCTCCCCAGCACAGCACGGCTCTGTGTGCCCTGCCGCGTACCACAGGCTCACTCCCGCCCGGCACGGTGAGGGCCTGCTAGCAAGCGTTACTGTGGTCGAAAACAAGAAGCTGTGCCACACGAGAAGGTCTGTAGGAAGGTTAAATAATAATGAAGTAAACTGCAACAGAAAAAACAGACTTCAGTTGGCAGAGGGGCCCAAAGGTGAAGGTAATGACTTCAAGGGAAATCAAGGTCAGTAAAGACACGGTCACTGAAAGGTGGACTGTGGCCGACCCTGGAACAACGTGCGTCTTGGGGGGCTCGCACGGCTCAGGCCGCGTTGCTCGGGGTCCTGCGTCCCTGGTCGGGGCCGGGGCCTGCGTGAGCGGAGGGCTGGCGGCAGTGCTCTGTGGACTTCGACTGGGGGCTTGCAGCCCTAGCCCCCCCGTTGTTTAAGGGTCAACTGTATAAGCAATTTCATGCTAAGAGTTCGAGGACATGTTCCTATTATGAAAAACAAGAAATGCTTGATCAGGTTTTAATTGCTAAAGACTTTAAACGAAGCGTACCGACACACCAAGTGCATCCACCGTGCTGTCGAGCAAAGCCCGAGGAACGCACACGTCTGAAACCCGGAAAGGTGCTGAGGTGAGGTGCGTGTGTCATGAAATCAAGGGGGCGCCGTCTACCCACGGCGAGGGGAGAGCGGACAGGCGGCCCGGGTGACACACCGAGGTGAGCCAGGGGCCGAGCGGCACTCTGCTCCCTGTGCGTCCACAGGGACAACGGACTTGGGGGACAGGCACCGACGACCTGCACGAGGGAGCTTCTGCCATGGGAGGTGGGGGTCGGGGGGAGCCCCTGCAGCCGGGAGGGGTCCTCTCTCCTGCCACCGCACGGGCCTTCGCCACGTGAAGCAAAGCGGGAAGGACCACGCCCGGAACCCGTGCGCGGCACTCGGAGCTCGCAGGAGCCAGAGAAAGAAGGTTTCTCACCCGCAGCGGGGGCGAACTGCGGCTGGGGGTCCCAGCAGGCCTCGCCCGCCCGAGAACGTGTAATTTTTCTTCCCCAAGTGACAGTGGCTTCTGTCTGTTACGGTTTTTTCTCGGAGCAAAGCAGCTCTGATGCAAGCAAGCGCGGTGCGCCTGCTCTGGGCTGCGGAAGCCGTGGTGGCGGGAGACGCGAGGCAGCATGTGTGTGTGCCGTGCGGCAGCCCTCCGTGCCCGAGGCTCCGCTCGCACGCCGCCCCTGCCCCTGCTGCCCCGCCCACCGCATCTCCCGGCCGCGTGGCGGCCAGGACGGGCTTGTCCTCAGAGGTGCTCCACGGCAGTGCCATGCCACACAGAGAATGAGCAGCCACGTTCCAACAGTCAGTGACCGTCTGCAGACTACCTTCCCCCTGGCTGCGAGGGGACTGCACAGACCCCTCCGGATCGGTGTCTCCTCACGCGACGTGCAGAGCAGAGACAGCTCTGAGCTTCCTGAGTGGCGAGGACGTGAAGATGCAGCGCCCCTCCCCACGGCTGCTCAGATGCAGCCACGGGAGCGGGTGGTGGTGTGGAAACCAGCGCCCCAGAGAGCTCCCACAGCGCTACCTACCGGAAGGTTCCTCGCTGAGTCCAAGTACAAGATCAGCAAGGAGGAGGAAAGGCCGTCGTTGGCTTGGCCCTTGCCGGCTCGGATGTCTGTGAGCACCTGCGAGGAGGGAGAGCGCCCCAGCGGGTGCGTGTCCAATGGGGTTCGACTCCCGCCCCCGGCCATGCCCGCCACGCGCATGAGAACGGGAACTGGGAGACTGAACCACCCGGTGCGTGCAAGCCGAGAGGGGACACGGGAAGGGCTTCCTCACGTCCCAGGGAGCACACAGCGGCCTGTGGCCCTCCAGACCCCTGCACTCGTGTGGGTGAGGATCTCGTGAAACAGGTATAAATGACCTGCAAACCTCTTTTTAAAACTCTGAGAGTACGGAGGTGACTTAAGCACAATAGCGCAAAGCACTGCTGCAGTGTTTTGAGCCGAGGGGCAGCGCCACCGGGAGACACTGATGCCCGTGGTCAGGCACACGCACCTGGTCCAGGCGGCCAGCGTGTGGCATCAGCGTCAGCCACTCCAGCTTCAGGTGCAGCTTCCCTCTGGGGACCTCGTCCAGGGTGAACCACTGAAGACAAGACGTGCGGGCTCAGCGGACGTGCTCCTGAGCACGCGGTTCACGCCGCTGGGACGCGCGCGGCCCTGGCCGCCGCCCAGGCCGTCTCAGCGCTTCACAGACACTGCCGGGTCGATCCCACCAGAGCCCTGTGGGTGAGGCACTTTCACCCCCGATTCCCGCGCGAGGGTCCAAACGTCTCCCGGCTCCCTCGGCTCCAGCGTGCAGGCCGCACTAGAGTTTGTGGGCCCGGAGGTAACGACACATGGGGCCCAAGTGCGGAACTTCAGTGTCAAACAAGTTATCGTGTTTGTTTTCACTCATCACTACATACCAATAACAAAACTGTCAGTAGCTGTTTCCGTTTAAAAAATCAAAGCAATTAGTCAGAGACGGCGCCCACACCGCAGTGCTGGAAGAGCCGGCCGGGCCCAGGTCTGGGTGCTCGCCGACGTGCACTGCTCTGAAGGCAGCCGACTCGGGTCGCCGCCGACCACGCTCTGCTCACCCCGAGCGCGCCCACCTTTTGCGAGCCGCCACCGACCCCCTTCCTCACACCCAGGGTCTGACAGCAGGGTCCTGCCTGCCGCCCACTCCGGCTGCTGCTCTCACAGACCCTTCACGTGGCGGTCTCCCACAGACGGCACGGTGCCCGCTCTGCTTTAAAATGCTCATCGCCAATCAATCAATCAATCAATCAATCGAGCAATCGATCAAATGCTCATCACACAGCTGCTCCCAGCCCGCCGCCTGGCCCCGGGGGAGAGCAAGCGCCTGCCTGAAACCAGTCGGCCTGTGCTCACGTCCTCACGGGTGAGGCCGGCACCCAGCGCGTGCTCGGTGACTCGGCTCCGACACTCCTTTCCCCTGTGCTCGGACTGAAAGGCCGGAGCTCCCCACGTCTGAGAGGCAAAGGCCACGTTCTGGGACACGGGACACCGTGGAGGGGCAGGCAGCACCCAGTTGGCGCCCGGCGCCCGGCGCGCAGACGACTTACCTCGTCCAGGAGGCGCTCCTTTTCCACCTCGGTCAGGTCGAGCATGAGGCTAGGGAGACAGCACATGCGGGTCAGGGCGCAGCAGCACACTTCTGGCCGCGCACCAGCGCCCGCCAGCCCCGGCAGCCAACGCGGCCCTGAGTCCTGCAGCCACCCCGCGCCCCTCCCCCGAGGTCTGTCTCGGGCGAGGCCAGCACCCTCCAGCTTCAACCAGGAGAGTCTGGCTTGTACGGTGTTCCACTCAAATGCAAACTATCTGTTCACTGAACTGCCTCAGATCTTTCATTTGCTCCCGGTTCAACTGTCCCGTAAAGGAATTCTGAAGTCACAGCGCAACATGCAGGCCAGTTCTGATGAGGCCAAACCTGTCCAGTGTCACCTACTCCGGTACTTTTTTCCAGCTGTACTGGTTGTTCCACTGAAGTAAACAAATTGGTATTTATTTTTTCAATGTGAATTATGACTCCCTTCCCCCCAAAATAACGCCCGACAAACTGACAATGTTTAGAACCCTGTTTCTGCATCTGGAGCCACCCTGCCTGTACGGTGCGATGGCTGGAGGCCGGGCGTGCGGGGCCCCGAGCCAGCCGGGGCTGCCGAGCGCTTCACCGGGCGAGCACAGCTACGGGAGTGAAGTCCAGGTCCCGTTCGACTTGAATCCATCCAGTGGCTGCTGTGATGGACCCAGATCTAGAAGCTTCCGTCTCCTACTTACATGTGCAACTCGTCAGGAACAAAGCATGTGCTAGGAAGCCTGAGGTGGGACCCATGTCATGTCCAGCAGCCATTTAAAAACGCGTGCGACACGGACACAGATCTACTTCTGAAGTCACACTGCAGCTCTAAGGGACGGTTAAAAACAGAGCGTGCGCCTGCGCTGTGCTCAGGCGCAGAGGACTCACCTTCCCAGAAAGTCGTCCTTGTCCGGGTCTTCGTCGAAGAGCTCGATTTCTAACTCCTGTCCGGGGTGTTCGTAGACCAAGGCCTGCAACAGTGACAACCCGGGGTCACTGCACACTGTGACCAGCACGTCACCACGTGCTCTCCTCCGGCGCAAAGCCCCCGTGCAGCACCGCGTCCTCCCACGGTCAGACCGCGCGCCCTCGCGTCTGGAGCGCGTGTCCACCCAGTAACAGTCTGCTGGGCTCGTTCCCGGTGCGGTGCCTCTCAGGGGGCCGAGCTCGGTGGCACGGGGACAGGGCGGCCCACAGCCCGGTGCGGGCTCCGCGCAGACACTGACTGCCCTTGGATGACCAAGCCCCACTCCGAGGCCGGGGGGGCGGGGCTGAGCAGCTGGGGGAGCAGGACCCGCACTAGCGCGGGCGGGGGCTCTGCGTTCAGACCCCCGGAACTGCTGCTGCGGCAGCTCCACTCCGGAGGCGTCAGGTGGGAAAAGGCGGCCACGTAAAGAACACGTGTGCCTTGCGCGTACACCGGCCAGTTACAATGCTGACCCCGAGAGCTGGGACCTCTCGGGGCGAAGAAAAGATGGACTCTACTCAGGAAACGGCTGTTACAGCTCAGGCCCGTCTGCGTCTGCTGACGAGGACGGACGCCCCGCCGTGTTGGAGGACCCTTCTTCACCAGACAGAGTGCGACCTTGTTCCCGCACACGTCTGTGTCTGTGGATAACAACACAGAACATTCGCGCTATGAAAAAACGGTGCAGTTATTTGTTGCAACGGCTTTATGCACGTGTCGTCTAAAACGTCACAAAGCGTCACGTGTCAGCAGGGCACCCACGACTGCAGGGACAGCAGGTGCGGCACGTTCCAGGCGCGCGGCGGGGGGCGGGGTGTGCGGCGAAGAGGACGTCGGCTGCCGCCCAGGGGGACAGCGGGGAGGAGGGACCTGGGGGCGCAGCCTCACCTCGTACACCTCGTTCCACCTCGGGCTCAGGTTCTCCTTGATGACCTTGCTCTGGAAGATCTGGCTGCCGACTCGGATCACGCCGTAGGGGTCTGACTTGCCCTTGACAAGCCCCTTAAGGAAGGTGTCCTTCCCCTGGAGGTCCTGAGCTTCAACGAAGTGTATCCTGAGAACACCCTGGAAGGACAAGAGGCCGGCGGCTCACCGCTTCATCCCGCAGACGGGAGCGCCGGCTGGGCCCAACCGTCTGCCCACCCAGGAACACGGTGCGCAGGGAAGAGACGCGTGAGCACGTGGGGCGTGAGTGGCTGGGCCCCCAGGAGACTCCGCGCAGACGCCCCAGCCGTCACTCCAGACCCGCCTCGTGGGGCCCAGAACAACCCTGTTTGGACGCCACAGTGAGCGACACTACGTCGTGGGGGTGTCGGCCCGTCAGGGAGCCTGTGCTGTGCGCTGGTCACTCTGCGACCCCAGGAAACACTGTCGCCACCCTCTTTCGTGGAGAGGAAGCTGAAACCCTGAAGCACACACTACTCTCAGACTCCAAACACAGTTCGCAGCTCCTGAATGTTGTTTAAGTGATAAACGAAAAATACTTTTCCTGCTTTCAGGGCAAACAAAGGCAGTACGGCTACCTTTGGGTAGCAGTCTCCCCCTCAGACCCTTTGTAAAAAGTCCCGGGTCACGTTCCTGACGCAACCAGCTCAGGAAGGCGTGTGTTCTCACCGTGTCACTCGTCAGACTCTCAGTCTCACAGAAAGCCTCTGCCCCACCGCAGAGACCGGGGTGGGGGCGACCTGCACGTCCAGAGCTCGGCTTTCTGAGTGGACGCCAGGCTCTTACACTGCCCTCCGCCAGCTACAGAGTGCGGCGGACAAACCAACCACCAGCTGCACCACCGCCCACGCGAGGCCCCGACACCCAGGGCCGCTACCGGCCCACCACGGCCGCCTGTCGGTGGTCACGGAGGCCGGGACACGCTCACCTTCGGTATCGGAAACCGCAGCTGGGCTATCTGAACCTCGCTGACGAGCGGAACAGTGATTCGATTGGGAAGCACCAGGTGGTTTGATATTATATCCAAGATGATAGTATCTGATAGGCCACTGTTGGGTGGGAGGCAAAAAGAACAGAGCGATGACCAGACTCACCCATCCGGGGCCGCCACCTTCGGCAGCCGCGCACCGTGAGCCGACAGGGTGGGCGCGGTCTCCCCTCCAGCCCAGGCGGAGGCCCGCGGGGACACCCGGCGGAGACGCTGCCTGTCCTGGAGGCTGTGTTCTCAGATCCGTGCCGGCATCCCAGGGGACGTTCCCTGCGTTCCCTCACAGCTGCATCTCCGGTTCATCCCTGAACAGCTCACACACGTTTCTCTCAATTTCTTTGTGACACAAAGTATCTCAAACTTCCCCTCCTTCCCATGGCAGGGCCAGGAGGGCGTCGCCGCTCCCAGGAGGGACGTGAGGCTGACGGACCCAGGTAGGTGCGCACATGGGAAATCCCACGGCCCAGACCCTGGACGGCTACACGCGAGCGGAGGGGCAACCAGGGACAACGAGGACAACGCGGGTACGCGCCCCGCCCCTCGGCTCCCGGGGCCAGGACTACCTGCCACCCCCTCAGAGGAGGGGCTGCAGCTTGAAAAGAACCCGGAAAGGGCTCGCCTCAGAACATATACTTGCTGTTCGAGTTTTCTTTATTTCCCTGGGAAACTAATAAGACCCAAACTTAAAAATGAACTCACAAGACAGTGCAAGGCTGCCCTGTCCATTCAGAAACATCTGAGCTGCAGGGGAGCGGCCGCCTGCAGCCCTGCCAACACCGCATCGGCGCCTCGGGCCCAGCGCCCGGGGCAGGAGCGGCTGCTGCGAGGGCCCAGCCCCGGCCCCGAGGGCTCAGGCCTCTGACGCCGCCCCCGGGCTGACCACAGCACTCGGACTGACCACAGCACTGGACAGGATACTCACTTCAGCCCGGGGATGTCGAGAAGATTGGTCAGGCCTGTCCAGTTAATTTCCAGAAGCTGTTTTTAAAAAAAGGGGGACACGCTGTTACCCACGTGATGTCCAATTATCGAACCGAGCCGCCCACGGTTGTTTCTTCGCAGACAGAACACTGCCCTGCACCCTGTTTTTCACCGGGAAAGGCACCCGGCCACCGTCCTGCGGGTGCCTGCAGAGCCGCCTGCCGTTCCATTTGGCGACGGTGTCGTCGTTTCCCCAGGAAAAGCGTGGGGTAACTTACATACCCATCCCCCTTTGACGGGCACTGAGAACACTCGTATTATTTCTCTTTTGTTCAGTCAAGATTCAGTGAGTATCTTTTTACACGCATGTTCTGGGATGCGCACGCAGCTGACTTACAAAAAGTGGAAGTTCGGGTCAAAGATACATACCTGCTCACTTGTTATGTTGACAGTGCTACCTAATTACCATAAAGAAATACTGTACTGATTTATATTCCCACCAAAAGTGTAAGAAAATGTTCCTTTTTTATATCCTCACCAAAAAAGAAATTAAAACTCAGTCCAGTGTGCAGTTGAAAACTGCACACTTTACCACTGTCCCAATGTGCACTTCCCTGATATTAGAGGGACATGTTCCTTTCGCTCGACACCTGGGGGTTCCGCTCATCTCCCCAGCGGGCGTTTGTCTTAGAACGACGCCCACACAGCAGGCCGTGTGGGTGTGGGTGGGCAGAAACCATCGACTGGAAACACTGCTTTTCCTACCAAAATGGATGCTGCACCGAGTCAACGTGCTTGTGCTCTCCATCTGGGAAGAGACGCCAAGTGAAACCGCACGATCGCCTCTCCCACAGGGCTGCAGGAACCGTCCCGGCTCAAATCCCCTCGGGAAGCGGCTGGTTATAAACAAGCACAATCCAGGAGTCCAGGGTCTCTCGGGAAGACCCAACGAGAAAGCAACCAGCTTTAAAAGTCCTCAGAGACTGAGGTTTCTCAGCCAAAGAGAAATGAGATGTAAACGCACATGGCTAATAGCAGTCCAGACCCACACCCCCCACAAAGACAACAGGCCTGAAAGCAAGAGCAACTCGGGGTGACCGCCCCCCCAACCCTGGACATCAGGTCCACAGATGTCTTCCACTGAGAAGAACCAGGGACACTGACGGAACAGCAGACGCCAGGCCTGGGCGTCTGGTTCAGTCAGAAAGCTTCAGGGAACACCCAGGACTGATGGGGGCCTGTCAAAGGGCAGGTCCCCTGGAAGGGGCCGTGGCCGGAGATGACAAACCTCCTGTCAAGTGATGGAGGGCCAACGCACACAGCCCTCATCAACATGATAAGGCACGCGTGTCTAAATGCTGCCCGAGTTCAGAGACACAACACGCCGGGGAGGCGGGCACAGGGTCCGTGGAAGGGCAGGCAGGACCCAGCCTGATGTGGGAAGACAAACCTGAACGCAAGACACAGGCCTGGAAGGGGAGCTGACCTGTCCCTGAGCACCGGGGGGACCTGGGGGCAGGACGGGCCCCGAGTGGATAACGGAGGGAGCGGTGGACGAGTGTGTGCACAAGTGTGAGCGTGAGAGTGCGTGTGAGAACACGTGTGTGTGAGAGGTTTGAAAGCTGCGTCTGGAAAGCCGACACCGGGAGACAGGGAGGAGCCCACGGGGAGGGACGAGCTACTAAAATTAGTGCCCGTCCCCCAGCGTCTGGGTGACTCAGATCTGTTTCGGGAAACTGAAGGGCCAGGAGTCGAGTTTCCAAAGGCAGGAAACCAGCTCGGGCTGCTGTGGCTCCTCTGCAAGACACAGGACAAGCAGCGAGCGGGTCCCGTGTCCCTGGGACACGACGACGACTGCACCCTGCTTCTCACAGACGCTCACGGCCGTGCCGGCTCCTCTCTGCTGTCCCAGGACGCGCTGCCGCACGGACGGAGACGAACCCGCAGTTCGACGACAGCCGCGGCGCACTGCAGCACGTACTACACACCGGGCACCCTAAGTGCGTTCATTACGTGGTGCAGAACATGAATCACCTAGGAAGTCCGCTACGACTGCAGGCTGGTGGCTCCCACCCTTCTCCGGTGTTTTTGAATTAGTCACCTTGGGCTGGTGGTAAAGGTCAGGAATATTTTTCGTGTGCTGTAAAGCTCCTGGGGCTGCCAGCCTCCACGGGGGATGCAGAAAACCGGAAACAGCATCACTGCTGAGTGCTGGAGCTGAGGCAACGGGGGCCCCAGCCAGCCAGCAACCCCTCCTCAGAGGCAGCAGCCCCACAGGGTGGGAGAGACGACTCCAGCTGCAGGCGGGGCACTCACGGTGAGTGGGGGTGAGCCAGCGTCAACCCACTCACGTCCACAGACCCAGGGCGTGTGCAGCCCATTTGGTGGGCCAGCAGCATGGGCTGGCTGCAAAGCCTGGGGACCGGGGCGACCCACAGCCGCAGGGGTGAGGCCGGGAGACAGCAATGCTGCTGGAGGGACACAAGACCCGCTCCCCACTGTGACAGACAGAGCCCCTGGGAGGGACACGCAGGTGAGGTCCACCGCAGCCGGGGACACAGCAGGAAGAGAAGGTGCCTCGGGGAGGGGAGGGCACCACCCCAGGCCCTGACCATCGGAGAGCCCGTGTGGCTGGGTCAGTGTGTGGAAACCCACCCGCACAAGACCCACCAAAGACACAGGCACGAGGAGGGCAGAGTCACTAAAGAACACCAGCCCCAAGACGCACCCCGGGCCAGGGCAATGCGGGGCGCCCGCCCCCACCACTGGGGTGCAGCAAGCCTGTGCCTCTGATGCAAGCGATCAAACCACAGATCCAAGAAACTCAGTAACTCCCACAACACCCGGCAGGACAAACACCTCCAAAGCTGCCAGGGCCCGACGGGAAGTGAGGTGTGGTGTGGGGCGAGACCTCCCCCGCACTGCTGCCCCTCCGCAGGGGTGTAGGGTCCGCTGCGGGGAGCCCTCCTCCAACACTGCACCCTCCCCGCTCCTGCGACCCAGGCCCATACCTGCCCTGTCGCAGCAGCAGGGCGGGGCGGGCGGGCGGCTCACTGCCCCTGGGGAGCAGGCAGCTGTGACGCTGGCACATGGACCAGAGGAAGTGGCCTCAGCAAGAGAGACCCAACGAGGGCGGGGCGTGCTGGGGGGAGGTGGTCCAGAGGCTGCACTCACCTGCAGCCCCACCGGGGCTTCAGGGGACAGCCGTCTGGGCGGGCGACCTCCACTTTCCAGTCAAGCCCCACCTTTGCTTCAGGCGCCTCAGCTGCAGACAGGATCCAACCCCTCCTCACAGTCGCTGCACAAGGGCGACTCGTGCCCCCCGCCCAGAGCAGGGAACAACGCCGTGGGAGCGCCCCACAGAGTGGACGCACTGGCGGCAGCGGCCCGAGCGTCTCCCGGGCAAGCTCCAGAACAGGCCTCCCGGACTCACTCTCCTCTCAGCAGCAGCCCCGGGATGGGTCTGGAGAGGACCCCAGGGTGCTGGGGCACCCAGGAGAGTGTGTGCCAGGGCGACGCCCACAGCTGTCCAGCCAGCAGGGCTGAGTGGCCGCCAGTTCCACAGACACGGCCAAGGGCAGGCGCCGGCTCGTTCCGGCTCCCACCAGAGCCTCCGTCCAAGCTCCTGTGCTCACCAGCACTTGGGGTCCCTGTCAGGACCCCCCGGGATGCTGGACCCACACGGAGGAAAACATTTCCTTCCTTAAAAACCTGAGGACTTGTACATGCCAGGCCCCGGGGCAAGTGGTTTTCATCCACTGACGTTTACCTACTCTCTGCATTTAATCCCGTGAGGTCGGTGTGACTGTCACCCCACCCCCCACCCCCCTTACAGCCCGGAGGACTGAGGCCCAGGGAAGTTACATGAATGGTTCTCGCCCACAGTAGGAAGAGGAAGAACCAGGAGGAGAACCAGGCTGGAGGACCCCGGGCCTCGCGTTCCACCGCCACACAACCACGCACACGATCGAAGCTGACCCAAACCCACCCACAAGCAGAGGCGCGTGTAAAGGGTCCCTGTGGGTCTGCGACACTGTGCTTCTAAATCATCAGGATTAAAAAAAACAAAAACCCCACAAGTCTCTCACTGTATTTTTCACTGGGGTGAGAAGAATTACTTGGCAGCCAGCCGTGAAATTTGTTCTCATATTTTCCAGTTGCAAGTAACTGAAGAACTCCCTCTGTCCGAGGCATGTGCTTGGTGACTTTATTCCCCATATAAGGAAATGAAAGATTCTGAACGTTTCAGAGCCTCATCCTTCTTTTCGGAGCACTGGAACTTCGCTTGGAAGTTAGGATGACGTTATTTTTTTTAAGATTTTACTTATTTTTAAAGAGACAGGACAGGAGGGAGAAAGAGAGAAACATCAATGCATGGTGGCCTCTCTTATGGCCCCTACTGGGGACCTGGCCTGCAACCCAGGCATGTGCCCTGACTGGGAATTGAACCGGTGACCTTTCGGTTCACAGGCTGGCACTCAGTCCACTGAGACACACCAGCTGGGGCTGATGTTATTTTTTAAAGTAACTACACCTAGAAGATCCACTAAGGAAGAGTATTTGGATTCTGAACTTCAATAAAAAGACACTTCATTAAATAATTAAAAATTCACGGTAAATTAAAATACTCAGCAATTTGTCAAAGATTACCTTTTTATACTTATTAATGCTTAAATATACTAGCTTTTAAAATCATTTATGATTCTCTTCACTTCTCAGTATTTTAGTAAGTTAAAATTTAGCACAAAGGTTCCTTAACAGCTTTAGAGTGTCACCATGCTTTGTATGTAGCAGCCCCTCCAGTCTGGGGGGGAACGCAGTCCAAGACCCCCGGGGGCTGCCTGCACAAACTATGTTCCCCCAGTGTGTAAAAAAGTACCTACGATGCAGCTTAACTCATGAGTGAGGCACAGTGAGAGATGAGCGACAGTAACGAACGTGAACTAAACAAAGACAAAGTAAAGTCGGAGCTGCCTGGACACAGCACCGTGGCGGCCGATCTGACCACAGCACCGGCTCCTGCGTCACCTGTGGGCAGGTGGTGTGTGGCCTGGCGACTGGACGAGGTGGCGCACATCCGGGACCGCGTGGGATCTCATCTTGCCACTCAGAGCAGCACACGGTTTACGACTTATGACGTGTTTATGTCTGAATTTTCCATTTAACATTTTCAGACCACAGTCAGCTAGAGGTAACTAAAACCATGAAAAGCAAAACCATCAGTAAGGGGGGAACTACTGTCGTTAAAATATATTCAAAAGAAGCCCATGTTTAAGCAACAGAAGGGCAATGAGAGTAATAATGTCCGTGGAATACTCGGCGAGGACACGGAGGAAGCACCACTCACAGTCTGGTCTGGACAAACCCAACGATAATTTGCATTAAGTCACTCGCATCAAACTGCACAACAGAGATTCCCATTTTAAACTGTACGTGATGTTAGCGGTACCTCCAGGGAGGGCTCCTCGAAGGTAACAAAACAGCATTTTGTGGCGAGCCAGCTGAGAAACGGGCCGGGCCTCCCTCAGACACGCACTGAGCTGTGTGGAGACAGAGGCTGTGCTTTCTAAGAGTTGACAGGTCACGCGCGACGAGGCCCAGGGCTCTCTGGGCGCCACGGGCGTGAGGAGGAGCCCTGGCTACGCTGCCCTGGGAAGGGCACACGGGGCTGAAGGCAGCGTTGTGGACGAGGACCAGACGAGGGGCCAGGGAGGCTGGTGGGCTGCTACTGACCCTGCACGACAGCCCCTCCCTGGGGCGGGATGGAGCCGGCGGGGATGCTCCTGGGGCAGCGACGACGGGAAATGAGGCCACGGACAGTGACCCGGCCATGCCACAACACAGGTGGGAGGCCACCCCCAGGGAGCCCTCTGCACCCCAGGAAGGGGCCCTAGTGGTGAGTGACGGCCACCAAGGACACAGCTGAGGCAGGAGGCCAACCAGAGGCCGCGGGAGCCAAGGTGAGGGGGGCCTACATAGGACTGATACCTCTGTTCTCCTATTTTTGTGGTTAATAATAAGTATTGGCCATTTATAACAAAAAACTGGAATACCACACATATCTCACCATGTAAAGGAATGTAACATTATGGTCTATCCAAGTGTTAGAACATAGCTCAGTATGGGGAACCTTTATGACTTTTAAAAGCCTGCTGTACTGACTGCAGTCCACTCACTGCGATGGGCAGGCCGTGCGTGGGGTCCGGGGGACGGGAGGCAGAGCCAGGTGGCGTGCGGGCCCCCAGACTGGCTCTGTGACTCGACGGAGGAGGGTCCCCCTTCTCGGTCAGGAAAAGGAAGCCGTGTTGCTGTTTCGCTACGGGCGTGAGGACTCAGTGAGCAAGTGTCTGTAAATCACACCCAGCGGTAGGTGCAGAAATGCCGATACAGCAAACCGACACTGAAAAGGCGTCTGTTTTTAAATTTCCTGTGGCCAACACATCACTTCTGTGGCGAGGGAAAGCCTCCCCGTCCACAGGGAGAGACGGGCCCACGCTGGGGCCTGCAGAGGTGAGAGCGAGCAGGCCCCACGCCTCAGAGCCACGGAGAGGCCGCTTCTCTGTGCGCGCCACCTGCCCCCGACACACCCGCCTCCTCGCCGCGAGCGGGAAGGCGGGGACGAAAGAAACGTGACTCACCGGCTTCCTGAGGAAGAAGATGGACAAGGCTCCCACCAGGGGCATGTCTCCAATCAGCGGTTCCAGGATCACCCGCATCGTGCCGTGAATCTAGCGCAAACGGAAGCAAAGCGTGGAACAGTGAGCAGGGCGCGGCAGTTGCGATGCAGGAAGGAGGCACGTGACAGGCGTAGTAAAGCCGAGGGCAGAACCCACAGAGAAATCTAACTGCCAAGAAATGAAGCCCTCACCATTTTCCTTCCAAGCAAGCACAGAGGATTTTAGGAGACCGTGAAATCTGAAAAACCTCACCTGTATACTTTGCACACCAGCTCTACAAAAGTACCGCCTGATCTCCAGGTCGATCTCACAGTTTCCTACAAAACTAGCAGAGAAGGGTTCTGTGTTACACTCTCCCCCTCGCCACAGACCTGCAAGGTAAACAACCTGAACAAACAAACGGGGCCACGGGAGCTTCCAGTGGGAGCCTGCGGCCTGGGTCTATCTCACGGTCGGTCGGGGCTGCGGGCTTCTCTGCCCCCGCCAGACCCGCCGGACCCACGGCCGGCGGCAGCCCGGCTCCTGTGACAAACGTCCCCCTTCCCAAAGGGAACCCTGGAGCAGTGTCGTGATGGAATGCGGTTTTCATTTGTTTTATAAACAACTAAGTTTGTTGAAACAACAAAGTTTAGATGGCATTTGTCCACAAGCAAAGAGGCGCCCAGGCTCCCGGCCCTGAGAAAACCCGAGAGCCCCGGACCCCAGTGCCGGGGCTGCGTGAAGCCTCATCTTCCTCACTGACGAAGTCACTGAGATCCTACGTGAAGGTCGACACTTAGTGGGTGGGGCCTGTGTGACCCGACGGCCCCCTCAACCCCAGAAGGCCTCACTCTGCACCTCTGGAACTCCGGCCCCAGGGAACAGGCGCTCCCAGCCGCAGCACCTGCTGTCTTCCGGTCCGTCTGGACGGCTGGCCACCAGGATGGGAGCGAGGTGCTATCGTTTCGCAGCCGATTTGCACTTTTCTGATGTGTAGTGAGGCTGAGCGCCTCTCCACTTGCCCGTGGTCCATTCGTAGGCCATCCCTGGGGAAGGTCCACTCGCACCCTTTGACGCGGCTGAATCTGGTCCCTCGTCTCGTGGTTGAGTGGCGGGCGCTCTCTGCACACCCCCTGCTGTGGAGGCCGCCCCTCACCAGACGTGCGGGGGGCGCACTGGCGCCGCCGCTGCTCTCAGGGCCGACGTGTAACAGCATCCGTCCTCCACACCCTGAGCACGGGCGTCTTTCCACGCCTCGTCTTCAACGTGCCACAGCGACGCTTTGTGTTCGCATGACACAGGTCTGTCCCCTCCTCGGCTAAACCGATTCCTAAGCATTTTATTCCTTTTGGTTCCACTGTAAAAGAAACTGTTTTTAAACTTCCTTCTGAGCTGTACACTGGCAGCGTATAGACTGGAACTGGTTTTTGTGCTGATTTTGTATCCTGCCACTCTGCTGAGCTCATTTATTAGTGCTAAGAGGTTTTCTGTGGGACCTTTGGTGTTTTCTACGCAGAAGATTGCATCACCCGTGAACAGAGATCATCTCACTTCTTCCTTCCAAGTTGGACGCCTTTCATTTCTTCCTCGTCCTAACTGCCTTCCAGGGCTGGGTTACACTGTAGTGGTGAGAGTGGGCACCCTGGCCTTGGCCCGACCTCGGAGGAGAAGCTCTCTGTCCTCCGCCACCGAGGAGGGTGTTTGCTCTGCATCACAAAGGCTGAAAGCAACCTCGTCTTTCCTGCTCTGCAGAGTGCTGTCCCTGTGGAACAGGGGTGAGCTTTGCCGCAAGCTTTCCCTGCACCCGCAGAAATGATCACACGGTGCTCTTCCTTCACACTGTCAACCGGGCGCGCCCCACTGATGCATTTCCATGCTGAACGACGCCCGCGCCTCAGGGATGCGCCCACCCGGCCATGGCCATGGTGTGAGGTCCTTTCAGTGTGCTGCTGAATTCGGTTCGCCAGTGTTTTGTTAAGGAGTTCGGCATCAGTGGTTGTAAGGAATTCGATCTGTAGTTTTCCTCTAGTGCCTTTAATTTCTTTTGCTTAACATGTTTTGTGAATGGCAATTACCTAGGCTATCAGGAACTCAGGAAGTAAACAAGTGGGGGTCGTCATCAAGCACTTACACAAACCCCACCAGACACCAGGGGAGAGCTGCGCCCACTGCAGCCCCCACCACGTGGGCGTAGCTAAGTGACAGTAGGTTACATTACGTCACAGACCACGGCACAAACGGGACACAAACAAAGCTTACCTGACCTGAAGGTCCAGGATAATTTGCCTTTTGTCCACATTTTCAGTGTACACCTTGACACCGTTGATCCTGAGGGGCTGAACAAGAAGTGGCTTGTTTTAAAAACACAGGGTGGCAAACAGGGCAACAAAACCACTGAACCTCACAGCACGGCACAGAGCTGAAGAGAATGCGCCCCGGCGTCCGGCGACCTGAAGGACAGCCTGCTACCCACTGTGCCAGCCCAGCGAGGCGCTTGACCTCTGACCCTCCAACGCAGGGGCGCCCGTGGGACCAAGGACACGGGGACGCAGGGCGCTCGGCGCACCGAGGGCACGCAGCAGCCCTGGCCTCTTCCCACGCACTTTCCCCTCTGCTCTGTCCCACCACATTGCGTGAAACTCAACTACCTTCCATTTCTTTGTTTCTTGTAGTTTTTCATTTCTTAAGATTTTCACAAAAATGGGACTTTTGAATGCATCGGAATTACCAGCGGTGGGCACTCTCCACCCCTGACACGGGACGCAGGGTCTGAGTCAAATGGCCGTGAAAAGCGAAGGTGGGTGGGTCAGCACAAACGCTCCCTCTGGAGGGCCCACGCACAACACCGTTCAACAGCTCCTCTTCCGTCCGTCCACCCGAGACCCTCCCGCTCTGGAACAGCTCCGCGCGCCCCCGCTGGCCGGGTGGAGGCGCCTCAGCAGGCCCCAGGGTGAAGCGCTCAGTCTTCACCAAGAGCCACGCTCCCAACACCCGGGTCCCGGGCTTCTCCCCGAGGACACCAGCTCAGACACGGCCAGACAGACGGATCACCAGAGACACAGCGGCCGCGTCGTGTGGACAAGTGGAAGTGGGCGTGGGCGTGGGGCTCGGTGCCTGCAGCTTGGATGTTTGCCTCGGACAACGAATCCTCCCTCCGCTCTGATCACAGGTTAGAAGAAGGGGGGCCGACCCTGACCCCAACGTGAGAGCACCAGCTAAGGAAGGACAGACACCCGACGGCCCTGAGGGACTCGGCTCAGAGGGGCAGTGCGGACACAGCGCCCCGCCTGGGGCTCCGCCTCCACCAGACGCCGAGTTCCCCGCGCCTGTGGGATGCCAGTGGGGCGACGTTGCCGCCTTCCCCTACTGGTCAGCCCCGCTCTTCCCGTTCCTGCGGTTCCCAGCGACGCTCTCCCGCGGTGAGAGCAGGCGCCAGCCCGGGGCGGAGGCGGGGGGCGGTTAGAACCCTAAACCTCCACCCACATGAGCACAGAGCACGCAGGCGGAGGTTGGCTTCGGCCAAGAACGGTTTTTACGTTTTTTAAAGGGTTGTAGAGGAAGGGGACCGGAGGAGAGCATGCCTCAGAGACTCCCTGTGCCTGTCAAAACTGAAGCAGTGTTCTGGCTCCTGCTTCACAGTCACATAGCATTCTGACTGGTCACAGCCTGTTGTCACCTTCTCGGGTTGCAGAAGTCAAGTCGGTGGCGCGGGCGAGTGTCCCACAGGGCCCCTGGGCAGGCCCGTGGGCTCACCAGCAGCAGACGACCACGGCCCGGCTGCCTGGCTGTACTGGGAGGTCGCAGCACTGCGCGGGCGCCTGCGCACAAGCCTGGGTCCCGTGGAGCTCCGGTGGGCCGAGCCGTCTCCACACAGAGATCACCCCTCATGGGGGCGGGCGGCCTGTGCAGGGTGGGTGGGAACCAGTCTGGGGGCCAGCCAGACACCAGCCACGTGCATTAAAGCCCCAACAGGCGACGCAAAGACCCCCGAGTCTGGCTCTGCTTCTCTAGCACTGGTGTGTGTGAACTGTGTGGCGGGCATCCTAAAATGTGCTAGACACTTGTTAGGTCACATGAAACAATGTTACCTTAAAGCCAAAATAACATTAAATGTCAATTACACCTCAATAAGAAAAGTCACCTTAAACTGTTGCTAATTACTGGACTTAAAAAATACAAAAAGGAAGCTTATCATGATCAACTAATTGAGGAGTCCTGAGAGTTTCACTAGAAGTGCCACCGGAAATTAGCAGACCTCCTCTGCACACACAGACTCGCCTCAGAGATCCTGCAGGCTCGATTCCAGACCAGTGCCAGAAGACCACTGTCAGTAAAGTGAACCCATAAAAGTTGGGGTACCCCAGTGCATACAAAAGTTCTGTTTAGCCCAGGCTGGTGTGGCTCAGTGGACTGAGCACCAGCCTACGATCCAAAGGGTCGCTGGTTCTATTCCCAGTCACGGCACAAGCCTGGGTTGCAGGCCAGGTCCCCAGTAGGGGGCGCACGAGAGGCAACCACACACATGTTTCTCTCCCTCTCTTTCTCCCTCCCTTCCCCTCTGTAAAAATAAATAAGTTCTGTTTACACTATATTGTAGTCTGATAAGTATGCAATAGCATATATCTTTTAAAAATGTGCGTATGTTCATTAAAAGACATGCTAGTTGCTGAACCTTTAGAGCAAGTTCCCATCCCTTCCAGCAGAACAGGTTGCTGAAAACTGCAAAGTTCATTCTGACAGAACAGGGTGGAAAGACCCCCCCCCCACCCCCGCACCCCCACACACAGTGAACCTGATCTGGCCGAAAGACCACAGTGGACAGAGGAGGGCAGGGAAGGACCCTCGATGGACCGGGCGAGGCAAGGGCACCCCACGAGGGGCAGCGCCCCGAGAGCTGCACGAGCCCCGCCAGGCCCGCCCAGGGAGCAGCGCTCTCTGGGACGCAACACGGAGGACTCGGCCCACGGCTTCGGTTTTCACCGCAGCGGCAGGCGCGCACACGCGAGGACACTTGCGGGGGAGCTGACCTGCTGGCCGATGTCGACTCTGGTGAAACTGAAGGTGCTGAGGTGGGCGTTGGCTCCCCGCACGGCCGGCTCTATGGTCTCCCGGAACAGCTTCTCTATGAACTGGCAGATGAAAGGCCACATGTGCTTCACCGTCTGCAGAGGAGAGAGGACCTGGGTGAAACGACACGCTGCGCGCACAGTGTGCCTGCGTCACAGTGAAAGTGCACGCCCTCGGAGTGCGCCAGAGCTTGTGAAAGTTAAAGGGGGGAGCTTTTGGCTATTCAAAAATCAACATGATTTTAAATTTTAAAATGTATCACAACAATAAACTACTGATTAACCAATATGTTGTAGGAATTAGTCATTCTGGTAAAGCATTCTACTTAACCATGTCAGCACATTTAATGATCGCTAAAACCCAGAAAATCAGAAAACCCTGCGGCTTCAACTGTGCAGATCCCAAAACTGTACAGATCCCAATGAACAAAAAGTGAGTTTCCTTTAAAGTGGACTAACTTCCAGACCCGTGAGGGAACCACTGTCTACGTTAGTTCTCACTCCACAGCTCTGAGGACACATAAATATGGAGACAGCAGATCGACTTCAGGGTCCAGTGACCTAAAAATAGAACCTTTTTTAAACCATTAGATAATAGAAATTATCTATTTCTAGGATCATTTCCCTCTTCAAAATGTTCCCAGAATTCTTCCTCATGATTATCGTCTAGACCCGAGCAGTAGACAGAAGGTCAAAGAAACAGCTCACTGAACATCTCACTGATTTTCTCGGAGCAAAGGCAGTTTTCACTGCTCAGAAGAGGAAAGCGACGCAGCGTCTGCAGCTGAGCTCTTCGGGAGCAGAAGCCAGTCCAAGCGGGTTCACACGGTGTCAACATCCCAGCTCCCAAATATGGAAGGATGGCATCCCATCCCCGAATTCCCACCGTTCCGCATTCTGCTCCCTTACCTTATTTAGCCATTCTGCTCTTTCCGTGTCTGGAAAGTGAACCTACGAAGAAAACACACACACGTGACTGAGGGACCCCATCCCGCAGGCCTGCTGCTTGCTCGTGCAGCGCCTCCTGAAGCTCCCTGAAGCCTGGAAACGGCTGCGGGGGTGGGGGGGTTGGGGGGGCGGGGACTGGACCGCGTGGCCCTCGGCCCTGCATTCTCCGAACACTCTGCAGCAGGAGAGTCCCATGTCGCCAGAGGCCCCAGGCCCTCACCCACATCCCTGCCGTCCCGGGGAACCCCCGACAAGCACTCCTCAGGGGTCCCTTTCTGAAGAACCGCTTTCCCACGTGTCGGCGCTGACGTGGTCCAGAGACCCAGAGGCACAGCCTGCGGGAGCCCACCGTCCCCACGGCGGTCCTCGCTGGCCCAGCGCAGCCGCAGACGCAGGTCCCTCTCCCACGCTCTCCCAGCGAGAACCGCGCTCGAGCTCTCCGGGAGCCCCACCTGTGCCCCGGGGAGCACGAGCGTTTGCAGAGGTGGAAAGAAGCCCGTCAGGAAAAGAGGAGAACAAGTGCTTTCCTTGCTGTCAAAACGTAACCCTCTGGGAAGGAGGCCGAAGCTGCTCTCCTCGGGAGAAGCTCTGTCCTCCCTCGCCCCTCAGGAAAGGGCGGGCAGCCCCGCCCGTGTGCTTTGCTTCGGAAAAGCACGTTTCTGCCCACTTCCGATCGGAGGTCACAGGCTGGGGCCTCGCCCGGACTCCACATGCAGAGATCGCCGTGCCTGCAAGCCTGCCTGGAGACCAGACCACTCCGTTTCCAACAAAGGTGAAGAGCACGGCCAAGGCGGTTGACAGGGCTGAGCTCTCCTCAAGCCTTTCACGTAAAAGGTGCAGGAGACCAGGGAAGGCGGAAGACCCGGTCCTCGCAGGGCGGAGCGGCAGGTAACAGATCTCCCCCGAACCCAGCTCCTGGCAGACCAGTGTCCAGTGTGGACAGTGAGTCATCAAACCCAGGTCTGCTCGTTTGAAAGAATGGAAGCAAGGGTCGCTCACTGAGCACGCGCTGCATGCATGTGCGGGTCCTGTGCTGACCTGTTCCCGCACGCTACCAGCGTGAATTCTTACAACAACCTGCAACTAGGGACTGGTAATGCCCCAAGTTTATGGGTGCCTCGGTGGCAGGACGGGGACAAAAGCCCAGAGTCGCCAGCCCGTCGAGCCCACCAGGTTCTCGAGAGGCACACGGCAGTGGGAGGGTGAAGCCCGAAACCCGGGCAGCCGCCTTGCATTGCTCGAGGGGCTGGTAACAGCCAGAAGCAGAAGACTCCGCGCTCCGCAGTGATCTCCTCGCCCAGACTCCCGAGGCTACATACAGCGTTAAGTCCTGGGACAGCCGGTCAAGTCCGGCAAACGGGACAGCCGTTCACAACGAAACGCTGTTATCAGACCCAGCAGCATTTCACCCACGACTGAGAAGAGAAGGATTTAAAGACTGGTTTTTACTCGGTATTCGCACTCCTTCCCACGAAAGGGTCAGGATAATTAAGTAAGAATGTCAAACTCCATGTGCATTCACCCTGTGACCCAGCGATCCCATTTCTGAGACACGATCATAGAAACAGACACAAAAGTGAGAAACGACGAGTGCAGTGCCGTCTGTAACTGTGAAGACCAGAGACAACTGAAGGGCCACCAGCGGCGGACCGGCAGGGCCCTCCCTCGAGGAAGCACGGCACAGCCAGAGGAGGAGCGGGGAGGAGCTGCCTGACCCCGATTCCCGGGGTCATTGGGACGAGGCTGCGGAATGGCTCCCGGGGTCTGTTGTAAAGAGAAAACACAGATGGAGAAAACCATGTACGACTGGCCACCCTTCACCTCAGAAGAGGGGAAGGGAAGTGTGTATGTACAAAATAGGCTTGAAAAACCTTTTAAAAAATTAACACGAACTCTAGGAAACTGTTTACCTCAGGGCCGGAGCGCACAGGGCAGGAGAGACAAGCGTGTGGTCGGGGCGAGGAATCCAGTCGCCCTCCACTCACACCGGGCTGCCCCTCGGTGGCTCGGCCGGGGGCTGCAGAGCGCAGTCCCCTGCAGGCCCCCGCACGCCCATCCCCCCACACGGCCACCGCTGTCCCCGCGTGAAATGGCATGCACGAGGAAAGTCGGAACTCGGCCTTACAATGGAGGTCTGCCTAGAGCCACACAGCCAGAGTCAGGGTCCGACTCTCAGAACCGTACGGCCGCCTCGGCGGCCCCTCTCCCACCGTCCCAGCGCCAGAGAACTTCTGTCCACCCAGGACATGCCACCTACCTCACCAAGTGGCCAGTAAGTGTGAGTCCCTGTGTTTTCAGGTCAGTGCACAGTACCAAATCCACAATGTGCAAGTACCATCAAGTGATGGCATTTGCTTCTATTTTCCATTAAATTCTTTTTTAACGACTTTACTTATTTATTTTTAGAGAGGGAAGGGAGGGAGAAGGAGAGAAGCATCAATGTGTGGTTGTTGGGGGCCGTGGCCTCCAACCCAGGCATGTGCCCTGGCTGGGAATCGAACCTGTGATGCTTTGGTTTGCAGCCCGTGCTCAATCCACTGAGCTACACCAGCCAGGGTTAAATTTTTCATAAATTACAAGGAATTACTGTCTGTTAATATAAGACATTGCCAGATTTTCAAATCCACAAAAATTTATTAACAGAGGCCACATATTATTAAAACACAGCATGCATGTTTGTATATAAACATACTTGTATGCCGCACATGTTTATAAATGCAGAAAAAGTCTACTAGGAACACATATGGAACTAGTATAACAAGGAGGCGATGAGGCTTTGATGTTTTCCTCCGTAATTCTGTTTGTTTGAATTTCTTCACGAAGCATAAACTACTTCTCTGGTTACTACTGTAATTTAAGATAAAGCTAAGAATTTTCTAACAGCACTATTCTTACACAATGAACAACTCTAAAATTCCGTGAAGATAGAATTTTCATAAATTAACTCTATTTTAACCACACTGGAAACCAGACTCTCTTACAACGTAAGTGATCTACTCCAGATCTGACTTGGAAGGACGATTTCCTGACACATCAGCTTTAAAGGCAAAGTGTAACTACGCTGATGAGACACGACACGATGACGCCTGCGGGACACGTTCCCAAGTGACCACGGCTGCGTCTCTAACGCAGCGGCTCTCTCTGTGGTCACTGCCCGGTCCCCGGGTCAGGTCTGCCGGGTGCGGCCGATTCCCACCCGCCCGCAGCCCTGAAAGCCAGAGGGACGCCACACATCGGTGGTTTCTCTCTGGCAAAGCGCCCCGGCCCCGTGACTCCCCTGGGGAGTGTGACTGCAGGTGGCAGAGCAGCGTCCCCGCCCAGCGTCGCGCGGCGGAAGGGGAACGCGGCGAGGCTGGGGGCACTTCTGACCCTGCCCCGCACTCGCGCCGCCGCTGGGCTGCTCCTCAGCCCACTGCACGTGTGCGGACTCTTCCTCCTGCGCCACAGGCTGGAGAGACTCTTCGGGGCAGTTACGTGGGTCTGACTCTGCGCCCAGAGCTAGGGGTGCGGTGCGCGCTGGCCACCCTCCTGTCCGCGGGCGGCTCGTGGCTGGTGGACCGCGGTGGGCTGCAGGGGCTGGCCCGGAGAGGTGTGGCCGCCAGCCGGGAGCGGGGAAGCGGGGGGCCGGGGCAGGGCCTGGTGCTGCCTGGAAAGGGCCCCTGAGAGGCTCGGGGAGGAGGCAGGGAGTGAGACGAGGCGGGTGTGAGAGAGTCAGCGGGGTTTGCCGTGCAGGGAACAGGGAACACCCTAAGAGACGATAGTAATGGGGTTTGCAGCGGACTCTGGCTGGATGAGGTGACGGCAGGAGCGGGAACGATAAAGCTGAAGGGCAGGTCCAGGTCGAGGCCAGCGGGCGAAGGGGCGTGACTTCACGCCACAGGCAAGGCGTCCCTCCCGGAGCTCCCGGCGGAGAAAGGACGCAGGGCCAGCAGCGGAGGAGGTGCTCCTCCGCAGGCCCCCGACCCATGCTGGAACCCCCCGGGGAAAGGGGCACGGGAGCCGCCTGCACGCATAAGGCCCTGACACGAGAACACTGGCTCCCACTGCGAAACTGACGCGGAGGGCGGAGGTGGAAGGTCGAGCCAGCTCCCAGTGGTGGAATGGCGAGGCACTCAACAGTTCCGAGGTTTCTAATTTTGAAGTGATTACTTCAAGGTGCCAAAGAAAGAGTGTACCAAAATTGAAGAAAGCAAATCTGTTTTGCTTATTAAAATTTGCCAAATTTTAATTCTGTTCACTGAGCTGAAAATCTGCTTCTCACTAATACATATTCATAAACATTTGCTTAGGTTCCGCAAAACAGAATTTAAAGTAGGAAAAACATCACAGAGAAAGACTGGGAAAATAGAAAACATGTTCCTAAGTCATATAGGAATGCACGAACACATATCGTTTGGTTTCCAGTCTTAATCTTTCAACTAAAAATAAAAAACAAGCAACACCCTCCACTAAATCTCCTTTATAAGTCCAGTTATAAAACAAGTTTTTGTAAGTGTTTATACTGTCTCCACAAACTAGAAATAATCATTGTTTGATTGTCCAAGCTTTGATTATTTTTAAGAGTTGACACTACCCAAGAAACCCCGTTTTAACCTTATCTTTAAAAAGAACAGAGGCATAGCTGGGGCTCTAGGGTGTTGACATTACCGAAGTCGTTTTGTTTAGGAGAAAGTTAAACCAAATATTCAAAGACAGAACGTCCGGGGCAGGCCCGGCACTCTGCACACGGCCCCCACCGCCCCCTCCCAGCAGCCCTTGGGACACCCAAGGGCTCCCCGTGACTGATAACGAGCACACTTGTTCAAAGTCACGGGGAGTCCGGGCACTGGACCTGGAGGGCCCTAAAGTCCCCCTGTCACACCTCGCTGAGTGTAAAGGAGGGAACAAATTTATACAGAGCTGAAATTTCTAACTAAACCGTGTTCCCCATTTCTGAACATTAGAAAACAATGACATACAACTTCAAATTAAATGAAGGAGCTGTCGTCACCCAGCACCCCCTCGAAGACGTGTCCGAGACACCGACGCCCGCAGGGACCCAGCCTGAGCCCCCCGACTGCAGGGGGACGAGGACGGCAGGCCTGCCCCAGGTGTGGGAGCTGCAGTGAGACACAGGTTCCCTTCCTAGCAAATCCAGCATTCGGGAACCAGTGTCTGGGGAATACGAAGAAAGATGCGTATCTTTACACCTGAGCATTAACAATCACCTTTAAGTAAAACTCAGAAGACAGTGGGTAAAGTGACCACTGTAGAAACCCAGTATCATTAAACCTCCAACGGTAAACTGGTCTATCAAGTTCATTTCTTCATATGCTTCCTCATTCCAAGAAGGGTTTGAGCTTTGCTCACTTCTGCATCGTTCTCTAGGCATTTATCTCAGGGGAAAAAGAAAGAAAGAAAGGGAAGGAGGAAAGAGAGAATGGAGGGAGGGAAGACAGAACTCTGACTCGGAGCAATGGCTGGCTCCGTGGACGAGTTCTTCCATCGTCTTAGAAGGAGGGAAGAGGGAATTCAGCTCCCTCAGGACAGCAACTCTGAGTGCGCCCTGTGAACAGGAGGGGCCCCAACCAGCACAGCCCTGCCTGTCCTGCCAGCAGCCCCAAGGACCCCCTGCCTGGCTCAAAGGGCCAGCCTCAGCAGGCTCACCAGCCACCTCAGGGAGGCCCCCGCCCCCCCCACCCCCCACACCAATCCCACCTGAGGGAGGGTTCCCCCATCAATCCCAAACACCAGCCTTCCTGAGAAGATCCAGACACGAGTGGTGGGTCCTTGTCAAAAACCAACAAACTAAGAACGGATGAGGCAAGACCAGGACAACAGCAGCACACGCTCTAAGAACAGCCGAGCTGCCAGCCTTGTGTTAGAGAGAAACTTTGTTTCAGGAAAATCTGAAGAATCAACACACACCTGTGCCTGGAAGTGCAAGACAGGTTCACTAAAAAGACCTGACCTGGGACCCTAACAATCTTCAAATGCAGGCAGCAGGGGGCTGGCAGCCGCGGGGAATGCAGGAGCAGCACCAGCCATGCAGGCATCACTCCCACTCCCCCGCCCCTCCCCCCAGGTCTGGCTCCAGCGTCCGCCTGTCCCTGGGTCTCTCCCTGTTCCTGCCTCAGAAGCTCACCACTGGCAGGCTCATTTCAATGCCCACCTCGTGAGAAGGAAACAAAGGCTCTAAAAGGTGTGGCTGACCCGGGGGAAGACACGGTCAGAGAGGGGTCTCAGGCAGGAGCCTGCACCCACCAGACGCACAGCCTGCTTCTCGACTGTGCGCCTGCGAAGCAATGCCCTCCCGTGGGAGGCTGCCACCCGGAGGGGCCCACTCGAGCGCTGGGGCGCTGACACTGGTCACACGGCCAGGGACCTGCAGATCAGTGACAGTCCAGGGAACCTTCTCGGCGATCTGCAAAGCGTCCACCACGACACTGCGCTACTGCAGTTTAAAATATTCCTCCTGTTAAAAAACTGTGATATCCCAACTCAGCAGCGCACAGAGGAAGAAAAGCCATTGAAGCTGTGAGTCCACGTGGGAGGAAAGCTTTTCTTCTGAAGTTGATTTACATGAGAGGAGATCTGGATAAATGTACCCTGAATTTCAACACCATGCCATTCAAAACAAACACTGCTCTCCAAAGCTAGACTTTGGCTCAAAATGATCATGCTACTTATGAGTTCAAAAATAGTTCATATAACCTGGACAGATCTGATAAAATAGCTGAAGCAAATAATGTTTCGTAACTTTAAAAGAGCAGAAAGTTACATATCTCGACTGTAGCTTTTCCTTTCCTTGGCACATACCAGCTAGCAATCTCATTCTTGGAATTTGTCCATCAGACATCTCTGAAATAAGACACGGCCTCCCGTAAGATGGCTAACATTGCAATAAGCAAAGTCATATTTCTGAAGGAGAGTGACAATGTCCGCATGCAATGCTTAATGGAGGTGGACGTAACACAGGCACGTGCATCCACACGCATTAGAAGTTCAGAAAGTCACCAGCGTGCTAACGGCGGTTACCTCCAGTTAGCAGGGTTGCAGGCGACTCGGCCCCTCTGTGTTCTTCCCCCAAAGCGTGAGATGTTCTACAACGAGCGTGTAGTCTTCTCATACCAGAAAAGTCATGGTTTTAAAAGCTGTCTAGGAGTAACACAAGAAATAAAGAAAGACCCACTTGCATGTTCACTAGAAACAGAAAGGAGAACCTCACTGAGTGAACAAACGAAAGAACTTCAAGGTCAACGCGTATGACAGTTTCACAAATACCAAAAAGAGCGCAAAGAACCCTGAGAAGTTAGCATTTCCACATCTGCCCTTCAGTGTGGTTATCACCAACTCAGGGCTGGTCCCCAGGCATGAAAATAGAGCTCTTTTTGAGAGGAACTCACTGCAGCTGACACACGGGCGGGCGCCCTCAGGATGTGCCGGAGCTCTGCAGGGACCCACCGCCCAGAGCACCCGCTGTGGCCCGTCACAAATGCACCAGGTAAGAGCCAGGTCTCAGAGGGTCAGTCCCTCAGGAAACTCGCCGTCACAACGCAGGCAGAGGGGGCAAAGCACGCATTCGCACTTTTAGGCTCAGCGCGATCTGCAAGCCCCACAAAAGTGTTCATCTTCATCAGTAAAAACCTTTGCTTTAAAGTAGATTGGTTTGAAGAGTTGAGCTATTCTGAGTACACAAAGTGCTCCCAGTCATACCACTGCACCAAGGGGAAGGCCTAAGGAAGGGCTGCCTTTCCTGTTTCCACACGCTGTTATGCGTCTAGAAAACTTTTCATCTTAAACCACATGTTCCTGAGCAAATGGTTTCCCTGGATTAAAAACAATGAGTATGTATTAGTTTAATTTTGAAACACTATCAAGGTATACGATGACTAAAATGAGTGCTATAAATAGGTTTGTGCTATTACCAGCCAGTAAATTCTTGGGTTGAAGACCTCGTCTTGCTCACGCCGGCACCCCTGGCACCTGTCACGACACCCGGAATGTGGCGAGGGCTCAGACATGCTGGCTGAGAAACAGATGAATCAATAGAGGCTGCTTTTTAATCCCTGCACGTAAGTGGCACTACTTCCCTAAAATGTGCTCTACTGTAGGAAAAACTCACCAAAATAAATGGTTTTCTTCAAAAATTTTACAGGATTTTTGTGACAGTAAAGAAAAATGAATGAAGAAAACTCAATGACAGAAAGACCAAGAGGAAACTTACAGACAAAACATGCTGGGTGGAAAAACATTCCCATGAAAAAGACAACTACTGACACTGTTTATGTAAGAGCTGGGCCCCGCCCGATTCCAGAAGAACAGGAGGTGACTCAGTGTCTAAGGAACAGCACGGGTCTTTACCAGCAGAAGAGAACAGTGTGCTGGCAGAGTGTGGACGGTACTCCAGCTACCGTAATGGTGTGCAGCACCGCAATCCAGCAGCAGCCTTGGCTGCCAAGTTTTGGCAACTGAAGGGAGATGAGCACTCCCCTGCACAGCACAGGAGTTTCCATCATCTCATTTCACATGCTTAGGTTTGGACACATCACCACCTCTCCCTCCTCCACTCCCCAAGCACCCCACACCTCAAGAGCAGTTTCTATGCTCAGGCCCAGGGCGGTCCGGTGAGGGGGGAGGTCGTCCCAAGGACACAGGCCCCAGTCTGAGCACAGCCACTCCTCAGCCCTGGTCCAGAGTGTGTCAAGCCTTGTGTAGCCTTCCATCCCTCCCCTACCTCTCCCTCCAGACGGGGCACTCCTGCCCTACTGGGCTCTGAGCTTCCGCCTGGAACCTGCCCCCAATTTCCCAATCCTGGGCTTTAGTCCACTGTTCCCGCTGAGCAGAGTGTCCTGTCCTTCTGTTCTTAACTGTCCGCAAATACGTCTCCGCGCTCCCTGTCAGATAGCCCCTCCCATCTTCTCTCTGATCCACCAGGGCCCGGGGCGGGGGCAGCACACCCTGCCCTTATCCACCTGCCAGAGAGGACACATGAGAGAGCAGGATGACCCCTTACCCTCCTTGGATCTTCACATGCAGGGAGAAAATTCAGCTGAGCCAGCATACCGTATTTTTGCTATGTTTAATGCAAACTGTGTGCCCCAATTTTTGAGGGAAAAATAAGGGTGCACATTACACATGGGTATAATAATGGGTATAATAAGCCTATGTATAACATGCACAAAAACATGGGTGCACATTATACATGGCACAACACGGTAGTTGTGGGAACTAAAAAAGATAATGTGGAAACAAAACATAACAAAATGGAAAACCATAAACAGTACATCCTAAAATCATGCTTTATTAGAATGTATCTAATATAAAACCAATCTGTAAGCTAAATTTCTCAAACAGACATAAGTATGTACTGATAACCTTAAATCAAAGGTAAGAGTTTACAGTAACTCACAGAAAACACACATTTAGGCCGTTTATATCTACAAAGCATGATTTCTATAGTTTTTCAATTAGAATTTGTTTGGTTGGCCTATATAATAACAATGTTTAAAGTAACAGCAGTGAGGTAAAAATATTTCCTTGTTCACTTTTGTCATTTGTGCATGCCCTACTGGGGACCTGGACAGCAGTCCTGACCTGTGCCCTGACTGGGAATCACACAGGGGACCCTTTGGTTCACAGGCCAGCACTCAGTCCACTGAGCCATACCAGCCAGGGCTCCACTCCTTTATTTTCAAAAGAAATCTAATGTCTATAATATTTTTAACAGTGCTATTGAGATATAATTCAAATACTATACAATTCAGTCATTTAAAGTATACAGTTCAATGGTTTTTAGTATATTCACAACATCTGCAATATTATTCAAAGTTAAATGTTGCAAACAATGTAGAAATCATAAAAACTTACCCCCCCAAAATAGGACAATCACAAGGCCTAACAAGAACACTAAATTACTAGTTGGTTTTTCATAGTAGGTCCTTCACAAGATTGATATCTAGATTTTGTAAATTTCATGTAATGTGTTAATTTAATATAAATGTTACACATATTCTCAGTTCATATATTTAGTCCTAGCTTTATGTTCTCCCACGTGGAAATGTAAAGTGAGGCTACCAGTCCAATGAAACAGAAGTAGGTACTACCCAAACCCATGCACACAACTGATGAATGCAGGTACCCTAAATTCAAATCATTTTTTAGTTTAAACTAAAAATCAGGTATTCACTGCTTATGTTGAGCAACTTTGGGCTGCGCTCTTCTGACTGAATGCAGCTTCCAGACCACATGGCCCAAGCAACATCACACTCACAGCCAGTCCCTCTCTGAAACCCAGCAGCAGCAAAGAGCGCCCACCCTGCCCTGACCGGGGTGGCTCGGCCGGTTGGGCGCTGTCCCACACAGCAAAGTCTCCCGGGTTGAGTGCAGTCAGGGCACATGCCTGAGTTGTGGGTTCAGTCCCCGGTCAGGGTGCGTGTGAGAGGCAACCTTCTCTCTCACATCCATGTGTCTCTCCCTCTCTCTCCATCCCTTCCCCTTTCTCTAAAAATAAAATAAAACCTTAAAAACAAATGAACAAAGAGCATCCATAACCCCTTCCCAGTCAGCTAACCTTTTCACAAAGCACATAATCTCGCTAGGATCTAAGTGCTAAAGTTGCAACCATGGTTTAAAATAGCTGAGCTGTGCTTCCTGATTTAGCTATACCAACTACGTTGTTACAAGTCCTCACACAATTTCCATAAAGTCTAAGTCAATGATTAACACTGAGAATAAAAGCAAACATTTGCCCTTTGTTATATGAGGCCACAGTGTATTCTTTTCTTGTGTTCATTTGGTTCTTAGAGTATACATTAAATTTTGGCTACAGTTAAATTCTCCTGAACTTCCCAGAACCAGGATAAGAAGACAGCTCTCCCCAAAGAAAAACTTGGACACGATAGTATCGACAGCATTAAATCTCAATTATCAAAGTATTAGAGTAACAAAAGACCAACTGTCAAAACAGATGAGTAACATTAATAATGTATAGGACAGGTTTGGGACTCTACTTATTTGGAGCCATAGCATTAGCATTTACTGGCAGAAGAAAAACCAGACCCAAACTGACAGACTTCACCCTACCAGGTTCTAATTTTTCAAATAAATGAAAATAGCAATAGAAAACTGTTCTTATGTATCTCTACAAAAACTCAAGAATACTCTTCACCCATAGTCTTAAGTTTACAGGGCCCAGTTAAACACTAGTCCAACAAAAAAGTCAGTCCTCAGTCCATCAGCCAAACCTGCCAGGCCTTTTCCATTTGTGAAGAGAAAAAAAAAAAGAGTGAAGAATGAATAACAACACAGTTTACATTAGAGCTGCAGGACCAAAGTCTTACAGATTCATCACATGTTAAGTGAGAAGTATTTCTCATATCCTAGTAGTGTTAACTCAAAACCATATATACTTTTCTCAAAGTATTAATAATATTCTTTAATATCTCATTTTTCATATCCACTGTACATTTTTACTTGAATAAGTAGGAATTAAAAAAACTGTAAGTGAACATATCCAAAAGTGGGGTGGGAAGTGGGTACCTGAGTTCATCTTTTCCTCTGCTTCCAGCCCTGCTCTGACTCACGGCTGTTACACACATGAAGCAAATGTGTATAAACAGGAGGTCTGTAAGGAAGGAGCCCGGCCACCGTTATTGTAACGAGAATGGTTTGCAGGGCATGGGTGTGACCTGGCAGCCAAGGAGCGTGGACTGGAGTGTGCATGTGTGAACAATGACAACTTCATTGTAGTAGTCAGTGGGGACAGTAGATGCTGTTGTGTGAGCATGTGTACTGTGTGGCTGTCACGTTCAAAATGAGCAAGTAGAGCAACAAATCCGCATCAAATTTTCCATTAAACTTGGCCCTGGCTGGCGTAGCTCAGTGGATTGGGTGCGGGCTGCAAACCAGGCATCAAAGGTTCGATTCCCAGTCAGGGCACATGCCTACATGGCAGGCCACGGCCCCCAGCAACCACGCACTGATGTTTCTCTCTCTCTCTCTTTCTCCTTCCCTTCCCTCTCTAAAAATAAATAAATAAAACCTTTTAAAATTAACAAAAATTTCCATTAAACTTGAACATTCCTCTGCAGAAACTATTTTCATGATTCAGAGGCTGCAGCTGTGGACGACTGGTGATTGGCAGCTTCCTCACAACAAGCCTGCTCATGCATCACGTCTCGTGCAGAGTGTTTTGGAGAAACATCAAATTGCCCAGGTGATCAGCCCCACTACAGCCCAGATTTGGCTCCCCGAGACTTCTGGCTTTTCCCCAAACTAAAATCACCTGTGAAGCGGAAGAGCCTTCAGACCATCAATGAGATTCAGGAAAATATGACGGGGCAGCTGATAGCAACTAGGAGAACCATGTGCAGTCCCAAGGTGCCTACTTTGAAGGGGACTGAAGCATCATTGTCCTGTGTACATTGTTTCTTATATCTTGTATCTTCTTTAATAAATGTCTGTCTTTCATGTTGCATGGCTGGATACTTTCTGGAAAGACCTCATCTCATTCAAAGAAAAATACCAGCCCAAAGTTCAGAACCCCATGAGCCTAAACAGGTACTGTAAGAATCAAAATACTAATAGAAAAATCTTAACTTTTCTTACAAATGGCTTCTTCTACTGTTGCTTTGCTCCCTGGCTGAAGCGAAATAGCACACTCTTCTATATAGTCCACTGGTCTTATCATGACAATAACACATGGGTATGATAAATTAACAAAGTATAAAAACTGTGTCAAGCACCATTAAAATGTGTAAAAAGGTATAGAATCATCTCCCTCAAACCCCAGACTCCTAGTGCCTTTCTTGGATGTGACCACTGTCCAGATGCACATGAAGCCGTCCAGAAGCTCTCTAAGCCATGCAGGCATGTGTAAGTATGTCTATGCAGGGTATGAGTACAGAGAGAAATTATGAACAAACGGGTGGAAAACTTTGGAGAAAATATAAATTCCTGTCTCCATGGGATGAACATCATGGTCCATCAGTTTAAGTCACAGGGAAGAGAAACCTAGGAAGAGAATCTTTGGCCAATCACCCTTTTATTCTGTTCAAAGACAGAAAAAGCACTTGTCCTGCCTTCGGCGTAGCAGCAGCAGCTGCGTCCGGCCATTTAGTGTGCGAAAACAGCGCGCACCCCGCAAGGATTGTCGCTGGCCCGTCGACAGTCGCCAGTAAATTCGGAGCCCAGTACCTGTGAGAGCCCCACCGGTTCCCGGGAACCTCAGCCCCGACCACGCCGGCAGATTTGGCGATGCACCCACGCTCTGAATTTCGCTACCTCCTGGCATCCTTTAACTTGGGGGGACGCCGACACGAGACGCCACCTGCAAGTCCTCCCGCCTTTCCCACTCGGGGACTCGGGCCGCCCCTTCCCACACCGGCCTCCTTCCAGCTCCTAGAGATTTGAGTCCCGACCCTGTGCTCCCCCACCCCACCCACTGTGAGCTGACGGCTTCCCCCCGGAGGCCCAGCCAGCTGGGCTCCTGTCCGTCCGTCCGTCCGTCCGTCGTCGCCTCCAGGGAGCCCCGCGAGGGCGTCTCCGCTGGGGGCTGTGGTTTCCCACCTGCCCCGCCCAGGCGCGTCCACGCCCGCGCTCGTCCGCGGGCGCACGGCCGCTGGCACGCCCAGCCTGTGAGAGGGAGCACCGCTTATCTCGGAGACCGACTTCCTGCGAGGCTGAGCCCGCGACGCCGCGAGCCCGGCCGAGAACGCCGCGGGGCGCGGGGGCCGGAGGCCCTTCGGCCTGAAGAAGTGACGCAGAGCAGCGCCCGCGGCGAACACCGAGCGGTCCGTCCCCCGACTGCTCCAGTCGGCGCGGCGGCGCCAAAACTCGCCCCCATCACCCCGCGCCCCGCTCTCCCTACGCCGAAGTGCGGCCCTGCTGCGGTGCTTGCAGAAACCGAACTTTCCACGATCTTCACAGCGGCGACTTCGGGGCGCCCCTCGCGGCGCTTCATCGGAACACCCCAGTCTCCCGGGCACGGACAGAAACCCACCTTTCCCGTGCCACCGGCCTCCCGGCCACGACCCCGTCCCCGCCCAGGGCAGCAGCCGAGGGGCTGCGACGTGGCAGGAGCAGCAGGAAGGAGAGGGAAGGCGCCGGGTGCGGGGGCTGCGGAGAGCTAGCGCGACGCGGACGGTGGGGGCCCAGGGGGCCGGCGGCCTGCGCGGCGGAGGCGAGGACTCGGGCCCCGGGTGGCCGGGCGCGCCGACAGAGACCCGGACCTGACGCCGCACCGGCCGGGGGCGGGGGGCCGGGGCAGGCTGGCGGCGGTCAGGACACCCCACGAGGGTGGGCGGGCGGGCGGGCGGGGGCTGACAGCGGCGCAGACACGCGACCTGGACAGGTAGGCAAGGGCGGGGCAGGGCGGGGCGGACACCTGAGCCAGGCGCAGTGGGGTCCGTCGCGGAGCTGGCTGCACGCCCGACCGGACAGGTAGGCGTGGTGGGAGGGCCGGGCGGCGCGCTCAGTGGCCCCGGCAGGTAAGCCGGGGCACCCGACTGGGTCCGGGGCGGGGTCCGCGCCCCTCGCTCACGCAGGCCGGGAGGTCGCAGGCGCGCACGCCGGACCTGGGCACAAATGGGGCTCGGAGCGGGCTCGGGGGTCGGGGCGGGGACGGGAGAGGGGCCGGGGCGGGGCCGGCGCCCGCACTCACCCAGGCGGGCAGGTCGCAGGCGCGCACCCCCAAGCGCACCGCGCGCTCCTCGTCCTCCAGCAGCGCCAGGGCGCGGCACAGGCGGGTGGCTTTGAGGCCGCGGCTCCGCCGGCACCACACGAGCAGCCCGAGCGCCAGCAGCACCCAGCTGAAACTCAGGCCCAGGTAGCCGAGCGCGTACACCGGCAGCAGCAGCGCGAAGCTGCGCGCCAGCTGCACCAGCAGCCCCGCCACGTCCACGCTCAGCGCCGCGCCGGCCGGCTCGGCCCGCGCAGCGCCGGCCTCAGGTCCCGGGGCCCCGGCGTCGGTCATCGCCAGCGCCCAGCCGCGCTGCGAGCGCGTCCCGCTCCGCCGAGCAGCCTCAACCCGCGCTCCTGCGTCCCTCCGAGGGGACGGAGCCGCCGCTAGAGCCCGCCCGCGCTTCCGCCCGCGGGCGGCGTACGACGTCAGTGCGCAGGGCGGGCGAGGCGGAGTCGCGAGCCGGAGTTGTCTGGGCGCGGCTGGGTTCTGGGTGGGCGGGGCTGCTGTGTAGCGTCCTCGACGGGGTGGGCGTGTCCGGTGTTGACGTCATTGCGCGGGGCGTGGTGGGTACTCAGGCAGCAACCTGGTGCTGTCCGGGCCTCCGGACTCGTCGCTCCCAAAGGTAGGCGGGGCTTGTATGTGACGCCATCGCCGCGGTGGGCGGGGCGAAGGCTGAGGCGGGAGTGGGCGGGGTCGGCGAGGACGTCTTCAAGTTGGGCGGGGTGGGCGCTCCTGGAGCTGCTGGGCGCGGTCCTGGGCTCTGGGCACCTACTCCCACGGGGCGGGCCGGGCTGGCCGTCTCGGTCCTCTGGTGGAGGGGGCTGGGGGACCAGCCCCTGGAAGTGGGCGGGGCCTGCGTGTGGCTGCTCTGCGCTGGGTTCCTGGGCGGTGGCCCGCGGGGCGTGAGGCCTGGTGGGGCTGGTGGTGTGGCAGAGGCCAGTTCGGTCCTGGCTGCGGAGCGGTGCTGGCCGTTGGGGCGGCTCTGTCGTGTGCCTCTGGCCATCGGGGCAATGGGGGAATCCGGCCGAAGGCGTGGCTCTGGAGGGCTGGTGTGGAACCAGAAGTGCGCGCTCCTGCATATTGCAAACACTTGCCGAGTTTGGGAAGTTGCTGTTTGATATACTTTTAACATGTTAACAAAAACCAAACCAAACACGCTCCTGAGTGAGTGATAGTGCAGTGCCAAAAAGCTCTCGTCGTGCCGATGACGCCACAGCGTGAAGATGTGTTTCGTTTTGGAAATCGCAGCTATCTTAGAGATGAAATAAACACAAACTGGATGGGTCCCCTTTAGGTGTATGTGAAATGCAGGAATTTCGGCGCAGAGAACGTGTGTGCGAGGCGACTCAGGGCAGGATGTGCTCCTGCGAAAGAGGTTCACGCCCTGGCCAGTCCTGGCCCACTCGATGCTGGGAGGACTCGCTTAGCTCTTGCTTGTGATTTCTGAGAAACACAACAGCCCTGATCACTTTATTTTCCAGGAAACTCAATCAGTAATTTCCAGTTAACTTTTTTTCAGTATATTCAATAAATTCCAAGGAAATTTTAATTAAATTTATATGGATAGGCCTAGTTTCCCCCGCTCCCGCCTTACTCTTCAAATTTTGTTACTGGTAGCCTTGAATTACCACCTTTAGGAAGGTCAGGGACTATAGAAGAGAAATATAGCATGCTTAATGTTTTTTGAGTTCTTGGTTGACATCTGTTCTTCCCTGCCATATTGCAGTAGCTGCAGGGACAAAGCCTGGCGTCTTCAGGATGAAAGCGATGTTCCGCACACCATTTGCTGTGTGAGGTGAAGAGGACTGCCAACTACAGACTAAGCTGCAATCAGCTGTTAGGCTGGAGGAATCAGACTTAATTCACCTGGATGTTGGGGACACGTTTGTGTGCATCAGTCACTTTGGGAAACTCTAATAATTCCACTGGGAATTAATTTCCTTGAGTGCAATCATTGTGTTATGTTTACCACCACATCCTCAGGCTGGCACTGTGCCTGGCACAACAGGTGCTGAATGAACACACATACCTCTCTCCTCTCCTCATCTATGAGTCTGTATGCAATTATGTATGCATATGTGTATGTTGCTATGGAGACATAAGTGTGTATCTCAAAACCCTTGTTCTAGGGTTTAGAACGCTCAACTTAGGTGGAGGACACAAAATCTCAAAAAGAAAGTGGTTTTGTCTTTCTTATTCTTTACCAAACTACATTATGTAAGCTGTAATTACAGGGCTTGGGCAAAACTGGGCTTACAGTTTTGAGTAAGTGAAACAGTTTGTTCTTTTATTAGTAGTTATTAATTATTATTTTCCACGTGAACAACTGTAAACCTCCTTTTGCCCACCCCTGTAAAATGGTGTCAACCCTCTTCCTGTAACAGCTTACTGTTCAGGAGCCACCCTCACTCATGGCTAACTTATGATCTCACAACAAGTAACTGCTTGTTAACCCAGGAAGGAGCATGAGCCTTGCCCTGAAGAGCTGTAGAATCACATCCTACAGATAAAGACTGTGTGAACACAAGCCACATAAGAAATCCTGCATGTCTGCGATAAAGTATTTGACATGCAGGCTTAGGGACGTAAAATATGTGGGAGAAGTGTCCATGGTATACACCAATCAGCCTCCCAGCCCCAGCTGCCCTTGTGAGCCCACTTCCCTGTATTTGATCACATCAGCAAAGTAGAACACATCTCTCTGCACTGAGTCTAATAACAGGTGCAACTCAGTTCTTTGGTTCTCACTGGTGTTTTATTCCTTATACCCCTCATTCTCCTGTGACCTCATGTTACTTCTTTTCTTCCCTTCTGTGCAGACAACTCTGTAATGAAAACCTCTGCTTTCTCAGAGGAAAGAAAAGCATCATTGTGTGCGTTCTAGAACAAAGCTGAAGTTGCAGCCTCTGCTCTCATCCTTTGTCTTCAGAGAAAAGTGCTGCCTTCTGTTTAGGTTCAATCCCTTCTGCTTGGTTTCAGATCCCTTCCTGCCTAAGTCTGGCCCTTATCAACTGTCCCAGCCACCTCTTCTACCCCTCCCTGTCCCAGCTGCAACCCCAATACCTCTACAGAGGATTCACTGTATAGGTGGGAGGCACTCTGCCTCTTGTTCAGATTATTTAACAGTTGTCTGCATACTTCTTTCTCTTAGCAAGTACACACTGTGTTTTTTAGCTTTCTATCTCTAGCACTCTGTAGTTCCCATGACCTCAAATTAACCACTGTCATTCTGTCAACTAAGAAAACAGCTGACCCTGACAGTCATCCGTTGGCCTACTGCAGAAATGACCCTTCTCCGTCGCCTCAGTAAGTCATCTAAATGAAGATGATATTACAGGAGAAAATGTAATTGATTGGCAAAGGAGTTATTTATAAAATAATCATTTTAAGAAGTCTAATGAGAGATTGTTTTGAGCTTCCTCTATAGACGTTTATTTGGCAAGTATGTTGGGGAGGGGGGAAAAGTGAGAAAGAGGAAACATTTGCCAAGCCTGTGATTACAGTGCATTCGGGTGACTCTAGATTTCTCTGTTTGGTGATGCAAGAGATAGAAGCAGGGAGTGACAATAGATTCATGTGCCTGATGACTGGCTGCCATGCAGGATGGATTGGTAGGGGCTGGAATGAAAAAATATAAACAAGACATAATTTTCCTGCCAGGAGTTAGTGATCGCACTTGGTAGGTGAGAGAGAAGGGTCATTCGTGCAGTGTGCCTGCCAAGGACTGTCAGGATCAGCTGTTTTCTCAGCTGACGGGATGACGCTGGTTAAGAGAATGACTTGGCATCAGATCATCCACCACCCTGTGTGACCTCAGGCAAGCGAAGTAACCTTTCTGGACCTCAGTCTTCTAATCTGAAAAACTAACATGCCTACCTCCCATGGGATGCTGTGAGAATTAAGTATTACCAAATGGAGTTTTAGTTTGGTGCCTCCTTTGGGACAGTCCCTAAATAAATTGTAGCCATCGCTGATAATACCTTCCCTACCTTCCTTTTATGTTCTTCCTGAGTGCTGATGAGTGAAAATGAAAAGGGTAGGAGTGATATGTTCAAAACCAGAGTATATTAAATATGAAAGTCTTACTGGACCTATTAATGTCTCTAAGACAAGGAGCTGAGTAAATAAATGGCTTTTGTATCTGGAACACATAGATGGATCCATTAAACCGTAAACTGGTTCATAATAGTATGTAACTCAAAAATACAATGTCTGAAAAATAAATTTTGTATCTGCAGAAAAACGCTATCAAAAGCACAGACTATGGGTGACATGCTCATTGATGCATTGTAACATGATTAAAGAGTTTACTCTTTTTTGTGGGTGTGTGAAAACATTAAGTGTAATCTTTTCTAAGTACATTTGCATACTAATGAAATGCAAAACAGTCTCTGGAAACAGCTGAGTGAATTACAAGGCGCCTCACTGGAATGGGACAGGCAAGGCCCCATCCTGCACGAGATAAAATACACCTGAGATGCAGAACATTTTGTCTTCATAATTCAACTTTTGTTTCTAGTGTTGCGTAAAAAGACCTTCCAACGACTACTTTTTTAAATGCATTGATTCCTACCATTCTTAGAGGTTGTGTTTTATCAAATGACAACATACGGGAAATGATCTGTAAAGTGCAAAGCCTTATCCAGATGAATAGCTCTTTCCATCACCGACGGTCAATCTGCGAGGTCTGGACACGACACCTTCCCAACGAGTCAGGTCCCGGTGCCATCAGGCTAAATGGAGTCGGTTAAGCGGCAGCTGTGCCTCATTTCCCTCTTTTAGCTCCGCTCTTGCCTGCCCCACAGCCGGGTCAGCCCACCTTCGTTCCGCACGTAGGACTGCACTACTACTAGGAACCCAACAGGGCGGGAGACTCCAGCGCGGCCAATTTTCTCCCGTGCCCGCTCCCTTTCTGCCCGGGGAGTCCTAGGCCAGCGATCGCTCGGCCCTCCGCTGCTCTTGCCTGCTGTTGCTAGGAGTCGGGATCGCGCAGACGCGCCGTGGGTGGCCGGGGTCTGCCAGGCCAGCGGTAGCTCGGCTCTCCAATACTCTTGCCTGCCGGTTGCTAGGAGTCGAGGATACGCAGGCGCTCTGGGGAAGGCCGCGGGGCATGCCGGGCCAGCAGTAGTTCAGCTCTCCTCAGCGCCAGCCTGCCGGTTGCTAGGAGTCAGCGACGCCGGCCCTGCGGGGGATTCAACACCGCGGGCCCCTCCTACCCCGGCCTCGCCTGTGGCGCGTAGCGCAGCGCGCCTCCAGGGCCTGCGAACGGCGATGGAGTCCGGGAAGGTGGGTGCACACGGGCTGCGTCCCGGGTGAGGGAATGAATCTGGGAAGTTTGCGTAACTTGGTTAATTGGTCCAGACCCCCTGTGTCCAGTCCCCTGGCGGCCCTGGCTCCGGAACGGAATCTGGTCCAGGACGCGCGGAGGTCAGAGGTCTCCCAAGTTACCTCTGAGCCCCCGGGACTCTTACGGGCAGTTGTCCGTGTGTGCGATGTCAAAGCCCGTGCGTCGTTACCGCCTCCTTCTACCCTGCACTTACTGTCCACAAACCCCCTGACCTGTTGCCTTCGATCTCTTTCCGACCCGGTTCGGTTTCTAAGTGATCATATAGCCTAAGTTTCCCGTGATTTCCTGGCAGATTGCGTTTTAAAGCCGAAAACCAAACACTGTACTATGATCTCATGAGCAGTATTCACTGCAGACCCAAGCAGTGGGACTGGGCGGGGATGTTATTGTTGTCATTTGATCTTCGCTTTCAAAAAGAAGCGCGGGTCTACCTTCGAGGACATTTTCTGGTTTTTTTTTCGTGTTTCCCACTTTCTGCTTTCAACATTCTGGAACTCTGGTTCAGCCTCTGGTTAGCTGTTGGACTGGAGGCTGGACTGACTAGTCGCGCTGTTGCGCGCGCTCTCTCTCTCAATGTGTATGTATTCTGGGAGATTTCTCCAGCTTTATCGTTAGCTTCATCTACTTACATGTTTTATGTTGCTAACTTGAATTTTAGGAATTCTTGTTTTCATAGTGCTCCTTTGTGTAGCATATGTTTTAACTTGTGCTTATAACATTTTTAAGATCTTTCCAAGGATATAACTTTTATGATGTCTTAAAAATAAAGATTTCTCTTTATTTTCTTGGGTCATTTTCCTTTTTCGTTTATCTTGATTCGTTCTTGTGTTGTTTTTTTCTCAAATGCCTGACTGACCTCTCATGTTTAGGAATGAAGCGCCCGATTAGTCAGAGTAACTAGTTTGGGTGTCAGGCCATGGCGCCCACAGGCTGCAGAGTGACATGAGGAAGGGGAGGGCTGCGTGCTCTATGCTTAGCCCGAGCTCTGGAGCAACGTGGACATTGACGTTGTGAAGTAGCCAGAGGAACACGTTCTGTAATCATTTACATGTAATTTAAACTAGTGAATACTTTTTAAAAATCTGAATTTCTATTACCTTTTATTCTGGTAGATAGACAGTAATTTCTCATGTAGGAAGGACTAATCGTCGTTGGTTAAAATGGTCTAGTGAAAAGCAGCTTCCTAGGGCTTGCAAAATTGGTTATTTTAAACTTAGAAAATGCTAACTTTATACTTTTCTTTTTAGAGAAGATCCAAAGATGATACATGGAAAGCAGATGACCTCAGAAGACACCTTTGGGTAATGTATTTCAAAGGTCTGAGCCTGGGTCCAATTGGGTTGGAAAGTTTTTTCTGGCTTTCAGCCCTGCACAACTTTGCTTCCATGTGGCTCATTTCAGGGGCATTTTTGTTGTTATTTTTGTATTTGGTTTTTAATATTTCAGGGGCATTTTTGTCTCAGGGGTCAAGCCATGAGGTTAGTAGCTCTGGGTCTGTGGGGGGAAAGGGTTCCTAGCCCAGCCAGCATCTCACCAGCCCTCCAGTTCTGATTGTGGTTCAGAGCCCAGGCCGCATGTGTGTACCCCTGTGGTGTGTGTGTGGTGTGCATATGTCTGTGTGTGTATGGGGAGGGAGGCTTGGAAGTTGAAATAGAGACCCCCTGAGAGTTTATAAGAAGGGTCCTTGTTCTTAGAGTGGAACTCAGGTGGGCTGTGTCTCGGGACTGTGACACAGCTTCAGTGTCCATTCTTTTTCTTTCTCATCCATGTAGTGTTTTAGATTTAAAACAAACGTGACAGCATGTGTGAGTGTGTCTTGTAAGTGATCTCTAGTCATACAAATGCTAAGTGTGATTCCCGCCTCGGGTGTGGAGACTCCCACCCTTTCTGTTTGGGGGGGAGTGGTTTCTAAGGCCCTTTACTGAGCATTCAGAAGCCCTCCCTTTCTCTTGTTCTAGGCTACACAGTCAGGGACTCCCAGGGAGGAGAAGAAGCACAAGGAGAAGAAGTTACATAAGGACTTGGACACAGACGTCCCGGACCTCAAGGATCAGAAGCCCAGGGACCCAGACCGGGAGACCAAGCGCCGAGAGAGGGTGGCGGACAGAGACGGCCACAGCTCCAGAGAGCATCCCCATGGGAACAGAGACAGGGAGAAGCCTCGGGAGAAGAGAAGGGATGCCCAGGACTGGGACAGAGAGCGGCTGAGGGACGAGGCCCGAGAGCAGGACGTGGAGAAGCACCAGAGCCGAGGCAAAGACCGGGAGAGGGAGAGGGACCGAGAGCGTGACCGAGAGCACCATGCACGGTGGGAAGAGCCCAGGCTGGCCACCACGCACCACAACCTGCTGGGCCTGGACACACGCAGGCTGCCCCCCGACCTACACAAGCACAGGATGCGGTCAGGTGCGTGTCCGGGGCTGTGTGGTTCCTGTGCCATGGCCTGTCCTGTGGGGCACGCCCCTCTGAAGCGCTTACTCCCCACGCTGTCTGTCCTCTCCCTTGGTTTTCAGGTGGCTCAGCTTTGCGGGGAGTTGTGCGCCAGTAGAGCTATGTGTTCTGCACAGTGGTTTCCTTTTCCACATTTAAAACTCATCTCAGTGAGTGAAGAGAGTAACAATTTTCTCACCTTTTGCTGGAGTTTTACTATTGAAACATATTTCAGATGAATTCTCCCAGTAAATCTCAATCCATGTTATAGATAAACAAAAATTATGCTGTTTGATAAAAGAATTCCTCAGAAGTGTCCATTTTATTTTAAGCAATATTTAACTATTTTTCTGGATCCCTAGGAATTCTAAAGTAAAGGTGCTTCCCTTCTCCCCCATGGAAGTTTCTTTACTGTTTTTTACTATACAGATAGTACATGCTTCTTGTGAAAATGCAGCTGGCCGACATAAACATAAAAGGAAGACATAGAAGGATGTGTAGTTGCTCTTAGAACCATCTGGAAGGCCGAGGGCCCTGCACCTGCCTGTGCACCTGCCCATAGGGGTGAGGCTCTGGGAACACGTGGTGTCTCTCTGCTGGGTGTGGTGCAGTTAGGGGCAGACTCGTGGGTCTGCCAGGTGATAGCGTCTGGTCTCATGGTTCAAACACTGTTGTGAGCTCCTGGTTTCCCAGTTCCGCTCCCTAGCTGGGCCTCATCCTGGATGTCAGGTCTGTGTATCCTGTACCTGGTGTCTGATACGGCAAGCATCAAGCACCCTGAACTGAACTTCTGACAGCCCCACAACCCTGCTCCCGCAGCCTGGCCCACGGGCATCTGCACCGTTGGTCCTCAGGCCTGAGCACGTGGGACTCTCCCCACCCCCAGTCTTTCTCCTGCTCTCTGTGGGAGCCTGGCCGTCTCACCCTCCTCTCCAGCTTCCCCCACAGGGTGCCTCTGGGTAGCCCTGACCCATTGTTTTGATCTCTTGGACCTCAGGGTCCTAGGCAAGTGGTCAGTGCTCAGCGAATGCTGTTTGAAGGAATGACCTTTGTTTCGATGGTTTCTGGGTGTTTAACGCAGTCCTCATCTTGTAAAATGTTAATTCTCTTCATTTTAAAACCAAGGACTTTTGCCCGTGTGGATTCAAATGTGAATGTCCAGTGGTTCGCTCTTGGATGGGGCTGTGTGTGTCCTCTATGATTGTGTGTGGCTCTGCTGGTCCCTGTGGCCTCTCACCCTGGTGGCCGGTGGGGGTGGGTGGCTGCGATGGCTGCTGGTGGCGTCCTCGGCTCAGGGTCTCCCGCCTCTGCAGTGCCTGCAAGCAGTAGGGTGCCCTGCTCACCCCAAGGTGGCATCGACTCCCTTGCAGCTGAGCACCTGGCGGAGACGTCCGCCCGACGGGCCCGTGTTTCTGGACCGGCTGTGTTGCCATGAGCACCTGCCGGGGACTCGGGGACCCCGAGGTGTGTGCATGTGTCTGGTGCCTCCAAGTGTCCAGCAGTTAGTTTTACTTTTTCCCAGTCGCCTCAGTAGCAGTTGCCACTGTCGTCTCCTTTACCCCACTTTCAGTTTAGATCCTCTGCCTTTCCATTCCTGAGGCTGCGGAGTGTGTTGTCATTGGAGAGCACGTGTTCCTGTGTTAATACATGATGTTGGAATGTAGCATGTGCTGTAAACACTGCGGCAGGGTGTTAGGAGGCTGTTTTGATGTCTGAAGTTTGGGAATGTGAAAAGTATGTTTTCTTTTTGCAGTAAGTAAAGTAAGGGCTGAAGAGAAGGAGAGGAGAGAGGAGGAGTCAGAAAGAGACGAGGAGAGAGAAAGAAGATACCGGGAAAGGAAGGTAGGTGGACCAGCCCATACGCCGCGGGACAGGTGCCGTGTTGTTACAGGAGGCGTGGTGGGAGTTTCCTAGCAGGGACTCGGCCGAGCAGACACCAGGGGGGTGAACCCTGCATTCATTTCCTGGGATCACTTCTGGGAGGGAGCGCACCTGGTCAGAGTTAACGCAGCTGTCCCCCCGCGCCTCCCTTGAAGGCTGCAGTTACCTGTGTCCGCGGGGTGCCAGCCAGCGTCTCAGCAGCCATGTCCCGGGCAGCGGCAAGACTTGGGAGGACGGTCGGGTGTGATGTCTGGAGGTCTGCGGCAGGTGCACCCTCCTGGCCTCGGGTGTCTGACACACACACACACACACACACGGCGATGCTGTCCCTGCCTGTGTGTGCCTGCGCCCTTTCTGGTGGAGTCTTTCATTTAACGGCACTTTAAAGATGAACTCTGCTCACCATTGTGTCACTACTTTTTTAAAGATTTTATTTATTTATTTTTAGAAAGAGGGGAAGGCAGGGAGAAAGAGAGGGGGAGAAACATCGATGTGAGACAGAAACATTGATCGGTTGCCTCTTGTACACGCCCTGACCAGGAATTGAACCCACAACCCAGACACGTGCCCTGACCAGGAATCGAACCAGTGACCTTATGTTTTGTGGGACTAGGACCAATCCACTGAGTCACACTGGTCAGGGTATCTCTGTGTGTTTTGAATTTTACTTGTGGAATCTCTGCATTTCAAGTTTAAAATTATGATGTGATTGAGGTATAGAGCCCCTTCACACCAATGTTAGTCACCTATGTTTTGTTCTGGACCCTTAAAATTATTTTTAGGACTTAATGGGGATTAATCTTTAATCCCCATTGAATTTGTTCTGGCAGTAGGCAAGCAGTAGACTGAACCAGGGAGTTTGGTCAGGGGCTTGTCGACATGTTTTCTTGGGAAGGACATCCCGCAGAGATGAGCAAGGTGGGGGCCCGGGGACGTCAGGGTCCACGGGAAGAGAGACGTGCGGGGGATGGAGATGGCGGGGGTGGGCTGTGCAGTCAGAACCCTTGGCGGGGGCACAAGCAACCCGAGAGCGCCGCCTGGTGTGCGTGGAGGTTCGGTTTGGGTTCCGTGGGGAAGTGTTGATGATGCTCCCTGAGCCCACCGAGAGTTTGAGCCCAAACACCACACGGGGCAGCCCAACCTGCAGCCCAGCAGCCACCACCTCGAGATGGTGGTCACGTCATCACTGAGCATCCATGGTGGTCTGGGGTGCAGGGATGCCTAAGCCAGGGTGCCTGGTCTTAAGAGGGTCCTTGTGTGTGGGGCGCAGATGTGTGAACTGCCACGGAGACAGCCCAAGGGGCACCTGTGGAGAGTGCCACGGGAGGGCCTGAGTGTAGGTGCAGCCTGGGACGCCTGGGTGTTGGGGGAGGGTGAGCAGGCCGACAAGAACAGGCTGTGAGGCAGGCTGGACTATGCCGGGCGAGGGCGGTGGGCTGCAGGGTCGTGCTGGCCTGTGGGGGGGCTGGCGGAGCAGCAGACTTTTCTTCTGGAGTGCATGTGTAGGAAGGTCCCTACGGCGGGAGAGAGGTGGGGGGGGCAGTGGGGGCTGGCCCCCCGTCTTTGTGGTAATGTGCACGGGAGATGGCGTGCGCTCCTACATGCTCATGCTCTTCCCGCTGTGCCCCTTGGTAGTTGCAGTACGGCGACAGCAAGGACAACCCCCTCAAGTACTGGCTTTACAAAGAGGAGGAGGGGAGAAGACACAGGAAGCACAGAGAGCCCGACCGAGGAAAGAAGCATCAAGAGAAAAGCAGCACCAGGGAGAAAAGGGAGCGGCACTCGAAAGAAAAAGGCAGCTCACTCTCTGAAAGGGAAGGGGACGCAGGGCACAAAGAGAAACGCCATGAAGAAGGCCTCCACTTCAGTGACGAGAGGCACCACAGTCGTGGGGACAGAAGAGAGAGGTCGTCGAAAGAAGAGCGCAGGAAAAGGGAGCCCAAGGTGCGTGTCTGGGGCTCCTCGCCCCGAGGCCGCCCCAAGCGGCCCCAGAGCAGGAGGCGCGTCTGGGCGCAGTGGGGGGCGGCGGCGAGCCTGGTGGGCTGGGGGTCCCACGTCCCCGCGTCAGACGTGGTCACACCCGTGTTGTGTGGTCAGTAGAGATTCCTGACCCCGGACGTGGGGAGCTCAGATTTCTAACACATACTCAGAAATCTATCATAAAAGTTTGAAATGTAACCCTGAAGAGGAAGCTGGTATTTTTTTTAAGTGCAAATTAAGTGAGTAATTTAGAAAATGTTTCAACCAGAGTTGGTAGTCTGAGTTTGCCGGCAGAACAGAACAGAACACACACAGAAGTATGGACCCCAGAGGGTCCAGTCTTCCTCCCGTGTGTGAGAGGGATCACTGTGACTGCTTCGTGCCTTCCTGCGTTCCCTTCAGTGTGTTTTGTTTCCTGTCCACGCTTTGGCTGCGTGGCTCATCCAGACTCCAGGGTGGGTGTGATTCCATGCTCCCTCCAAGACGACGCAGAGCTTCCCCAGGGACGGGGCAAGGACCTTGGGGTGCCCTGCTCGTCCACTGACCTTCCTCTGCAAACACAGGCATGCGTTCGTCCCAGGAAAGTCTTCTGATGGCTCACAAACTCCCTTTTTTAGACATTGTTCATAGTTATGAGTGGCCACTGTTGCAGATGCTGAAGACACAGCTGTGAGCAAAACAGGTTTTAATTTCCATGGTGCTTCTGTATTTTTGGAGAAGCCACACGTTAGAGAGATGAACCAACAAGTAGGTACCATCACATCAGGAGTGGTTAGCAAGCATCATGTAAGGAATGCTTTTCTTGGCGTTGACTTCCAGGTACTGAAATACACTTTGCAGCTTAGTTGTGAGCTAGCCTGGAGGTTGACAGAGTTGTCCCTGAAGTGACTGTGACGTGTAGGGTGCCTCCTACCGGGACTGCAGGCGTGGAGCAGGGCTGGGCCCGGCCGCAGCCCGGGGCTGCCTCTCGCTCCTGCAGGACTCGGCCTGTATGTCCCCTGTCTGCCTCCTCCAGTCCCCAGCTGGAGGGCGAGGGTGTCAGTCAGCAGAGTCTCCGACGGCAGCGACCTGGAGAGACAGCCTCAGCAGAAGCACCAACGACCTCCCGCCTCTGCTGAATGTGGGGTTCTGCTCCCCTCTGCTCCAGGGGTGGCCCTGTCCCTTGTCTCCATGAGCCCCTCCTGTGTCCAGCCCTGGACGCTCCCTGGCCCACGTGTCCTGAAGCAGGGCCCTGAGCACAGGCGCCAGCTCCCCACGTGCCCGGAGTTGGATGTGGGGGAGGACTGTGTCAGCACCAGCCCTCGGTGGACGTGTCCCCCTGCCGTACTCCGGGCCCCAGGTGCCCCCCCCTGCACAGGCTGCACAGCCCAGGGCCGTGCTGCTCCTGCCAGCGCTGCTGAGTCCATTCTCAGTCCACTCCCATCGCTTTTACAGACCGAGGCCAGACTTCCTCCCGTTACATGTACTTTCAGAGAAGGTTTCCACGCAGGAACAGGAAAGTTACCCGTGACCCCGACCGCGAGACGACCCCAGGAGGCCCGCGTGCTCGGGCTCTCGGCCCCTCCGCCTGCAGGCGGCCTCTCTGGGGTGCGGCCTCAGAGCCGGGCTGCTGTGTCCGTGACCTCTGGGGACCGCCTTCTGTCGCGGGGCACTTCACAGCCAGCTGCTGTCCAGTCCTGTGGGCCTAACCTCGGTTACTTCGAAAGCAACCAGATGCTGAACATGCACTCACCGATTTTCTGGGATGTTATAAATTATTCTCTGATGAACACAGTGAAAATCTTAACGTACGTCTTTGATCGTTTTCTAGAAATAACTTCCTGGAAGTAAACTTACAGGTCAGAGAAGGTCTCTGGATGCTTCCAGCTCGCGCCAGGGCTCTGGGTGCGCGTTGTGCACGGCCCTCGGACTGGCAGCTCAGGCCCCGCTCGCTCTTCACTGGGCCTGGCGACCCCCAGGCCCGCGCTCCTCCCGCGCCCCGAGGGGGCGACGCCCTCCCGGGTCTCTGTCCCCAGCCAGCCGTGTGCCCCCCCACCCCCCCACCCCCGTGGCACTTCCTGCCCGCATCTCCTCAGCCCAACTATACACGCCCGTTGACTCATTCTGATGCTTTTTATTTAAAACAATTCATTAATGTAAGAGGAGGTTAACTTTTTTCCTACAGGTGCATAGATCTGTGAGATAGCCACATTCCAAATGTTTGAAAGTTTCCCTTTAAGCAGGGGGAGGAACTGCTCCTACTTCCCTGAAAAGAACGTGAAACTGGCAAGCGGCTGTTTTATCTACTGAGCTCAGACGCGATCGCCTTTTCATACACGCACCTTTCTCCATTCATCCCCTTCCACGGTCACCTAACTCGCTAAAAATACTCATGGCAACAGTTGTGAGATGCCCGTGGCGCAGTTTCTTGTTAAATGTTGAGCCTGTGCTTATTTTACAGAGTTTATTAATGACGGTTCATTCATTGTGACTTACTGACTAGTGGTGGTGGGATTTCTTCTCTTACAGAACGGTGAACACAGAAAGCAAGGTGGAGGCTCAAAGAGAGACGGGACTGGCGGCCAGTAAGGGACCCGCGTTCTTTGGGTGATCATTGCGTGCCACACGCAGACACTGTAGCCGGCTTTCCGCTGGGCCCAATGAGAGCCGGTGAGCGGCAGTGAGCAGTGACTGTGCTTCACTGGCGCCCCACACAGCCCTGCAGACCGCGTCTCAAGTGCACCCGAGGGCTCGGGGCTGGTTTCAGAGTGTCCGTCCGCTTTGTATTTGCTCACACAAAATCAGAAAGTCAGAGCTCGCGCCGGGGGCATGCTCGTTGGTCAGGCAGACCAGCCCTGGAGCGTGGAGCGTCTGCAGGGGCTGGGGGTCCGTGTGTGCACTGAACACACGCTTGCCCCCAGGCCCCCAGCCCCGGGCCCACGGGAGCAGTGAGGCCCCGTGGGAGTTAGAGTGCGGGTGCCGGCACCCGGCTGCAGGGAGGGCCTGTTCGCCTTTCTCTGGGGGCCCTTCAGGGCCTGCTCTTCACTGAAAAATACCTGCTCTGTGTGGGTTTCGTGAAGGTCACAGAGTAGAGTTTGTGTATCAGCCATCTTGTATATAAGCTCTGGATTTTCATTTGCCCTTTGTGGCAGCCATATTTGGTCATTTTTCTTTTTTACATTGCATTTTTTAAAAATATATTTTATTGACTATATTATTACAGTTGTCCCATTTTCCCCCTTCACTCTCCTTTGCCCTGCACACCCCCTCCCACCCACATTCCCCCCCTTTAGTTCATGTCTGTGGGTTGTGTATATAAGTTCTCTGGCTTCTACATTTCCTCTACTATGCTTACCCTCCCCCTTTCTCTTTTCTACCTGCCATCTATGCTACTTATTCTCTGTACCTTTTCCCCCCTCTCCTCCTCCCACTCCCCTGTTGCTAACCCTCCATGGGATCTCCATTTCTGCGGTTCTGTTCCTGTTCTAGTTGTTTGCTTAGTTTCTTTTTTTGTTTTAGGTGTGGTTGTTAATAATTGTGAGTTTGCTGTCATTTTACTATACACGTTTTTTATCATCTTTTTCTTAGATAAGTCCCTTTAACATTTCATATAATAAGGGCTTGGTGATGATGAACTCCTTTACCTTGACCTTATCTGGGAAGCACTTTCTTTATCTGCCCTTCCATTCTAAATGAAAGCTTTGCTAGAGAGAGCAATCTTGGATATAGGTCCTTGCCTTTCATGACTTGGAATACTTCTTTCCAGCCCCTCCTTGCCTGCAAGGTCTCTTTTGAGAAATCAGCTGACAGTCTGATGGGAACTCCTTTGTAGGTGACTGTCTCCTTGTCTCTTGCAGCTTCTAGGATTCTCTCCATTTTAATCTTGGCTAATGTAATTATGATGTGCCTTGGTGTGTTCCTCCTTGGGTCCAAATTCTTTGGGACTCTCTGAGCTTCCTGGACTTCCTAGAAGTCTATTTCCTTTGCTAGATTGAGGAAGTTCTCCTTTATTATTTGTTCAAATAACTTTTCCACTTGTTTCTCTTCCTATTTCCCTTCTGGTACCCCTATAATTCAGATGTTGGGATGTTTAAAGATGTCCTGGAGGTTCCTAAGCCTCTCCTCATTTTTTTGAATTCTTGTTTCTTCATTCTTTTCTGTTTGGTTGTTTCTTTCTTCCTTCTGGTCCACACCGTTGATTTGAGTCCCAGTTTTCTTCCCATCACTATTGGTTCCCTGTGCATTTTCCTTCATTTCACTTAGTGTAGCCTTCATTTTTTCTTTTCATCTAGTTTGCGACCAAAATCAACCAATTCTGTGAGCATCCTGATCACCAGTGCTTTGAACTGTGCATCTGATAGGTTGCCTATCTCTTGCTCACTTAGATGTATTGGCTCTGGAGCTTTGGTCTGTTCTTCCATTTGAGTCTTTTTTTTTAGTGTCTGGTTGCACCTGTTACATATGAGGGGTGGAGCCTTAGGTGTTCACCAGGACGGGCAACCCAGTTGTTGGGTTGTGACGCTGTATGTGGGGGTGGGTTCCGAGAGGGAATAATGGCGCTTGCTCCGCTCTCATATTTTAGTCCCTTCCCCTGCTTCCCACAAGCAAATAGGGCCCCTCTGGTGCTGGTTCCCGGGTGGGTGGGCTTGTGTACGTTCTAGGACCCCGTGGGTCTCTCCAGTGAACTCTCCTGTGAAGCGGGAAGTCTCTCCTGGCACCTCAGCCCCCACAAGTGTTTCCAGGCCGTGCTTTTAGGCTTTATTTCCTGGCGCTGGGGCCCTGGGTTGCACAGTCTGTCTTGCTGCCTGTTTTTGCCTGGTTCATCTGCGCATGAATGTGTGTCTGCGGTCAGCCAGTGGCCTTGTGCGCCCCACTGGGTCTGCCCACTGCGACCCCCCTCTGCCAGCCACCGACTCTGCCCCTCCTACTGGTCTGGATGAATGGTTGTCAGACTTCCGTACAGTTCACTTTTCTGTCAGATCTGGTTAGTTTTTAGTTTCTGAATTTTTGTTGTCCTTAATTTTGGTTGTGCAAGGAGGCACAATGTGTCTACCTACGCCTCCATCTTGGCCGGAAGTCTGGTCATTTCTTTTCACATTAGGAAAACTCGGGCTAAATGCCTTGTCCAAATTCTTGCAACTTTGAACAAAGCTAGCACTGAGCCCCAGTGGGTGGGGACAAACCCCCGGCCTTTGCACGCTGCTGACGAGCCGGAACGCACGGGCGCCGTGCTCAGCCCGGTGTCCTGGACCCCATGCTGCACCGGAGGCCGTGAGTAGCTGCCAGCAGTGGAGAGTCTGCTTGACATTTCGAAAGCCTTAATTTTAGGTCCCAACCAACACGGAGCACATGATTAAAAAAATAGAACATTTTAAGATCAGTCTTTCTTTTGGAAATGCAAATATTACACTAAACATAAAATAACATCTGGGATTGATAACGAAGCTGGAGGAGTTTTCTAACTCTCACAAGGGTGCAGACTCGCACTTGCATCTGTGGAAACAGAGTCTTCTCGCCACTGGAGGAGCCCTGCGCCCTGGGTCGCTTGTAGACGGCGGAGCACGAGCAAGGCCCGCGTGCTCGCAGCTCACCAGGCACGCTGCGGGGGTCTGCCCCTCGCAGCAGCTCTGAACCTCGCCGGATGTCATGAGTCTGCACTGACGTGTGAAATGTTCTGGGTTTTGAGGGTTTACTTAATGTTAACTTTGGTTTTGACCGTGTTTTCTCCCCAGGCACGCAGAGACCGCGGTGAGGAACGGTGGGAGAGAGAAGGAGGTGAGGAGGAAGGTGAGGACCACTCTCCCCGGGCCACTCCAGGCCACTCTCCCCGGGCGGTGAGGCCGGCCGGCCGGCCGATGTTTGCCTGGGGCAGGCCTCGTGTGCAGGCGGTGAGGCTGGGGGCTGAGTCCAGGAGGCTCGGAGGAGACGCTCCGGACTCAGAGACACTGAGAGTAGGAAGGTGGACGAGAAGCCATCAGACAGCAGCTGTCCCAGAGCACGAGTGGCTGGGCCGGGGGGACATTGCGTGATGACGCAGACGCTGGCTCACGGGAAGTGGGGCAGAAGGACTGACGGCACGACCGGGAGGACCGGGGGATGCAGTGCAGCGTTTCGTTGTGACGCAGGCAGCTCAGGTGGACGTGTGAACCACCGAACCGGTCTCAGGCGGAAGTGGCAAGTCTGGGCCGGCCTGTGGTGAGGGAGGAATCGCGTCAGTGTTGGAGGTCTTCCCGGAGAGGAGCCCAGGCCAGGCGACCGCGCGGCAGGGCCACCTGACGTGCTGCGCGCTCTGAGCCTCGAGGCCAGGAAGCGACCTCGAGTGACAGACAGGGGGTGTCGGGACAGAGGGTGTCAGTCTGGGCGCCGGGCGTGGCGTGTGCGCGGCGAGGAGCGGGGACCGCGCCGCCCCCAGGCCTCGCGTTTGCGGCAGCTCCCACTCGTCCCTGGAGTGGTCTTCGCCGAGACTGACTGTCTGGAACCCTGGCAGCGGGGAGCCGGGGTCTCGTCACCGAACCCCTTTTCTGTTTTTTTTCTGTGTTGCGAATAATGTGGCGGGTTTCGGCCTCTGTCACATCCGAAGGAGAATTTTCTCCCTGATGGTCCTCTGAGTCCCGGGACCTGTAACATGTGTGCCATCTTTTTACGTGTCTCTTCATTTCCCACATGTACACACACACACACACACACACACGGTTCCACATAACCTAGGCGGTGGCAGGGCGTGGAGGCCGCCTGGTGCGCCCTGACGGGCCTGGCGCACGAGTGTGTGCGTGTGTCTGCCCGGGCAGTGCGGACACGGGGTGCTGGGGGGCGGGGCGCCCGCTACAGTGGGAGAGGCCACACCAGAGTGTGGAACTTACTTGTGAACCAGTTTTTCTCTGCAGCCATCAGAATTAGAGAAGTTTCTGAGAAAGGGTATGTTTATTAAACTGTTTCCTCTTTTTGGTCATACTTACAAGTTAGCAAACGCTTAAAGAATTTGAAGGCACGTTGTTAGTTTTGTAAATACAATTTTAAGTTAGTAACTTACTATGAATCTCAGAAAACCTATATCTTCTCAATGTATTTGCAAGATTCAAATTTGTGATTGATATTTTTTGTTCTGTGTTTGACTTTTACCTCTAGGAAATTGAAAAGGAAGACATTGACTTAGAAAATGTTGGAGCCGGTGGCTATACGGCCAGTTTTGAAGATGATTTTGAAGTATGTATGAGCATTAAAATTTTTCTTGGCTCAAAATAATCTGTTCCTAAACTCAGCCTAAGTCCAGTAACATAGAGCTTTTCTCTCTCCTTCCGTGTGGTCTCGGTCCGTCGCCCGAGGAAGTCTGCCGCACGCCCAGCGGTGCACGCCGGCGTGGTGTGACGAGCGAGGCTGTGATCAGACCTGTCACGTTAGGTGCACGGCCGGCACGCATGCACATGTGTGCACGTGTGTGTGTGCACTCGCACATGTGCAGAGCGTGAGCACATACTTGGCAGGAGGAGAGGTGCCGTGACGGTTTGGGGGCGCTCAGCGTGTGCAGCCGTGTGGGGCGGTCCGTTTGCGGAGGGACGGACGCCGCGTGTCCCCGGACTCGGGAAGCAGCAGCGCCGCGGTCAGCAGCCGTGCCCCGGGCCGTGACGAGGGCTGCCTAGGCTGCTCACTCTTACTTTTACATTTGAACACTTTCAAGAGTGGTTTGTTGAGGTGGTACTGGTTAGCGACATGACACAAATTTCAGGGGACAGGGCTGTCCTTTGACGTCTGTCTGTGTGTCTGTCTCTGGCCCCCCCCGCCCCTCCCCTCCTCCCCTCCCCTCCGGCGGACACCGTTCTGTTCCGTGGTGCGGTCTGGGAGTGCGTTTCTCTGTGTGTTAAGCCGTTTGTCCCTTTCTCGTTTTACAGTCCCCTCGTGAGTGACAGCGCGTGGTTTCCGTCCTTTTTGTCACTCCCCTCACTCCGCAGGGCACTGTCCAGAGCCGCCAGCGCCAGCGTGTCGCCGTCTCTGGGCTGAGCGCACCCTGGTGCGTCCGCTCGGCGGACAGGGACGGGCACCTTCCCCACCGGGCCCCCCGCCGGCGAGCACAGGGCGCCTGTGCGTTCATGTAGGTCTGCTGGCACTTTCTGGGTGAACCACCAGAAGTGGGATTGCTGGGTGACACAGTGACTCTACTCTCAGTTTTCTGAGGAGCCTCCACACCGTTCTCTGCAGTGGCCGTCCCAGCTCCCGTTCCCAGTGACGGCGCACAGGGCGCCCCCTCCTCCCGTCCTCGCCAGCACCTGCCGCCGGCTGTCTCTTCGGTGACGGCGGCCCTGACTGGTGGGAGGCGTGTCCCACTGTGGTCTCGACTGGCAGCTCTCTGACGACGGTGACGGTGACGGTGGCGCTGCGCGTCCTCTCCCGTGACCGCTGGCCGTCTGCGTGTCTCCGTCGGAAAGGCGTCTGTCCAGGTCCTCTGCCCGTTTCTTGGGCAGACTGTTCTGTTGTCGTTGCTGAGTCACGTGAGTTCAGTGCGTGGTCGGGGGTGAGCCCCTTGTTGGAAGCACCACCTGGAAAGGTCGCTGGTGCGTCTCTGTTGATAAGTACCGTGTCTTCTGGGCGGATTGCTCCCCTCCTCGGTGGAAACTGTCTGTCTCTGTCCTCTGTTGCCCTTTCTGTCTCGGTTTGTGTTGTCTGACGGGGGTACAGCTGCCCCTGCTTCTCTCCAGGCACCGGGCGCTCGGGCGTCCCCCTCCAGCCCTGCTCTCGGGGCCGTGCTTGTCCTCGGGGCTCTGCTGGGCCCCGCGCAGGCGGCCTGGAGCAGCTGGTCCTGTGCTCCAGTCCGTGAGCCCAGCCGTGCACGTCCACGGGGCCACTGGCACATGGACGCGCCGTGGCCATCCCGTCTTGTTCTTGGGTTGCCCTGTGCCTCGTTGCTCCTTTTCTCTCTCGCTTCTGTCTGCTGTTTCAGGTCGGTGGTTTCCGGCGACGATTTTCTTCATTCTTCTCTGTTAATGACGGGGTCCCGGCTCTGGGTGTTTGCTTTGTGGCTGCCGTGAGGTCGGCGTGGAATGTCTCGTAGATGAAGCGGTCCCCGACTCCTGAGAGCGCCGTCCTTCTCCCGCACGAGCCCAGCCCTTCCCCGCCCCTGCTCACGCCGTGTGGTGTGTTCGTTATCCAGCTGCAGGGGCTGGAGCTGTTCTTAGTGCTTTCCTTCTTCAACCTGTGTGTGTAGTTGGTTAGCGCCCTGTTCTGAAACAGAGTTGCAGTTTCTTGCTTTGTCTGCTTGTCATTCTTGCTTAGAGCCGCGTGTCCCTCTGCCCCTCTGGCCCAGGCGGAAGAGCCCCTTGCACACTTCCTGGGATGCGGGTTGTGTGGTGCCGACCTCCCCCCCCCCCCCCCGTGCGTCCGGGAGGCCTGTACTTTGCTGTCACAGCGAGAGGGTTCGTTGCTTCTGGCCGCTGGCTTCTCCCTTCCAGCATTTTGAATGTGTCGTTCCACTGTCTTCCCACCTGTAGCGTTTCCTCTGAGAAACACAGCGGCAGCTGATGGGGTTCCCTGGGGGTTGCTGTCTTTCTCCCTGGCTGCCTTGAGAATTCTTTACAATAAACTTTTGACAGTCTTAATACAAAGTGCTTTGGAGAAGGTCTTTGCCCTGAGACGGTTAGGGGTTCTGTCAGCCCCTCGTCCCGGGACGCACGCCGCCCTCGCCCCTGGGGTCCGACGGCTCTGGCAGGCTCTTACTTCTCTCCTCGGCCCTCTCTCCTTTCACCCGAGTCTGTTCTAGGTTCCCTCTTCCGTGCGGTCTGCCCTGTGTCCACTGCTCTCTCTGCGTTCTTTATCTCGTGCACCGGGTTCTCCAGCTCCAGGGCTGGTCTGCTTCCTCGTGACGGTTTCCGTCTCCCTGGCTGGCCCAGCTCTCCGTTTGTGCGCCGTTCCGCAGCTCCCTGGGCTTGCTCTCTGAGTTCTCGCGCCCCTCGTCCAACCGCTTCCTGGCGGCCATCCTGGATTCCGCCACTGAAATCACAGCCTTCCGTGGCTGTCAGTCCGTTCTGCAGGCACGTCGGTGCCTGTCTGCGTTGCCTGCTGCCTTGGCTGTGGCTCTGCGCTTAAGTCAGCCCTAGCCCGCGGTGACCAGGGGACTTTCTTTTGTTTTCCACTAGATGGTGCTGTGCCACACATTGTGGTTTTCTCCCACCTGTGTACCTGCCCCTGCCTGTGTGTGTTGGGGGGCGGGGGTCACTGCAGTCATGAAAATTAGCACTGGGTGACTGGGGTGGTGGGTGTCCTTGCTGTGTCCGGGCTGCCTCGGTCTCGGGGCACTGCCGCTGTGGTGGGGGGACATGGTGGGTTGGGGTTTGCGAGCCCCTGTACTCTTCCCGTGTTCCTTATGGCTGCTGGCACCCTGCGCCGTAGCCAAGGCCTTCGGTGAGTCTCCACTGCAGTGGGTGTGGGGGTGTCGTGGGGGGGGCCCGATGATTGGGCAGCGGCCCTGCTTCTGCCCCTCCCACCCTCTACCGGCTGTGGTGTGGAGGGCGCACCCCGACCCTCCACCGCTGCCGCAGAAACCGGGGCCACAACCGCCAATAGACTGCACCTTCGGACACTCCCTGTCCTTCCCCATCCCGCCTGCCCTGCACATTCTGGGTGCCCACCTGCAGGCGAAGGGTGCACGGCTCTCTGAGGGGTGTTTGCGAGGGGAGCAGGGGCCTTGGCTGGACTGTAGATGTCCAGCTTGTAATTTAGCGAGAGAGAGGGGTCTTCTTACTCCACCACGATGCTGATAATGACAGTCTGTTTTCTCTAAAGTCAGTTCTTTTTTTTTAAGATTTTATTTATTTATGTTTTAGACGGGGGGGAGAGGAGGAAGACAAAAAGAGATGGAAACATCAATGTGTGGCTGCCCCTCACGTGCCCCCTACCGGGGACCTGGCCTGCAACCCAGGCACATGCCCTGACTGGGAATCGAACTGGTGACCCTTTGGTTCGCAGGCCGGCGCTCAGTCCACTGAGCCACCCCAGCCAGGGCAAAAGTCAGTTCCTCTCAGAGTCCCCAGAAACCTTGTTGCTGTCTGTAGGACTACGAAGACGACTTTGAGGTTTGTGACGGAGACGACGACGACGACGACGACGGGACTGATGGGCCGGAATCGAGAGGGAAGACGGAGGAGCTCCCTCCGGCCAGAAGGAGGGAGATACAGGACGTCCAGGACGCCATCGACGCCGAGAACGAGCGGGTGGGCGAGCTGGCCTCGCGGCTGAAGCACGGCAGGATGGAGCCCGAGAGGGACCCCGAGACGAGTACGTGGACGCCGGGCCCTGCGGTCAGGGGGCCACTCGCTGGCGTGTGAGGGTCGCCTGCCGGGGGGGGCTCGGTGGCCTTTCCGTGCGTGGGGGGTGGGGGGTGGGGGTTTGCGACCGAGGGCAGCCGTGAGTGGCGGCCGTCGCAGGCGTGTCTCCCCTGTGCCGCCGGCCTGCCCGTCGGCAGCACGGCTCTTGTCGTCATCGTCGTCTGTTTTTTAAGTTGGCCGCTTTTAACGGGAGGGAGAGGGGAGCACCGGTTTGTCGTTCCACCCACCCACACGTCCCGTCCCTCGGGGGACTCCCTCTCTCTGTGTGCCCTGACGGGGGCGGGCCCGGCCTTGGCCCAGCGGAGCTCCCGTGCGGGGCCGCCGGCTGCCGTGTCCTGTGACAGCACCGCCCTGCGGTTCCCGCAAAGGAGGCTCAGCAGCACCGGCGGGACCCGGGGCCAGTGTGGCAGGTGAAAGGCTGAAGAACAGGGGTTTTCTGGATGAAACTAGAAATGGGTCTCGCTCAGAAACTCTTGGCATCTGGCTTTGGTAACGTTACTTACAAGAGTAGTTGAGTAAATATTTTTAAATCACACGAAGGGAAGAACTATGATTCTGATATAAAAACTGCCACAAGACGCCCATTAGGGGAGTATTAAAATCACTGTTGGATAATGTGCTACTGTAAGTCCTGTGGTGAAATAGATCAGGGTCACGATACGGTTGGTTGTGACCAGCAGTTACCGCGCACGATGTGGCGGCCCGGGGAGGGTCCGCCAGAGGGCCGGTCCCTGTGCCTGCGCGGGGGCACCCGGGCCGAGCTGCAGCATGCCAGCGCACAGAGCGGGCTCTGGACGTGGAGCTGAAGCGTGCCCTTGCAGCCCGGAGTGGCTGTCCTGGTGGCGGTGGTGTCCAGCAGGGTCCCCTCCGGAACCCCCCACAGTGGAGCAGGCGGGGTGGGCGGGGGACGCGCTCCCACCCTGCTGAGGAGTCGGCAGGTTTCATCCCTGAGTTCCTGGTTCCCTGAGCAGACCTGAAGAACCTTTTTTGTGTCTCCTGTCCTACACTGTTCTGGGTGTTATAGCCTTCCATAGCTCGACTGACAAGAATGGAGGACCTGCATTAAGACGTGATTTTTGTGTTTTCATTTTCACTTGAGGAACTCACCTGCTCTGGTCACCGGCGGCATGTCCGGTGGAGCCAGCCTTGCCGGCCCAGCGGTCGTGGCTGCTGCAGGGGGCGCAGGGGCCTTGGTGGTCCCGGCTCTGCCACGTGCTGGCTGCGTGGCCTGCCCACAAAACAAGGGTGAGGCATGCCTCAGGGCTGTTGTGAGGGCTGAGTAAACAAGCTGGTACTTGCAAAGTGCCTGAAGGACCGTCAGGCACACGGGCCGTCGTCCCTAAACACGCTTCTGACTGCGTGCTCTTGACTTTTAGTTTTTGTTTGAAAGAAATGCTTCAGTTTCACAAAAAAAAATTTTTTTGTGCAGATGCAAATGGTTCGTCTTCCAGAGCCCCTGTCTGTGGGATATTTGTGGATTTTGCAACCGCCTCACACCGTCAAAAGAGTCGGACTCAGGCCCTGAAGCAAAAGTAGGTGTCCTGGGAGATTTTTGGAAGGTATTATGAAGCTTTCATGTCTTTTCCTTCAACTTACTTTTTAAAATAGACTTCATTTGTCTCACTACCGACTGCACGCTCTTTGATCTGCACCGCGTGTGTCTGCACCGGGCTGTCCAGTCAACAGAGCAGGGCTGTGCTGCTCAGCACCCAGGTCCGCGCGAGCCTGGACTCGCCCGCGCCACCGAGGCAGAGCCCCGAGGCCAAGGTGGCTGGGCGTGGGCCCAAGGTGTGCTGGGCGTGGGTGGGCCCGAGGTGTGCTGGGCGTGGGCCCGAGGAGTGCTGGGCGTGGGTGGGCCCGAGGGGTGCTGGGCGTGATGCATTAACTGCGGAGAGATGGGGGGGCGGGGTAGAGACCCGCACTGGAGTGCGTGCAGGCCGGTGCCGAAGGCGGCGGAGAGGGAGACGGACAAGAGAGCACAGGTGGCGCAGGTGGTCTTCCCAGGGACAGGAGAGAGGAGAGAGAGAGGTCCTGAGACTAAAAGCAAGTAAGTTTCTATAAGGTGCTTGCCTCCCTAAACTTGACGGAATTTAAAGGTAATTGGTCAGTTGGGAAAATGTGCTCGCGGAGCGGCAGAGGGTTACAATTCCTACCTCGTCGGCTGTTTTTGTAATTTAGTGAGTCAGCACAGCTCGGGGTCAGGAGAGAACATGGGCAGAGGGCGATTCCGGCTGGAGACCCAGGCGGGAAAACAGAGGCCGTGGGAGCACCGGTAGAAGGGGCGACGCAGGGGTGACCGCATGGTGCTGGGAGGCTGCGGGGCTCAGAGGGGGCAGGGACTCCCCGCCGGCCGGCATCCCCGAGCCCGAGGGGCAGGGAAGCCACGTGCTCGCCCCCACCAGCGGCCCCAGCCCCCACCCTAGGGCCTGGAGGTCAGGGAGTGCAGGAGGATGCGAGTCTTGCACGTGGTCAGGGAGGTGGGTGTTCCGACAGCGGTGAGGTGAGTCGCCCTCTCCCGGGAGAGGCGACGTTTAAACACTGATAACACGCGAGTGTCGGCGGGAGTGCAGAGGAAAAGCTTGCTTACGAGGTGCTGGCTCGGCCAGGGGGCGGGGCTGGCGCGGCTGCGTGGGGGACTGAGGTGTCTGTGGGACCGAAGGGCGTGCCTCGTGTCCCGAGGGCCGGGCCGGGCCGGGGGTGAGGCCCCACAGGAGACCTCAGCGCTTCCTTCAGGGTGGACGTGACCAGGCGGGAATGTTTGTCGACGTGTCCAGGGTAACCGTGAAAGGATGACGCAGAAATTTCATGACTAGTGAGCCGGGATAGAAGAGTTCACAGGGTGGGCCAGACGGTGGTCCGCAAGGAGAGACGAAGGTCCTGGCACGGAGGGCAACGGGAGGGCGGGGGTCCGGCCGGGACCTGCTGGGCTCCGCGGTGCGTGTTCACTCGCACCCAGCATGTCCCCGCTGAGCCGCCGGCAGCCTCTGCGACTCACGGGAAACACCGCGTGGGGAAACCGGCGGTGCCACAGGCCGAGCGGAGAGACAGAGCCAGGAGCCATGTGTCTGTCATGGCGGCTGCGGCCGACGCTGCGGAACGAGACCTGCGGTGCGTGCTTCTTTCCAGAGACAAACCTGCCACGTCGGGACCCGGAGAGGCTGGAAAAAGTGGAGAAGTACTCCAGCCAGACACTAACAAAAATAATGCCGACGGCACTAATGACCTTTCGCACCGAAGAGCACTGGAAAGCAAGAGGATTACGAGAAAGTCGCTTCAGAACAATACCAGGGTCGGCCCCACAGAGGAGGCCCGCGGTCCGGCCCTGCGCACCCGAGCTGGGGCCACGGAGGAGCGAGGCCGCACCTCATGGCACCACCAGCGCGGGGGCGCACGCAGACACGGCGGGGTCCGGGGCAGCTCGCTCTCGGGAGCCGAGAGACATCGGAAACACAGCCTTGAACAGCGCGGTGAACAAGCTACGCCCGACACTCACGGGCACTGAACCTGCAGCTGCAGTCCCTCTGCTGTTTGGGAGAATCCCAGGACGGCTCCTCGAAGAGATGGTGCGCTCCGGACATGGGATTGAAAAGATACAGAGGATGTTTTCTGACCAGAGTGGAATTAAGCTAGAAAGCAGCAATTAAAACACAACTAGGAGCTGCCCAAGATTTTGAAAAATAAGTAGCGTACTTCTGAAACAAACCGTGGGCCCGAGGAGATGCCCGATGGCATTTAGAGCCGTCAACGGTGGTCGTGGAAACCGGCCTCGGCGACCGGCGGCGCAGCAAGAGCCCTTCCAAGACCTCGGGGGAGGCGGAGGCTGCACCGGCAGAGGCTGCACCGTGCATCTGTCTGCGCCCCCCGGAAGAAACAGGAAGGAAGATGAAGGAACGGGATAGGGGAAGAGAAGGGCACAATTCCGTAAAACGGAAAGCGGCCAAATTCAGCAAAGCCCAAATGAACGCTGTGAAAACTTGTATAAAATGTGTACCCCCAGGAAGTCTGGCGGGACACAGCCCGTGTCCGTGACAACACCCATGACAGGGCGGCCGGCTGGCCGGCTGCGCGTGCCGTGTGCCGTGTGGTGGGAGGCGCACGCAGGGGTGGCGGCCGTGGGTGGAGGCCCTGCGCGCGTGGGGGAGGAGCCTGCCGCCTGAGCCCCAAGCGGGCGGGAGCCCCGCGCACGACCACCGGAGCCGCCAGGGCGCCGCCCACCTGGCAGCAGGTGACAGTGAAGGTCAGCCCGCGCCCGCGCTGGGGCGTCTGGAGCAGAGGACAGCGGCCCCGGCAGCTGGACGGGACACCCGAGTGCAGAGGAGGAGCCAGCACGTGCTGGGCTTAGGGGGAGGGCGGTTTGCTCCTCGGGCTCTGCAACGCGGAGTCCCGTGGGACCCGGGCCCCCTGCACCTGGAGGGTGGTGGGCACGCGCACCCGACGCACGTGCTCGGGCCGCGGCGCAGGGGGCGCCGTCGACAGGTGATGCTGGTCTGGGCGCAGCCACGGAGTGAAGCAAATTGCTTTCCACGGAAGCTCCCGGAACACCTGTCCTGACTTGTGTTGTCTCGGGAGCGCCGCCTGAGGACCAGGGGAACCCGGGCCGCCAGCCCCACCAGGCCCGGAGGGTCCTCACCCTCGCCTGCGCTCCCCCCTGCGTCTGAGTCGCCTAAACGTCGTCTTGTGTCCACTTTGTCTTGAAGGGTGCGCAGCACGAAGCTGCTCCGGCTCATCGACCTGGACTTCTCGTTCACGTTCTCCCTCTTGGATCTGCCGCCCGTGAACGAGTATGACATGTACATCAGAAACTTCGGGAGAAAGAACACCAAGCAGGTCGGTACTGCAGGTGTTGACTGAGTGACAAAACGCAGCCAGAGCACGGGGCAGGTCCGCGTCGCCCCTGCCTCGTCTGCACGGGGAGGGCTCGGGCACGTGCGGGGACCCCCATCCCGTGCGTGTCCCCTCTCTGTCCCCTCGCACCTCCCCTGTGTGCCGGCCTCTGCCGCCTGCCCCCCGTGCCTGCCCCCCGTGTGTGCCCCCCCGGCGGCGCGCTGAGCTCTGCTCGCACTGCACGCTGGGCTGCCCGTGGTGCTGCTTCCCAGCCGTTAACCTCGTGACCGTGATCGTGATCGTCCAGCTTCCCAAAGCCTGCAGCCAGGGACCGTCTCTCCACCCTCCCTTCCGTCCCTGTCAGTGCCATCAGGTGGCACGCTGGGGGTCCACTCTGTCAGCGAGAGGCCCAGTGGGGAGGCGGCCCCTCCCGCCGACTCCCCCCACCCCTCCGCCTCCCGCCATGCGCTTGCTCACACGCTCTCTTCCCTGGAGCCGGCGCCTCGTGCAGCGAGGCCTCGCCTTGGTTTGGCAGAGTCCGCGAGCGCCCAGGAAACTGGCCGTCGGTGGGCCGTGTGGCCCCTCCTTGACCCGAGGCTGACTTGTGGGGGGGCTATTCAAGACCCCGGGAAACGGGGGCCTGTTGCACGTGGCAGATACTTATGCCCACGCCGGGAGACAGCCGTGAGTGACTTCTAGTTTCAGTGTTTCTTCTCTGTGGCGAGACCCGGCCCAGGTGCCGAGGCCCCGTGCTCACGCGGCGCCTCCGTCTCCCAGGCGTACGTGCAGTGCAACGAGGACCGCGTGGACCGCGACGTGCAGACGGAGGAGACGGAGGCGCGGGAGGTGTGGACGCAGCACCCGGGGGAAGGCTCGGCCGTGTCTGGGGGTAAGCAGCTCCGTCCTGAGTGCGGAGACACGCGTGCTCGGTGTCGTGCTCCTGCGTTTCTGTTCTTTCTTCTTCTCCTTCCTCCTCCCTCCCTCGGGGGCAGTGGTTGGTGCCTGACGAGGGTGCACCGGGCACGCCGATCACGGCGGCCGGACTCTGTGTGGACGGCGGCGCCGGAGCCGGGTTCCGCACGCACGCACTGCCCTGTTCTGTGTGCGCTGAGGGCCGCCGCCCCGATGGCCGTCGACTCTGAGGAAGGGCCCGGGTGTCCTGCTGCCCCGCCCCGCCGCCCCGCCGCCCCGCCGCCCCGCCCCTCCGCCCCGAGAAGCCGCACGCCCGACCGGCGCTCCGACCGGCAGGAACGGGCTCCCGGTTGTGAGCGCGGAGCAGAGCGTGCTCCTGCGCTGTCATCGCCAGGGACGGCGTTGGTGGCGTCACAGCTGGGACCCTCGTTGTGCCTGCCCGTGTCTTGCTTGACGCCTTTGAGTCGGGTTCTGTTCCCAGACTCGACAAACCAAGGTGCCAGCGGCTGTTGGAGCTAAGTTGGTTGGGGCAGCGTGACGGGCCGAGGAGACTCTATGAGTCCCAGGTGTGCTCACCTCCCCAGCGCGTCTCCTCTCATCAGGAAGCAGCTGTGCCCGAGAAAACCACGGCGGGCCCAGCAATAGTCGCGGGGTTTGCTGAGTGCCCCGCCCCGGGCCCCGGGGCCCGCCCCCCGGACGAGAACGAGGCGCAGCTGGCGGGGAGCCCACCTGGCCCGTGTTCTGCGGCCTTTTCCAGGGAGCGGGAGCAGAGGCCCCTGCGCTGCGGACCTGCTGAAGGTCGACACGCCCCGCCTGTCCAGCTTCCTCCGGGCGGCCTGCCAGGTAGGCCCCGCCGGGGCCCGGGTTTCCCCAGCACCGCTGGCCACGCCCCGAGTCCCGGCCTGCGTCGCGAGGGCTCCGTCCCGAGGTGAACGCAGACCAGAACCTCGCTGAGCGGGCAGGGCAGACAGGGCCCATCGGGGCGCTGGGACGGCCGACCGGAGGACCCTCTGACCCGGTCGTGGAGAGTCCTCGGACCGAACCGCACGCAGAGGGGAGGGCGCGGCCGGGGCGCACCGTGTGCGTCCACAGCTGTCCGCTCCTGCGACCTGCCTTCCGCCCTCCCGCCCCGGCCGCCCCGGCCGCCCCGGCACAGTCTGCCCGAGGCTCGGGGGAGAAGCCCCGCACCCGCAGCGTTTCTCGAGCGTCAGTGAAGAGGAGGGTCCCTGGCCCGACCTGTGCGGCGGCAGGGGTGCAGGCTGTGAGGCCCAGCTGCGCGCACACCGGGGGTGGCCTCTGCTCTGGGGGGCCCCGGGGGGCGAGGGGCGGGCCAGGACCGACGGCGGGGGCAGGGGACAGAGGACCGGCAGTGCTGCGGGGACGTTGCCCTGGACGGCCCCGAGACGGCGGCGGCGGCGGCGGCTGCGACTGCGGCTCACTGCCTGTCCTCGGCCGCCGTGAGGCTGGCGGGACTCTGCCGAGAGAAGCGACATGTGCCGCCAGCACGGGCTCTCCCAGGGCCTTCGTTTGGGGGGGGGGGGCGGTGGCCACCCTCAGCTCCTCCTGCGGGGCCGACGGACAGCGTGGTGCCGGCTGTCGGAGTCAGCGGCGGCCGTGGCGCGGTGGAGATGAACGGGCGATGACTGGGGCCCGTTTCCCCCGAAGGGCACACGGTGCTGGGCGGGCGGGCTAAGGGCTGCTCCCTGTCTTCGGAAGGTGGTGGCGGTTCTGCTGGAAGAGGACCGTGTGGCGGCGGCCCCCGGCCGGGACCCCGGCGCGCAGGACAGCGCCCTGCCCCTCAGCGCCAGCTCCTCGCCGCTGAACACCAGCCTGCCCTTCCTGCAGCGTAAGAGCCGGCGCGCTGCTCAGGCCTGACACCAGACGTGACACCACTCGGTGGCGGGCGGACGGACGGACGGACGGACAGACAGAAACACTGTGGGTCAGGCGGCGTGAACTGGCCGGAGGAGGAGCGTGAGCCGCGGGTCGGACGGGGGCGTTCTCAGGAGGACAACGGCGGGGGCCGGCGGGGGGGGGGGGGGGGCGAGGCGGCGGGAGGGAGCTGCTGCCCTGAGGGAGGGCCCAGGCCGGTGTCCTGGCTCCAGGCCTCGCTGTGCCCAGCTGGAAGGATCCCTTTCTAGCAAAACTAACTGCGAGGCAGCGAGGGCCGTTTCCCGGTCGACTGTGGCTGTCTGTCCCCCCAGGTCCAGGCCTGTGGAGCCTGGACGAGGCCACGCCTGTCCCCTCGTGCGCCGAGGCTCCCCTGCTCACCCGGTGGGCCACTTCAGCCGGGCCTGCAGGGCACCGAAGCGCAGAAGTGCCGTCCGTCTGTGTCCGCAGATCGGAGCGTGTCCTGCCTGCACGCCTCTCGGGCCCAGAGGCGCACGGTGGTGTCCGTGCACGGTCTGCCCGGGAAGCCCTTCGCCGCGCCGCTGGACGGCAGACACCTGCTCTGTGTGTGGGACATCCGGCAGCCCTCGGGGCCTCAGAGGGTCCTGGTCTGCGAGCCGCAGGTACGACTCGGGGGCGCCGTGGGGTGGACGGGGACGGGGTCCTTTCTCTGTCCTGCGGCCGCCCCTGCCCTGTCTGTGCCGGTGTGTCTGCGCGGACTCCAGAACCCGCTGGCCCCAAGCACCGGCTCGCCGGGTAGCGCAGCCGGCACTGGGAGTTGAGCCGGGGCACGGAGGCGCGCTCTGCTGGGCCGCGTGGGTCCTGGGCGGGTCAGAGGTCTCTCGGTGGCCTGAGCCGTGGGTCCACGGGCGTCTGCGTGTCCTGGCCCCCGGGTCACCGGCCTCGGTCTGGGGGCCGCGCAGGTCGCCCTGTGGATACGCTCCTTGACCTCAGAGCCTTCGATTTCCCCCAGAACGTGGAGAACAGCGACTTGGTGGGTGTTGGTTTGGGGGGCTGAACACAATGTTTGGTAACGCAGGTTGTGAACAGAGACAGAGGTGGCTTTGCTGACGGGGCCGCACGGGGCCGTGGAGCACACGCGTGCCCAGCTGCGTGTGACGCCGCCTGCTGTCCCCCCTAGGAGGCCGACACTCAGACCTGACCCTGGGCGGCCCGCAGCTCCCGGCGGGAGGGCTCGGGGACGCGTGGGAACGGAGGGCCGTCCGCGTGCCTCCCCAGGTCACCTGCTGCTGCCTGAGCCCCTCCAAGGCCTTCCTGCTGTTCGCGGGGACCGCCCACGGCTCTGTCCTCGTGTGGGACCTCAGAGAGGACGCGCGGATGCACTGCTACGTCAGGCTGAGCGACTGCTGCTGGACGTTCAGGACGGCGACCTTCTCCACGGGTCCGTGGGGCCCGCGGGCGTCTCTGGGCCGGCCGGGGCACGTGGGAGGGGCGCCGGAAAGGCCTTGGCGCTCATTGTCCAGGTCACAGCCCGGAGGTGGGGTCCGACCTCGCAGCCCAAGAGGCATTGGACCGGCGGAGGAGCAGGAGCGCCTGCAGGTGGTGGTTAGCAGGCGGCTGTGTCCTCTCCGTCCCGATGGTGGGTTCTGGTTTGTCGGTGGAGTGACACGTAGTTCTAGGTTGGCCTGCAGGGTGCTGGTGCACGCGCTCCCGGCTTAGTCGGCTCCACCGACGGGACGAGAGGAACCAGAACAGCTGGACCGGCCAGGATCCCTGCTTAGACCCCACCAACCCTCACGCCAGGCGGCTGCAGCTGCAACCACACCCTAACCACAACCAAACAGCCACAACCACCCGCTCATGGCGGCAGCCCCGCCCCCCCGCTGAGCGGCAGCTCTCGTCTGGGGCTCCCTCTCGGTGCTTCCCTCCGAGGCAGCGCTCCTCAGCGCCCGCCTCACCTCCTTCCCAGCTGCCCGGCGACACGAGGGGCCTGGCCACTCACACCGACCTCAGCTGGGAATGGGGGGCACCTGCTGCCCATCAGCCCCAAACCTGCCCCTCACGCTTCGCCTTGGAGATGGGGCGTCCTCTTCTCAGCTCCGCTCTCAGCTCAGCCCCACCTCCTCAGCGTTTCTCGCTGTTTTGTTTTTTTAAAGTTTGTTCCGTGCCTCTGGTTCCAGGCGTTTCTGTGTGTTTGCTTTCCGAGGCGCTGAGACGCAGGGAGCAGGCGGAGCTTGCGTCTTCTGTCCTGCGCCTGGTTTGGGGGGAGGGGAGGGCGAGGGGGAGCCTTCCTCCCCGAAACGCTGTGACTGCCGTTCTCACGGGAGCCCTGGGCCCGGCGTCCCTGCCGGCATCCTGCCCCGGGGGCTGCAGGCCAGCGCGCCGTGCCGTCGGGTTCACAGCGTCTCCCACGGGTGGGGGCCCCGGGGGCGGATCGCCGCTCCCTGCCGTCTGTCCTCACGGCCCCTCCTGCCTGCAGACGGGCGGCCGTCCCCTCCTCGTGGGCAGTTTGGGGCCCGTGGTCTCTGCCTCGCGGTGACGCGGGAAGTGACGGCCACGTGTCACTTCCCGGTGGTCCTTCCCGGGGGTGCCGGCAGCACGTGTGTGTCCCCGTGTGGCGTGTGCTGCGTCCCCATGTGGCGTGTGCTGCGTCCTGTGACGCGCCGCTCACGGCAGGCCGTGTGCCCCCCCCAGATGGCCTCCTCTCCCCCGCAAGCCACCGCAGCCCGCTGCGCGCCGTGGAGCCCGTCTCGGCGTCCAGCTGCGAGAAGCAGAGTCTCGTCCTCTCGCCCTTCCCTGCCCGAGAAGGTACGTGGCCCCTCCACCGCACACCCTCGCCTCCGTGTGCGGCCCGGCGTTCCTGGCCGACCGGTCACTCCTTCTCTCCGCGTGTCAGAGATGTCAGGCCTGGCGTTCCACGTCGCCTCCTTGGACGAGAGTGGGGTTCTCAACGTGTGGGTGAGTGGGCGCACCGGCGCGGACCCCGCAGCCCCGGCTCTGGGGGCGGAGTGCGCGGCCGGCGGCGGGGGGCGGGGGGTGATGGGGACGTCGGGGCCGGTGGGTGTCGAGAAGGCTGCCGGGCCCCGTGGGGACAGGGAGGCAGGTGCACCAGTGACGGGCGGCAGGGACTGAGGAGGTCACAGGGCCCGGAGCGCCTCGGGGCGCTGGCCGCTGACCAGTCACGGAGGGACAGGACGGGGCGGGGGAGGGGAGCCCCGCTTGGTTCTGGGACGCTGGTCCTGGGGGCGGTGGCCGCCAGCGACGCCTGCAGCCCCCGAGACAGACGGCCGGCTGGTCAGACCGGCACGTGCTCCGCTGGTGTCGCCGTCGCGAGAAGCGCTGACGCTCGTCTCCACGCTCTGTTCTCAGGTGGTGGTTGAGTTGCCGAAGGCAGACGCGGCAGGCTCAGTGAGCGATTTGGGTAACTATTAAGTGAAAAACCAATTTCAGTCAGTGCTACGGTGAACAAAGAACCACTTTGAAAAATAAGTAGTTAGCTACCTGAAAAATGTTACATTCTGTATTTCGCATCTCATCAGCCGCCGAGCGAGCCCCTCCGTGACGGGGGTGGGAGGGTGCCGGGGCCGAGTGTTGTCAGGGGGCTTGTAGGCTCTGTGTGCGTCTGTGTGTCCCCTCGTCCCCGAGGTGCACGCTGGGGACGTCGGGGGTTGCAGGCTCTGCCGCGTGTGCCTCAGGTGAGGGGCCGGCCAGGGCACTCACCTCGGGGTTGGGACTGAGGGTTCCCTGACGAGTCTTCTCTGAGCAGCCCGGCCCCGTCCCAGGGGCCAGCACACAAGGGTGAGTGGACAGGGAGTGAGGTCTTCGGGACACGTCACCCTGAGGTCAGAGGGTGCTCGTCAAGGCGCTGGCCCCGGTCGGGATAGCTTCCCGGGAGCAGCGGTGGGAAGGAGCAGGGCCACTGCGCGCCTGTGACGGCCGCAGGGACCCTCTGCGACAACAGCCCCGTGTCTGTCCAGCCGCGCGTCGAGTTTGTTCACGTTGTGGTCTTAAGGAAGGGCCTTGCCCAGAATGTGGGTTTCGAGATGCATAGACTTCTAGTTCCCCTTTGCAGAAGTTACCAACCGGGAGGATGGTATTGGGAACAGACAGAGGAAGCCAGGCCCGTGAATGGCCAGGGGCCGGAGGGAAGTGGTGGGAAGGCATGGTGTCCTCTGGGTCAGGACAAGGGCGGAGACGGGGGTGGGGGAGCGGGGGAGGGGCGCCAGTCTTCCACCAGAGCCCAGCAGGTGCCTGTTCGCAGGTGTGCTTCTGCGAGGAGCCTAAGGTGTGTTCAGTAGTTTGCTTGTTTTTTGTCTAGTGTGCTGCCCTCATTGTATTTTACTGAGTCTGAAACGTAAGAGCTTCTTGACTCCGGCAGCCTTTCCCCAGAGGCTGTGAACTGCAGGGTCTTCTGTCTCTGCGGAGGCAGAGGGCTGACCGTCACAGGCGCCCACCTCTGCCTCAGCCCTCAGCCCGGCCCCAGGCGACTGTGTGGACTTGGGTGTGGCTTGTATTAACCGGCCTTTCCTTCTTCCTTTCCGTTTTCAGGGTTACTGCCTGGAGGGAGGATCAAGTTGGTGCACAGCACCGCGTCTCACCTGAGTGACAGGTAGGACCACACCTCCCAGAGCAGGGCCACCTCCCGCTGCCCCCCCCACCCCCGGGTGCCACAGACTGAAGCCACTTGTCCTTGATTAAAGCGGTGTCCGTCCTAGGAAGCGGCGCAGTGCGCCTGCTTGTCGTCCGGCGTCCCCACAGCCGTGCAGCAAAAGGTGGAACCAGGAACCGGGACCTGAGAGTTCCGCTGAGAAGTTCAGGTTTCTACTTGTAGTCACGTAGCGTGATACGACGTGAATGTTCTCGTGAAATGAGCAGGTTCCGCTGTGGTGCTCACGTTCCGTGTTAGTTTCCGGAAGAAGTCCCCTCTGTCCTTTGCTGCGGTCAGGGGGCTCCTAGCAGCACACGATTTGCCCAGGAGAAGTGGCTGTCAGCCGCGCCCCCACCCCCAGACAGGATGGCCCAGGAGCTGTGGGCAGGGCGGGCTGGAGACTGCACCACCTTCGGCCGATTTCCGTGCAGTCGACACAGGAGTCAGCCACGTTTACGGGAGTCAGCTGACACGCGGAGAGCCAGCCAGAGGGGACCCTGGGCTAGTCGCCGAGCCCAGTCCCTCGTGCACACGGGGGCCCCTGGGCCCCTGTAAGGGTGCAGACCGGTGGTCACCGTGGGCCCTCAGGGGGGCGTCCCGTGTGTGTGAGGGGTCTTCTCAGTGGTGCCCTGGGACCCGGGCCTGGGAAGGGGAGGAGGCGCAGACGTGACTGTGAGGAGCTGCCGACTCACGCCGGCCGCCTGCCCCGCGGGGAGCTCTGCTGGCGCGGCTCTCCAGAGCGTCCTCGCCGGCCCGGGCCCTCTGCCGTCAGCCACTGAGCTCAGGAGGCCGCGGCGGGGGCAGCCCTGGGTGGCGGCCCATCCCCCTGTCCGCTGTGCATGTGCCCCCCCACACACACACACACGAGCCCCCCCGTCCGCTGTGCATGTGCCACACACACACACACACACACACACACACACACGAGCCCCCCAGTCAGGATCTGCGCGCGGGGTGGGGCGCTCGGAGGGCTGCCCGCGGGACGAGCGAGCGGTGACTTCTCAGAGAGGTGACCAAGGGCAGGCTCTGGCCGGAGGGGCAGTAGGTGACCGTTTGGGGCGGTGCCAGGCGGTTTGCCGTCGAGAGAGAAGGGGGCGTCCGTGGCCAGACCCGGGAGTGTTTGCTGTGCGGAGGGCCTCCTCGGTGTGCTGGCCGGCGACAGGACGCCATGCCTGACTGAGCTGGAAGGCGGGCCGGGGGGGGTGGGAGGCGGTGGTAGGGCCCAGGATGGTCCCGGCTGGGGCAGCAGCAGGTGTGAGGGAGGGAGCCTTGCAGCCAGAGGGAGAACTGGACGCAGGGGCCCGGGGTTGCTGAGAGGGGGACCTGCTCCCGCCCGGGGTCCAGCTCGGCTGCCAGGCCCTGCACACAGACGAGGAGCCGGGAAGGAGGGTGGGGCAGGACCTGGGCCGCGGGGGCGGGGGGGGGGGGCCATCTGTGCCCCTGGGGGCGGGAGGCCGTCCTCAGCCCCAAGTGGCATTCACTGTCCTGGGGGGGTGGGGCAGAGTCCTGGCTCTGACTCGGGCGGCGCAGCCTCCCTGGGCACAAACATGTGCGCTGGGTGAGCGGAAGGAAGGACGGCGAACTCAGCAGCGGCCTGACCTGGCCGGGTGCCGGGAAGGCCCAGACCAGGGGGGGTTGAAGCCGACGGCAGCTTCTGCGTGCGAGGCCCCGAGTGGAGCCATCGCTCGGGCCCTGCCCGGCCGGGCCACAGCCCCCGCAGCGAGCTGGGACCGAGGCCCTGCACGGACTCTGGGGTGTGGCGTGCCCACAGTGGGAGAGAAACCCACCGTCTGCCCACCAGGGCCGCAGGCTGAGCAGTCAGCACTGCAGCCCCAGACGCGCCGGCCCCCCACTGGGCTCCGGAGGCCCCGTGGAAGCAGCCGGCGGAGAAACCGCAGACACCGCCCCCGAGGAGGCAGGCGCTGCCGCGGGGACCGAGAGTCGGCGGGGCGTCTGAAAGGCAGGGTGGGAGGGACGGCTGCCCGGGAACAGCCCCCGGGGGGCTGGGCGAGGCCGAGGGGCAGCTCGGACGAGGCCGGAGGGTCCCCGAAGCGGAAGCGCGGGGGACAGGGACGGCCGGGTCGGCACTCAGAGCCCAGCCCTGGAGCGGCCTGCCACCTCCGCTGACCCGCGGCGGCGGCAGCCGGTGCGCGATGCCGCCTCCACCCTCGCGGCTCAGAGCCCCGTCTGTGGGCCCCCGCTGTGTTTTCCGCTGTGGTTTCCAGCCTGGCCCACCGAGGCGATGGTCGCTGGGGGACCCCACAGACGCTGAGCATCAGATTTCTGCCCGCGGACCCTGACCGCTTCGTCGTGGGCACCAACGTGGTGAGCAGCGTCCTGAGCTGCGCGCGGGAGCCCACCCCACCCTTCCCTCCCGGGGCTGCCCGACCAACACCCTCGTGGGGGCGGAGTCGATCCGCTGCCCCGGGAGGGCTGGCGCTGGTCCTCCTCGGGCCCAGCCTGGTGCCCCGGTGATTGACCGTTGTCCTCCCCTGGCAGGGTGTCGTAGGTCACGGCGCCAGGCAGGGTCTGAGGGTGCCCCCCAAGTGCTTCAGGCCCCGCCAGCGAGGCCCAAGGCCCGTCAGCGTGAGCACGATCGACTTCTCGCCGTTTGGGGAGCCGCTGTTCCTGGTAAGGAGTCGGGTTGCAGATCCCCGGTGGGTCCTGGCTGGGGCACACTTGCAGGGGCGGGTGGGGACTTCTGGGCAGATCCCTCCCCGTGCCCCGGGCCAGTGCGGGCCGGCGTGGGCCGTGCGTGCACCTCACCGTGGGGTCTGCTGCAGGTCCCGTCCACACGGGTCTTGATATGGCTGTTGGGGGCCTTCGCAAAGCTTTGAGTCCTGACGTAATTTAAGTCCTGGAGAGAAGGTCCCGGAACAGCAGGGAGGGTCCCACGTGCCGCACGCTCGCCGCCGCACCTGCACGTGCTGCCTCTGCGTGTGCACACTCGCCCTGTGGCCGGCGGGGCGGGCAGTGGCAGGCGTGATGCCCGTCCTGCGTGGCCGCGGTTGCACCTGCGTCACCGGGAGTTGGTGCAGGGGCAGGCTGCCCCCCGACTCGTGGCTGTGACGCGAGTGTCCCGGTCGTCCCGGTAACGTCCTTTATGCGCAAAGTAGCCTCCAGGTCACGCGTCTCCTCGGTCGTTGCATCTCTTCAGTCTCGGACCGCCCCCCAGTCTCTCGTGACCTTGACCGTGTGGAGGGGCACAGCGTGCTCCTCAGCCTGAGTCTGGGGGAACCCTCCTGACGGCCAGATTCGGGCTGGCGTCCTCGCCCCCCTGCGGGCCCCCGCGGTGGGGGGCCACCTCCGAGGGGCCGTCACCCTCCCTGTCTGATGAGTGGGCATCGTGGGGGGGACGGGGCTCCTGCCGCCCCTCACCTGCTCACCTGCATCGTCACCTGCTCACCTGCATCCAGGTGTGGTCCTTGCCGGCACCTGTTGTCCGGGTCATTGCAGGCGGTGGCTTTCCCTTCGTTGTGAATTCCACATGCATCAGTGGGCTGTCTTCTGTATGTAGGTGTGCGTGTTAGATGTGTGTGTTAGGCATGTAGGAGCCATGTATGTCAGTGCAGGCACATGGCTCCTTACTCTCCTCGGTGGCTCATCGCCGTGTGCGGCCTCTGTGCTCTGCCCAGCCTGTCCCCGGGGGTGTCCTTCTGATGACACTCTGTAACTCTCATTTTGGGGCAGTAAACCCTGGGGCGGGCCGTTTCTCCGGGCAGCCCTGCCTCCCGTGCGGCAGACGTAGTCGGAAGCCCAGACCGGGGCGGTCAGAGTGCTCAGTGCGCAGGACACAGGCCGCGCCGGCCCCTGCAGGCCCCACAGGGGCCCGGCTTGTCTGTCTCAGTCCTCAGGCCCACAGAGCCCTCCCGGCTGCTGCTGGTCTCGCCTCGGCCGAGCCCGAGTGTGTGACGGGCTGGTACGTGGAGTGAAAAGCACTTGAAAGCCCCTTTTTAGCTGAGAAGTCGGTCTGTTAGTAAACCAGCTAAGTTTTGTTTGAGGGACTCTTCCGTCCAGGGGGCCATGTAACTGTGTTATCGACGTGCACACCTGTGGCTCTTTGAAAGGCCGTGGGGCCGGTCCCCACGCCCTACGCTGGGGTCGGCGAGGTCCCACTGTGCCAGGAACGGACAGCCCCCCGCCCCCCCCCCGTGCTGCGTTCACTGACGGGGGCCGCTCGGGGAGGGCGGGTGCAGGCATGCCGGGCCCCCCGAGGTGGGTGCTCGTCTTGGTGGCTTGCCAGGGCAGATTTAAAGAGGTTAGAATTCTATGTGCTGGAAACAAAAACTACAGCAATTTTTTGCTGTATGAACTGAAAAAAGCTAATGCTCTGAAAAATGTCCCTGGCTGCTGGGGCTGGGCGACAGAGGAAAAGACCCTCATGCCCAGTGTGCACCCCCTGCCCCCGCCCCGCCCCGCCCAGGCCGGCTGCAGCGACGGGAGCGTCCGGCTTCACCAGCTGGCCCTCGAGCAGCCGCTCCTGCAGTGGGACCACAGCACCGGGGGCCGTGCCGTCTCCGGCCTCCAGTGGTCCCCCACCAGGCCCGCCGCCTTCTTCGTCTGGGACGAGGCATCCTGCCTGTACGTGTGGGACCTCCTGGAGAGCGACCTGGGCCCGGTGGCCACGCACCGTGTCTCCCCAGACGGGTGAGTCCCGCGAGACCCTCGCCCCCCCATCCTGCCCCCCCGCGCTCTGCCCCGGTCCTTCCTGCAGGAGCGCGCCGCTGGTGGGCCTTCCGCTTGTGCACAGCGTTTCGGTGCTTTAAAACAATGCCGTTACTTGTATTGACATGTAAGTGTCATGTGTGTATTTATAAACTTGAGTGATGTCTTAACAACTGGAGTGCGTGGGTTCCAGTGCGGTCCAGAGCAGTGTGCGGGTCGGAGAGCTCACTGTGGGCCCGCCGTCTGCTCGCTGCCGGCCTCGGCGGCTCCGTGTGCGCCCCGGGGGGAATGGGGGTGGGGGGAGGTGGGGGAGGAGGGTGTGGGGGGCCTCCGTCTGGTTTCCAGAACGGCCGTCACTGAGCAATGGGCACCTCCCGTGTCTCAGTTGGGGATGCCTCTCGGCCCCTGGTGTCCTTCCAGCAAGTTCCGTCATGTCTTATTAATTGGAACTGGAAATAGTTATGAAAGCTCCCACTGTGAGGGGTTCTCTCCTGACCCACTTTGTGCGTTCGCTGCCCTTTCTCCAGAGAGTCAGCGTGTCCTGTCGGCCGCCCTCCTGTGGAGCCCAGCCCCCGGGCAGGGCCGCCGCCCTGGGGAGGGGTCGGAGGGCACCGCCGACAGCAGGTCGGGGAGGCACAGATGGGATCGACAGACGTCCGGCTCCCGTGCCGGGCGTGTGCGTCTCTGTCACTGTTTGAAGACGCGTTGTCAGAACCCAGACTGGGACTCACCTTTTACCACAGGATATACGTGCAGTTTATTACGAAAAGTCTGTCTGTTAACAGAACAAGCACTTATTGAGCACCTACTGTGCACCTGGCATGGCTGCTGGCTCCCGTCTCATGGGGCGAGGTGCTGACGAGCACAACAGGACCCATCCGCCGTCCCGCAGTGCGACGGGGAGAGACGGGGAGGGAGGGGCCCCCGGTGTGGGCCGGAGGGGGTCAGGGCTGTACGTGGGCAGGACAGGAAAGGTCGCGCCGAGGAAGAAGGTGCGGGTCGGCAGAGACTTGGGAGACGGGGTCTCGGGGACAGGCGGGCCCCCAGTGCAGCAGCACCCTGTGCGGGTGGGGGCTGAAGCCGCACCCGCACAGCGGGGGGCAGCTCAGAGAGGGGGCACAGAGAGAAGACGGGAGGGATCCGGAACCTTCTCCCAGACCGCCGCCTGCCTCAGTGGTTAGCCGCAGTGTTTGAGCCAAAGAAGTAATGTTCACAGGAAGTGCTCAGTTATTTTCCTTCGACTGTGAAGAAGGACGGGAAACTAGTAGGATTTCAAAGGCAGGAGTTCCGACAGGAGGGAGAATTGGCCCCTTTCCGAGCGGAGTTAAAGTCACAATGATCAGCAGCCCGCCCGCGGGGGCCGGGGCCCCTGCAGCGTGAGTCAGCAGCACCGTCAGCCCGGCCGTGGTGGCGCTGCTGGGCATTTCCGCGCCGGGTGTGGGGGTTTTCCAGACCCACAGCGGTCAGCGGGGGGCCGTGCCCTCCTCGCGCCCCCAGCCGGCCCCGGCCCGTTCCTCCCAGGGTGTGGCGACGAGGCTTTGCCCGCGCTCACTCCGGCACTGACCGGCGGTGCTGGAGGGCCCAGCGGGTGGTGGAAACCCTCACAGCTTGCAGTCCTCCCAGACCTGCTCGCCCGTGGTCCCACGAGGGCTGAACTCTCGCCTGTCTCCCCCCCCAGTGAGGCTGTGGGCTCCCGAGCCGGGGCCCGGGCGGCAGGACCAGACCGCCTCGCACCCGACAGGGAGGGTGGACGGTGGCAGGCAGCCGGACGCCGCAGGGTCCTCGCTGGGCGGGGCTTGCTCCGGGGCGCCCGGCCGGCCTGTGGACCCAGGTGTGCGCGGGGGCCTGTCGGGGAAGCTGGTCCTCGGTCCTCGCAGGGCGGTCCCAGGCGGTCGGCCCAGCAGCCCTCTAACTCAGAAACGCGATTTCCAGCTGTCGGTGCAGACTCGGCTGTGTCTGCTTCCGAGCTCACCCTTCACTGGGACTCAGAGAGCAGGCCAGGGTTTCTCTCCCTGCCCCCCCGCCCCCCCTGCCCCGGGAGACTCCTGGTCCCACAGCCTGTGCTTCCTGCCCCCAGGCTGGTGGCCTTGACCGTCGTGGGCGAGCCCGAGAAAACCAGCGGCAGCTTCCTGGCCCTGGTGATGGCCAGAGCCTCGGGCCTCGTGGACGTGCAGTACGTGAAGAGCGAGTGGGCGGCCCCGGTGCCGGACGAGCAGAGGCGGCTGCGGCGGCTCCTGCAGGAAGTGCTCTAGGGGGGACCGCGGGGCGCCGTCCCCGTGGGGCCCGTCACGCGTGGGCGTGTATATTGTGTACATAGAATACGTATGTTCTGTACAGGATCCACTTGACGGAATGTCACGTCAGCGTTCCCAGAAAATAAATCACTGTTTTTGAATGGAAACACCTTTAGTGTGTCCTACACTTGAGAGGAGATACGGCCTCGTCCAGGACGCCCTTTTCTGAGGACGTCCCCACCTGTTTTCAGAGCAGCCGAGAAACAGTCTCCCGTGCGTTGCCAGCCTGCAGACTCACCGTGAACGTGCGTGCGTTCTCGTGACTGCTCTCTTCCTGCAGCTTGCCCGCCCGGCGGCCGCATGTCCTGTGCAAACCCCGGCCGCCGTGGGCGGTGTGCCCGGCGCTGCCCCCGCCCCGCAGATGCTCCCCGTCCCCTGCTCAGCAGCCCGCGGCTCCTGCCCACCCGGCCTCCGCGCTGCTCACACCGACTGCGGCCCCTCCGCCCTGGCTCTGCCTGCAGGCCCCACTCGTCCCCTCGGACCGACCCAGGGCCCGGCGTCTCCACGTAGCCCTTGTCTCCTGGAGGAGGCCGGCGTTGTCTCCCTCAAGGGCACATACGGCCCCAAGGTCGGACGGGTGGGTGGACGGGTGAGGACACAGACTGCAAACCCGGGGTGCTGGGCCCGTGTGTGCCCCCCGACCCGTGACCCCCGGCTTCCTGCCCAGGCCGTGCTGCCTGTGACCCAGACCGTGAAGTCCATGCGTCTGAGGCGACTCGAGCCCTGGCTGGGTGGCTCAGTGGGCTGAGGAGTCCCCCCATCCCTCCCCTACACTGCAAGGTTGTGGGTCCAGCTCCCAGTCGGGGCGTGTGTGGGAGAGCGAGCTCCTCGGAGCGTGCAGAACGGGAGTCGGTCAGACGGTCCGCGGTCAGACGGACGCGAGGCTCCATGCCCTTCTCACAGGTGGGAAGGTCGTGCCCGCCACTCACACTGTGCTGGGACCTGACCGCCGCAGCCTGCAGCACGCGGCGGCTCCTGACTCTCAGCGCGGGAGCGGCCAAGTGGACCCCACCGTGTCTGAGCCCAGCGCAGCAGCACGCTTCCCTGCTGCTCCCCTCCCCCTCCTCCGGGGCCGGGCGCACCGCAGGGGAGGTCGGCGCACACCAGAGGCCTGCTGGGCGGCCGGCCGGCCAGGCTGTTTCCACGAGCGAGGCGCCCACCCACCGGCCACCCCTACCACCGCACGGCCCCTGCTGAGCCTTTTGGGAAGATAAAGGAAGCGAGCGTCCTTTTCTCTCCGTCTTCCAAAGGCTGCTCCTCACCATAAAAGGCGCCCTAAATCCCCCCCGCGGCCTCTGCTGAGCCACGTCCCCGTTTCCTGGGAGCAGGGACTGACTGTGGAACTGCATTCAGGTGGCGCTCAGCGGGAGCCAGCAGCAAAGGAAAGGCCTCTGGGGTGCGTGGCGGGCGGGGGGGGGGCTGCCGGCTCACCGCCCCCAGGGTTGGGGCTGCAGCCTGTGCAGAGGAGGGGATGTGCTGTCGGAGGGTGGGGACCACGGTGGCCTGGACCAACGTGCCCCTTGGGGGGATGTGCTCCGTGGGGTCACCCAGGCCGACCGGTGCAAAGCCCTCATGGACGACTCGCACGTTCACCAGCAGGGGTAAGAGAGCAAGTCCCACTGAGGAGCATTTGAAGCCATCACGAACGGGGGAGCCTGTGTGCAGGCATCCGAGAACCCGGCCCCCCGTCCTCCGTGAGTCGGCAGGTGCAGGGATCCCGACGACAGCAGGACCGGGGTCCGCGAGGAAGAGGGAGGGCGGAGGGAGGGCCGGAGGGGGGAGCACAGACCCAGGGGATCGCACCCCCAGTGTTTGCCTCCAGAGGGGAGACGGGCAGATGGGGGGCCCGCAGAGCCTTCCCCTGTCGGAGTGAGGCTCGCCCGTCACGTCTGAGGTGTGAGGACCCCCCGGAACCGAAAACAGAGCCCCGGGAAACCTGGAGTTGTTGAAACCTGCCGTTGCCGCTGAGAAGGTGTGTGCAGCTGTTTCCGCAGCGAGAGGTGGCACTGGCTTCAGCCCGCAGCGCTCGCCCACTCCTTGCCCCCCGGCCAGGCACGTGCCCTGGTCCGCTCCTCCTCAGACCCCACTGGCCCGGCGCTGACCACTGGGAGCCGGGGCGGGGCTGGGTCCAGCCCTCTCCCACCTGCCCGCCCCTCTGCTCCTGGGAAAGCCCCCCGAGGCTGGTGCTGGCTGAGCTCCTGCTCTGGACAGCTCGCATCCCGGCCGTGGGCTCTGGTCCTCCTGAGATGGAGCCTTTGGTGGGGTGTGGAGCTGACCAGACACACGCTTCAGCTGCTCGTGGCACACACGAGGTGAGGGGTTACTGCAAGGTGTGTGCACCCGCAAACACAGGCGCACGGGCATGCACAGACACACACGTGTTCGCGTGTCCCCGGTCAGCAGGCTGCCAGGTGCTGTGGCGCTGGGTGGTCGTGTGCAGGCCCCACCCTGGGACGGGGCAGCTCGTGGCACCGGTGGGCCTGTCAGGTGCCCGAGGGCCTGGGGAGGCGTGGCCGTTTCCAGGGGCCACGGAGGTGCCGGGTGCCCACCCCGTCCTCACATCCTCGCCCCGGCGCCACCTCGGGTGTGGGGGGGGTTCCCTTGGGATGCGGCCGAGGAGCCCGGCTCCGTCCCCAGTCTGAGACCCTGGGCCCTCGCAGTGGCTTCCGACTCGGCGGACGGGCACGGAACCAGATTCACTGAAGGGCTTACCCACGGCAGCGGAGGTGCACACGTCCACAACGTTGTAACGCGACACGCTTGCTCTGGGGGCCTCTCCCGGTAACCATCAATAAACGGGTGCCTACCGGCGCCCCGCACTCCTGACACCCCCGACCTGCCTCCAGGGCGGCCAGCCTGAGGGCCCTGGGCCAGGACCGCTGTCGGCCAGCACTGCACGGGGATGCACAGTCCGTTTTTATTTATGTCACAATAACTCTCCACTGGAACAGAAATGACCTGAAGATTATTTTCTCCGAGGAGCGAGCAGGTTTGCTCCCAGCAGACCCGACGCCCTGTTTCCAGGGTGCCCTGGTGGCCGGAAGCTGCTGGGGGAGGAGCCCGGAGTGACTCTGACCGTCCATCCCATGGCCACAGGGCCCCTGGAGGGCAGGGACCCTCGAGGGCTGGCTGGCGCGCTGCTGCTGCTGTGGCCTTGGAGGGAGGGGGGGCGCCTCCGTCTGCAGGAGCAATCTCGGGGGTCCCCACCAGCCTCTGTGCCCTGCAGACAGGCAGTGGCCCTGGTGAGGCCCGGGGGTGGGAGATGCGGGGGGGCCCCCTCCCTCCCCTCCCCCCCCCTCCCCTCCCCTCCCCTCCCTCCAGGGGGCCCAGCCCCTGGCCGGGGAGAGAGACTGAGTTCAGAAACCCCTCGTCTCCTCGCACAGCCGCTGGACCCGAGTCCGGGCCAGCACACCTCCTTCCAGGGGTCGCCCGGGCTCCCCCATTCTCTGAAGGTGGGTCCGTCTGCACAGTGACGCACAACGGACAAAACCGCCCACACGCAGAATGCCGAGATGTTGGAGCTCAGTCCCCGTGTGTCCCGCAGGAGCCCCAGGCCCTGGGACGGGGCGAGCGAGGGCCCCACGGCGGCCGCGTCCCTCTGGGGCCGGGCCGGGTGGCACTAGATGACCGAGGTCTCCGTCTGCAGGAAGGACGGCGCGCGGGAGCCGCGGGGCAGGTGCAGGGTGCTCTCCGAGCCGTTCCTGGAGATGGACAGGCTGTGCAGCCTGTCGCCCCGGCCGGAGGGCCGGCCCGGGCACCGGCTCTGCCACCTTCTTCTCAGCTCGCTCTGCACCTGGGGGTCAGGAGGGGACGCTCGGGCCACGAACTCGGGCAGAAAACAGCCCCAATCCCCCTCCGGCCCTCCCTGCTCTCACCCTCCATCGAGCCCCGTCAGGTGGGCGGGAATGGGCTTGGGAAGAGGGGGGACGAGGGAGGATGGGGGGGGCGTGGTCGTGGTCGTCAGAGCCGGCAGGAGCGACCCAGACGGTGCCTGGCCCTGGCCCTTTGGACCGAGAGACCACGGACGCCGGCTGTGGGTCGCACCCGGCAGGAACGGGGGCTCTGGGTGCCGGCCGGGGCCCTTCGGGACGTCCCCACTGCCCTCGCCTCCGTGCGTGGGCCCGCGCCGCGAGGGGGCTCACCTCGCTGTTGAGGAAGCAGTAGAGCACCGCCACCACCAGGCCCTGCGGACGAGGGGGTGCGTCAGGGGCTCGGCACACACGCCGGGGGGGGGGGCGGGGGGGGCGGACGGGGGCAGGGCACCCCCCACGCGCACCTGGAAGGACCCCACGCACAGCTCAAACAGGATCTGGTACTTGGAGGAGATGCCGATGGGGAACACGGCGAACACCATGTAGTGCACGCCGAACAGGGGGATGAGCAGCAGGGTGGACTTGGCCAGCCTCCTGGTGGAGAGAAGGGCCCTGAGCAGGTGCGGCGGGGCCGCCGGGGCCTCCGGCTGGGGGCACCCCACCGTCAGCTCTCGGTCTCCAGGCCGTGAGGGCCGCTGGGCCTCGGCCGGGAGGACGCCGGGAGGACGCGGCACTCACTTGTACTGCGACTGCTCGCTGCCGCCCACGTCTGGGGACGTGAGCTTCTGCAGCAGGATCCGCACGATGCTGACGAAGAGGACGAAATTGACCTGCAGAGCAGAGACGCACGTCTGCTCCCGACCCCCTAACCGCCCCCCATCTCCCTGCGCGGCAGGCGGGCGGGTGCAGCCCTGGTGGGCGTCTAGGGCTCGGCCCCTGCGTCCGCTCCTTCTCGCGGGGATGGGGACGGGGAGGGCCCCAGGCCCTGCGTTCACGAAGGGCTGGAGCCCTGCCCAGCCTGCCTCTGCCATCCCCCCCGCCCCCTGAGTTGGGCTGGACGCCAGCGGTCGGCCGCGCCACGTAGCGGGGTCCCCGCAGCGTGCACGCGTGAGTTTTGAGAGTGAAAAGGACCAACGGGGACCTGGCTCGGCCCTCTCCTGCCCTAACAGGTCGGCCTCCTTGTGGCTCCTGAGAGGCGCCTCCCCCCACAACCAGGGGGACGCACCAGCCCCCTCTCTGCTCTGCCCCATCGTCCCGCCCGTCGCTGGGACCCCCTGGGGGAGGAGGGCAGCGCCCACCCCGCCCTCCCGTGAGGCTCTGCTCTCGCACTGAGGGGCACGGGCCGTGGCAGCTAATGCAGGGCAGCGCCTGCCCTCCCCCAGGTGTGCGCCCACCCTGACAGCAACGCACGCTCCCCTGCCCCAGTCACTTACTACAATGGACAGCAAAATCGGTGCCCGAATCAACCACCAGGGGCCGCTGTGCTCGTTGGTATCCCAGCAACTGCGGGAGAAAAGAGAAAAATCGGTCACCACCTGCTGAGGACCAGCCTGTGGGCTACCCCCCAGCCGGCAGGCGGCCTGCGCCAACCCCCCACCAACACCACTCCCCTGGTCGGTACTCCGCCCCCCTCGCCGCCCCGCCGACCCCATGGCCGCGTGCCCAGGCGAAAGGCACAATGGCTGTGCACCTAGAGACCTTGCCGCCATCCATCCCCATCCAGAGATTGTTTTCTTTTGTGCTTCCCCACCTCACAGTCTGCGAACAGGACGGGAGGGACCCTGCAGTGTAACCCAGCAGTGGGGGGAGGGGCAGCCGAAGGCCCAGGAACATCCTGTAACTCGAGGGTCTAACTTGGGGGCGGCTGCAGCCCAGAGTGTGTGAGGCAGAGGGCCGGGACCGCTCCATCTCGGGGGGGTGGGGGGGGCACGGCACTCACCCCGTGTCTTCTAAAGAGAGCCTGGCCACGGTCCACGCGCCCGTGCACACGGTGGGGATGCCTGCGGAGACACGCCTGGTCACCCACAACCCCTTGGGCGCCCGCCCACACCACCGAGGGGGGACGAGGGCTTTCGGACGAGAAGGGGACTCGGGAACTCTCCCCAAACACAAGTCACACCCGCGCCTTGTCAGGCAGAGGCGGTGGGTGACCGAGCATGTTTCTGAACCCGGGCCCTTCACGGGCCTGACCGCATGTGGCCTGGCGAGTGCTGTGCCCGGAGTGTGGCAGGGACGGACTGGTGGGCGGGGCCCTGGCCGTGGTGGGCTGCCCCACAGCGCGGCTCCCCCCCCCCCGTTGCAGGCCCGGCCAACGCCAGGCGCTGCTAGCAGGCGCCCCTCCTCCCAGGCCTATTCCCCGACCCCCATGTCAGCTGTGCTCCAGCTGTGGGGCTCAGCAGTTTCAGCCCCGGTTCCCGGTCCCTGGAGAATGAGGTGTCGGCTGCAGGAACCTCCCGCTGTCCTGGAAAAGCTCTTCCTGATGGGACCTGAAGGGCATCCCTCTGAGGGGACAGGGGTCAGGAGGCCGGGAGGCTCTCGGGGCGGCCGATGGGGCGTGGGCGCAGGGGCTCGCTGAGGGCGGCAGGGCGGGCGTCCTTACCCCACCCGATCAGGAGGTAGGCCGGGAAGCGGCGGCCGGGGGAGAAGACAGCCACCAGGAGGGCGTGCAGGTACAGCCCCTCCACCAGCAGCCAGTAGAAGTTGGCCATGATGCAGTACTGGAAGAACACCAGGCTCAGCTTGCAGCCCACCTGGAACGTCACGGGGCGGGGGCAGCAGCTCAGGGCGGGCACAGCCACCCGGGCACAGCGCCGCCCGTCTGCGTGGGGAGCAGGGACACCCCGCCTGCGGTGCTGACCACAGGCCTTAGGGAGAGGCCCTTGGAGGATGCACGGGAGGGTGAGCGGCAGGAGCTCCCGCAGCCCCCCAGCGACCTGACAGCAAGCTGCGGCCTGACCTCTGCCCTCCTCCCCAGCTCCACCCCACCCCCCAGACACCCCCTGCCCTCTCCCTGTTCTTCCTCGCTGTCCACTCTTAGCGGGAGATGAAAAAGGGAGAACCGAGAGAAAGCAGCCAATGAGCTCGTTCCCCAGAGTGTTGAAGGCCCCCGCCCCCTGCGTGAGGGACGCGTCCCGGGGGACAGCCTCACCCAGGAGGACGGCCGGTCGGGGCAGTGCAGGGCGCCCGAGCTGGAGTACAGGATGTCGTCCTTGACCAGCACCGAGAGGGCCCGCAGGATGAAGGACAGGAACAGGTTCAGGTGGATGTAGTTCCGGGTGCAGTGCAGCCGCCTGGGCGGGGAGGGCGCGGAAAAGCAAGCACTTGTCCTGTGACTTTGCACGGCATGGAGCCCCCGAGCCGACTTAGTAAAGTTGCCGAAGCGAGTTAAGACACAGAAATGAACCCCTTCCCAGAAACAATTAGAAGTGGCATTTGGGGTCATCCAGTTGGTTTGGGCGTCATCCTGACACCCCAGGTTGTGGGCTTAAACCGAGGTCAGGGTGCATATGGAAAGCAACCCATGATGCATTGATAAGTGGAACAATAAACCAATGTTTCTCTAAAAATCATTAAATAAAAAAAAGTTATCACAGGTCACGCTGGTGGACACCAGGACTCGGGGTGAAGGTGCAGGAGTCACGACGACACAGAAAGGGCTCAGTGGCGGACGGGCGGCAAACGGAAGGACGACAGGGCTCCCAGTCCCATGACGTCGTCACAAAGACGCCGCCACCGCAGTGCAGCGGTCAAGGCGGTCTTTCCGACCAATCGCCCTGGATCAACGGGGCACGTGCACTGGAGACAATGAACAGAACTTCAGGCCACACACAAACATGGACGGCAGCCCTGGCCGGGTGGCTCCTTGAGCTGGAGGTCGTCCTGCGCACCAAAAGGCTGCAGGTTCAATCCCCAGTCAGGAGGGAGATGCTCTGTGCTTCTCTCTCACACCAGTGTTTCTCTCTGTCTCTGTCTCCCTGTCTCTCTAAAAATCAATAAACATATCTTTGGGTGAGGACTGAAAAAACTAAATGGCAGATGGATCATATACTTAGGAAAAGCGAATGCAATAAACTGTCTAGATGATAACAGAAGAATATGCCAAAAATTTCATAAACAAGACTCAGGAAGCACATGGAAAACAAATGATAAATGACTTCATTAAAATCAACACTTTTCTTAATCAAAAGACCCATTAAGAGAGTATAAAGTCAAATCACAGGACTGGAGACAAAATTTCTAGTACCTGTATCTGACAAGATTCTACTATATGACTCCTAAATATCAATTAAAAAAAAAAAAAACATGCAGCAGAACAGAAAAATAAGCAAACACTTGAAACAATATTTCAAAAAAAAAAGATTTCCAAACATATGACCTCATTATCCACCAGAGAAATGCAAATATAAAACCACATTCTATACTAATATTATTATAGACCCAGGTGGATGGCTAAATATTAAACTGACAATAATAAGTGGTGGCATGGATGCAGACTGAATACAAGTCCCACACACAGTGCTGTCACTTTGGAAAAGTAGCTGGTGGTACCTAGAAAAACTCAGCTTATGCATAGCCTATGACCAGTAAATATAAGCATTGCTATAAGTGTGTACACGTGTGAACACACACACATCTGAAGAAGTGTGTGCCTATGTGCAAGAGAGAATGCACAGGAATATTCGTAGCTGCAGGGTATCAGGTCCACACCACAAGCCGCCACACACCCATGAGCAGTCGAAGAGGTAAACAAACTGAGTTCTCTGTGCACCCAGCGAGAGAACGGGGCAAGCACGTGCAACAGCATGGACGGATTTCCCTGCAAACCCCCGAGTCAGGGCACGGAGACCGGAGTTCCCTTCGTGGGATCCTGAGACAAAACCCATCCGCAGTGACGGCTCCAAACGATGGCTGCCTCCTGGGGCGGCTGGATGGACACAGGGTGGCCACGAGGTCGGCTTCCGGTGCCCGTGGGGGCCCTGCGCCCTGACCTGGGCGTTGGGAGACGCGCAGCACCCTGCCCCGGGAAGCCCGGGCCGCCCCGCCGAGGGTGCTTCAGCACCGCCGCCCGCCGAGCCTCAGCCCGCGAAGGCGTTAGAAGTGCTGTGGGTTTTCCTCGCGGTCTCGGCAGTAACTCTAGGGCTGCTGCGACGACTCCTCCTCCCTGGTCCCAGCCGCTGTGGGACCCCCTAGTCCCAAGTGTGGGCGCCACGCCTCCTGCAGAAGCCGAGTCTCACAGCCGAGGCTGCGGCATTTCCGCGGTTTCTCCACTGCGCTGCCCTCGCTTCTCCAGATCGCCGCTTCTTCCTCTCCTCCCTCCCTCCCGTCTCCTTCCTGCTCTCTCTCACCCGCGTGTCCCCGCGAGTGGCCGTGGGGCTCGCGGCCGGCAGACACGCGTGCACTGAGCTGCCCTGTGGTCTTTGCTGCTGGCTGATCATTTGAAAACCTGCCTCCCGAACGGGTCTGCGAGGGGACGCCGGAGGCAACTCCAGGTGTGGCTTCCACCTGCCTGCAGGTCGTCCACTAGACAAGCTGGGCTGCCTGCCACCTGCGTTTCCGAGATGCCGAGAAGGGACTTTGGAGACCTGCCAGCTCCGGAAGGTGGACGGTCTCTGCACAGGGAGCATGGGGCCCCCTCCTCTAACTGGCCAAACCTGGGCGCCAGGAGCACTCACCTGCCAGGGGTGCTGCGAGGACTACATTATAAACACCTGCACGGTGCCCGGCACGGCCTGCGTGGGCGATGGCCTCTGTGACTCCTGCACCTGGAGGGTCAGAGCGGCCGTGCAAAGGGCCTGGACCCCGGGAGGCAGGTGCCAGGGCTGCCCAGCAACGCCCGGGCCGGGTGCCGGCCGACCAAGCCCGCACCGCCCTCCAGGACTTGGGTAATAAACCGCCCCCTCGCTCTGTGCCTGAAATAAAGACTCGGTCACTTCACGCCCGTGCGCCTTATCGGGCTGTGGTGGGGGACACGTCCTGGGAGACCGCAACACACTGTCTCCCCGGGTGCCGTCTGCCGTCGCGGGGCCACGGGGTGCATTGCTTCTCTGAGCCCATCGCCCGCACAGCTGTCCTGGGGAGTGGTGCCGGGTACACCCGACAGTGAGGGCACCGGCTCTGGGAGCCGCTTGTAGCAGCCGGGACCCTCGGAATCAGCGCGGAATGACGGGCCTCCAAGGCAGCCGCGTCTGTTCTAACGAAGAACCTCGCCCTGGCTGGCGTAGCTCAGTGGACTGTGGGGGGGGCTGCGAACCAAAGTGTCGCAGGTTCGATCCCCAGTCAGGGTACATGCCTGAGTTGCAGGCCACGGCCCCCAGCAACTGCACATTGATGTTTCTCTCTCTCTCTCTCTCTTTCTCCCTCCCTTCCCTCTCTAGAAATAAATGAAATCTTAAAAACTAAGAACCTCACCAGCAGGTGGCTAACGACGCCCACACACCACACCCAGAGGGCTGTGTTTCCTGCTCACAGAACCGTTGGAGCTTCTGAAGGGTCACGTCCCTATTTTCAATAATATTCCAAAATGCTAGCAGACCGGCCAATTAAACCCGCCACACAGGGCGGATCCAGGGAAACCGCCCGTGACCAGAACGTGGTTTGTTTGGCTCGTTCTTTGAAAATAAGCGGAAATGTTTCTAGTTCACGTTACCCCGTGCCAGCTTACCCGCCTGAGATTTTCCTGTCTTTTTCATCTCGAAAAACGCAAAGATTAAAAATCCGGAGTAAAGCACAGAGGATGGTACCACAAATACTAATATCGGTGTTTTTTTTTTAAAGAACTAGAATGTGATAGATGTTGCCCACGTTTTTAAAGGGCCCTTGTGGGTTGAAGGAACTGACTGACTCTTCCTGAGCCTCACCAGCCACCTGACACAGGTGAGCTGCCTGAAAAAGGACAAGTATAATTCAATCTCGTTTGCTGGATTTCTCCGCTACAGTTTTCACGAGTCTTTGCTCATTTTCTGTCCTTTCAAGTGTGGATCTGTTTAGGGGTTGGTTTGTCAGGTTCCAAAGACCTTCCGTCCGTTACGCTGTTGATGTGATCTCAACATCAGGCAGCATTTGGGCCACATCTCAGCAAAGAGAAGACAGACATGTGGCGGTCAGAACCCTGTTAAAACTGGCCACGCAGTGTCCATTTCACTCCGTGCTAGTGAGGCTGAAGACACGGGTTCAATCCCAAGTAAGCACTTATCGGCACGTCCTGGACGGAAACCTCTGTTTGGGGACGGGGGCTCCTCCCCCAACCCTGACAAATGACCTTTGTCGTCAGTCACCAGAAAAGGCGGCTAAGGGTCCCGGGGGGAGGGGGGCCTCGAACGTCGCTGCCGTGGGAAACAGGCAGAATGTAGACGGCTCACCTCGTGCCCCGGGGCTCCACTGGCAGATGCACAGAGAGGCTAAGTCACCGGTGCAAGGGCACACAGCTGCCACCAGGCTGGCCCAGAGCCCGGACCTGGGCCGTCAGACTCCCGCCTCCTACCCTTGCGCACATCACAGCGCGTCTCAGTGGAGCGCCCAAGCCTCAAACACGAGTGTCGCTGCTGTGATGTCACCGTGTTTGCACGGCGGCTGTATTTGTACGTCATGGCTGGACCGAATTCCCACCCACGGTCCGTGTTCTCTCCTCATACAAGCAGTGGGAATGTCGGGATGAAAACGTGGGCACTGGCTCCTCAGGGGCAGCCCCACGGGCGCTGTGCCAGCTCAGCTCAGCTCAGCACAGCTCGGGCTCCGGCCGCGATTCTCTCCTCCTCCGACGGGCTCCTGGGCGGTGAGCGGGCGAGAATCCCCCGTCCCCAAGTCCGGGCAGGACTGTGCGTGTGCACCACTTACCTGAAGAGGCAGAGAATTATGCTCCCGGTTGCCAGGGAGACCAGGGAGACGCTGTAGCCCAGGGTGTAGACGGCCTTCACCAGGACGTAGAACGTGATCTGCGGAGAGAGCCTCTGTGAGCTGTGGGCGGCCAGCGGGGACCCAGGGCCGCTGCCCGGGCCCAGGGAGGCCGCTCCCTTCAGGGGCGGCTCTGGGCTGCTGGCCACCTGGAACCCCGGACAGGCCCTTGTGCGCCGTTCGATGCTAATTTCCCCTTGAACCCGAACCTTTTCCCTCAGATTCACTGTGCGTGACTGCGGATGGTTTCTGCAAGGCAGGTCTGTGGGGGGAGGGGACCTGCCACCGTCAGGGACCCTGGCCGCTCCCCAGGGGGCCCCCACGCCCACACTGGGACCAGCGGCCGACCCCGTGTCCCCACAGCGTCCGGACCTGGGGCAGCGCCTGCCGCCCTGTCCACGTCTCCTTCCCCAGGAAAACGCTCGGCTCCAGGTGCACAGTCCAAACCTCAGGGACGTACACGCGCTCGGATGACCCCGGGACTCCGAAGACACCATGATTCCCACCAAAGAAAGAGGAAAACCCAGCAGTTGCCGGAGGGGTTGAGGCCCTGGCTGGTGTGGCTCACTGGATTGAGCACCGGCCTGTGAACCAAAGGGTCACTGGTTCGATTCCCAGTCAGGGCACAGCCCTGGGCTGTGGGCCAGGTCCCCCGTAGGGGGTACTCGAGAGGCAACCACACACCGATGCTTCTCTTCCTCTCTTTCTCCCTCCCTTCCCCTCTAACAATAAATAAATTAAAAGTTTTTTAAAAAGGAGGGGTCGAGGAACGCAGCTAAACCCCACGATCTTCCTCAAACTCCCCTCCAATGGTAACGACCCCGATTTCCAGTGAGAAACAAAGGAGGTTCCTGCAGGGAGAAAGGGCCCCGTGCGTGTGCATGTGCGTGCATGTGCACGTGAGTGCATGTGTGTGCATGCATGTGTGTGTGCATGCATTCTCTCCTCTGACCCCTGGGGTCACTGCAGGGGTTGGGGCGGAGAAAGGGCTGCGGGAAGGTGCGCCCCCCCCGCGGCTGCGAGGCTGCAGGGCCCCCCGGCTGTGTCCCCAGGGGAAAGCCGACGGCCGGCGGGGCTGGAAGATGTCCTCGGAAGCCGTGGTCGTGGGCCTGTGTCCACTTCCCGTTTTCTCTTCCGAGTGGGGGCCGCTCCCCACCGCTCTGCCTTGCGAGGGAGCCCGGCCGGAAGCGGATGTTCCAGTCCTCCCGGGAGCGCAGGCGCGGACACGAGCAGCAGACACGCCGACAGGCCCGACACCGCGGCGAGTGGGGGGTCGGCGGGGCACCCCGCTCTCCGCCTGCGCCTCCCGCCCTTCCTGCCGCTGGCCGTGTCCAGGCGCACGCGCCACGGAGCGCTCTGTCCGCAGGTGGCCCTCGCAGCACCGGCGCCACCTCCGCGTCCTCACACCCGCCGTCCAGGGCCCAGGTGGTCCGACGCGGGCGACGCCAGGAGGGCAGGTGTGAGGGTCCCCACGGCCCTTCTCCCGTGAGACGGGGACGGCGGCGGCCGGCGTCTCGGCCGCGGGAGCCCCGCGGTGCCTCAGGGTCTGGGGGGCGTGTCGGGCGAGGAGGGAACTCGTGTGAGCAACCGCGGGCGGGCGGGCGTGTGCGAGCCCCGGGCACGGCCTGCCGCCCCTCCCGGCGTGGCCGCCGTCTCCGTGCCCGGGGACGGCGTCGGCCTCCTCGTCACGTCCGGTTCCTCCACGTCCGCCAGGCTTTCCCGAGACGCAGGGCTGCCGCCTGCAGCCGCCCACAGCCGCCGTGGGGCGGGAAGATGGGGGGCGTCTCTGCTTCTGGACGAGGCGCTGCCGTCCCGGGACCCGGCCCCGGGTCCGGAAGCCCCGTCATCGAGAAACATGGCGACACCTGGAAACCCAGCCAGGCAGGCGGCTGGACCCGCTCCGTTTCCCCTCCGAGGACAGGTGCCCCGTGCCCTCCTCTCGGACCCGGGACCGACCCCGCAGCACAGCCTCTGGAGGCGGACGCGGCCCTGGGGCACGGCGGCCCTTGCCCGAGCCGAGGCCGGGGGCCTGATGTGCTTCAGCGACCAGAACGGACGAGGGGAGAGCCGGGGCCCCTGGCCCACGGCCCCGGGGGCACTGAGGTCTGTGCGGAGGAGGAGGAGGACGAGGGTGAAGAAGGCCAGGGTGCTCCGAGCTCCAGGTGGCAGCTCCTCCCGCCGTTCGTTCGATGCAGAGACGCCGCCCGCGGACCTTGCTCCAAAGCCGAGTTAGGTCGGGGACCTCCGTCGGGGAGCGTAGCGGGTCCCAGGGCGCGGAGCGCTGGGCGTGCTCCTCGGAGACAGGCCCTCGCCGTCCCCCGAGCCCGTCCCCCGCCCTGCGCCAGGCTGCTCGGCGCGGGCAGGGCGCGTTCCAAAGGGCCCTGTGGGGGCCGAGCGGCAGGATCTCCACCGACTCGGAGCAGCGCGCCGAGGGTGGGTGGTCCCTGCTGTCGGGGGAGGGGTGCGTGCAGGCGTGAGGGTGGCAGGGAAGGGTTACGGCCGGGCCTGGGAGCTGAGAGGCGAGGGCAGACGTATTTTTAGGGGCATGGCATAATACGGAAGAAATGTGTCCACTTGATGCATGAAACGGCTAAAATGCCAAACAGTTCTCTCGGCTAAATATAGCAGCGTGCTCTTTACTTCAGATTGATGTCAGCTAATGCATCACACAGGAGGCATCCCGGGAGCTGCCCGCGCGTCGTGGGGCTGCTGTCTGTCTGTCTGTCTGTCCTCCAGCGAGACGGCCGGGCTGCAGCCAGGGCAGAGTCACGCATGGGGCCGAGAGGCAGCCAAGAGGGCAGGTTCAGCCCTGGTCCTTCTAGGTGTGTCCGGAAGATTCCGGACACGCGGGTGGAGAGGTTCCACCCCGAGGCCCACAGAGACCATGCTGGTGCTAAATCTCTAGGCGCTCCCTCGTCAGCGGCTCTCAGCACCCCGGGGGAACCCCACGGGGGACACTGGGCCGCAGGTGGGAGCCAGGGCAGGGCACCGCCTGAGGGGGCTGCAGACAGGGTGGTCCCGCGAAGCTGGAGGGGGGTCAGGACCCGGGGCAGCAGACCCCGGGGCCCGAGGGCAGGCGAGCAGGCTGAGGACACCAGGCGGGGGGTCACCCTTGTGGAGGACCGCCGCAGCTCCCGTGATGGGGTGGGGCCCCGAGAGCGTCTCGTGGTCCCTCCCGCCCTGCCTCCCCGCAGCGCCCAGCAGGGGACGAGGAGCAACAGGGGGGAAGGGCTGTGGTGTGGCACCCCAGGGACCCGGGGGGTGGGGGTAAATCCTCTCAATGGGAGTCAACGCTGTGTCCACGGTCGGAGCCGGAGATGCTCCGTACGCAGGGCGAGGGCCTGACGCTTGGTTCCGTGGGAGGGGACGCAGAGGAGGGACACTGGCCTGTGGAAGGGGACGCCGGGTGGGCGCTCCTGGGACAGGCCGGCCGCTGGGGGCTGCTCTGCAGCGGCCGGTGCACAAGCCCGGCGGCTCCTGGGCCGCCCGGGGTCCAAACCGAGAGGCGGCCCCAGGGGGGCGGCGTCCGCCGGCGTCCGAGCCCCTTTCCCTTCACGGGGCCCCCTCTCCTGGCCTCACTGGGTCTCCCTCACCGACCGTCCGCAGCCACCCCTGTGGCTTGTGCGGGAGTCATTTTGTTTCCCCTCGACTGAAATCAATTTCAAAGCCAGCGAAGGTCACACACAGCACCTGGGGCAGAGCTGGGCCGCGTGAGAACGGGAAACCCCACAAAGTCACGGACCCGGGGAGACCGTGAGGACCGACCCCGGGGGCGAGAGTTCACGAGGGGCAGGAGACCCGGCCCCCTCACGGGCCCCTGCCCCCCGCCGCCGGGGGACTCGGCCGGCGCCTGTCCTGCCGGGGACCGTCCTGGCCCCTGGGCGTGTCCACACCCCCCGGTTTCCATCTTGGAAGGTTTCCCTGAGCAGCCGAGCACCCACGGTGCTCACGGAAGCTGCAGTCAGGAGGAGCAATGAGCAGCTGTGGTTTTGTGCCGCCATTTTCTTCACTTTCGAGCCTCGAAATACTTTGACTTTCTAATCCGAGAGCAGGGCCCGCGCGTGCACGACGTTTGCAGGATGGATGGAATGTTTAGTTCAGGAGAAAAACAGCTCTCTGACCGGCGTGGAGAAGCGTCGGAACTTACAGCTGCTGGGGGCTTCACGCGGGGGAACCCAGTGACCCCAGCGGTTTCCCAGATGGTGTTGCCGGGAAGGCCACCCACGGCGCGGCCCGGGGACCGAGGACAGAGCTGCCGTGGGTCCGAACGGCGGCCGGCCCCCGGCCCCCACACCCAGTGTGCCTTCCGGCCTCATCGGGTTCTCATCCCCGACGGCAGAGTCAGAGCACGGCGGGGAGGGGGTGATCGAGGGAGAAGCAGCCCACCCGCCACGGGGACCTGGGGCAGCCGAGCGGGCCGGTGGGGCGGCTCGGACACTCCGCGCCTCGGGCCGCACGTCCGTCCAGAAGCCTCGGCGGTGTGACCGCTGGGCTGACGCAGACGCGCCTGCCAGGTGGGCCAGGTGGGCCAGGAAGGACATGGAGTGGCCGCTGCCCCCGCTTGCTGCCCACAGGGAGGTCGTGTGGGACTCACTTCGCGGCTGCAGGGGGGCCAGCCGGGCCTCGTGGGGGGCCCAGGGAGGACCAGGGGCCCCGGCGCCACCACAGCTGGAGACGCCCTGAGTTGCACGCAAACCACGGTGGACCCCACCCCAACAGGTGGGCCGCCCTGCAGTGGGACGCACGGCTGCGGTGAGGATGCAGCGATGACGGGGGGGGACAGCTGGCGGCGGTTGGGGGAGCGGGAGGGGAGGAGGAGGATGGCGGTTCCCTGCACTGGGCCCCGAGTGCCCTCCACTTCCGTGGGCCCTGAGTCTGATCTCTGGCTGGGGAGCCTGGCCGAGGGCGGGGCCTCCTTGTGTGTTTGGGGCGAGTGAGTGGCTTCCGGCAGCACGAACCCCCTTGCCGGTCCCCTGAGGGGCCCTTCTGCCACCGAGGGACTGAGGGGAGCGTGACAGACACATGACACAGGAACACTCACTCGGGCGGTCGTGCAAAACAAGGGGGTCGAAGGAGTCGGGTTCCAGCAGCCCCCGGTGAGACGTGTCCCGGCCTCGCAGGCTTGGCCACCCCGTCCCCCCAGCCCACTGGGGGCCCCTGTGACGGCACACAGAAGAGCACCGTGTCTCACCCCCCACCCAGGCTGTGGGGGGACGTGAGCCAGCCCAGGGGAGGACAGTGATCTGGTTTCCTGGGGACAAAGCAGAGCGAAGCCAGGCCGGCCCTCGGCCCATGCGGGGGCTGAGGAGGGAGGAGGGCGGAGGGCCGGCCCGGGGTGGGGCCGAGCCCACGGCTCCCCGAACGTCCTCCCCGAGGAAGGACCCACCCACCACACTCACCCCTCCTCGTCTCCTGGTGCCACGCGGGTGCACGGTGACCCACCGCGGGGACACCCCCTGCGAGGCCCGGCCTGGGACACGAGGGGCAAGTCCCCTGCAGCCAGCCGGCCCCGCACCCGCTGCGGGACACACTCCGCCTCCTGGTTTGCGGAGACGGAGACGCTGCAGCGTTGGGGCTGGCACCGCCGCTGGCTCAGGGCCAGGGACACTTCCCTGCGGCTTCTCCCGCGCCAGCCCACGTCCCGAGCACCCTGATGGGGGTGGAGAGGCCCCAGAGGCAGAAGGGAGGCTCCCAAGGACTCGTTTTAGGCAGGAGGTTTCCCGACACCGGCTGCAGGGGAGCAGGACCCGCCCCTCCGGCCCCCAGATCCCAGGCCAGCAGCTAACGCCCTGCCTGCAGCCGGGGACGGACCAGGACCACTCCGCTCGCGTGGCCGACCAGCCGTGGGGCTGCCCTGTGGGCAGGCAGGGCCGTCCCGACAGGCGCGCCTCCAAGAACCGAGAACCCCCTGGGGGGGCGGGGCCCTGGGGGCCTTACCTTGCCCTCGTCCTCGGGGTCACTGTAGCCGCACGCGTCCATGAAATCCGGGAACATCTCCGACCAGCCGTCGCCCGTGCAGTTCTTGCTGATGTTTCCTGGAAGACCAATTCCGATGTCGGCATGTGCGGGCCGCGGGGACAGAACGGAGCCTGTCCTTCCTGCGTCTCCGCCGCCCCCCCCCCCCCGCCCCAGTCTCGGCCGGGAGGACTTGGAAGTCCCCGTGACACCTGCCCAGGGTGGCAGTCAGTCCCGCCCTCCCGAACTCGGGGCGTGTCTGCTCTTTTCGGTTCTGGCAGACGGATCTCTTCACGCTGCCAGAGTCTGGACTGTTTACAAGAAGCAAAACAAGACCCCCTTCCAGGGACCCAGCCCAGAGACCCTGCAGGGGGTGGGCCCGGGAGGAGGCAGCCTCAGCCCCCATTAGTGGGCCCCCGTTTCCAGAAACCCAGGGACACAGCAGATGGGGGTCCGCGCCCCGGGAGCCTGCTCGGAACGCGGGGCTGAGGGGGGCTGGGGAGCTGGTCCAGGGAGCACAGAGCTGGCCTCCCTCCTGTCCCGGGCCTCAGGCTCCCGCGGCGGGCCCTCCCTGGGGTCCAGGAGGCTGTGTGCACACTCCGTGCTGGGCCTGCGGCCCTGTCTGCACGGTCCCCCCACGCCCACCGTGGCGCTCAGGCCCCTGTCTGCGATCTGGCCCACACACAGGGGCTCCCGCTCACCCGTCAGCCTCTCCCCGGGGCCTGCTGTGCCCCGAGGCCGGCCCCAGGCGGGTGACCCAGCGGGACGCCTTTCGCCCTCTGCTCCCCAAGACCAGCCCGACACGCGGCTGCTCCCCGACCTGCCCAGGGAAGGGGAGGGACGCCCCCCAAGGGGAAGCCGCCGCACCCCAGCCCCCGGACACAGACCCCAGCCCCCGGACGCGGACCCGCCGCCGGGGCTCAGAGACACACAGCCAAGCACCTGGTCTGCCGTGAGGGCTGCTGAGCACCGCGGGGCAGGGCACCGTCACCGTCTCGCCGACGTCCGCCGGGCGCCAGCACGTGAGGTTGTCCCAGACGCCGCTGCAGGCTGCGGGGACAGAGGGGGGGGACCCGGGCGCAGGGTCTGCGTGGGCGCTCCGCCAACAGAAACCCTGTTCGTCGGACCATTCTCTTGCAGGCTACTTTTCTGTGAGAAAACGTGCGCCAGCGACATCACTGAGAACACACGCAGCTGCGCGTCCCTTTGGGTCGGCTCTGGGAAGCCCCCAGGCCTGGGGTGGGAAGTCCCCGAGTGACCCGGCCTCCACGGCACACTGCTGAGTGGCAACAGAATCACGGAAACTGCTGCCCTGCTGGTGTGAGAACGTGGCATCTCCATGCCTGAGTCTTGGGGGCTTCGGACCCCCAGGACCCCCATTTCTGGCACTAAGGCATCAGGCCAGAGACAGCTGGCAGCGCCCCTCCCACCACATTTAAGAGCAAAGAGCACCAGCAACTCCCCATGCAAAACCTGACATTGAGCCCCGGCTGGTGCGGCTCAGTGCATTGAGCTCCAGCCTGTGAACGAAAGGGTCGCCGGTTCGATTCCCAGTTAGGGCACAGGCCTGGGTCGCAGGCCATGACCCCCAGCAACCCCACATTGATGTCTCGCTCTCTCTCTATTTCCCTCCCTTCCCTCTCTGAAAATAAATAAATAAAATCTTTTAAAAAATAATTAAATAAATAAAATTTTAAAAAACCATGGTGAGAATCAGCCAGTAAGTGGCTGATTCGCGTGGAATCCACACGGTGCCGCAGCCCACAGGCTCCCCGCCAACCGCCAAGGGCGAGGAGGGGCCTCACGGAACCGGAGCGGCCGAGGGGACAGTGTGTGCGCGGGAACAGACAGCGAACACGCGTCCTTCCTGGGGAGACTCCGTCCAAACCGCAGAGAGGCGGCCCCAGCGGCCCCCGGGAGGGGGGACGTGGGAGCTGGCCACGGAGGCCACGAGCAAAGGGCACGGCGGGGGGTGGGGGGCAGCTCAGAGGGCCGGAGCCCCGGAAGTCGTCCCCCCTTCTGCCTCACGAGCGCGCGCCCTCGCGCTCCGCGTCTCGGGGGAAACCCGGAACCACCCGGGAGCTGGGACAGCCCGCGGGCAGGTCTGCAGGCGGCGGCCCGTGTGCCGAGTCCCTCCCAGCGCGACGCACCCCGGGCGGCCTGTGCCGGCTCAGCTTTCCCGCCGGGGGTCGCGCTGAGTGAGGCGACGCCCACCGTCCTCCGAGCTCCAGAGGCCTCATCCACGTCGAAGCCCGTGACCCGTTTCCGACTCCCAGCCCCCAAGTCCGTCACCAACGTGAAGGACTGAAAGCCAAACGCAGTGACTCACCCACGGAGCCGGGAAAAATGCCTTTTAAAATGGCTTTGTCCTCCTCTGCGAGGCCGGCCGTTTGCCGGGGGCTGACTCACAGCCGGGCCGGCGCCCACTGTGGCCCCAGAGCCGCCCGAGGGCCGCGCTGCAGGCCGGCCCCCTGAGGGGGGCGCTGCCTTCGCCGCCGCACCCTCTTCTGCACGTGCTCACAGCAGGTGCGCACGCAGGTCTGTCCGCCAGTGTCCCCCCCACCCCCCAGGGGCCCGGAACCCTCTGTGAACAGCTGCCTTTCCTCCCCGCAGACGCCCCAAGCTAGCGGGCGCCCAGGCGTCCAGAGACCACGCCCACTACCGCCCGTCCTCTGACCTCTCCCCGCCCCGGAGCCCACCGCGTCCTGAGCGGCTGTCCCACCTCAGGGCCTCAGGTCCCTGTGAAGTTCACCCTGTGGCCTGCGGCCCAAACCAGGCTACTCATGGTTTCCCCACGGCCCCCACCCTGGTCTGCTGAGGGCCCATCCGACTACTGCCCAGGGACCCCCCTGCACACGCCCCCATCCTGCCCCCTGAGGCTGCCACTCCCAGCAGGGACCCAGGGTCCCGTTCCCCGAGCTCAGGGAGCAGGGGCTGAGATGAAGAGTCCGCCCACCCGGGCGGCTCCAGCCGCTGCGTCCCAGGGCCCCACGCCAGCCTCTCCTGTACGCGAGTCTCCGCAGAGGTGACCACGCCATGCCCGGGCCGAGGGGGCGCGAGCAGGCCAGCGTGAGCCCTGGGCACAGTGGGCTCCGCGACTGTCAGCCTCGCCCTCCCGGAGGGGGACGTCCTCCCCGGCGTCCCCACAGCCTGCGCTGGTGCCCGACGACAGGTGCCCAGGGACTCTCGGTCTCCCTGAACCCCAGCAGAGCTGCCACTCACAGCGGGGACGGAATTCCTCCGCGGGCTCCCGCTCCCTGTGGTTGGAAGGGTGCGCTTGACACGCCGCCGTCCTCAGAGCACTGGTGGGACGGACGCAAGGGACGCGCATCCTCGCACGCTCAGCCGGGCTCCGGCTGGGGCCGTTCAGAGAGGCTGCGGTCGGTGCCGGAGGCCCGGCCCGGCAGACCCGAGCGCAGCGCAGCGTCCGGAGGGGAGACTGGGAGCCCCGCCCGGGCAGCTGACCACCTCAGGGCACAGCTCAGGGAGCGACAGTGACCTAAGTGCCCCGCGGACAGGAAGGAGAGAAGACGCGGTCCAGCCAATAGACCGCGCTCTCCTGATGTCACGTAGCCCTTGGGGGAGCTGCGGCCGCGCCCACCGGGCAGCTGCGGTGACGGGGGTTCACCTCTCCACACGTGTGGTCACGCGCCCACGGCGCCCAGGCCGGCCACGAGGGCCTCGGGCCCCAACCTGAGGCGCGCAGCTGGCACGGGGCCTCGGCTGGGGACGGCGCGCAGGTGAGCACGCAGGCCGAGCCTTCAGCCGCAGAGAAGCAGCGGCCCCGGCCTGGCCGGGAACCCTGGACACCTGCGGTTGACACCTGATGTCACACAGGCGGAACCCTGGCCCCACAGCACAGCCAATGCCCCGAACGCAGTCAGACGCAGCTCCACAGGGCGCCTGCTGTGCAGACGACCCCGTCACCCCAGTACCCGCCTGACGAGGGGCTGCGAGCGCCCGCCCTCACTCCCCGGACGGGAACCGCAAGGTGCGGCCGGGGTTCTGTTTGCTGGGACGCGGCCGCTGGACGCTGCTTTGGAACCGGACCCCGTCAGCGTCTGGAATCTGGGCGTAGCGAGGTTTCACTTGGGGGCAGGGGTTCAGGCAGGTTTCAGAGGTGGGGAGCACGCTCTTGGACTTGAACTACCACGAAAGCAACACTCGAACCCAGAACCGACCAAAGCCGTTCCCCGAGCGAAAGGGTTTTTCGTGGGAGCCTACAGAAGCCCCGGCTGCACCTACACGTTTGGGAAACATGCTGAGCGCAGCGAACACCCAACATCGAAACGAACGTGGTGCCGTGGCCGGGGTCCCGGGGGCCGGTGCTGAGGACGGGCAGACGGCGCGAAGGCAGGGGGAGCATCTTCGTGCCGCCCCGGCCCCCAGCAGCCACGCCACGGGCGCCCTCGGGACCCACGCACGGCCCGTGCGAGTCTGTGTGCGGCCCGTGCGCAGCCGGAACCGGCCTCCGTGCAGAACTGAGAACACGCGTGCACTGCCGTGTTTGCTGCTGTTGACCTTTCACGCACAGTCACTGCTTCCGCCCTGGCCGGTGGCTCAGTGGACTCAAGCGCCGTCCCGTGCCCCGAAAGGTTGCGGGTTTGATCCCCGGTGCATGCTTCTCTCTCCCCTTCATCTCCAGAATCGGAGAACAAGTCCTCGGGCGAGGACCTAAGGGGACGTCGCTGTTCCCCGATAACACACTAAAACTCCCCAAGACCTTCCTGCGGCGCCGGCTGACCTGCGAGCTCCTGGTGCCCAACGACCACGGCGGCGGCGCTGAGAAGGCCCTGCTGCGGGGGCTCGGAGCCCGCACGGCCCCCCGCGCTCGTCCAGGAAAGCGCTCCGCAGATTTATGCTCCGGACTTGGGCGTCTTCCCGGGGCCGGCCCAGCACATCCATCCACCGTGTTATGACGGCTGTGACACACCACCTCCCACAGCACGGCCGGGCGGCCCCGCGTGTCAGGACGGCCCCATGCAGTGACGCCCGGCCCTACCCCCCAACAGGGACCGTCAGGGCCCCCGACACCCGCCCCCTGGGTGCCACTGACAGCAGTGCTGCCCTTGGCGAGAGCAGAGGACTGGTGGGGTCAGCTGCTTGGGGCCCTGAGTGTCTGCACGTCAGTGTCCTGGCCACAGTTCCAGTGGTCTCACCGGCCCCCGCCCCGGGGTGCTCGAGCCCACCTCCCTGGCACCTAGCCCTGTACATCCCACCCGGCCTCCCGCCCTTCCCTCCTCCTTCCAGGGCCAAACTGTCAAGCCTGCCCTGGGTCACTCCTCCTCCTGCCTCCAGGACCTTCTGCCAAAAACACTCCCAGCCCCAGACCCCTGCCTGGTGATGCCACACCCTCGGCCCTGTGGCTGTCCCCTCTTCCTTGAGCTCTGGAGAGCACCCACTGACCCCCGGGACCCGCTCTGTCATCGTCTCCTGCTCTCTGCGTCTGCCCCACCCACCCGGGGAAAGGGCCCGGGGCCGCGAGGCCACAGGCTGGGGACGCCGTCCAGGGAGCCGTGTTTGCAGGCGTCAGTGGCCCAGACGTGTCACGTGAGTCCCGGCCGGAGCAGCGAGTCTCGGCCGTGAATCAACACCAAGTCACAGAGCCGTAAACTTTCTCACAAACTGAATCCTCTTCAGAAGTGAAAGGGGGTTTTGTCTGGATTTCTGTGTTACTTTTGTGTTCGTGTCTGTTTTCGACTCCTCGTCAGACACGCGAATCCCCTCACTGGAGCTGAAAACCCTTGGTGTCTCGCGTGGGACGCCCTCCTGCACCCGTTTCTCAGCCCTGCCGAATCTGACGGCAGCCACGGAGACCCGCAGCGCCTGGTCTCACTTTTGATGCCGGGAACAAACGTCCGGGGACGACGGGGGGAGGGGCCCCTGCCCGTCCAGCGAGACGCTTGCGCAGCCGGACCAGGCTGCCCACCCTCCACCGTCCCGGTGACTCGGCACCGCTGCCTGCCGGCACCCGCGCCGGAAAGACCGGACGCAGTAGGAGGAAGAGCGGGAGCTCAGCACGTGGCCGGGTCTCTGCGCCTCCAGGGCCCGCCGCTCACCGGCTGGTTCTCAGCCTTCGCTCTTCCGAGCCTCTCCAGTTTCACGGGAGGGAACGGACCCCCAAGGCCACGACGGCTCTTTTGCCGGGACCCACGCCTCACCCGTCCCGCGGCTGACCGACGGTCAGCACGTGGCTTTGCGCAGGACGCGCACTTGGGCCTGCCGCCCTGCCGCCGTGGGGCCGAGCTGCTTCGTCCAAGCAGACCACGAGCAAGGCGCGGTGCCGGAGCCACGCGGGCCGCAGGGTCTCTGCGCCTCGTGGCCGGGAGGGGCCCTGGCCCCGAGGCCCCGCTGTCAGCGGAGGGAGTGGGCAGGAAGAGGGACACTCGGTCCAGAGCGGCGCTGTCCAGTGCGGGAGCCACGAGGTGGGTCCACCGAGACACGCTGGGTTTCTACGACTGAGTCCATGTGTTAATGCTTTACACTCATTACTATCATTAGTTGAAACGATAATGATTCGGGTGTATTTAGGTACATGAAATGTATTGTTAAAATGAATCTCCCATGTTTCTTTTTACTTGTGTTTTTTTTTTAAGATTCTATTATTTATTTTTAAAGAGAGGGGAAGGGAGGGAGAAAGAGAGGGAGAGTAACATCCATGTGTGGTTGCCTCTCCTGCGCCCCCTACTGGGGACCTGGTCTGCAACCCCGGCCCGTGCCCTCACTGGGAATCAAACCAGCAACCCTTTGGTTTATGGCACGACACTCCAACCAAGCCACGCCAGCCAGGGCTCTTTTCACTTGTTCTCACGTGAAACGCGACGTTAACCGAGTGCCTCGGCTCTCTCACGAAGCCCACGTCTGCGGCTCTGGGCCGAGGCACACCACTCTGTGCCAACACATCACCTTGCCTTGGCTTGACTCTTCCCCTGAAGGGGATGAATCAAGGGCCCAGAACAGAGAAAAAGGCAGCTGAAGGACAGAAGGTTTTTGCTCCTGCGTACACTCTGGGCGTTACCCCAGGACCTTCCGAGTCTATGAAACGAATGTGTGTGAGCTGAGAGCGCCTGTCCTTTGACCCAGAGAAAATGCACCAGCGAGGTCACGACAGTCACGCTCGGTCTGTCCTCAGGAGGAGAAAAATCTCATTTGCTGTTCGATTCCTGACACGTTCCCACTGTTCTTAACTGGACCAGAACCCTCTGCGATGTTAGTAAGGACTGAAAATGCAAGAGATCAGATAAAACCCATAGGAAACAGAGTTGCTTTTGCAAAGCACGACAGGGCCCATGAATTTATTTCAGTAACAGTTGCTGCTGTCTCTAAGCATGGAGACTGGGCTTCTGCTAAGGATTAAAGCTTTCTTTGTAAAGGTTTACGTGAAGGACCTTCTCTTCCATCTGAGATTTGCCAGAAGTGTGTTAAAAAGCAGTGGAAATGGATCTTTTTTTGGCGGGGGGGCTGTGCGGATGACCGTACCACACTCGTTTGCCGAGCGAGGCACGAGCCGTGTGCGTGTCGGCAGCCCGGCTCGCCAAGCCCTCGCCTTACCTTTGGGCAGCTCCGCCTGGGCCCTCAGGAGCTCCGCACACTTGGTCTCTTCCTCCTGTATTTCCAGACGCAGTCGGCATTCCGGGTGAATGCTGTTCACCTGGCCGAGGTTTAAAAACAAAAATAGAAGTAACGAAGAATTCCCTCGTAGGAAGACAGCGAGGCAACAGTTCTGTACAAAAAACAAACGAACCACAGAGTTTTAAGCTGCTTCTGAACGAACACTCATCTAAAGGCGACCGCCTTCCTGCTTCTGGCACGGTCATCTCAAACACTTCACGGTTGCCTTTGTGAGGGAATTGTAAGACAAACACCAACCTAACAGAATTTTCCCTGAGCGAGAAGACCACCTGCCAGGGGCGCAGGGGCGCCAGCCCCTCAGGCTTCCCCGCTAAGGAATGCCCCCGCCCCCTGGGAAGAGCCCTGGGGAGAAGAACTTCCTTCTCAGGGCCTTTGGGCCACGCTGGAAACTCAGCCTTAGCATCAGGGTGAAGGAGCTTTTCGGAAAGGTTAGAGGGGGGTGGGGGGAGGGGGTGGGGACAGTCACGCCACTCCTCGGTGCCAAAGACAAGCCCAGGGCTCTCCGTCCTCCAAGGTGACATTCTGCTCTGTTTTCACGAAGGTCGGATGCCCCCTTCCTTCAGTACTGCCCCCCTGCCGCCCCCCCAAAAGTGCTGACAGCGCTGGCTGGACCCCTGCCCAGGTCCGGACAGAATTCTACTTTGACGGAAGAAAGTCATCCTCTCGGGCACACTGTGGCCACCTACGTTCAGTTGTCCTGCTGCTGATAATGGACTGAAAGAGGTCCGTTAGGGTTCCAACAAAGGACAACGTTTCCTAAAACGACCAGGGAAAGAAACGCAATGCTGGACCTTGCAGCCCGTGTGTCCTCATGTAAAAACAAACAAACAAACAAACAAACAGGACCTGAAGCTCGTTTCCCCCTCGCTCGTGGCCGGACAGCCCCCAACAGCAGGACCCTGCTTCCCGCACGCGGGCCGGCCTTCCCTTGCAGGAGCAGGCGGCGGTGCCAACGTCAGGGTTCGGGGATTCTACTGACTTAGAAGGGAAAACAGGTTCTTGCTCAGGTATTCAAAGACACTGTAATGCTTTACAAGGCGGAGCAGCGGTCACTGATCCTGGGACACCTCAGAAATTAAAGCAGCACCAGCCACAGTAATTCCGGGTACTTGTACCCAACCGGCGTTTTCAAGGAGCGGAGACCGGCCGCAGGTCCCGCAGCTTCGGGGCGGGGGCGGGTTCGCAGCCCCTGAACCCCGCCTCCGCGACCGGACCCGCTCAGCCCTCGGCCTCGGCCTCGCAGCGGGAGGCCCGGAGCGAATCCTTAGGGGCGCGATTCCGGCTGCGACGCGCACAGAGCAGTAAACACGGTGCGCAGCCTTTTCTGTCCTTCCTTAAAGGTCTTCAAAGAAAAGGAAGAGTTTTCGAGAAGAATCGGGTGCTCTAAGCGAACGAACTTCTCTGTTCAGCCTACCATTTCCTCCGGCGCTCTTACACAAGGATGCAAAGAACAAAACATCGGAGCAGAGTGTCTCCAAAAGGAAACTTTCCCGGGCCACGGCGCGTCTCGCTCTGCCTCGTAAACAGGTGCCGCGGGCGACCCACTCGCGCTCCGCTCTGAGAGGCGAGGCACGCGCAGGCGGCCGCTGCCCGGCCGGGGGCGGGGGGGGGGGACGCGCCGCGGGGACCCGGGGTCCGGCTTCCAGCGAGTCCAGGAGGCGGCGAGGGGTCGAAACGGGGGTCGGGAACGGCGTCGGGGCGGGGCGGGGACCGGGCGCACTCACCGGGCCGAGCAGCCAGCCGCAGCAGGTCAGCAGCGCCGGCGGCAGCAGCGCGGGCGCCCTCATCCCGGCTCTGCGGTGCCCACATGGAGCGCGCGGCGCGCGGCTCCCGGGACCGCAGTCCAGGCTCCGAGCCCCGAGCGCCGTGCGCCCAGCAGCTGCCACCCGAAGCCTGGTCCCCGCCCGCCCCGCCCGCGGGACCGCCCGCCGCTCCCGGTGCCCGCGCTCCGCCCCGCGCCCTCCCCCCGGGCCCCCGCCCCGCGCTTCCCCCGCCGCGGCCACCGCCTCCGCAGCCGGAGGAGCCGGGGAGGGATGCGCACAGGTGAACCGAACGCGCGGCGCCGAAGCCGGGGAGACGGCGGCTGGGAACACTGCCCCCCACCACCCCTGGACACCCCGGCCCGGGCCTGCTCGCGCCTCCTTGTCAAACAACAACCTGAAGGCGCCCAGGAAAGTGGCGAGAAACCTAGTCGGGCGGGGGCGGCGGCGGGGGTGGGGGCGGGCGGCCTGCAAAGCCGGTGGGGCTCTGCCCGGGCCACCGGACGCTGAGAAACCGGCAGCGCTGGCGCGGAGGGAGCCTGGTGGCAGGCCCCGGCGGCTCTCTGGCCCCTTTGAAGACCCCGCAGGACTAGTACAGCTTCGGACCTGGTGGTTGTCCACCACACGGAACAGCGCCAGAAATGAAAACCAAAACAGGTCTTTTTTGTTGTGGTTATGGCTTTAACTGCGTATTTCAAAATAAGTTGAGAACTCCTGCAGAAGGTAGAACGAGAAGAGTGGGAAGAGCAGCCCTCTGCCTTTGTTTAGATTCGGCCGTTGAAGCTGACCTCACTGCTCCGTCCTGCGTGGTCTCGGCGAGCACCCTCACCCCGTCCGCCCGTCCTGCCCCGCCCCCGCCCGTCCTCTCTGCCCGTCTCTCCGGTGGGGACACTGTTTGGGACAAAGACCCGGCCACCGGCTGTGCAGCCAGGGGCCCAGAAGAGTATCGACTCCGGATTCAAGGAGACAGACATTTAGTTTGCGCACTAGTCCACCCTGGACGAGCCAACAGACTCCCCTGGGCTGCTGGGTGTCCACTTGTAAATGCCCTAATGACCCCACCGCCCACCTCGGGGAGCTTGGCTGGCTGCCTCCCCCGAACATGGCGAGACGCCAGGTCCCCTCGCCGCTGGCCCAGCCGACGGGCCACGACGGGGAAGCGAGTGTGGCCTGTGGGTGCCGGGAAGAACGGTGAAGAGGGAGAGACCCCGGCTGGCGTGGCAGTGCCCGCCCGTGGGGCTGCGGACGGGCGCGAGGAGGAACGGAGGGAGTGGTGCGGGGGAGAGCACCAGGGAAACCAGGAGCCCGGCGGTCCCACGGCCCGAGGACAGAAGGGGGTCTCGGCCTGTCTGAGAGCGAGGTCAGCACCGCACAGAGGCCGGCGGCTCTCGCAGGGCAGGGCGGAGGGCACCGCCAGACGTCCCAGTGACGCTGCCCCAGGGCCAGTGCTCGTTCTTCGGGGAGCCCCCCCCACCCCGGGAGGGGGCCTGGGTCCCCAGGGCCGGGGGCAGACGGCTCCCGTGGGGGTGGGGGTGGGGGTGCTGGTGCGGCCCTGACCCGGTGAGGTGCGGCAGCCCTGGCTGTGCCGGGCCGGCCCGAGGAGGCCTTGGTCCCTGCCCGGCTCTGATCCCAGGGCCCCACCTGGGCCTCCAGCTCCCCACCCCTCCCTGACCACACCCCCCCAGCACCTGCCTGCGGGTGTTCCGAGGCGGCCGGCCGGGAGGGGCGCCCGTGCAGCCCGAGTTTCCAGGCGCGCCCACACCTGCCCTGAGCTCTGCTGGAGAGGCTCACACCTGACGCTGGCGTGAGCCGCAGTCCGGCGCCGTCCCCACAAACCGGAGCACGGGTGCCCGCGGATCCGGTGAGCAGGACCCCAGGGCTCCTGGTTGGAAGGCAGCGAGGTCTCGTCGGGAAGACATGCTGGCACCTGGCGGCTTTCAAAGGTAAGTTTCAGAGACGTGTGACCCTGGGGGGTCCTTCTGCTCGCTCTGCGCCGCCTGGATGGGTCGTTCTGGGGACCGCGTCTGCCTGGGGGGAGGGGACGCGGCCACACCCCACAGGGGCATTCGCAACCTGTTCCCTGTGAAGGAACCCGCATCTGCCTGCGTTCTTCCTGTGTTTTGGAAAGGCTGGATGGCAGCCCTGGCCGGGCCGCTCCGTGGGCCAGAGCGTCGCCCCCAAACACCAAGCTCCCGGGGTTTGCTCCCCAGTCGGGGCAGGAGCAGGAATCAGCCGGTGGCGCATCGATACGTGGAACAGCAGATCGGCGTTTCTGCCCCTCTCTCTCCCCCTCCCTCTCTCCGTCTGAGCTCTGTAACACGCAGACGAGAGGCCGGACCCCGTACTTCAGCACAAACTGTCCTCCCCCCTCCCCACGAGAGGCCTGGGGCACTGGAGAGGATGCTCAGCTTCGAGTCCTTTGCCCACTCACAGCTGTGCCCGGGGCAGGGTCACGGGGAGGGAGGGTGTCAGCGGGTGTGGTCTGGGGAACACCCCTGCAGCGTGCCCCCCCTCCCCGCCTTGGAGCAGACGTGGGGCAGGCCTTCTGTGAGCTCCCAGCCCCCTGGGGCCCACGCTGCATCCCCGCCCCATGGCGCCCCCCCTCAGGGGTGTGCCGTGCACAGAGCCCACGACTGGCCACCGGACCACACGGGCCCCCGGGCCGTGGAACCCCTGGCACGTGCCTGGCCTGCTGCCCGAGATGGTCCTGCGGAGGAAGCAGCGTGCCGGCGCCCCAAGTGCCCCCAAACAGTTGCTGACGTGGACAGACAGAAGTGCCGCCTGGAGGTGCGGCCTCCTGCTCTGTGCTGGGGGCACAGACACCGCCCGCGCCCCGGCCTCAGCGGTCCGCGGCGTCCATCGGCCTGGAGGTTCCCAGCCCCTCCTGACCTCGACTGACCGCAGCCGCCACTGGGCAGAACCCCACATCCCTGCGTCAGGCTGGAACCTGGCCAAAAGCCGTGCACAGCGCTGGGCGTGGGGTCTCGGCCAGCTTCACCTCCAGGGTCGGGGGAGGGTCAGAAAGCCCCGCTTACGGGCCCAGGGCCCCAGGTGGGGGGCTGCTTCTGTGAGTCCTCGCGCCTCCCCGCTTCTGTGCGGCATCGCTGGGGACCTTCAGCTGCAGCCCCATCCACACTGGGGGTGCCTCTCAGGGTGGCCCCTGCTGGGATCCTTCCCTCTGCAGACGGTCCTCTCGGGAGAAGCACCGTCAGGCCAGAGCCGGTGGCTGTGTAGGCAGCATAAAACCCACCCTGGCTGTTGCCAAGCTGGGAGCCCAGCTCCTCCCCAGGCTGCAGCCGGGCAGCCAGCCAGCTGCTTCCCAGGCCAGAGCTGGAGCCTGCCCTGCCTCCCCGGGAGCACACCGGCCCTGCCCCCCCAACCTGCCTGGAGGAGCTGCCCTTGGTGCCAGAGAGGAGACCTCAGCACGGCGAGTGCCCCCACCCAGGAGTGCTCTGGGCTAAGGCGCAGGCGTTGGGGGTCTTTCTCGCTGGAAATCTCCTGTGGGTGGGCTAGCACCGGACTTGGAAAGGTGAGCAACTTGGCCAGAACCGTGCTGGCTTTTGGGCGTGAATGTGGACCTCAGTGGCCCGTAGCCTTTGATGTTCTGCTTGGTGAGTTCACCCTGGCCTGGAGGCTCCAAACCTGCAGAGACCTGGGCCTCTGGGTCCCTTGGAGGAGGACGTGAGGGGGAGACGCCCCAGGAAGCTGTGGCTTTGTGCAGAGAGCTTACTTATCACAGCAGTTACATGCTCACTGAGAAACGGAGGGGAAAGTTAAGTTCCCACCCCCAAACCCCCCCCCCACATACACACAGTTGCCCCTTATTCCCACTTTGCACAGCTGCAGCACGTGGTTAAACCCCACGAGCCAGGTTGTTACTGAGTCACGTCTGTGGCGTACTGTCCCAGAGTGGTTGCCTTTCCCACTACGTCGCAGAGTTGGAATCCCTCAGTGCGTAGCCTTTCAGACGGCTTCTGTCACTTCGTCACGTGCAGTCAGGGCTCCTTCCAGTCTTTTCATGGCTTCACCACTCCTGTCTTTTCCGTGCTGAGTAACATTCCGTTGTCTGGATGGACCACGGGTTACTTATCCATCATCTGCTGACAGGCATCCTGGTTGCCTGCCAGTTTCAGCAGGCAGGAATGAGGCCGCTGGGAACTTCCGTGAGCCAAACCGTCACCTGCAGTGGCTGCACCGTGCGGCATCCCCACCAGCCGTGAGCGGGCGCTCCTGCTGCTCCATCTCCTCGTCTGCACTTGGTGTTGTCGGGGCCTGGACTCCGGCCGCCCTAGCCTGTGTGCAGTGGCAATGTCGTTGTTGTTTTAATTCCCATTTCCCTGACGACACAGGATGTGGGGTGTCTTCTCACGCTCGTCTGCCATCTGCATTTCTTCTTTGGCACAGTGTCTGTTCAGATCCTTGAGCAATTTTTTAAAAAATTTTGTTAATTTTCTGGTTATTGAGTTCCAAGAATTTTTTTTTCTGCCCCAGCCAGGTAGCTCAGTGGGTTAGAGCGTCATCCCCACACACCAAGGTTGCAGGTTCGATCCCCGGTCAGGGCATGTACACGAAGAAACCAGTGAGTGCATAGATGGGTGGAAAAACAAATCTCTCTCTCCCCTTCCTCCCTTTCTGTCAAATCAATAAATAAAAATTTTAAGAAAAAAATTTTAAAGATTTTGAATTCTAATCTTTTATCAAATCCTGCAAATATTTTTTCCCAGTCTGTGGCTTGTCTTATTTTCTAACAGTGCCTTTCACAGAGAAGTTTTTCATTTTAACTAAGTCCCACTTACCGGTTGTTTTGTGGATCGTGCTTTTGGTGCCGTGTCTAACGCCATCGGCAAACCCCAGGACGCCTGGATTTCCCAGCGCGTCCTCTTCCGGGAGTCGCTCGCGTGGCCCCGCGTGCTGCCCTGGGCTCAGTGACCGTTCGGAGTGAACTGGGGTGAGAGGTGGGAGGTGCACGTTGTGTCCACTTCTCCTCTCGTCTCGCCGTCTCCCACCGTTCGCTGGGAGGACTCTTCTTCCCTCACGAGTTGCTCTGGCTTCTTCGTCACACATCAGCTGACCTCCCTTGCGTGGGTCCGTTTCTGGGCTCCCCGTTCTGCCCCACGGGTTCTGGTCCACGGGTTCTGGTCCACGGGTTCTGCTCCACGATGCTCCCCCAGCTGGAGAAGGGGGGAGGCCAGGGGACAGAGGTTCTGAGGATAAATTTTCCCAACTTCAGAATTTTGTTGTGACTTTAACCTGAGCTCGATTTTGGGCTAGCCAGTTTTGTACACCAAAACGCAAAGAGTTCTGACCTGGTCTTTTACATTTTTCTTCTATGTCCCTGTATTTTTCCTATATTGTTTATATACAATTAGTTTAAAAAACAAGTGTTATTTTGGACATTTTTAATGGAACAATGTGTATTTGTAGAAATGCACAGTCTGTCGTGTAACTTTTTCCTGTAGTTTCTACTTATTTTTAGTTTAGCAGATAGTTATCCATTTGTTGGTACAGCTCCCTAGCCAGGTACGAGGAAATACGGACGGACATCCGAGGCCTCTCCCTCCCATCAGGTTGGCAGAGTGTGTCAGAGAGAGAGAGACACACACACGCACACACACACTCTCCGTCGAGGAGATGGGCGCGTTCACGCCTCATTTTCACGCGTGATTCTCGGAAGACTCTGGGCGTCTCCTGTCCAGCGTCTCCTGTCCAGCGGGCGTGTGCTCACAGCGTCGTTCTGGAAACAGCAGGGACTGGACGCTTTCCCTGGATGAGGGGGGGTCAGAGAAGAGCCCCAAAGCATCACAGGCAGAACTCGTCTTCCAAACATGTAGTCAGTCACCCCCTCAGCGGCCCCTAAAATGCCAGGGGGGAAATGTCCGGCAGGCGCGGGGGGAACCAGCGCAAGCCCTGCAGGGAGGGTCCCTGCCTGTCGCCTCCGCCCACAGCGGTCCTGCCGGGTGCCAGGCGAGAGGCTCTTGTGTGGGAGAAATACCTGCATCCAGGTTCAACTACATGGTGTTCGCGGCTGTATTTTAAAAACGCCTTTTCCCTCTTTCCTTCTAAAATTCGAAGCCCACATTCCACAGAGGCCAGGGCACACGTGTGAGTGTCTGGCAGACACGCGTGCTGCAGGGGCTCCGTGACGCCCCCGCATTGACTCCCACCCCGCCGCCGGTGGAGCTGGGTCGGAGCTGCGAGGGGGAGTGCCGACGAGAACGCCGTTAGGACCTGCTCTGAGCCACCGCCCAGTGCGGACACGGTGCCCGGAGCTGGTGTCACTCGTCTTCACGTTCAGTCACCTGCCGATCGGCGTGGCTGTCCGGTGGCTTAGCCCCTCACTTCTCAGCGGAGTCGCACACTCGCCACGTCTCCCAGCCCCTGCGGTGCCGAGGGGCCGGGGTGCAGCCTCCACGGCGGCATTTGCTGCCTGTTAATTTGCAGCCTCTGGCCATGCACTAGCCTGTCTTCAGAGGATCGCGCGGCACAGAAAACCTCACGCCCGGTGACCCTCCACCAAGCAGCAGGCGTTTGTTGCCACCCGGTGTGCACCAAGCGCGTGACGGGCGGCCGATTGAAAACGTCTCGGAGAACCAGAGACGTGCTTCAGGCGCACGGGAAGGACAGACATCTGCAGGAAAAACTGCAATGTCATCGGAGCCTTGTCGTGGTACAGCACTTCGACTGGTTTATTGGTCACACGAGAAGTAAATTTTGAACTCGAACCCAAACGCTAGAGACAGCGGCTCGGGCGCACTGCCACTGCGGGAAACAGAGACCCCCTGGCGCACGCTCCTCCGGAGGGACGCTCCTCAGTGCAGCGAGAGCACTTTAGCTGATTGCTTCGAATTGTTTTCGTGCCACCTCCTGGCTTAATTTCCTGTATGCGGTGTTCTCTCCTTCCAGCTTGTAAAGTGTGTTGTTGAGCGAGGATTAAAAATAGAGCGTGGGGGAGTTGGAGGAGGAAAGTGAAAAGCAAGCTGCAGACGGAGTGATTGCATTTTACCCCGGGCCCTTCTCCCCGCGTGTCCGCAGGAGGCAGGTCCCCGGGAAGGCGGTGTTTTGCCGGCCCGGCGGCGCTGTGTGTGTGTGGCTGTACAGGGATGACATGAGACTGGCCCACCTGATGCCGTGACCCGGCCCCGGGCTCCCCAGGAACCCCGGGGGACCGAGCGGCGGCCAGCACTTCCTCAGCACCGCTGGGCTCTCGGCCACGGGGCCACAGGCGGCCGGCACACCCTCCGAGCCGGGGCGTGAACTGCTTGCTGAAGGAACAATATTGAGAGACCTCTTGAGCATTTAAATTCTTTTCTATTTGTTCTTTCAGTCAAAACGCAGTTCAGCCCCCAGTTGCATGCAGAATGTGCCTTTCTTGGGGTCCGTGTTGCCCAAGACCGAGAGGTACAAGTCACTCCCGGGAGCTCACGGCAGCAGCTGAAGGTTGTGCACTCAGAAGCATGCACAGAAGATGCACTTGTGTGTTTAATTTTTACAGACGGTTGCACAAAGATTTATTTTTATTTTTTCCTTGCCAGAGGACACAATCATTGATTTTAGAGAGAGAGAAGGGACGGGGAGAGAGAGACAGGGAGAAACATGTGCCCCAATCAGGAATTGAACCTGAAACATTTTGGTTTACAGGATAACGCTCCAACTAACTGAGCCACACCGGCCAGAGCACAAGATATAGTTTTAAATAGTGGTACAATAGAAATAAGCACTTTAATTTTACTTCACTTTATGAGCAGTGTAAACACACTTAGCTCTCCCGCAACAATGATTTTGGTGAAAGCCATGTGACCAAATACATTGTATCATGCTTTTAAAGACTTGCCACATAATTGATACATCTATTCTTAGGCATGGTTCCACACAGAGTTTATTTCATTGCTTGTTCAATCACAGTCACAGCTGATGAGGCGGCTGACAGGCAGATCCAGTGTGAGGCAGGCGTCACGTGCCACGTTCATGGAATTATGAGAAGGTGCATTTCCAGAGCAACCAGTGGGAGTTCTGGAATGAGGGAATAAGGAGCTCAGAGAACCCTCTCCCCACCAAAAGGACAATTTCCCTGATGAAAATTATAAAGAACAAATCATTAAAAACCTTTGGAGTCCCAGCTGGTGTGGCTCAGTGGATTGAGAGCCAGCCTTCGAACCAAAGGGTCGCCGGTTCAATTCCCAATCAGGGCACAGGCCTGGGTTGTGAGCCAGGTCCCCAGTAGGGGACGTGGGAAAGGCAACCACACACTGATGTTTCCTTCCTTCTCTTTCTCCCTCCCTTCCCCTCTCTCCAAAAATAAATAAATAAATAAAATCTTTTTTAAAAACCCTCTGGAAATTGCCCTAATGCCATAAAAGGGAATGGAGAATCATGAATTCATCCTGGTGAGAACAGTGAGACTAAGGCATTAAGCCACGACGGCCCAGTGGCTCCCAGTGGCGGAGGCTCCACCCTGGACACGTGCACCCAGAAGTGTGGGAGCCCTGTCACCCCAGCTCCGCTGTGGCTGTGGCTTCCCCCCAGGGAGGGAAGCAGCGGCGTCTCCCGCCCTCCTCCCAGCCCGAGCCCCGTGGTAGGAGGGAGCAGGCTGACCCAGCTGGCGCCCTGCCCCCAGGTCACTCTGGGAAGGGACTCCGTGCTGGGGGGGCACCTCTCCCCTCCCCGCACCCCCGGGCGGAGCAGGGTGCGTCTCCGGGGGACAGGCAGGACGCCCCGTTTTCTCTGAGGAGCACGACGCCACCTGGTGGAACAGGAGAGGGGAGGATGCTGAGCTGAAGGTTGTGGAGGTCGTTGTCAAAACCGGTGGCGACCCTGGCAGAGGAAATGCGTTGAGATCCGTCCACGCTACGTATGGGAGGGGCCTCGAGGCCGAGCAGCCGGGGTGAAATGGGGAGCTGGGGTCGCAGCCGCTCTGGGTGTCGGCCGGGCCGCGCGCAGGGTCCCGACAGAAGTGACGCCCGCTTCAGTGCCGCCGGGACCCCTGCGGTCCCCGGCCCGGCTCGCGGCAGGTGGAAGACGCCAGGGTGGCTGCCCCCCCGCCCTCTGGCTCTGCTCCCCACTCTGGCTTCCCGGAGTGAGGGCGGCCGGGGCGCAGCTCCTCGCAGGCCTGGAATGTGCCCGCGGCGGCCGTTTCCCACGGCTCACGGGGCAGGTGTGGGTGCGCAGGGCGAGGGGGCGGAGAGGGCAGTCGTGCACAGGAGCGTGAGGTGGAACGGGTTGGTGAGTGAAGAAGAGATGGCACTGAGAGCGAGACGAAGCTTCCCAGCACCGACTTGGAGAGCATCAGAGGAAAGCAAGTGCTCCTCTGTGAGCTGCTCTGCGCTGCGTTTGGTGGCCTGGCCCCCTGAGACCTTCTGGAAACCCCTTGGTGGAGACATAGCCTTCCCCTGAGTCATCATCCGCTGTGCACGGACAGGAAGAGGGGCCGGGAGCTCTGCCGGGCAATAAATAACGCGGACGATGGCCGTGCTCACCCAGCACTGATCTGGGCTGGAGGCTCTGCACACAGTCAGCCATCCTGCGCCGCCTGTCTCTGTACCAGTGAGAGGTAGCGTTTCCGGCTCACCTGACTCCCAAGCTCACGGTTTTCTCCCTAATTTGTGCTTCTCAGTGTGTGGGTGGCCGGGAGCAAGGGATGAGCCCCAGGGGCTGTGCTCTGGGGCTGGTGCATCTGCCCGAAAGAGCAAATCTCCCTGAGGATTCAGCAGAAAGGTTTTGAATTTTTGAGGTCTTAGGAAGTTGTGTGAAACAATGCAAGCAAAATCACGCACACACACAAAATCTTGTGTTTACATGTTGCTCAATCAGTTTTATCTGGTAAGACCGGCAGAGGTGAAAATTTACGAGCAGTAATTACACAATTGGCTGCTTTCTCTTCGGTCCTCTCGGCGGCGGCAGTGCCAGGAACTCTGCCGGGCGAGCAGGGCCCGCGGCGGGGTCAGCCCGGCAACCGACCAGCATAAACAAAGCCCCTGGCGAGTCCCGCAGAATCAAGTGCCTGTTTTATGGAGGCGTCGTGTTTATTCTCTTGCAGACAGAATGGGGTTTTTTCCTTTTATTAAACATTGGCTCCTCAGTAGAACACAATCTTCCTGCAAACAAGACTTTTGCCTGTTTTGTTTCTTTACTCTGTCCGCAGCACATTTCCCAGCATGTAACCGCGTTTAACAGATACATATTGCAGGGACAGAGTAAACTGACACAAATGTAGCAGCTCAGCTTCCTGCCACAGCTGTGTTCCACCAAACGCTTTGTTTATAAACAATCGCCTGGGCCTCCTCGCAGTTCCCTTTGCCAGGAGTTTCCTGACAACGAGAGGCTAAAAGTATTGGGGTGGGAACTGTGCTGCGAGTCTCCGTTTACCTCTTCTTGTTGCACTTTTAGCCTGACAAAACAGATCAGGGTTTGCAGGCAGGAGGTCTGGACGTGACCCTGAAGTTGATGGAAACACACAGCGCGTCGGGAGACATCCAGAAGATCCCGGCAGCCCAGGGAGTGAAGATGTAAGTACGGCGTCATCCCTCCAACGTCGAGCAGAGGACGGGACGGCCCGCGATGGCCCGGTGACAGCTCGGGGGCAGCTCGTGCCTACGGTAACGCAATCTAAAACTCGCGTGGCACCAGCCCAGGAGGACGGAGAAACCATCATTGTTGAAGCACGAGCTGTTCGGCCAGGCGCCGAGACCGCTCGGCGGGGAAAGGACGTTGTTTCCAGCACGGCGTGTTGGGAGGGCTCGATGTCCACACGCAGGGGCCTGAAGCTGGATCCCTTCCTGACGCGCCATGAAAGTCAGCTCAGACGGTGAGACACACAGATGGTGTGTTTCAGAGTCGTACACCTGAAACCTTTATGACGAGGAACGGATGTCACCCCAATCAATTCAATAAAAAATAAAGTAAGTGAGTAATGGAATAGAAATCACATTCAAGAAAACGCGTGAGATGATACATCAGGCCAAAAAAAAAAAAATGAACACGGAGTGGACGGACCATAAGAGCTAAAATGACAGAATTCTTAGAAAACACAGGGCGACAGATTCGTGACATTGAACTTGAAAATGGTTTCTTGGTCCCCGAACACACAGGTAACTAAAGGGAAAAAAGCAGATGGGACCCCATCACAAAGTAAAACTTCCGTACATGCAAGGACGCCACCAACAGAGTGGGCGAGAGTATTTGCAATTTATTTTTGTAAAAAGGGACCCATATTCAGAATAAATATAAGAATTCTTGCAACTCAGCAACGAAAACACATCCGACCGGTTAAAAAGGAGGCGGGAGGTACGAATGAAAACGCGCCCGGAGAAGAGAACCAGCGGGCGCCGCCCGTGAGATGACGCTGTCAGGAGATGCAAGGGGAAGCCGCCGGGGACCCCCCCCCCCCAGGAGGACGGAGAGGGCAGGAACAGCAGCGGCCAGGGTCGGCAGGCGGCGGCGACGGCGCTCAGACTCCGGTGTGCGCCACTGCGCGGAGTCGGGAACGCGGGGGCAGGAACGCCCGGCGCTCACGCACCTGCTCCCGGCGGCGCCCGTCACAGTGGCCACGAGGTGGAAGGTGCTCACGCGGTCACCGGAGGGCGGACGGATGCACAGCACGTGGGACAGACACGCGCGCTCTCCAGAGGAAGGACATTCCGACCCACAGGCGACCCTGGAGGACGTGACGCCACGAGGAACCGGGCCGTCACGGAAGAGCAGTCCCCGAGGGACCCCGCGCGTGCGAGCGTCCGAGAGCCGCCAGGCCTCCCGCGCAGGACTCGGCGGCTCGCGAAGGCGGTTCCCCGGCGGCGGCGCCTGCGAACGGAGGGTCAGGTCCTCCCGGCCGAGCCCGGGCGTGGAGGGAGCGCCAGCCGGAAGGGAGGGTGGGCGGGTCACGGCCAGGTCGCGCTGGCTTAGAACAGAGGGGAGTCCCGGGAGGGTCCGGAGTGAGACCCACGTATGTGGCCAACGTGTTTTCAGGAAAGCCCCGAGGAAACTGAGCGGGCGAAGGCCGTCTTCTCGGGACAGAGTGCTGGCAGGACCGGCCGCCCGACCCCACTCCGCAGCCACCTGCAGAGCCGCGATCCTCTCTCCAGAGCCACGCGCTCGCCGCCCACAGCCGCCGCGGGGCTCCCGGTGCACGCCGCGCCGCCTCCCCAGGCCGGTGCCAGGCCGGTGGGAGCTGGGAACTTGCTAGAAAGTGGTGCCCTCAGGCCCCGGGCCCACTGACCCGGAGCCTCGGCGAGGTCCCTGCAGTCCATGCGTTCACGAGCCGTGACTCAGGGGACTCCCGCGGGAGAACCCCGCTCCCCTGCGCCGAGGTTTCCGTTCTGCCAGAACACCGTGGGGGTTCGGGCCTCAGAGGGGCAGGCGCGGATCCCAGACGGACAGACGGACAGTTCCTCCGGCGCCCGGAACTCCCTGTGGCTCCAGCGGTTCTCCCAGCAGGTGGGTGGGGCCGGAGGACGGGCTGGTGCTGGGGTCGCCTCCGGTGTTTGGTGACGCCGTGTTTCTGCCTCTCCGTGTGGTCCCTGTTTGCCCTCCATCTTCATCTTCATCTTCATCTTCATCTTCATCTTCATGTCAAGAAACCATCTTGGTTCCTGTCTGAAACAGGTTGTCTCGTGTGTGTGCTGGCGGCAGGGTGTGTGCCTGGTGCCCGGTCCAGCCCGACGGTGTGCGGCCTGGGGCGCAGTTCCCTTTCTTCCCTGTGCCGGCCCGGAGCTGCGGGCTCCCCAGGCTGCCAGAGACAGCACCCCTCCTTCCTGTTGAACTCTTTAAGTTTTAAGCTCCTTCACAGTGTTCTTTTCAAATCTAATTCACCTGGAAGAGCCTGTTAAGGTGTCCTGCGCCACCAAGCACTCACCAACAGAAGACCCAACTAAGAGCTGAATTTGAGGGTGGGTGGACTGTTCCGGAAGGAGAGCGAGGCCTCCTGACACTGAGAGCGCTGGTCCACTTCCCACGCTGGAGGCTGCTGCTGCCCCTGGCCTTGGAGAGCCTGACGAACCCGAGGTCTTTCTTACTTTGCTCCGAGGTGAGCTGAGCGTTCCCCACAACGAGTTGGCTGGAACCTCGCCTGGTGTGGGCAGCCTTGGCCCTCCGGCTGCTGCCCGCCCCCGAGTCAGAGCGGGTCTCTGCCTTTGACCTGGGCCTCCGGCCCCCTCTCCGCCATCCCCATCACTCACCAATAGCACCACCCTGGGAGCAACAGCAGCTGGTCCCGTCTCGGCAGGAGCCTCTGGCCCTGGTTTCCTCGCCCTTCAGACTCGGCTACGGTTCGTGAGTTCACAAGACGAAACCAGGCTCTAAGCGTCTGTGGAGCCTGGCCGGGTGGGTCGGTCGGTTGGTCGGAGCACCATCCCATACACCCAAAGGTTTCAGGTTCCAGCCCCAGTCGGGGTGCATGCACGAGTCAGCCAATCGATGTCTCTCTCTCTCAAATCAATAAACATATTCCTGGGTGAGGATTTAAAAAAAAGTTGTGCAAGACCCTTCTCCAGCTGGGGCAGGGACAGTCCGAGGACAGCAGCCCGGTGGCCTTTGTCTGGTGTAGCTGAGTGGGCGGCTGGGTGTCCGCCTGGGAGCCCTGCCCGATGCTCAGATGTCACGGAGTGTCCCGCCGGCTTCGTGACAAGTCTGTCTCTGTGTGCATGTGTGAGAGCAGGTGGTTACCGGCGGTGTGAAGAGGTTTAGGATTTTACTCTCTAAGTGTTTGGGGTCACAGCACACAGAATCGAGGTTTGTGACCGAGCACATCACGGACCTGCAATGAGAACACTTGGGAGACGCAGAAGCTCCTGGACACAGAGCGCCCAGCTCTTTGCTCTGGGCCCTGGGGCTCCCTCTCGTCTTCCTACGGGGGGTCCGGCAGGAGGAGCAGATGCAGGACAAGCGGGCAAGTCCTGGGCTCTGGGGGGGCAGTGGCTAAGATGGTCACAATCACAGGACCCCCAGTCCCTTGTCAGCTCCTGCCGTGCTCCCCCCTTCCCGTACACAGCCCCATGGGTGGAACGCAGGGGGCACCGCCGCCATCTCCATCCGGCCAATGGTGTCACTGGGAGGCTGCTGTGGCCCGTGGTAGCTCCCCTCCGAGGAGGGACACACCAGGAGGGAGACCTCCCACGAGGGCTGTCCCAGCCGGCCTTCCGACATGCAGCCGGAAGTGACAGGCGTCCCTTGCGAACCGGGGCTCAGCCCCTTTCTGGGGGCAGCAGGGGCTGATCCTAAGTTTGGGGACTGAGCTGGAGGTGGGGGCAGGACCGCTGGACGGCCACCCAGGGTTGCTTGATGGGCTCCTGGGACAAGGTCCCTGGGGCTGGGGGACTCGGCCCAACCACATGGCCCCTCAGGCCCCACACCAGCTGCAGAATGTGGGACTCGTTTGACCAACGAAAGTGTTTCCAAAAGGTCTCCACGTGTTCCCAAAAATAGACGAACTCAGACAAAACAGCAGCTGAAACCACTGGCTGTCACTTGGACATCGCTCACTCCTGGGACCTCTGTGGGAGGGAGGTGAGGGGAGGGGGTTTGCCTGGACTTTGCACCCAACGCGGGGTCAGCGTCCGTGTTTCAGAGCGGCGAGGGCGGGAGCCCCTGGACCCTCCCGCCTCCCTCGGGCTGTGAGCTCTGTGACTCCTTGTTCGCATTCCCGGCCCGCGGAGGGGCGCCCTCCAACTCTGTCCTCGTGTGGGTCCATTAGTCAAAGGACGACTAGCCGGCCCTGGGCAGCCACACCGCAGTGCGCGTCAGGAACGTGCGCGAGACCTTCCTGCGTTTTCGTTCTTAGGAGCATGTGCCGGGAGGGGGGAAGGCCAGTGCCCGCACGCAAGTTCATGGGGTTTCGAGAAGAGCTGGCCACCTCTCGCTCAGCGGCCGGAATTCAGCGGCTGTTTCTCAGGCTGCGACAGGGAACGCTTCACAGATTATAATCGAATTTGGAAAGATGCTAATTTTAGAGAAATAAATCTGCTCCTTCAGAAACTTGAGCTCCGGCCGTGGAGGCTGCCTTGGCCCCGTCTCTGCTCAGCTCAGGCCCTGGGACTTCCGTAAGGAGACGTGAGCGCTGAGGACAGATCTGTGCTCAGTCCCGATGGGGTGTCCTGCGGCAGGGACACCGGCCTTGTTTCAGGACAAAAGCTGTCCTCTTCGGAGACCAGGGCCTGGCGACGAGAGGTCCCTCAACAAGAGGGCAGTGGCAACAGCGTGTTCGCAAAGTTCCACAGTGGCTGTGCAGTCCCCCGGCCCCTGCCTTCATGTGCGGCCCCTTTGGCCATGCCGTGCCCCCGGGGCAGGGGCCCGGTTCTCCCCAGAACCACCGCTGCCCTGATGAGTCCCCTGCGCGGCTGTGGCTGATGGGCAGAGACACCGCTTCATCGGTGCTTTTTCTCCACTTTTTATTTCTGCAAGTCGTGACGAATCATGTATGCCTCCTTATGTTTTTGCAAGCTTCATGTTCTGTGAAACACTGCCACGAGTTCCACATTAATGTTTCTGTAACTAGTAAACTGGTGGTGTTGTTTATACGCTTCTCCTCTTGTAAAGACTGTGTCCTCCTGCTGCCCTGGGCTCGCCGCTGCTGGGATGGGGTCGGCAAGGGGGGCGGGCAGGGCTCTCCAGGGCTCGGGGCTCCCTGCACTGCGTCCTGGCCTCTGGTCACCTGCGGATCATGACACCTGGCGTTTTTATGCTGTTTGAATCCACCAAGGAATCCACCAACTTCACGTTGATCCATTTAAGACATGTGACAACCAACCGTGGGCAGTGGTGGGCGCTTACTCGTGGCTAAATTTTGTGAACTAGACCAGGGCCGAGGTCTCTGAGTCTACTTCCGGTCCTCGAGTCAGATGGCGTCACGGCGTGTGACAGGCGCCATCGGCAGTCACTCCCTGTGTCTCAAGAATCCACTTCTCATTCTTCGGTGGTGGCAGCTGCGTGGATCCACACGGGTGTCCACGCGTGTTGTTCCAGGGCCCGGGGTTCCAGCTCTGACGTTTACTGCAGTTCACAGCACCTCTCTTTGCTCCGTTTGCAACTTGGGATGAATCTGTAGTTATTTCAACATTTTAAAAAATCAGTAAGTCGGAAAATTTTAGAAAGAATAAAAAGGAAACACTTCTTTAAAAATACCTAGCCATTCTGCAACCACTGACATCTTTGAAAATCCCACTCACAGTTTTTTCTCTTTGTTTTTGTTGTTGACAATATTGCAAATGTCTGCCTTCCAGCCATCCTTCTCGGTTTTGCTGAAATTTATGAAATCTGAAAGCACTTCCGTTCATGTGAAACCATCAGTTATTCACTGTTTTTTTCCAAGATGGTCAACTTATTTAAAAATAATTGCAGATAAATGTATCTGCCTTTTATCTGATTTAAATTCAATTAGCTCACTCAAGATTTGGCTGCTTGCTTCCCAAGAAAATGGTCAACTTTGAACTTGCCCTAAAGTGGACGGACAGATGGACCTTAAGTGGCCTCGGAGCATTTTGTTCTACAAATTCCAGGAATCGCGGACTTCCTGCCGCCAGACAGGGATAAATTGGAGAGCTGCACATAACCCTAAAATTCCGTTAGCTTCTCGGGGAATAGAAATGGAAAACTTTCGGGCAGCAGCCCAGAGACTCCGAGGAGCTGGCGGCCGGGCCGCACGTCCTGGGCCGTCCTTTGTGCCTGTCAGCAGGGAGAGCAGCTGGCCACACACGCGAGCTTCCCCCAGGGCTTCCGTCCGCTGTGCCCGTGAACGTGCGACGAGACTCCGTTTTCCCGAGAGATTCGGTGTCTACCTGTGTCACGCGTGTGCTGAGCCACACTCCTGACCACACTGCAGGATGTTCACGTCTTGCACACTCACGGGTTACCTGGGTGGCGGATCTGGGGGAACCTGGCGTGCGTGGCCTGGTGTGTGCCCCACACTCGCTCACTGAGGAAAAGAGAGAGCAGAGCCAGCTCACGTTCATGACGGAGAAGAGCCGTGGAAAAGCTTTCTCGAGGGCCAGTCTACAAATGTCTTCACTGTCGTGTTCGCTGTGATAGGAAGAATTAGCGCCTAAATGCCAGCTGAGCCTTACTTCTGAATAAAAACCAGATTCAGGAAATTTAGATTGTATTCAAATTTGCCAAAGACAGAATTTTAGTTAAGCAGATGATAGGGTTTGGCAATAAAATGTAACCTCAAAAATGATTAGTTTTCGTCCTGACCGGTGTGGCTCTGTGGGTTGGGCATCGCCCCACGAAGTGTGAGTGGCCAGTTTGGTGCCTGGTCAGGACACAGGCCTGGGCTGCCGTTTTGACCCCCGGTTGGGGCGCGCATGGGAGCAAGCCGTCGGTGTTTCTCTCCCCCTCTTTCTCCCTCCTGACCCCGCTGTCTAAAATTTTAAAATATGACAAATTTCCTAGCTTTTGCTCACTCCCATGGAATCACTCTCCAAGGTGCGCCGTGACTGGTGAACAGTTCGGGGAAAGTGTTCCTGCAGAGCCGTGAAACGTGAAACTGGACCATGTTTTGTGTGGCCTCAGCTCCTCATTCACGGTCCAGCACCACGAGCCGGCACAGCGTCCTCTCCGTGGGCCCCAGGTTGTGGTTCAGAGACACCAGATGAAGCTTGGGCTGAAGCTGGGGAGGTGGCAGCTGTCCAGGCCGGTCCTGACTGGGCGGAGGGGGCCAGGCCAGCGGGAGAGCCCCCGCAGGTTCAGCGGACGGACCCCCGACAGCCTGTAGTGAGCGGGAACCTGGTGGCCACCCCGCGGCGACTCTCGAGGGCCGTCACACGGGAGCTGCGGGAGGCCGCGGCCTTCTGAAGTGCCAGCCCCGTTTCTGCCTGCTCCCCATGGATGGACGTCCCAGGCCCCGGCGTCTCTGGTCTCTGAGTGTCCAGGACGGTGACCTGACCCCTGAAAATAGCACAGGGCCTCTGGGCAGCTGCAGAGCACTTTTCCAAGCAAATCAACTTGCATGTCGCTGGCCTCATCTAACCTACTCCCTCTCCGTGGGTCCCGGGTCAGGACGCGGGTCCTCGTGGAGTATCTGTGTCCCGTCTTTCCAGCCGCCCCAGCCCCGGCGGCCGTAAGTCACAGCGGCGCCCACACGGGGTGGGCGCCTGGAACGGCTTAGACTTGGAGGACGGCTGGTCGGCGGCAAACACATGGTCCGGAGACATGTGGTTCGTGTTCACGAATATAAATCTTCATTACCAGCATGTTTTTGTAACTTCTACTTTAAAAAAAACAAAAGTGAATTGAAATGTTCCATATTCAGTTCAAATTATCCTTCTCCCAGACCCGCGAGGGCCTCCCCCGCTAACCCTCTCTCTCGTCACCTGGGTGGCCTCCCGGCACTTTCTGGGTGTCCCCTCCCCCTCTCCCTCCCGGTCCTGATGCTGCGCGGTCGGCCCTCTTCCCCAGCCGCCCTTCTCGCCCGCCTGTGCCGGAGGCAGAGCAGGGAAGCCCAGGGCACAGGGCACGGCGGCAGCGTCGGGCATGGCTCAGTCTCCACCAAGGCGACCGCAGCACCCAGGGGCGACCTGCTGCCTCCACAGGGGGGCTGAGGGGCGTGAGGTCTGCACGACAGACGTCCAGACGTGGGCAAACTCACTTCTGCAGGAGGGGAAAGCCCCCCTCCCCCAGTTCATTCATCTGCAAGCGGTGAAAACTGGGTGAAAACGGTGAAAACTGGGCTGGATTCCTGGCCCCACACCTGTCCTCAGAGCAGAATGACGCTGAGGACTTTTAACATCACGTATGTCTGTGCTGCAGGAGGAATTCCGAGTCAGCGGGTCCCGGCCACAGTCCAAGAACCGAGTTTTGCAGACCTCCCTGGGTGGCACTGGGTGTGAGTACACGGACCCACTCCTGAGTCCTGGCCACTCTGTGGTTTGGTGGGTCACTGGTCCCTCGCATGCACGATGTGGGGGTTTGGAGAGGAGCGAGTGCAGCGAGCCGCAGTCCACGGGCAGACCTGTGACGCGCTCACTGCAATAGACTCGCTCACGAGACACAGCAACTGGGTAACGGGGGCGGCACCCAGCCCGACACTGCCGACCCCACAGCTGCCCCCGCAGAGGCGGGCTCAGCAGGAATCGAACCGTTCTCCTCTCCGTTCCTGTTACTCAACTCGATTTCACTCTGCTCATCGAGGCCCGTCGGTGGGAGCCGCACCGCAGGCCAGACGCCGAGCTGCCGCGGCGAGGCACCACGAGGCGAGGGAGACGTTTTTCCCCGCCCGGAGGACGGCGGGAGGGGGCGGGCGTCCCAGGAGGGGCGCAGCCTGGAGGTTTGCGGAGAAGGAAGCAATGGCTCCCTTCCAAGTACGTCCTGCAGGACCTCTGGTGCCGTCTGTCAGTTTCTCCATCTGTTCTCCGCAGCCCCAGGTGAGAAGGAAGGAAGCAGCTTCGTGGAGAGAAGGACGAGGAGAAGGCAAGACGGCAAAGGGGGCTCGGGGTCCCCCAAGAACATGGGGATGCCGAACCGGAGGCAGTGAAGGTGGAGCAGAGAGAGGGCGTCCCAACGCTCCGGAGAGAAGAACGAACAAACAGCTTCCTGTGGGTGCGTGAGCACCGGTGTCCACGGCGTCATGGGCGCCGAGGAGGGACCCATCATCATCTGTGAGCTACGCTGGACGGGCCTCCTCCAGCCGTGGCCGCAGGCACCCATCCACCGTTTCCAAGGGGCAGGACCCCGTCGCTGGGGAGCCCCAGGTGTGACTGACTGCGGGAGGCCAGGGTCAGCCAGGAGCCCAGCTCTGGGAGGCAGGGACGGACCCTGGGGCGATGCAGGCCGGCTGTGGGCATCGGGGACGGTCCCCGACACCCAGTGGGACTCAGAGGTCCCATCTCCCCGTGGCCCAGCATCGGGCCTGGCTCCTCCATCACTGCGGTTCCCGTGACCCGGCCTCTCCTCTGCGCCCCCAACGGCACGGTGACCCCGCACAGAGACAGGCAGCCCCGGGGCCGCTGGTCTGTCCAGAGCTCTGGACTGGGCGGAAGGAAGGTCCCGGGGTCCTTCCCCACTCCCCACCCCACGTGCGTCTTCTCCTGCAGACACCGGCGGCTGGGCACTCGGCTTCTTTTCCGAAACACCCAGGTCCACCGGGGGAGCCCGAGGGCCCTGGATCTGTGTCTGTCAGCCACGTGGCCACGGGCCGCGCTGGCGTGGGCGTAGAGGCGGGGCAGCCGGCTGTCCCTGGAAGCCAGGTCCGCAGAGCCCCCGCGCGCCCACAGCCGCCCGGCTCCCTTCACCCCGTCCCGTCCAGCTGCCCACAAGCTGTCCCCGCTCTTCCCGAGTCCTCAGTTTTCTCAGGACAAACCATCAGGCCCCACGTAAGAAGGGGGGATGAGAAGAAAAGGGCACGAAAGGGGAGAGAAGCCAAAACGAGGCGAAAACAGGGCCGTTGGTAAGATGTCCCCACTGTGCTGCCGCTCGCTACTCGGACAATGTGAGGGTGGCCTTCCCCGCCGACGGGAGACAGAGGCAACGGGCTGTCTGCCCGTTAGAAACAGACGCTGAGCGAGACTCCGAACGCCTGTCCTCAGGAGCACAAGAAATGTTCAGGTCGTGATGCGATCGTTCAAAATGCAGTCTGCCGTGGGTCAGAGCCAATGGAATTTGTCGTGCTGTTTTAATATGTAACCAGAACAAATGCTTTTTGTTCTCAGGGCTCAGGGCTGCTGCGTACAAGAGGTATGGGCAAGAAGGGCGCAAACACTGGTTTCACTCGATTCGGCAGAGAAAGACTTCCAAACGTGCAGGCAGACTAAATAAAAAATGAGATTGGCCTCTTCCTGAAAAAAAAAAGATGAAAGTACTCTGGCCCTGGCTGATGCGGCTCAGTGGGTCACCGGTTCGAGTCCCAGTCAGGGCACAAGCCTGGGTTGCAGGCCAAGTCCCCAGTAGGGGGTGTGTAAGAGGCAACCACACACTGATGTTTCTCTCGCTCTCCCTCCCTCCCTTCCCCTCTCTAAAAATAAATAAATAAAATCTTTAAAAAAACAATTCTTGCCCTGGCTGGCGTAGCTCAGTGGATTGAGTGCGGGCTGAGAACTGGGGTGTTGCGGGTTCGATTCCCAGTCAGGGCACATGCCTGGGTTGTAGGCCATGACCCCCAGCAACCCCACATTGATGTTTCTCTCGCTCTCCCTCCCTCCCTTCCCTCTCTAAAAATAAATAAATAAAATCTTAAATAGTTTCAATTCTGACTGGCACTAATTAATTAGATTATGTATATTGTTATTTTGTCTATGGTTTCAGGTAAGTATGATTTTAGCAATAGTTATAAGAGCCACTGATCGAGCATTTTTACTGTGCTTCACCCAAATTTAAAATGCATTCTCCTAGTTACACGTTGGATGAAGTAACTGAGGCGGAGAGCGCCGAGCCACCCGCCCAGGACCGTGCGGTGATGATGACACTGAGATCTGAACCCAGGTCTCTGACTCTGAAGACCACGGAGCTAAATGTGACACGCCACCGTCAGACTGGTCACTTCAGTTCAGAGTTTGCAGAGACAGTGCTATTTACTCCTACTCTGGTTTTAAGGTAGGGTTGAGTTGTCGAGAGTTTTGTACAAGTGGAATCATACAGTGTGTGCTCTCTTGTGGCTCATTTGGTCAGAAAACTATTTTCAAGGTTTGTGCGTTTGTCCTTTTGTCCTCGCATCTGCTGTGTGACCACGAGACAAGCCCGTAGGCCGGGACAAGTGGGGCAGGGGACGAAGTAGGTTGTTAATGGCCAAGCAGGTTGCAGCCATCCAGTCGATCGCAAATCCCTCTCCTCCCTAAACCGAGGACACTGAGGAGTAAACGCTTCGCAGCTCTGCTCCCCAGGCAGACGGCGAGGAGCTCCAACCCCCCTGCTCGGGGGCACAGACAGTGGGTTTCCACTGTCTGTGGAAGCGCCACGTGCACTAACCCCACCCACAGACAGAGGACCGTCCTGGAGACCCAGCTGCCCAAGTGGCAGACAGTGGCCGGGCGGTGGGCGTCCTGCGGACGACGCATTCCTCCCTGAAGCTGATGGGAACCCAGCCCTGGGCGCACCACCCGCAGGTGGAATGTGCTCTGCCCGAGGAGGACGCGGGCGCTGCTGTGGTCAGTGCTGAAGGGACAGCTGGACCTGCGCTGCAGGGGGATGTTTGAAACTCCTCTTCCGGGAGAGGACAGTGACCCCCAACACGGGGTGACATTTCCTTTACTTCATTCTTGTGGTTGCAAAGCTGTGGACCCTTAGCTGCCAGACGCTGAGTTAGCGTACGGTCCTCCCCAGCGTGGAAAAGAGCAAGGGTGGGGAGTGAGTCACGGGTATCTGTGACGAGGAAAGGCGTACAGAAATGCGGGTGTTCTCAACCGGGAGGAAGGGAAGCCTCACTGCTGGGTGCAGATGCTGTTCGCTGGCTGGATGCCTCGGCTCGTTTTCGGGTCTGACGGGGGCGTGTTTTGAGCTTTGCTGTTTTGGGCACATCAGGAACCCCTGGTCTCTGCGGGTTGGCCATTGGGCCCCAGGAGAGGACACCTGTGAGGCCGGTTGGAGAGAATGCTTCTGCCACCTGGGACCCGGGAAGGGTCATTAGGTGCTGGTGGAATCCAGCCTGGGGCAAGAGAGCTTCTCTCTGCCATGAGACCGGGGGTGAGAGGTCGGGTCTCCACCAGGAGGTGACCAGTGGACGCACCAGTGGTAGGCGAGAGAGGGCCTCTCCCAGGGCAGCTTTGGGCCATGTGGGACCTGGGAGAGGTTGGCTGTGTGCCTGGTTCCAGTGGGAAAGGCTGGTTCTAGCCCCCCGCTCTTCTCCTGGAGCTCTGCCTGTGCCTTGAACTTCACTTTACTTCGGTTTCAGAAGAAATCTGAGGTTTCCCAGGAAGAGTTAAAACTTCACATCAGGTGGGACACCGGCCGTGACGTCTGTGTCGTGAACACTGTAAATGCCTGAGGAGGAGAGGTCAGCGCAGGTCACTGTGGGGTCACGGCTACAGGCCTGGCTGAGAAAGTGGTGTAGATGGGAAGTTGTGTGTTATGATCGTCGAGACAGGTCTCTTCCAAGTTTCTTGAAGGTGCAGGAATGAGAATTCTGAGGGAGTAATTCTGCTCTGTAGATCTGAGCGAATTAAATAGCAAGAGAGAAGAGTAGGCATCAAAATATGTTATGAAGGTCTCCTTTGCAAAGGTCGTGAGCACGTACGTTCCATCGCCCGCCCCCCCCACCGCAGGTACTCGGAGTGTTGTGTCGCGGCTCTCCGAGTGGCCCTGTTTTCTGCCCAGGCTCCCAGCAGCTCCACCGCCACCCACGGCCTCGGCCAGGACGAGATGCTTGGGAACGGCTCGGTGCGTGTGAAGACTGTGCCTCTTCCCGTCCACAAATTCACTGGGGGAAAGATTCACTGGTGGAAAGAAAGTGCCGAAAGGCATGTGGGATAAAGACTGAAAACACAAAGATGCAGTTAGCACGGCTCATGGAGCACAGGAGCATTAATGCGCAGTGTTTTGAAACAGGACCAGACAAAGTGGGTAAAATTGATATCTCCTTGAATCAAAAAACATTTTTAAGACTTAAAAGCATGGAGCTTAGCTTGGTATTTGAAATGTTTATCTAAATAAAAACAGTGATAATGCAGTGGAAGTTCTTGAATTCCCATGAATCATCTTTCTTTGTCATTGTGGTGATGAGCCAGGGACTGGCTTACACCCCGTTCCCAAGAGCCGAAATTCTCGCTGTTTACCTTAGCTTGTTTTTACTCCGTTACGCTCTTTCTCCTTTGTGGTTTAAAGTGAAGCTATTGGAAATGTTAGAAGTAATGTCATTTTTAAAAATGGTTCTTTTCTTTGGCTATGAAAATGGAAAATTTGGGGGAGTAAGGAACCGTCCAGCGCGGGTTGGAGTCTGAGTGAGCAGTGCAGCGCCGTGAGCAGAGCCTTCCTGCGGAACCATTTGTTAGGGCCACGCTGCGGCCTTGGAGAGAAATCATGGACTCTTCAACCCAGAGGTCTGATTTCTAGGCATAAATCCTAAGGAAACAATTGAGCAGATTGGGTTTAAATAAAAACACTGCGCACCCACGAGAGGGATGGTAGGAGGAAGGAGTGAGCCCTCGCTGGGTCCAACGTACAACGTCTCTCTCGCTGTGGGGGTGCGCGGGCCCTGCAGGGACAGCGCGGGGATGGCCGTGGTGACAGCCAGACGCACCTGGTAACCTATGAATGCACGACGTATGGGGCACCTGGTGCGGATTGATGGACGCCTTTACTTCAATCCTCACAACCACTTTATGAAGTCGTTGGTGTGATCAGTCTCCTGGTCACAGACAAGGACGTGACTTGTCTAAAATTAACTAGGAGTGACAGAGCTGGGGCCCAAGTCCACCCTTCTCTAAAGCTTCACGATCTCACCCACTGAGGATCAGGGGAAATGGAAACATTCTGCGATCGGAGATCTGTTTCGCTCTGCTCACCAAGGCTCTCCACTCCCTCATGAGGGATGCTCCGACTGTCTTCACCTCCTTGCCAACTCCCGCCTGGACAGAAGGTGGTGATAGGCCAGACGGTCCCCAGGCCCCTCTGACTCTGTGACCTCGTGAATTTCTCTAAATAACGACCAGATATCCTTCCATGTCTCACATAAAAAAAAAGTCTTCACCTTACAGTCAGGTCACTGGCTCCCGATATTTGAACACTTGCAAAATCTCCTCTATTTCTTGTACTAGGAACTAGGGTATTTATTTTATCCAGGGGCTGTTTCCAAGCCCTGAGCTGCTTTTCAAGTTCTCTGGCCTCGAGGGGCTGGCACTGGGCCTTCTGCCCCGTGCTCTTCATTTAGAAGCTCTCGGCCATATGTGTGAGGGGGGGCCTGTTTTTGAAAACGCAGCTGATGGGTGTGCGTCTGAGGACGCAGAAGCCACAGGAAGTTTGTAGTGGAGATTCCCTTTCGATGCACCAGCGGTGGGCTGGCTGCCGGCCCTGGAGGCCCATGCTCTCCTCTCTGGGATGAGCGGAGGGACAGGGGTTCCAGGTCAGGCCCTTCCTCAGGTCTCAGTGTGGCCGGTGGACACAATGTCCTTTCTCAGGGTTGCAGGGAAAGCATGCTGGGGACGGTGGGAGCCAACACGACGGACTGTCCCATCTGTGTTCGTCCCACCCTGGAGAAAGTTCATCCTTCCCTTCATCAGGCCCAGAAATAAGACCGCTCTCGAGACCGTTGGTTCCACCGGTCTCTGTCCTCATCCGGCTGGCATAGCCTGTTTGTCCAGCTGTTCCCCCGCCGGCTATGCCCAGACCCAAGCTGGGAGACCACGCAGCTGCTGGACCCACGTGGCCACTTGGAGAGAGAACCTGCGAGAGAATGAGGTGAGTGCGTGTTCCTGAGAGAGGTGGGGGTGGGGCTCCGTTAAGCTTGGGTTATATTATCTCAGGCCTGGGAAGAACTAGACGCTTTTTTAAAATAACGAATCAACTTCCCAAGCATTGGTGGGCTGGCATTGCTGGGTCCTCCCCCTAACCAATCCATTTCCCAGGTCTTCTGGGGTTCAGTGTCTCTCATCCAATCCTATCCTTTTTCCAGCCTAGATATCCCCCACACCCCATTTAAGGTCACCACCTTAGTTCCCACTGCGCATGCACTCAGAGAGGCACTTCTGCTTTATTGTTGTATGCCCCCCTTCTGTGGGAAACAGATGGGTGACTCCCTGGGGTGGGTGTGAAGCTGCAGCTTCCTAGTTGGCTCTTCTATTTTTTCTTTGTAAGATTTATTTATTTTTAGTCAGAGAAGAGAGGGAGAAAGAGAGGGAGAGAAACATCAATGTGAGGTTGCCTCTTTAGCGTCCCCTACTGGGGACCTGGCCCGCAACCCAGGCATGTGCCCTGACTGGGAATTGAACCAGCGACTCTTTGGTTCGCAGGCTGGCGCTCCATCTACTGAGCCACACCAGCCAGGGCCCCTAGTTGCCTATTCTCAGCATTGTCTGATTCCCTTTGCTTTTTTCCTTTATCGGTATCTTGCTACCTATGCTAACATCACACAGCACTCTGTCCACTCTGTGACCTCAGCAACCTGGGCCCAGACGCTAAATGTGCCCGTGTTTTCCTACACTATTTTGTGTTTTTGCAACTTTTGCTTCTCCCCTTGCACCAACTGGTTGGCTACGGGAACCATGATTTCCCAGAATAGCACTGGGCTTTGTTTGGAGCCCAGTCAGTGATTCCGAGTTTCCCAGTGTCCAGACCAGGAGGACAGATCCCATTTCTTATTGTTGGAAGGGTCTGCCCACTAACCTGATTACGCCCCTAACATCGTGTCTCCTCTGGCTGGCCCTCCCCATGGCCCAAGCCCTCCAAGTCCTGTGCCCCGAGGGCTCAATGTTCAGAGGGCCCTTGGCTGGTGGCCGGGGCAGCTGAGCCAAGGGCAGTTTCCAGGGTCCTGCTGTCCTTTGCCCCCCGCTGTCACCTCAGCACAGGAACCAGGCACCGTGGTCAGTCCAGGTGAAGGGGAGCAGTGGCTCTTGTGAGGGACCAAATAAGGAAAGAGGTCTCAGGACAGACGCGGAGCCAGGGGCGCCACGGAAACAGTTTCTCAGGAGGAATTTGGGGAGAAGCTGGCCCTAGCCCAGAGCCTGGGAGGCTCGGGTGGGGTCGGGGCGGTGCTGCCTCTGGGCAAAGGAACTGAGGTTTTTCCTCCAGTCCAGTGCCTGGCCTGGGGTAGAGGGGGTGTCCACCCCAAAGCACGGTTTTTTCTTTTGAGGTGAGGCAACTGCACCCTGGGGCAGTCCTCTGGGTGTCCCAGGACCTGGGACAGATGGGAGCTGAGGGGTCAGGAGAGAGAAGCGTCGAAAAGAAACAACAGACAGAACATGCGGTCACTCTGCTGAGCACCGGCCAGGCTCAGTCCCCAGCCGGGGCCCCGCTCCACCCTCCCAGGAGTGGACTTTCAGGACCATCCGTCCGGGATGCCCCCGCCTTGCAAAGGGAGGTGAACCAGCCTGAAACGACCCACTCTTTTAAAACGTGCTTGTATTCTCATTTTTATTGAGTTTACTGGGGTGACATTGGCTAAGGCAATGTGGGTTTCAGGAGTACACTGCCATAGGACATCGTCTGTGTGTTGTGTTGGGTGTTCACCACCCCGAGTGAAGCGGTCCACCCCCAACTGCCTGGAAGAATCTTCCCTGTCCTACAGCCTCTCCGAGGCCCTTCCAGCCGCTCGATGGGAGGGGCCCAATGCATCAGTTGCCTAGTAAGGCCTATTGGATCTTCAGATGTGCCCGCCCCATCTTGGTCTTTAACGGGCTGGCTTTCTCTGGGGGATGTGCCTTGGCCCGTCCCGTGGGTGCGGCCCCGGGGAACCTGGACAGGTTGCCCTCCCGGGGTCCCCGGCCAGAAGCAGCTCCGGCCACGTTGTCGGTGGGAAGAGCCGTGGAGGAGCCACCAAGGTGAACGCTGGGAAGAGGTTTCATTTTTAGTTTTGCCTTTCTCACACCTGGGTGACGAAAGAAAGACTCCCAGCCACGCTCTGGGGGAGGGTGATTCCCCGCTCATCCCTCCAGTCCATCTCCCCCGTGCCTGCCCAGCCCCCTCGGGTCCTGCAGTGGGGCTGCCGGGCACCGCCAGGTCCCCAGAGGTCCCGAGGGCTCATCCGAGGGAGTGCCATGTGGGTTCCCTCTGCCTCACCCTCTGGGTGGGGTTTTTACAGAGGCTGGCTTCTCTCTCCCAGGGTTCCCTGACTTCCTCATTGTTATTTTGACAGGATCTTTCTGGGGTGGGCTGGGGGGCAGGCACATCCCTGACCTCCACCTGCAAGAGGACAGCAGTCTCTCTGGACACTGTCCGAGTGCCCCGGGGGCACAGCCGCCCCTGTGGTCACAGCTTCTCCTCTGTGGCTGGTCTGCGGGTGAGTCACAGGCTGTGCCGACAGCCCTGCAAACAACCTCTTCATCCAACTGTTTTCTTCGTCGTTTGATTCTAATTTTAAAATAGAATAACATAAATTTTATTTGTGTTATTGAACGTGCCGGGGCAGCATTGGTTAATGAAATTACAGGTGCAGTTCTATTAAGGCGTCATCTGTACATCGCACTGTGTGTTCACTGTCAGCCCTGTTCCCTCGTGCTGGGACCTGACTCGGGTCTCCTGCAGATCACAGCCGGTGGCTCAGGCGTGGTCTTGTCACAGCCCATTGTGAGAACCCTGTTCCAGCACCTGCTGGTGTGGGTTCGATTCCCAGTTGGGGCTCGTGCCTGGGTTGTGGGCCAGGTCCCCAGTGGGGGGCGGGAGAGAGGCAACCACACATTGATGTTTCTCTCCCTCTCTCCTTCCCTTCCCGTCTGTAAAAGTAAATAAAGAAAATCGTTTTTTTAAAAAAAACCTGCTCTAGTTTGCGAATAAGCCGCTCCCCTTGCAGGAGGTCGCGTCTGCTGCAGCTGACCCTGGGCACCGCTCACTGACCCATCACCGTGGCCGAGGGGACTGAGGTCAAAGACCCGTGCAGTAAAAGAGCTCGTGACCAGCTCAGCTCTAGACATGGTAAGCAGACTTGAATGTGTGCACATTTGGGTTCTGAAATTATATTATTAAAGTGAATGTCGCCTTTTCATTTTACTTTCTTAATGCACCTGTTAGAAAATTTTAAACGTCAAACGCAGCTCTTGCAGCAGGCACGGTGTGCTGAAACACACGGCTCCGCACTGGGTTTCACACACGCTTTCGCAGAGCGCGGGCTCGGAGAAACCAAATGGAGCCAGAAACGCGCGCGGGGAAGCCCGCGGAGAAGGGCGGCTCGCACCCGAGACCGCGGGACCCGAGCGGCGCGGGCGCGCGCAGGGGCGCGGGCGGCCCTTCTCCGCCGAAGCAGACCCGCCGCTGGGCGGCGTTTTCCGCGTCTCGGCCCCGCGCTCCAGCTCCGAAGCCCGACCACTTGTGTCCCCGGAGAGGGCCCGCGGCCGCCCAATGGAGCGAAGCGGGGGTCCCGGTCCGAGTCCTGTCCCCGGGGAGCGGCCGCGTTTGACCTGCGGGGGCGCGGCCAGCGCGAGGAGACTTTCCCTCGGGGCGCTTGTGGGAACCAGACACAGACCATTTTTTAAACTTCGCAGCCGCCTGAGGTGATGGTGGCAGCTGGGCGAGCAGCGGGCTGCGGACCGGAGGGAAAAAAAGGCGGCGACAAGGCGCCCGCGGACTGCGCGGCGCTCGGATGTCCTCGCGGACCTGCGGCGCCCCGCGCGCGCGCACGGGACAGTGCGCATGCGCACGGAGGCCGGCGGGGTGGGGGGGTGGGGGGGGGGGGGTGGGGTGGGGTGGGGGGTGGGGGTGGGGGTGGGGGTGGGGGGTGGGGTGGGGTGGGGGGTGGGGGGTGGGGGTGGGGTGGGGGGTGGGGGGGGTGGGGGTGGGGTGGGGGGTGGGGGTGGGGGGTGGGGGGTGGGGGTGGGGTGGGGGGGTGGGGGTGGGGTGGGGGGTGGGGTGGGGGGGGGTGGGGGGGGGGGGTGGGGGGGGGGGGGGGGGGGGGTGGGGGGGGGGGTGGGGTGGGGGGTGGGGGGTGGGGGGTGGGGTGGGGGGGGTGGGGGGTGGGGGTGGGGGGTGGGGGGTGGGGGTGGGGGTGGGGGGTGGGGGGTGGGGGTGGTGGGGTGGGGGTGGGGGGGGTGGGGGGTGGGGTGGTGGGGGTGGGGGTGGGGGGTGGGGGGTGGGGTGGTGGGGTGGGGTGGGGGGGTCTCCCTGGGTGCTCAGCGCCGCAGACTTCGAGGCCCCGGGCCACGCGAGGTGCGCGCAGCAGCACCGGGGTCCCCGCGCCAGCCATCGCCCAGGCCCACAGAGGCGCGGGTTCTCGGAGCATAAAGCAGTCGGTCCAGTCCTCGCCTGACCACGGTGGCCTCGCCTGACAAAGAAAGTAGGTTATACAGAATTAGTTTACAGAAGGCCCTAAGAAAGCAGACCACAGCCACTACGACTATAAAAAGCAGTAACAAAAGAACCCTGGAGAGGCCATACATCTGATTCCCAGCGCTCTCATTTATATTATTTAAAATGTCCGTTTTCAAGAAAAATTACAAGAAATGCAAAGAAACAAGCAGGCAAGGGCCGCGCACAGGCAGAAAGCAATCAAGTGAAACTCCCCAGGGAGCCCCAAGATGGGCTTCTCGTCAGACCCTGTCAATCCGGCCTTGTCACGTGTGCCAAGAAACAAAGAAACCCGCGTTTAAAGAACTGAAGGAGAGAGAGTCTGCGGATGATGTCTCACCAAGTAGAGAACAGCGAGGAAGACTCGAGCTGTAAACAGGCTGTTTAAAACCCTCCAATGGAACCTCGGGAGTCAGACCATACGGTAACTGCAAAGCAAAGTGGGATAAACATCCCACATGAAATCCTCCTGCTTCTTGCTGCTTTGCCTCCAGCTCCGCCATTTAAAGTTCACTTATTGGGATACGTTCATCTTTTTTAAAGTCTTCACTTGATGATAGGTTTGTGGATTTTAGAGGGAGAGGAAGGGAGAGAGAGAGAGAAAGATCGAGGAGAGAATCAGTTGCCTCCCGTGCACCCCTGACCAAGGATCGAACCCATAGCCTTTCCATGTTTGGGACAGTGCTCCAACCACCTGAGCCGCCCGGCCAGGGCAGGATACATGCACTTTTTAGGTGTAAATGTTCTCGGAAGATTTAACTGCCTGTCAATCCTGGCTATTTGCCTGTGAGCCAGCTCCCTGTCACTGTTGGTGCTCGGCCACCCTGGCGTGGGGTCCCATCTTGGGTGGGGAGTGAGGGCGCGGGGTCAGCTGAGTTCCAGCCCTCACTGGCTCTGCCCTCAGGCCCCATGTGGCCCAGGAAAGAGAGGTCCAGTGGAAACCTGCAACAACAGTCACCTGAGCGGCAGCGTGTGGAGGAAGCACAGAGAGTAAGTCCCGGAGCAGATGGAGGAGTGAGTTTGACAGAAATGAGTGTAATTAGAGCCCAAGATCTCAAAGTTGACTCAGTGTAAACACAAGGAGAACAAACATTCATACTATGTCTTCTTTCTCAAACATAAAATTAAACAAATATTTAAAGTTCCCAGTTGTCTGTGCTATACATAGCCAGGGAAAGGGGGGCTGGGGTCAGAGATCCTGGAGGGAACTGGAGCATCTCAGGGGGCAGGCCTTCTCCTCCTCCACACTCCCTAACCCCTAACTCCCCTGCCCAAAGGATCTGAGCATCACAGACCAAGGCAGCGGCAGAGGTGAGCCCTGAGGACAGTGTATGGGGTCCTAACAGAGGAAGCCCAGCTCTAGTGTCGCCCCTGTTGCTAAAGGGCAGCCTCAAGGTTGAATGTTCGGCCGTCCTCAGCCCCGTGTCGGCTGTGGGAGCAGCCAAGCTACGTGATGGTTCTCGGCCTCTCTTTCCCCGTCTGGAGAATAGGAATAATAATACCTGCCTCCTAATGTTCTCATGAAAAAAGAACCGAAATCCTGTGTCAGTCAAGAAGACCTCAGACCAGACTCTGACATAAAATGCAAACTTGGATTGGCAGCCATCCTCCCTGCCGTGAAGTGGCCTTTGCCTCAGTTATGTCCGGGTGCCGGAAATACACAGAGCTGAATGGTGTGTCCCAAGAATTTCCCTTTTAAAATGTAAATAAGTTTAGGAGGTGCTAATATATCTAGATAGTTTTACTTAGCAATACCTTTGTATTTGTTAACAGCCAGAAATATGATCTCCAAGTATTTAGCAAAACACTGAGCTCTGGCAAGATTGAAGGTTGGTACAGAAAGTGGTATGAGAAACCATTTGACAGGCAGGAGACTCTTAACAAACACATTCTACATAAAATAGGGTAATGCTATAAAAATGCATTGCCTGATCTTATTTGTCATGAAAATGCTGCATTTGGAGTTTCTTGTTGCTCCCCTAAGCAAAAATCTGTTCCTCGGCCGCAAAGCAAGTTCTCTGAGGACCCGGGAGGTCCTTTGGGGTCCTGTTCCCAGAGCACGGTCCAGCTAACTCTCTTTTGGGCCAACTTCTGGCTCAGGTGAGGAGCCTGCTTTGTGGTTCGCTTGGCAGTACTTGCTTGCTTCAGTGTTTCGGGTCAGCCTTGCATGCTCTGCTAACTTGGCCTGGTGTGTCCTGAGGCCGTAGAGCATTTCCAAATGTGAAAGCATAAACACAAGAGGAAGGGAAATGTGGAGGGAAGAGAAATGCTTGTGGCCAGACCTCACAGAAATGGCCCATTTGCTTGCAGTTGCGGGTCGAGTGTTGGCTAAGTCACTGGAATTTTCACTCAGATGCTTGGAAATAAAAGCGGCTGCATAAATGGTTCAGAGTAAGAGTCAATACAGAATTGTCTTTAAAAACAAGTGTCAATCCTCAACCAGACTCTCTCTCTATATGTAGTCTTAGTGAAACCTTTAATTTTTCTCCCTTTATCCTTTTATTGTAATCACCGCGGGTGAAGGTCGTGGAAATTCCTCACTGTTGGAAACTCCCACGGAGCTGGAAACATCAACAAATACCTGCTAATTGAAGACGTTTTACTCTATGACCTGCTTCTCTTTCTTTTTAATGAAACTACCCACGTCTCAGTGGTGAGATTTTGTCTGTTCCAGGACCTCTTCCAGCCGGCCTGGCAGGTTTCTCCGCGGCCGCCCGCGGCTGGGGTCCCCGCACCGGGCGGGGCGGCGGCGTGGCCTCAGCCAGGCCCTAGACGGTCGGTCTCGGGGCGCCTTCTGTCCCGGGCCTGCTCGGTCGCCGGTGTCCAGGGCGACCCCGGGACGGCTCCGCATCTGAGCGCCAGGCTCCGCGCTGCGCGGGCGGGCGGGCCACGCGCAGGCCGGGGCGCGTCCTCGGTGACCGGCCACTGAACCCCCGTTCCGGGCGCTCCCCAAGGTCGGGGCCCGCTGGGCAATCCCGACCCCGATGCGGCTCTCCCGTCCCGAGTCTTCGCTGGCGTCTCTCCCCTTCTCTTTCTCCTTCCCTTTCCCCCTCTAAAAATTCATAAGTAAAATCTTTAAAAACACGACCCCGTGAACTTTGAAGAGCAAGGTTTCGGGGACGAAGTCCGGGCTTTGAGCAGCGTGGGGGCTAATGCTGGCTCGCTGTCGCCCCCGCGTGGCCGCTTTCTAGACAGCACCCAGGACTGGATACAACCTTCCGCGTCTATCAAAGGAACAAAGAATAAGGTGAAATGAGGCTGGTCACTTGATCCCCCAGCTTCTAAAACCCACCGTATAATTCATGATACAACTGTATTCTAATGCAGAGTCGATATTAACTGGCAACATTACGTACTGCAATTGATATATAATTTTAACTGAGATTACTAAAGGCATTGGTCCATGTTGCAGGCTCCCAGACTTCATAGAGTGCTCTATGGGACCCCGGTTTTCTCGGTAAGTGTAACCGCTGTTGCACATCTCGAGGGGGGAATCGAGTCCAGGCAGCATGGAGGAGGCAGAGGGTAGTTGTGAGGAGCTGACCTTGGGGCTGGCCGGCCCCTCACCTGCCAGTTCAGCCACTCGGGGCTTGGCTCCTCCAGGGGGCAGGTGCCCCGTCATGAGTCGCGGGGTCTCTGAGACAACACCTGGGGATGGGAGGGCACAAAGAGAGACACAGACACAAAAAATAATGTTTTCCAAGTTGTAACTCAAATTAAGAGCCCTTTTCTACCCGGGGCTCTGTGCTCAGCTGCTCACAGCCCTGTCCGGGCACACCAAGATGTCGGCTTCAGTTCCCGGTCAGGACACTCGCAAGAAGCAACCGCCGATACCTCGGTGACTGCAACGACACGGCCATGCTCCTCCCTCTCCCCCTTCTTCTCTCTCTCTCCAAAAATCAGTAAATAATTTTTAAATGGGTGCAATTATTTTTAAAAAACACGTTTTATTGAGTCTATAGTGTTATTGCTGTTTTTGTGAAGCATTCACCTTGATCTCCAAAGTAAATATCCAGGGCCCACACAGTTTGTTCGATACTATGATTGGAGTCTGTCCTTTGGAAAGAAGCTGCTCTTTCTGGGAATTCCGCACTCTGCCAGAACCTGACGGGGACGGAGGGAAACACAGTCTCAGACACAGTCCCTGTGCTGTTCCTGCCCTCTGCCCTGGGAGCCCTGGCGCTTCGCTTGTCCAGGCCCGGCATGAACTATGCACCCCAGATTAAGTGGGTGTAGAAACGTTTTGGTTTTGTAGTTCAACTTTTGTATTAAAGAGCCTCAATCTTGAAGGGTGTTTTAATCCCCAAAGAGTATTGCAGCCACTCTAAATAACACAGAATAAACCACAAATAACCACAATAAAGAAACCACTTTCCCTTCTGTTTTCGGAGATTTCAGACTCATTGTAAAGATTAGAATCTGCCTGTGGTCGAAGGCCATGTTCCGAAGCTGCACTTCAGCCTGAGCATTCCCTGCACACAACAGCCTGGCTCAGCCACCACAGAACACCACTCTCAGCCGTGCAGGCTGCACAGTCCAAGGTCAAGAGGCCAGCGTGGCTGGGCGAGTGCCCTCCCCCTGGCTCCTGGCCTTCTCGTGTGTCCTCCCAGGGCAGAAGGGCCAGCCACCTGTGGGGAGCACAAAAGGGGACCAGACTGTTCCTGGGTATATGTCTCAGGTCTCAATTTAGGTGACCACTTCCTGTGGGACCACTTTTCCCTGTTAATCTAGATTACATCACAGTTATAGACAACTTTGGTAAACGGGTATACAATGATACCCATTTTTTAACCTCAGAAAAGATGATATTTTTCATTTGTTTAAGTTTCTGTTTTAGAGTAGTAATTTCCAATTTTGTTCATACAGATCCTGTACATTGTTGTTAAATTTATTCCCAGGTTGGTTTGTTTTTTTTTACCTGTTTTGTTGCTATTGAGTTCTTTTTTAAAAAAATATATCTTTAACTTAGTATTTATAATAGGGGTTTAAGACTTGGGAAAATTTAGCTTAAGGTAAACAGTCATAAATCTAGTAAGTAATGTGTATGTTAAGTTTTTGTTTCAGTAACTACAGATCAGGCCCATCCTGGCACCTGAGATTAAGCAGTTGACCCCCTGGGGCACTGGCTGGAGATTACCTGTCTGGAGAGGTCTGTACCAGGAAGAAGCAAGCGACTACCCTTCCCCCTTGGAGGCAACTGTTGAATTTCAAAGGCTTTCGCTGACACCTTGTTTGCCCTCCCCCAACCCCCTTATAAAAGATCTGGCTGGGAAAGAAAAAGCAAGATGGTTTGTTAGGGTATGTACCCGCCATCTTCTCGGATCGCTGGCCATCTGAATAAAGCGCCTATAAAAGATTCAATCACTGTCTTGAAAGGATTCAATCGGTGTCTCTTCCGGTTACATTTCTACATATTTATCTTTTCGTGTTATTTCCCTATCATTGTCCTAAATTCTGTTTGTGATACTTTTCCATTGAATCTCATGAGTTACGAGGGTAAACATGCTCTCATGCAGTAATGATCATTCCATGGTTGTAGCTGTAGGTGACCTAGAAACAGTTAAAGCTTGAAAGAAAACAAGAAGTGAGGTAATGTGAGGAGCTAGAAAAATTGTCTTTGTTAGTAACGAATATATTAATAACTAAATAAAATAGTAACATCCTTCTTCGCATTTTAAAGGAGTTTGGGGCCTGGAAGCACGGTGTCCTAGAAATCAGAAGTATGTTGTCACAGGAAGTGTGCCCCCAGGTAGGTCATCTGAGGAACACAGAATGTAGCAAATGTCCACATTTTCAAAGAGGAACACTTGAGATGGTGAAATCTGGAATCTAACAGAGCAAGACTCTTTGTTCTAAGTGACACTATGAATCAGTTATTAAAGTGATGTATGAGCAGTGGAAAGAAGCAGGGATCCTCAGAGGACTACTGTGTTTAGTCACAGTGTGAGCTGGTCTTCCAGCTAAGTGGAAGATCTGTTGATCTTCCTTTGCCTCCTGACCTATTTATTGCCTAGGACACTTCTCCCCGACATTTGCAAGTTGGCTGGCATTTTTATTCTTTAAGTTTCAGCTTCAGGCTTCCTGTTCCGAGAAAGGCAGCATTTCAGATCTAGGATGCAAAGGGACATGCTGTTTGTATTCTAATGGAGTCTTCCTGATACAGAGTAGGGTTTCTCATTCTCAGCACTAAGGACCTTTGGGCCAGAGAATGCATTCTCCTGGGGGGTTGTCCTCTGCATTGTAGGTGCTTATTAGCATCCAGTACCTCTGTTCACTGCTCACACCCTCCCTTCCCTTCCCCTCAGGACAATCTAAAATGGCTCAGTACTTTGCCTAAGTCCCCTTGGGGGTAAAGATCACCTTTGGTTGAGAAACAGTTTGAAGCTTTGATCATTTTTGGAACCAGAAAGATCTTGGTCTGGTGTACAGTATTTTTATTATTTTTCTGTACAAATTATTTTCTACTCTGGCTGTGATTTATTTTGGGAAGGTATTTAGAAGTGTATTTTAAAACATCTAAATATAGGGACTTTCTAGTTACCTTGTGACTGGTTTTCAGATTAATGGCAAAGAGCAATAAGCATAGTTTGTGAGACATTTGTTGAAACCTGCTTTATAGCTAAATATAGTCATTTTTTAAAAAGTTCGAAGTGTGCTTGAAAAGCATTTTTAATTTATTTTGTTACTGCTTACTTAAACAATGAGAAAAATTGTATTAAAAATTCTACCCCAAGAGTTAAAAGAACTGCTATCATTTCATGTTTATACACTTGCAGATATGCTGACATGCACATTTCTGTCTACATTCTCTGGGTTTCATTTACTATTTTAGGTTATAAGTATAGGCAAAAAACTTGTATATTTTCAGGTTTTATTTGTGATACTGTGCATTTCAGGGTGAAGATGTTTTTCATAAGTTTTGGTACGTAGTATCTTCATCCTCATTCGGTTGATTTTGTAATTCAAATTGTTTTATTTTTGAGGTTATTTAGAGGTGTATTACATAACTACCAAATATAAGGACTTTCCAGTCACCCATTAGTAGTGAAATCTAGCTTAAGTGCAATGAGAGTGATAGGGGCTTAAGACTTGGAAAATTTTAGCTTAAGGTAAATAGCCATAAATCTAGCAAGTAATGTGTATGTTAAGCTTTTGTTTCAGAAACTACAGGTAAGGCCCATCCTGGCGCCTGAGAAAAAGCAGCTGACCTCCTGGGGCATTGGCTAGAGATTACTGCCTGGAGACATCCGTACCAGGAAGAAGCAGACGACTACCCCTCCCCCTTGGAGACAGCTAATTGCCCAGGATAGAAATGCTGCAGGTGCTAAATTTCAAAGCTCTCCCCCAACCCCCTTATAAAAGATCTGGCCAGAAAAGAAAGGGGAAGATGGTTTGTTAGGGTATGAACCCGCCATCTTTTCGGATCCCCGGCCATCTGAATGAAGTGCCTATAAAAGATTCAATCGCTGTCATTGCTTATTGGGTTTGGTAGTGACAGGCAGCCTGAACGCCGGTGTCTTTTCCAGTTACAAGAGCACTTAGAGAAACATTGTATATAATTTCAATGCTGCGATGCTTGTTGAAACTGGCTGTTCATTGGCTTGGCCAAAAGATAAAAACATTTGGGAAGATAGAATTATGAAGATGCCTGAAAGACTGCAGAAAGCAGTGGGACAAAATGGTGAATATATTGTTCAATGAAATTATTGGTGAAAATGAAAAAAGGCTCTTTCATTGTGTCTTTACCTAAAAATCAAAGAACCTTTTGGCCAAGCAAATAGTATAGTGTTCCAAGTGTGCATCTCTGCTGCCATCTCGTGGGGCTTTTGGGAATAACATGTTAGTGGCAAGTCAGCAGGAAAAGCGGCTGACTATAGCAGAATATCAATGAATGTTGACTGAAATGTTATTTAGATGTGTATTTAGTAAGTTTTATTTTATTTTTTTAAATATATTGTATTGATTATGCTATTACAGTTGTCCCATTTCACCCCCTTCACTCCCCTCCACCCTGCACACCCTCCCACCCACATCCCCCCTTTAGTTCACGTCCATGTGTCATACTTATGAGTTCTTTAGCTTCTCCATTTCCCATACTGTTCTTGCCCTCCCCCTGTCTATTTTCTACCTACCATCTATGCTACTTATTCCCTGTACCTTTTCCCCTCTCTCCTCCTCCCACTCCCCTGTTGCTAACCCTCCATGTGATCTCCATTTCTGTGGTTCTGCTCCTGTTCTAGTTGTTTACTTAGTTTGTTTGTCTTTTTGTTTTAGGTGTGGTTGTTCATAATTGTGAGTTTTCTGTCCTTTCACTATACATGTTTTTTTTCCTTTTAATCTTTTCTTAGATAAGTCCCTTTAACATTTCATAAAATAAGGGCTTGGTGATGATGAACTCCTTGAACTTGACCTTCTCTGAGAAGCACTTTATCTGTCCTTCCATTCTAAATTGTAGCTTTGCTGGATAGAACAATCTTGGATGTACATCCTTGCCTTTCATGACTTGGAATACTTCTTTCCAGCCCCTTCTTGCCTGCGAGGTCTCTTTTGAGAAATCAGCTGACAGTCTGATGGGAACTCCTTCGTAGGTTACTGTCCCCTTATCTCTTGCTGCTTCTAGGATTCTCTCCTTCATTTTTACCTTGGCTAATGTAATTATGATGTGCCTTGGTGTGTTCCTCCTCGGGTCCAACTTCTTTGGGACTCCCTGAGCTTCCTGGACTTCCTGGAAGTCTATTTCCTTTGCCAGATTGGAGAAGTTCTCCTTTGTTATTTGTTCAAATAACTTTTCCACTTGTTGCTCTTCCCCTTCCCCTTCTCGTACCCCTATAATTCAGATGTTGGAATGTTTAAAGGTGTCCTGGAGGTTCCTAAGCCTCTTCTAATTTTTAAAAATTCTTGTTTCTTCATTCTTTTCTGTTTGGTTGTTTCTTTCTTCCTTCTGGTCCACTCCATTGATTTGAGTCCCAGTTTTCTTCCCATCACTATTGGTTCCCTGTGCATTTTCCTTTATTTCACTTAGCGTAGCCTTCATTTTTAAATCTAATTTGCAACCAAATTCAACCAATTCTGTGAACATCCTGATCACCAGTGCTTTGAACTGTGCATCCAGTAAGTTGGCTACCTCTTGGTTGCTTAAGTGTGTTTGCTATGGAACTTTGATCTGTTCTTCCATTTGGGCCATTTTTTTTTTTGTCTTGTCACACCTGTTACGGATGAGGGGCGGAGCCTTAGGTGTTCACCAGGATGGGCCAACCCAGTCACTAGGTTGTGAGGCTGTATGGGGGGGATGCTGGATGTAGGGACAGGTCTGAGAGGGAACAATGGTGCCTGCTCCACTCTCTGTGGGACTTAAGTCCCTTCCACTGCTTCCTCCAAGCAAACTCGGCCTTTCTGGTGCTGATTCCTGGGCAGGTAGGCTTGTGCACATTCTAGGACCCCATGGATCTCTCCAACCAACTCTCCTGTGAGGCTGGGATTCTCTCACTGTGCCTCAACCCCCACAGGTGTTTTCAGTCAGTGCCCCAAGGCTCTATTTCCTGGCTCTGGGTCCCTGGGTTGCGCTCAGTGCCTCGTTTCACAATCGCTGCCTCGCTGGTTCTGTCGGTTGCCACCCCGCGCCTGGGCTCTGCCAGCCACCTGCATGCCCAGGGTCCACCTGCTGCAGTCTTGCGCGCCCAGGATGCCTTACGTGCCCACTCCCACTGCTCTTTGTGCCTCAACCTCTCTCCACCTGGCTGCCTGACTCCACCCCTCCTACTGGTGTGGATGAACCTGCCTATTTTAACTTCTTGGGTGCCCGACTTCCATACAGTTCAGTTTTCTGTCAGTTCGGGTTGTTATTCTGTTTCTAAATTGTTGTTGTCCCTATCTTGGTTGTGCGAGGAGGCTCAGTGTGTCTACCTATGCCTTCATCTTGGCCAAAAGTCGTATTTGGTAAGTTTTAAATATCAGACTTACTAGTTACCTTTTGTTCCCGATTTCTATATTAACAGAAAGAAACATGCTGTTTATCATTTCAGTCCTTTGAAATTTGTTAAAGCTGTCCATAGCACAGGATGGTCCCTTTGAGAAATGTCCCAAGCGTGGCTCTCTGCTGCCATCTCGTGTGTAACTTGGGAATAACAGCTTCGTGCAGACCAGCAGGAAAAGTCATTGGCAATAGTGAATTATCTACCGAGGGTTCATGGAATATTATTTACAAAGTGTCTTTCATTACATTTAAATGACAGGACTTTCTAGTTACCTTCTGTTTCTGACTTCTACATTAGCAGCCATGAGGGCAACACATGTGTTTTTTATAATTTCAGTCCTTTGAAGTTTGTTGAAAACTGATGGATGGTACAGTATGGTAGTTTCCAAACTGTTCTAAGTGTGCACACTGCTGCCATCTCGTGGGCTATTCTGGGCATGACACCTTCATGCAGGTTGGCAGAAAAAAACAACTGTTGATTGCAATGTAGTTTAGAAGTGTGTTTCATAACTTTTAAACCTACAGATATATTAATTACCATTTATTCCCGATTTCTACACTAACACCAATGAGAGCAAAAATTATGCTCTATATACTTTAAGTTTTTTTGTAATTTGTTTAATCTCGCTTTATGGCTCATTATGGTCACTTAGCGAAATGTCCTGAGTGTGGCTCTCTTCTCCTCTCAAGTGCATCTTGGGAAGAACACCTTAGTGCAGGCCAGCAGGAAAGGCTGTCAGCTATAGTGAATGATCTATGACTGTTGAATGGAATGGCACTTAGTCGTGGATGTTATTACTTTCATATAAACGGACTTTGTAGTTCAATTTTCCTTCTCTCCCCCACACACAACAGTGGAGTCTTTATGTCAGGTAACTAGGCGCCTCTTGTGGGCGAGACCTGTGTTCATGTTTCAGCTGTGTCCACGTATTTGTGGTCCAATGTCCCGTGTGTGTAGGCATCCTGGCAGCATTGATGTCCCTCCTGTCTCCACGTCCTCACAGAAATCGTGACTGTGTCTAGGTCCCCTCTGCCTTGATGTCCTGGCCATAGTGCCGTCCTGCCTGTGTTTGTGTCCCTTCCACATCACTGTCTCATCTGTGTCAATGTAGACGTCATGCTGCTGTGTTGCCTGCATTTCAATATCCCATTTGCCTTGATGTCCCCGTTGCGCCACTGTCCCACCTGCACAGATTTCTTGGTTGCGCCACTTTCCTATCTTTGTCAATGTCCCAGTTCCCTCGGTGAACCAGCCACACCTCTGTACCGCCTGTGTCGCTGCCTTGACCAAGGCAATATGTGAGCTGCGCTGCTGTCCTTTCTGTGTAGATGTCTTGGCCTTGTCCATGTCCTGCCTGTGTCGGTGTCCTGGCTGTGTCGTTGTCCTCCTGCATCGATGCACCAGCTCATTGATGTCCCAACTGCATCAATGTTTCAAAAATGGCCATATCCCAGCCACTTGATGTACTGGCAGCATTGAGGTCCTGACTGTGTCATTGTCCCATCTGTGTGGCCATGGCTCACTGCCTGGTTGTGGCTTCACGGTCACCTGATTTGTACTCACGGGCTCTGCTGCACTCCACCAGCTGCAGACAGAGGACGACTGTCTGCACTGCACTGGACAGGGACACTCAGTCCTTCGACCCCTGTGGGCGATGCAAGGCCCTTCTGGCTGCTGGTCACTCCCTCAGGCTGTGTCTGCTGCTGTTGCCACAAGATTTAACCATTTAAGCAAAGTAACCTGTTCTCAACTAAAAGATTATGCTGATGGAATTTGGAAGTTTATTAATTTAGCTTGTGTCCTGTAGTTTGTGGGATTGCCTAACAAAAAGTAACATTCCATGAAGGCTGCACTTTTCACAAATTACGTGTCTATCACCCATTTTACCTCTACAAGACCCTGTCTCCCCATACTCCCCAAGGTCCTATGTACCTGATATCCCCTCATTGTCTGGTAGTCATTCGTACTCAGGCACACATTAAATGTTGAATGTCTTGTATTGATCTGATTATGTTATTTTGGTCATTATCCCACAAGTGTTAGAGCCAAAAAGGTTTGTGGAAAATAATCCCTTTTTAATCCCCCAGTTTTGAAAAGCTGGCAGTGTGGAATGAATGGTGAGACAATGCTAACTCCTGAAGCTGTTGCAGCTGAGAGATCATGGACATCTGCCTCCAAGGTCAGCATCCTTTTTGTTTACTCTGTCTTTGGCCCATTGTTGCTGGGTTTTGCAAGATTTTGAAGTTAGCATTTGGTGAGACATGGGTTTTATCTTATTGAATCACAGGCTTGTTTACAATGGGAATATCTGGTTTACTTCCTTCCTGTGGCCTCTGGCAACAGGGACCTGGTGCCTGGCTCCAGCTCCAAATTCTGGCCATGGCATCTTGGTCACAGAACTGTGTCCTGTGTCTAGGGTCCGTGCCTCAGAGTCAAAATGTATTTGGTTGTGTGTCTGCAGTCTTGCACCTCTTAGGATGTGGCTTTGTGGCCTGGGTTCACATGCGAGGTCCATGTGCAGATGAAGCCTTTGGTTCTGGTGCATGGAATCTGGTATTAAAGGTCCGGTGTCAGTCCCTGGCATCTGGTGTCTGGCCTTCAGACTGCATGGTCTGGCTCGGGTGTGGGCACACAGCTTTGGGTTTGGGGCTTTGGGCCTGGAGTCCTGGTTTTGGTTTGAGTCCACTCCAGGGTCCAGGTTTCAGGTCAAGGGTCTGTGTCCAAGGTCCTGAGTTTGGCTCTGGTGTCTGTCAACAAATGGTCATTGTGTGAAATTCAATGCCAATATGAGTCCCCAAGTGTATGGAGTTGAGGCAGGTTAATAGAAAGGGTAGGAAAATTCCTTGGTAGTGGAACGAGAAAACTGAGCTTGATGGCTAACTAAGGCCTAGCAATTTATAGCCAGGTAATAAATGTGAGGATCTTATCTTCCCTGACCGAGGACATTGTAGTGGAAATGGTTCAGACATGCCAGACCAGGCAGGGGAAGAGCCACCTCAGTCCCAGCCCTTCTCTGGTGACTCTTCTGAAGGAGAAATTCACCAGAGAAGGACCCTGACCACTCTGTGTGATCGCTGTGTTGCATCAGCACATCAAAGGGCGCCCCCGGAAAGCTGAGTATTCTGTGGAGCTGACTCTTCTGAGACCTCCTCTAAAGTCCTCAACGTTAGAAAACAGGTAAAACCCTAAAGACAAAGGATGCAGCACGCACTGTTTGTTGAGCACACATGCACCTTCCCTTCTCTTCTTTGCTGCATGTCTTCACTGTGTTTCTCCTTATGTGCAAAGGTCCCCAGGAGACTTGCAGCCAGGGGAGCAGTGGGTGCTCATTCGCAAAAATTTCCATTCTGTGGAATGGCACCTGGGAGATGTCTCTGCTCCAAAATATAGAATGTTGTGGGAAGATGGAATGGTGAAGCAGCCTGAAAGATGGCAGAGGGCAGTGGAACAAAACGGTGAATATGCTGTGTAGTCACGTTGTTGGGGAAAATGGAAAGTGTGCCTGCCAGTGCATCTCACAGTGAAAACCCAAGGAACCTTGTGGCCAGGCCATAGTACAGTAGGTGTTCTGAGTGTGAGTCTCTGCTACCATCTCGTGGTCATTTTGGGGAATGACACCTTAGTGCAGGTCAGCAGGAAAAGTGGTTGATAACAGTGGAGTATCAGTGAGTTTTGATGGCAGTGGTATTTCCAGGTGCATATGAAAACGTCTAAATGTAAGGGGTGTGCCGGTACCTTCTGACTGGTTTCCAGATTAAGGGTGAAGGGAGGAATAAGTATCTCTTATGTGACATTTGTTGTAACTTGCTTTGTAGCATAATGTAGTCAGGTTTTTAAAAGTTCCAAGTGTGCTTGAAAATTATTTGTAATTGGCTTTGTTTGTTGCAGCTTCCTTAAACAATGAGAAAAGTAAAATTTATTCAAATTTTCCACCCGGAGGTTAAAGAAAACATTATCATTTCATGTACGTGCCCCTCCGGACACGTCTGCGGGCTCGTTTCCTCCACTGCGCCTGGACTTCATTTACTGATTTAGGTTCCTCGTACGAGAACAAAACTTGTACATTTCCACCTCTGTTTCTAACGTGTGCATTTAAGGGTAAAGATTTCTTTCTGAGGTTTTGGTATGTAGTTTTTTTAGTCATTCAGCTCATTATTTTGTAACTCAAATAGTGGTTCATTTTGGAGGTTATTTATGAGCCTACCTCATAAATACCAAACAACAGAACTTTCCAGTCCCCCACTTTCAGTGAATTCCAGTTTCAGTGCCATGAGAGCAAAACACACACTCTACATGATCTCAGAGCTGCAATGCTGGGTGAAGCCTGCTGTATACCCGGTTGGCCAAAAAGTTAGTTTGGCCCCTACCACCCCCACCTTCATCCTCATCTTCCCACCCCTGTCATGTTGCTCTGATTCATGTACTTGTCTTTAACTTCATTCAAAACAATTTTGTTATACTGTATCATGACAAATGTCGTATTAGAGTGAGTTAAGAAAAACTCATCAAAATTGTTGGGTTTTTGTGCGACCATTTTCATATTGAAGGTGGGTGAACATAGTAATATTTTCAGTTCATTAGGCTTTGGTATTTCAAGAAGAGTGAAAATGCCAGTAAACAGAAGAAAAGATTTGTGGCGTGGACGAGAAGGTGTTGTGACAGGTCTAACATGTTGGGAGTGCTTTGCAGTGTTTTGTGTGGGAGGTTTCTCACGCAGAGATGCCACAGGGGCGAACAGACCAGGTGCAGTGGAGAGCCATCAAGTCCAGATGTTCGCTGAGGACAGACCACATGAGGCCACATGGGAGACAGATCAAAGTACCCAAATCAATTGTCAGAAATCATTTGCACCAGGATGGTTAGGGTAATTGTTTTGGTGTTTGGGTTCCACACCAGTGAAGTGGGGGAAAAAAAAACCCAGCCACCATTCTTCACAGCATTTCCACGTGGAATTTTCTTCAGAAACATAAGGAAACTCTGTTTCTGTTTCCAAGACAAATTGTGAGGGTGGATGAACAGTTGATACTTTACAACAACATGGAACTGGAGAGATCGGGCGGGGGGAGGTGGTGCAAAAAAATGGAACCACCACTGCCACTCAAAAGGGTGGTTTTCATCCAAAGTGTAGTGTAAATGGTAGGTTAGGGTTAAGGTCAGGGGCAGGGGCAGGGTTAGGTTTAGGGTTAGGGATCCTGTCTGTAGGTCCACACTCACCCTGCCCCTATTGTCAAACAAAATGTCAGGTTGAAACAAAATGTCCAGGGAAGGACCAGCCCATGGAAAATTAGGCGAGCAGTGGGTGGATGCGGGGTTGTGGGAGGGGGTGTTCAAAGTGAGCAGGGGAGGGGGTGGCAGGGAGCAGCTGCAGCCAGTCTGTGAGGAGCTGAAAAGGGTGCTCAGACTCTGTGCGGTAGGAGTGTGAGGTCTCTATGTAAGTGAGCCATTCCTGTGGGACCACTTCCCGTGAGCACATCGCATAGACCACAGACCAGCTGTAGGAGCGCACGACTTCTGGTCCCTGTTCTCTGAGCATTGCCAGGTGCAGCCTCACAGGCTCTCAGGAGGCAAAGCAGAGTCTGAAGTTGAGGTACTTTGGAGGTAAGTGTTGTAAGCTATAAAAATGAGAAACGTTACCAGTGACAAAAGAAAGACCCTGGGAGGCTTCTTCCATGTCCCCAAGAATGTAGCTTGTAAATGACAGAGGCCCAGGCTCACATCACTGTTAGCTAACAAAAGGTTAGGAGTTTCCTCTGTCAGAACTGCTGCAATGCACACGAAGAAGTGCAAATAACAAAAGGAACCACTTTGGGCCAAACAGTTAGAATTTTTTCCTTCTGACTGTCAAGAGACCCGGCTGGACGAGTAAAGAAAAGGCTTCTGGTGTCCCCACAACAGTCTAGATTATTCTAATTCAATTGTTACAAACATTCTATATAGAATTATTTATAATTCTATAACACTATTCCACATTTTTCTGTGGTACTTTTTCCCTAAAATGAAAATGGCTTTGTTTGTTGCAGCTTACTGAAACTATACAGAAAAAATGAAGTTAATTAAAATCCTCCCCCAGGGAACATTAACTGCTACCACTTTGAGTGTACCCCTCCCAGACACGTGTACGTGCACATTTCCTTTCTGCTACTTTCTCTGCACTGGACTCACTACATAAGGTTCTTTGTGCGGGTTCAGAGCCGTCAGAGCGCCAACTTCTGTCCTTTCCTGCTGTGTGCACTGAAGACCGCACGTTTCCCTGTAGTTTTTGGTATGTAGTGCCTTTCGGTTGAAATTACTTTCCGACTGCAATAGTGACTTATTTGAGGGTTAATTAGAAGTGTGTCTCATAGAAGTGCGTTCTAAATATAAGGACTTCCAGTTACCTTTTGTTATTGAATTCTAGATTAACTGCAATGAGAGCAGGAAAGGTTACATTATATAATTCCAATCCTTTGAAGTTTGTTGAAACTTGCTTCATGGTACCAGTGTGCTTCTCTGCTGCCATCTGGTGTTCAATTTGGGAATAACTCATTGCAGGTCCACAGGAAAAGTTGTGGGTATACTGCTTCATCTAGGAATGTGGAATCCGATGTTATTTAGATGTGCATTTCATTACTTTTAAAAAATAAGGACTTTTTAGTAGCTTTTTGTTACTGATTTCTAGATTAAGTGCAATTAGTGCCAACAATATGCTTGACATAATTTCAATTTTTTGAAGTTTGTTGAAACTTGCTTTACGGTACTACATGATCCCTGAAAAAATGTCCCCAGTGCGCCACTCTTCTGCCATCTGGTGTTCACGTTGGGAAAAACCTTGGTGCAGACCAGAAGGAAACGTTGGGAATCATGGATCATCCCTAAATGTTGAATCCAACTTTGCTGCTCATGTTAAGTTTATTTATTTTTTTATTCTATTTATTTACTTTCAGAGAGAAGGAATGGGAAGGGAGGGAGAAAGAGAGGGAGAGAAACATCAATGTGTAGATGTGTGTAAGAGATACATCACTCTGTTGCCTCTCACACACCCCAAACTGAGAATCTGGCCCACAATGCAGCTGTGTGCCCTGACTGGGAATCCAACTGTGACCATTCGGTTCACAAGCCAGTGCTCAGTCTACTGGTCCACACCAGTGAGGGCTCGTGTGAAGTTTTGTATATCTCTGCAGGGTTTTTTTTTGTGTTTTTTTGTTTTGTTTGTGTTTGTTTGTTTGTTTGTTTTGAAAAGAGTTTGCAGGTTTGATCCCTGGTCAAGGCACATGCAAGACTGAAGCAATGGCTTTGACTGGTGTGGCTCAGTGGGCTGGGTGTCTGCCTGCCAAGCGAAAGGTCTCCAGTTCCATTCCCAGTCAGAGCACATGCCTGGGTTTGAGGCAGGAGACAGTCAGGAGGAAACTCTGGAGGTACTCCTGAGCTAAGATAAAGGACATTGATACAGGACAGAGATCCTGTTCTAAAACCGGTTGTTCCTGCTTCTGGAAAAGTGCTGAATCACTGTGGTGATTCTTGAATGCAACTACACAGAAGACGCTACATGACCCCTGCTTCATTATAATAGCATTAAAATAAATCAGCATTGTGGGACCCCCTTCCCTGGTACTCAATCAAGGAAGATCATGGGAGACCACATACATAGTGGCTTTAAACTACTATAACCACTTGTACATGGGCAATAAAACCCAGCCAAAAGTAGCCAAGAAATATCGCCCTGTAAGTATAGAATCCCTGCAGCCCCTGAGATCAATCTCTGCTCAGAGTCAGCTCATTTCCATGTTCTGTGGAGTGTACTATCGCTTAATAAATCTGCTCTCTATCTGTCTGCTATAAACTCTCTGCATTCTGTTCTGTTCTTTGTTTGTGATCATCAAGAACCTGGTTACCTGTGCCCACCTGTGACAGGTTGTGGGCCAGGTTGCCAGTTGGGAGCATGTGAGAGGCAAATGATAGAATTTCCAAGTGAAAAATAAATCAATAAATTTAAAAAACAAAACAAAACAAAACACAATTTCTATGTGGATCTGTATGTATTAATGGACCCCGTATTCTTTTCTATTAATCTGTCTATTCATGGGGCATTAATCCACTGTTGCATTTACTGTAGCTTCCTAATACAATATACCTTTTCATTCTCCCTTATTTTAACAGGTAAACTTAAATTGAGCTTGTTTTACTTTAAAAAAAATTGCTGAGACCTGGCCAATGTGGCTCAGTTGGTTGGAGCATTGTCCTGTTAGGTAGGATAGATAGCAAACCAAGCCAAGGAGGAGGAGGGAGACATGTCTCACCCACTGACTCAGCCGTCCTGAGACTGACCTGATAATAGTGCCAGGTGTCCGGAACATCACAAGAAACACCATGGTAGAATGGGAAGAGGGAGACCTTGAAATTCTATGTATTGTTTCCACTGTCTGGGAAAGAAAGTCTTTGAAACTGTGTGTTAATTCCAAGGTCTGGTTCGTGGGTAGGAGGGGGTCAACAGACCCCAAAGAAAAAGCCCACAGAACAACTTTGGTTACTTGCCTACCTCTGGTCATTGTCTGTTTTATTGGGAATTCCCTAATGTTTACAGAAAGAGTCTATAAATAACTTTGGGTGACTGTCCAAACTTTAACTGCCTCCTGTCATGTTTCTGTTTTACAACAAGAGGAACAAATGGGGTCTGGAGTGAGATAAGGATTCAGGCGAACAGACCCCCATACATACCTGCATTTGGGTAGTCACATCCCCCATGGAAGCTGGCACCACCTTTACCCACCAATCAATATGTAAGTTCTTCATCTCCATCCTGCCAAGTACATACGTCCTCAGGACCAAAGACCTGAGGCTCTTGCCACCCTTGCCCTTGCCCGTTGCCACCCTTGCCTTGCCTTGCCCTGCCTGGAATCTACGCCTTTCACACAACCTTGGCAAGGCCCGTTCTTTTCCATGAGAACGTATCACTAGTAAACCCTGCTTGCTCACTAATAGACGGGCTGATCTGTAATTCTTGACTACATCGTCAAGAAGAACCAAGTTTCTCTCATAAATGGAAAGGTTGTATTTCAAGCTCTAGTCAGGGCACATGCCTAAGTTGCAGGTTCGTTCCCCAGTGGGGACATGTATGAGAGGCAACCCTTTGATGTTTGTCTCACATTGATGTTCCTCTCCCTCTCTCTCTTCCTCCCTTCCCTTCTCTCTGAAATCAATAAGTATGTCCTCAGGTGAGGATTAAAAAATTTTTTGCTGATATTTTAATCTAGATCATGTTACATTTATAGGTAACTGTGGGAAATGGAGATCACTATATATTCTTCTATCCAAGAAGATGCTGTTACTTTCCTGTTATTCAAGTGTCTTTTTGAAAAAAAAAAAAGATTTTATTTATTTTTAGAGAGAGGGGATGGGAGATAGAAAGAGAGAGAGAGAGAGAGAGAGAGAGAGAGAAACATCAATTAGTTGTATCTCACAAGCCCTCAACTGGGGACCGAACCATCAACCCAGGCATGTGTCCCAACCGGAAATTGAACTGGTGACCTTTAGATCTGTGGCATGGCACTCAAACCACTGAGCTACAGCAGTTGGTGTTGTTCAGGTGTCTTTTATTGGGTAGCTAGTTATGAATCAGTTCATACTTATCTTACTCATTCTTGTTAAGTTCACTACCAGGCACTTTACCAGTTTTGTTGCTATTGAGTGTTTTTAAAAATTATATCTTTAACTTACTCTTTTGTATATAAAGGATATTTAATTATGCATGCATTTGTCCTACACATTACTTAATTCTATTATTTGTATTAATGTAAATGTTGATTCTAATGAGTTTCAAGGTAAGTAAGCTATCATGTAATAATAGTTATCACATTGTTTTAGTTATATATAGCATAACAATAGCTAAAGCTTGACGGGAAACATGAAGAAAAAAGATAATGTGAAGGGTTAGAAAAATTATTTTTGTTAGTTGTAATTTTATTAGTGACTAAATAAAATAGTAACAGCATTCTTAGCATTTCAAATGAGTTAGGGCCTACATGCATGGTGGTCTAGAAGTCAGAAGTATCTTGTAAGCGAAATTGTGCCCCTTGTAGGTAATCTAAGGAACTTATAATATGGCAAATGTCCACATTTTCAAAAGGTAAATTTTAGGTGGTGAATTCTGGGAACTAAAAGACTAAGATTATTAATTCTAGTTACATTATAGAATAGCTATTAAGTGATTTATGGGCATTGAGAAGAAGCAGTGACCCTCAGTTGTGTGCTCTGGCGTATCACAGTGTGGTTCCGTCTCCTTAGGTGTCAGGCCTTTTTTGCCTCCTGATTTTTTGAGGGTGTCTTCTCAGCCTAGGACACTTGCCAATCTTTGCAAGATGGTGAGCTTTTGTTGTTGTTCTTCTTCTTCTTTAGGTTTTAGTTTCTATGCTGTCTGTGAAAAGAGAGAGTCATTGTTTCAGATCTAGAGAGCAAAGTGATGTGCGGTTTCCATTCTCCTGGACTCTTCACTGAGGTCCACGCAGAGCAGGGTGATGCAGACTCTGACCAGTGGGGTCTGTGTGTTGTGGCTGTGACAAACAAACTCACACGGACTGCAGAAGTCCTGTGGAGAAAAGGGTTGGGATGGCCACTCTCTGAGTGAGACAGCTCCCCGACCCTTGCCTGGACAGGCTTTTATTGCTTTTCTGGGCACATTACATGGGGGATGGTCCTCATTTAGTATGCACAGGTTCACCTTAGGTGATTACCTTTTACAGATAACAAAGGAAACGATTTTGCTGATTACTTCAAAGAAAAGGATGTTGCAAATGCAGGGAGGAAAGCGGTGGAACTGGTTACACTAAATCCTTGGGAGGATTAGCACAGACTTTAGGAAGTTACTTTAAAGATCTGCAGTAAACATTTGCTGTTTCAATTCAGGGTGAGGGAGTTTTAGCAAAAGCAAGCTTTAAAGCAGCTTAGGTACAATGCAGGCCTGGTTCTCCATGGGAAAGCTGATCTGTAGGCATGGCTCCTGTGTGCCGCCTCACACCTGTCAGTTTTCCAAACCAGGGCTGAGCTACATTTGCCACTGCCACACAGATTGGTTCCCTATAGTGGGGCTTCTCATTCTCAGCACTGTTAAACAGGATAGGTACCAAACCAGGTGAAGAGGGTGAGGGGGACATGTCCCACCCAGTATTTCAGCAGTCCTAAGTGGGGTCAGGTAAGGTTTTCAGAGGTTCCAAGGTCACAAGAGAGACTAGGACCAGCACACCAGCAGCTGGAGGGGAGTCTTTGAAATTCTATGTATTCTTTTCTCTATCTGGGAAAGGAAACCTTTGAAACTGTATGTTAATCCCACGGTTTGGAGAAGGGCTGGGAGAAGGGCTGTGGAGGGGAAGCCTGGAGGCTTGCTGCAAACATGAAAGCCCTGAAACCCCAGCAGGTGGGGCACTCAGACTAGCTGGGTGCAAGCTTGCAGGTTCCTGTCAAGTGCATGTCACACACAAACCTGCTACCTCACTTTCACTGTGCTTGTTGTCCCCTGCCTGAATCCATTCTTTTGAGCAGGACAAGAACTGAGGAGGGGAAGTCTCCTGACTCCCCTAACTTGGGTCTTCCTAGTAACAGTGCTGCTGACATTTTGGGCCAATAATTCTATCTACTGGGTTGTTTTTTTCTTTTTTCTTCATTGTAGGTGCTTGTTAACATTCATTACCTCTATTCACTGCTGGCCAGTTATACCCTCCCTCACCTCTGCACTCATGACAATATGAAATGTATCCCTGCTTTACCGAATGTTTCCCTGTGGGTAAAATTACTTGTGCTTAAGAACCACTGACCTTGGCTGTTTGTGAAACCTGAATGATCTGGCTTTGGTATGCACTATTTTTATTATCACTTAGTTTAAGTTAATTCTATCTCCAATTGTGATTTGTTTTGAGGGTTATTTAGAAATGTATTTTATAACATACAAATAAAAGGACTGTCTAGTTACCTTCTGTTTCTGATTTCTAGATTATTAGCAATGAGAGCAAGTAACATACCTTATATAATTTTGTTGAATTGAAATTTGTTGGAACTTGCTGTATAGCACAATATGATTAACTTTTTCAATTTGTGTTATTTTATTTTTTTCTCTTTCTAGTTCAAAACTATAACCATGGGCATTTAGAGTTGTCATAGGTGGGCACAGGTAACCAGGTTCTTGGTGATGGTGGACAAAAAAATTGAACTGAACACAAAGAGCTGTAGCAGGCAGAGAGAGAGAGAGAGCGAGAGAGAGAGAGCGAGCGCAGATTTATTAAACAATAATACACTCTGTAGAACATGGAGTGGGCCAACCCTGAGCAGAGATTGACCTCAGGGGCCAGAGGAATTTGGTTCTTATAGGGTGGATCCTTCCTGGCTAGTTTTGGTGGGTTTTTATTATGCATGTACAAATCATTGTATTATTTGAAAGTCACTGTGCATGTGGTCTCCCATGACTTTACTTAATTGGCCACTGGAGAAGGAGGTCCCACAGCACTGATTTATTATAATGCTATTATGATGAAGCAGGGGTCGTGTAGCATCTTCTGTGCAGATGCATTCATGAGTCATCATGATTCAGCGCTTTTCCAGAAAGAAGGAACAACCAGTCTTAGAACAGGGTCTCTGTCCTGTATGGATGTCCTTTATCTCAGCCGTGGGGAACCTCCAGAGTTTCCTCCTTCCTGACTATCTCCTGCCTCAGAGTTATACAAATGTCACTTACAAAAAAAAATACCAAGACACCCAAGTGAGATGATTGGCAGAGAGAACCCACAGTCAGGGCATTGGCAGGGGTAGGGCTGGGAGCCTGGGGTCAGGGGCTGGTTGACCCCAGCTTCATCCCATCCCAAGACCCAGAGTCCAGTCAGACAAGGAGCACTGATCCTCCAGCAGGGGCCAAACACCTCACAGCCCTGACCCCAGGTGCGCCACTGGCAGGAGGAGGAGGCAGTAGTGGCCGTGAGAGGCTGTGTCAAGACTGCAGACCCTCAGGCCCCGAGTCTGGCTGTCAGCCCTGCAGGGCTGGGAGTGGAGCCAGTAGCCAGGCCTGGAGTGTCCTCTGCTGCCAGTCCCCCCTGCCACCACCACCTCCTTGTCACAGACCCTCTGACTGTGCTACTGAGGGGAACAAATTTCTCCATCCTGAGCTAGGCCTGTGCAACCTTAAGTAGAGTCCAGCTGTAATGCCCAGGTGACATCCCAACACCTGCCTGTCACCTTGGGGGCAGAGCTGGGTTTACTGCTCAGGGCCATTTAGATGAGAGAGTTGTGTCCAGACGTGCTTTCACCTTTCTGTCACTGGAACAAGGGCACAAACTCCTGCCATTCTCTGTCTGTGTCCTGGCATCTGTCTTGGGATCAAAGGACACAAACTATGGCTTCATCCAGAGTGGGGAGGGCTTCCCAACTGTAACAAGCCCAGCAATAGTGGCCTCCCAGTTCAAAAGAAACTGACTTCTGCTCTTGTTGGGAACTGCCCTGCCTGGTACCAGAAGCTGTAACCCCTGCCAAGGCTAAGTCTGAGGGAGTGGCCTTGGACCGTAAGCCAGCAAGGAGACAACAGCTTATCTCCCTGGCAGGAGCACTGCTTCTGCTGCTTCATCTATAACTGAACCCCAAAGCTTGGTCGGTTAGCCAATGACAGGTAAGATTCCCCAAGGGGGGAACGATCTAAGACAGGCACGATCATGTGAGAGGCCCCCAAGAAAGGACTTTAGGGACTACAGCAAAAGGGGGTGATGGACCCTTGCTCCTCGGCTTGGACATAGCCTGAGTCCTCATCATGTGGGAGAAAATCTCCTTATCCCTTGGTTGCCTTAGTTCCCTTGCTCCACCTAAGCCTGAAACAATGACAGGGTGGTGCAGAAAAGGGTGGGTTCCCCGGATGATCAGGCCTAAGAAAGAATATGTAAAATCCTGTGAAACCTGCTTTGTTTAGAATGCTCTCAGTTGAATGATAAGGGCCCAAGGAAGAAGTAAGTTTGTTCCTCAAAGTTTTACAGCTCTTTGATCCTGACTCAAAATAGGCCCTCAGACTTCCTTGTTATCTATTGTTTGATGCTTACTTCCTAGCAATGAGTAATGAGCTTTTACCTGAATTCTTGTTTCAAACGAAACCAATAAAAAACCTCTCCAGAGGGGGAATGGTGCGCTCTCCCCACCAGGGAGGTTGGCCAAGTGGCACCCTCCAAGAGAGAGGGTGGCCAAGGCGCTCCCCATGTGAGGAGTGGCCCTGCTGTTCCTATTCCCCCACAGGACCTGGTTGTCTCTGTGTATGTTTTTCTCGCGTGTTGACGAACATCTGCAGCCGAGATGGATACTGCTGGCTGGTATCATCCACATGCTCTCCTACCTCCCCAGTCTCTGGGACTGGATGAGTGTGATACTGGAAGTGCAGGAGCCCCTCCCTACCAGGAGGACAAAACTCAGGCCCAGGAAGACAGAGCAGAAAGACAGATGAAGCTGTGTGCCTGGTGCTGCTGCTGGGCTGCCTGGCAGGCAGGCCTCTGGGCCTGGACTAAATGCCAGAGCCATAGTGCAGTTGTGCTCTTGAACCATTCCAATAACATTTCTGAACAAGTGGCTGAAGGTGTTTCTGCATCATAGATTTGAGACCATGTAGGTAAAACATGCTGCGCACACTGCTCAGTAACCTGTAACCGATGTTTCTTCTTGGTCAGCCAAGACGCTGAGCAGAGATCTGAAAACTTGGCTGGTCTGGCTGCTGTCTGGACAAGCACCGACCACAGGGAGGCTCATGTGTCATGGTGGCTGGACCATCACAGGAAGGGTGCCTGTGCCCATCCCTGACACCACTGTGATGGGAATTTGTGGTTTGAGTCAGAGTCTCTCTCCTGACCCCAGAGCAGCCACATCTGGATTATGTCATGGACTCTGCCTGCTTCACTTGTCTCCCCATTTGAGTCATTGCCCAGGCCAGAGATGGCTGCCTCTACCCTGGGACAGAGAGTCGGTTAGTGTGTCCCAGTGAGGCCCAGGGGGTTCTAATGAGCCACCTGGCTGAGGACCACAGGCCCAGGCAACACTGCAGCTCAACTTAGTGACACACAAGCTACCAGTGAACACAGTTCATGGGATGTGCGCTGCTCCCAGCTGGACACAGTGAGGCTGGAGACAAGAGAATGGCTGTTGTTGTCAGTGAGTGTGAGTCTAGCTGTCACTGCAGAATTTAACTCGTCACCTTGGAGGCTGTCACCTTGAACCGTCGGGCTGTACATGGGCACACTCTGCAGACAGACACACGGTACTTGGCTCTGGGGATCAGAGGCAGGTTTGGCTCATCAACCCAGGGCCACCCAGAGAGCAGATGAGGAAGCCCTGAGGCATCCACCTAGAAGGACCATCCTCCCCATTAGACAACCAGCTTCTGGGCAAGGGCAAGAGGCTCAGAATCCACTAGATGTCAGGCTGCAGTCACTTCTTGGAGCCTTCACTTCTAAACAAGGATGGTGGCTTACAGCCACTGCCAGGTGGGGAAGGGGTGTGCGTGTGTAAACACCCAGCTCCCTGCACAAGGTGGTCTGAGATTGTGTGAACTATGCAAGCAAGGCTGAAACAAAAGTCTCTCTTTCCGACTTAGCTGAGAGCCACACAGCATTTTCACAACACAGATCAGCTCGGTTGTGTGGAGGGACTGTACAAGGGCATGTGCATTTGGGGGACACCTTGGAGGCTTGCAGCTATACTAGGAATGCGCTTTGCTGCTGAAGGGGAGGGAGAGGGAACAGACCTCTCTACTCATCTTGAATCACTAAACCTTTTGGGAGAACTCCAGGGTCTGTCCTGGTGGAGTGTCATGGTGAGCATCACGTGTCAGTCTGTGGATTCCCCTTCCCACTGTATTTCAGTGCCAGCCCCTCTACCAGCATTACACCAGGACTCTGCCCCTCTCCCATGGCCCATGCTGAAAGCCACAGCATATTGAGTTTATGTTGTTCTGTCTAGGTTGTGGTGGAGGTAGGAGAAACGGAAGGGAAATAAAACCCAAGAGAGACACCTTCCTTTAGAAATGCATAAAAGAAAATAATAATGGATATTTATTATTGAAATCTACATAGTTTATGTAGACACTCTTCTTCACAAGCCTGACACCTGGAAGACAGAAAGGTCATTGTTCCAGGTCTTGGGGGTGGATGTCCCCCTTTGGTGAACCCACTCCAGAAGGAACAGGGTGGGTCGTGCTTAGGTCTCCGTCATGCAGGAGAGGGTACGACAGGGTCCTCACTAATTGTTCACCATCTCTCTGAATTGAACTCAGCTCTGGTTCTAAGAAAAGTGCAACCTCTGGTAGCTGTTAGCACCCTTCCTTATACAGATGTAGATGTTTACTCCGTTCTCACCCTGAGTCTTGCTGGACTCCCACCCATTGGGCCCACCGGAATTTTGTGCTCCTGGGTCATTGTGGATATTATCTGGGAATGGGTGGCCAGGAATGACCGACGTTGTGCATGCCTATTATCCCATCAGGCTTTACTTCTCAAAGGTTTAAAGATACAATAAGCACTAATTTTGAGATGGTGTCAGTGGTGTATTCAGCCGTGTGGGACCCAGGTACAAGGAAAGTGCATTATGGAAGCTCCTGTGTTGCAGGCTTCATGAATGCGATGTGAAGACTGGGTGCACCTGTCACAGGAGAAACTCAGTCCTTGTCAATGCAGTAAAGGATTACAGATCAGCAAGTGTACTAGCATGCAAGTGGGGTTTATTAGTAATATGTTCTCAAGGAAGAGGACAGGTCTTGCTGAGATGGGAGTGAAAGGCAAGAATTTGGGTGGCAAGAGCACAGGTCCTTTGTCCTGAGGACTTACATAGTTGGTGGGATGGGGGCAAAGAAGCTACATATTGATTGATGGGTAAAAGTGGTGCCACCTTCCATGGGGGATGAGACTACTGAAATGTAGGTATGTGTGGGGGGTCATTAGCCCAAATCCTTATCTGGCTTCAGACCCCATTTGGTCATCTTGTAAAGCAGATACAGGACAGGAGACAGTGAAAGTTAAGGCAGTCATCCAAAGTCACCTATGGGCTCTTTCTGTAAGCACTAGGGGCCCTCTCATAAAACAGATAGTGGCCACAGGCAAGCAATTAGCCAATTTTGTTTTATGGGTCCTTAAGGATCCTTGAGTGCTGTGGATCCCCTCACATTTTCTAGGCGTTGGGATGAATAGTTTGAAAGCCTCAGTGGAAATGATACCTACAATTCCAACGTGTTAGCACTGATGTCTTGTGATTCTGGAACATCTGGCAATAGAACTGGACCAGGCCCAGGACTGCTGAGTTAGTGGATGAGACATGTCTTCCTTGTCCTCCCTGCCTTGGCTTACCATCTATCCTCACCAGTGCAGGCAGGTGCTGTTCCCAGTGTCAGTTCTTAGCAAGGGGTGGGTGAGGGTAATTTCACAGGTTATTCTCAGTACCACCTGCCTGTGTTGAGGAGGCTCTGAGGGTGTGCAGATCAGTGGGAGGGTGGTGACCTGGAGGGAAGTGAATCCCTCACCTCAGGCCTCCTTCTTAGGGCAGCTGAGTCAATGTGGGGAAAGCAGTGGGGTCTGCTCAAATTCTGAATTTGGCTACAGACCCCTACCCTGTCCTTACCTTCCTTTGTCCAGCACTAAAGACCCGGAAGACGTGGGCACTGAAGGCTGTTCAGCAGGACTTGTGATCTCAGCGATCCTCTTGCCAGAGTCTGTCTGTGCTGACTGAACTCTGAATGTCACACAGAAAGGCTGGAGTTCCCATTTCCAGTGTACAGACTAGGAATCAGGCAGAGAGAAGTTGAGAATCTGGTCTTAGGTCACACAGCTGGAGAAGACAGAGCTGAGACTCCAACCCACTATGGACAGACATGGAATCTGTGTGCTGTGCACCAGGAAATGCTGACCCTGAAGGGGCAGCAAGGAGTAAGGAAGACCAGATGCTCAGACTAAGTCAAGCTCACATCCATGCACAAGTAAACATCCCTCCCTGCCATTCACCTGAGGCTCCAGAGGTTGTAGGAAACTAGAAGAGCCAAGAGAAGTGAAGGGAGGAGGGTAGGGAGCCTATCAGGAGAAAAGGCCCCACTTCCCAGGAGTCCGGGGAATTCCCTTCCCTGGTGAGCCTGTCTCAAACCCCTCTCTCTGGGCAGTAACCAAAGTAGACTGACTCATTTGTAAGGGTCGAATTTCTGTGGCTGAGAGTATGAGTTCTTTGTGGGTCTTTTGGAACTCTCTGCTTTCATTGATGGGGGGAATGAGGGATGTGGGCTTCATATTTGTATGGAGACAAAACCTGTCAAAAAACCATGGAGATTGGTGCTGACATCCCCATATCACTATGGAACTCTTAGTCCATCTCATCTCGTTATGAAACTGGAGGGTTTATTTAACCAGTTATTTCTGTACTAATTGCAGTCTTGGGGAGAGTAAAGAGCTGCAGACTTCCTATGCCTATTGATATGTGACTTAATGCTAATGACTCACTCACTCTACCTGCAAACACAGAGATTCTCTCCTGAGTGTCCCCTCTGGTGTCTGATGAGATTTGACCGCCGTGCAAAGCCTCTCCTGCACCCCCTACAAACATAGGGCTTCTCCCCTGAGTGTGTCCTCTGGTGTCTGATAAGACTTGACTTCCGTGCAAAGCCTCGCCCGCACTCCCTGCAAACATAGGGCTTCTCCCCTGAGTGTGTCCTCTGGTGTCTAATGAGATGTGACCGCTGTGTAAAGCCTCTCCCACACTCCCTGCAAACATAGGGCTTCTCCCCTGAGTGTGTTCTCTGGTGTGTGATGAGATGTGACTTGCATGTAAAGCCTCTCCCACACTCCCTGCAGACATAGGGCTTCTCCCCTGAGTGTGTCCTCTGGTGTGTGATGAGATGTGACTTGCATGTAAAGCCTCTCCCGCACTCCCTGCAGACATAGGGCTTCTCCCCTGAGTGTGTCCTCTGGTGTCTGAAGAGATGTGACCCATCACTGAAGCCTTGCCCACACCCTCCATGCTCTATTGTTACAATTCTTGACAGTCCTACTTTCACAAGTAACTTGCCTGCACTCTCTGGACTCTCTTCCTGGCCTCTGCGGGGCTCTCCCTCCATCATTCTCTCATGCTCACTATGAGAGCCCCTCATTTGTTCTTTGGAAGTTTCGAAAAAGGGTCTTGAGGTTCTCCTCTGACTGATCCTTTTAAGCAAAAGTTTGGACTTTTCTTTGACCTCCTGACCTTCAGCTTTATCTTTCCAGCTGTGTGTACGAGTATGTTGCTGCTGCTGATTCTGATCCTCTGGATAGTGTTCCTCTGCTTGGAGGTGTTGTCTTGCAGATGTTCCCGGGAGAATCTGGGAGGGGTGGCTACGCTTCATGTGTTGGCTGAGGAATTTCTGACTGGAGAAGGCCAGAGAGCAGGAAGGACATGGGTGGATCTCTGGCTGTGGTTCTGCTGAAAGAGAAAGGTTTGGTCAGGTCAGATGTTGATGAGAATGCCTGGGCCCTATGATTAGTCTCCTGGTAAGACCTGCCCTGTGAATCATTCTTACTATGGTGATAGTGCAAGCTCTGTCTCCCACAAAGTGTCCACTCGTAGTCTATCTTTCTTTTTATTTTTAGGCAGTGCATTTTCTTCAGAAATTCAGAAAGCCCACGTCAAGGGTCTTTGCTAATATTGCTCAGACTAAGGACTTTCGAGTAGCAGGAGAGGTAATTTCACTCCCTGAACTGCAGTGACCTTTCCCCTCTACAGGTGTCCTCTAAGTCATGTTAAAGAGGAAAACTAGGAATTGCTTCTCTTTCAGTTTTTCACAACTATAAAATAATATGTCTTTCCTGCCCTTGCTTGTGTGGCTCAGTGGATTGAGTGCCTGCCTGTGGAGCAAGGACTCACAGGTTAGATTCCCAGTCAGGGCACGTGCCTGGGTTGTGGGTCAGGTCCCCAGTAGGGGGCGTGTGAGAGGCAACCATGCATTGATGTTTCCCTGTCTTCCTTCCTCTTCCTCTCTAAAAGTAAATAAATAAAATCTTAGACTCATTCCTCAAGCTTCCCACCAAATATTTATGCTTCATTTCATTCAGTGTTATTCCATTTCCAATACACTGAGAAGTCCTGTTTCAAAATATTTTTCCAACCACACATCTGACACGCTTGACTCTGACTCCTGTTCCTCTCTGACCAATCCACCATGTGCTCTCACTTGGAGATGAAGTGATCTCTGAGGGGATTCCCCACTGGAGTTTATTTTCTAAAAATTAACAAAGCATAATCAGAACAGAGAACACAACACTGCAGCCGACGACTGCACACTTGCACTCAGGAAAGTCCCCAGTGTCTCAGTTGGGATCATTGACACTGCACTTCCAGGCTGCTAAGCATCTATCTGAACTCAGTTCTTACCCTTCATGCTGAAGAGATCTGAGTGACCCTCAGCCAATCCAATGCCACACCTCTTTTCTTCTCTGCACTAGCTGCTCCCTCTGCCTGGGATCCTCTGCCCACAGGTACTTTTGTAAATGTTATCTCCTGAGGGAGCCCTTCCTAGACCACCTGCCACAGTGCACCTCCCCTCACACTGATCTCTAGGCACTTGTCCTGGATTAGTTTTCTCCAAAGCACTAACCACTGTGTGGTGTTATGCACATGCAAGCATGTGTGCCTGCGTTTCCCTCCTTTACTGGTCAGCTCCTCAAGAGCAGTGATTCTCATCCTCATGTTAATCTGTATTTCCAGGTCCCAGGACCCTGTGTGCCACAGAGTAGGATCTCACCTGACAGTTCACTGAAATAATGAACGAATGTGCCCTGCCTGAATGGTGTGGCTTGGTGGGTTGGGTGTTGTCTGAAAACTGAAAAGTTATAAGTTGGATTCACAGACAGGGAACATGCCAGGGTTGTGGGCCAGTTGGGGGTGTGCCAGAGACAACCGATTAATGTTTCCCTTGCACATTGATTTTTCTTTCTCCCTCCTTTCCACTCTCTGTAAAAATAAATAAAATCTTGTTTAAAAATATTTGATTTATGTATTCATTTTCAGAAAAGGGGGCAGGAAGGGAGAGGGAGAGAAACATCACTGTGTGGTTGCCTCTCACGTGCCCACCTACTGGGGACCTGGCCCAAAATCTAGGCATGTGCCCCGACTAGGAATCAAACTGGCAGCCCTTTGGTTCACAGGCTGGTGCTCAATCCTCTGAGCCACATCAGCCAGGGCAAAATAATGAATGTTACTTTAAATCTTTAAAAAATAATGAATGTTACTTCCAGCCAAGATGGAGGCATAGGTGGACACACCTTACCTCCATGCACAACCAAGATTGGAACAACAACAATTTAGAGGCAGAATAACACCCAGAACTGACAGAAAATTTTTCTGATTGGAAGTCAGACAACCAAGCAGTTGAAATAGACCCATTCATCCAGACCAGTAGGAGGGGCGGAGACGAGCAGCCGGGTGCGGGGCATGGGTTGCAGCTCGGAGCACAGGGAGAGTTGGGCGCATAAGGCAACCGGGAGTTCGTAAGGCATCTGGGGCGCGCAAGATCGCAGCAGGTGGACCCTGAGTACGCAAGCGGCAGCTGGCAGACCCAGTGAGGCGGCGATTGTGGAGCAGGGAAGAGCACACAACCAAGGATTCCAGGGAAGGGACTGAGGTCCCACGGAGAATGGAGCTACCGCTATTGTTCCCTCTTGACCCCGCCCTCACATACAACGTCACAATCTAGCGACTGGGGTGCCCGGCCCTGGTGAACACCTAAGACTCTGCCCCTCACCGTAACAGGAGCGACCAGACCAAAAAAAAAAGAGAGAGAGAGAGAGAGAGAGAGAGAGAGAGAGATGGCTCAAACAGAAGAACAAATCAGTGCCCAAGAACTCCTCCTTGTGAGCGACCAAGAGATAGCAAACCTATCAGATGCACAGTTCAAAACACTGGTGATCAGGAAGCTCACAGAATTGGTTGATTTTGGGTGCAAATTAGATGAAAAAATGCAGGTTACCATAAAAGAGATGAAGGAAGATGCACGGAGAACCAATAGTGATGGGAAGAAAACTGGGACTCAAAACAATAGAGTGGACCAGAAGGAAGAAAGAAACAACCAAACAGGAAAGAATGGAAATAAGAATTCAAAAAATGAGGAGAAGCTTAGGAACCTCCAGGACATCTTTAAATGTTCCAACATCCGAATTATAGGGGTACCAGAAGGGGAAGAGGTAGAGCAACAGGTTGAAAATGTATTTGAACAAATAATAAAGGAGAACTTCTCCATTCTGGCAAAGGAAATAGACTTCCAGGAAGTCCAGGAAGCTCAGAGAGTCCCAAAAAAGTTGGACCCAAGAAGAAACACACCAAGGCACATCATAATTACAGTAGCCAAGGTAAAAATGAAGGAGAGAATCCTAGAAGCAGCAAGAGATAAGGGGACAGTCACCTACAAAGGAGTTCCCATCAGACTGTCAGCTGATTTCTCAAAAGAGACCTTACAGGCAAGAAGGGGCTGGAAAGAAGTATTCCAAGTCATGAAAGGCAAGGATGTACATCCAAGATTGTTCTATCCAGCAAAGCTACCATTTAGAATGGAAGGGCAGATAAAGTGCTTCTCAGAGAAGGTCAAGTTCAAGGAGTTCATCATCACCAAGCCCTTATTTTATGAAATGTTAAAGGGACTTATCTAAGAAAAGATTAAAAGGAAAAAAAAACATGTATAGTAAAAGGACAGCAAACTCACAATTATTAACAACCACACCTAAAGCAAAATCAAAAGAAACTATGCAAACAACTAGAACAGGAACAGAACCACAGAAATGGAGATCACATGGAGGGTTAGCAACAGGGGAGTGGGAGGAGGAGAGAGGGGAAAAGGTACAGAGAATAAGTAGCATAGATTGTAGGTAGAATATAGACAGGGGGAGGGTAAGAATAGTATGAGAAATGTAGAAACTAAAGGGGTGGGAGAGGGTGTACAGGGTGGAGAGGAGTGAAGGGGGGAAATGGGACAACTGTAATAGCATAATCAATAGAATATATTTTTAAAAAGTTGGCAACAAAATTGCAAAAAAAATGAATGCCTATAAACAAGAATGTTTTATTTAGAAGTATGGAGGAAAATTAAGAAGAAACAGCTGTAAAAGTATCAGAAAAACTGCCTTTTTTTGAGAGAACTGGTTATTGCTTGAAAACTTTTTTTTTACTGTCTTTCGGTACTATATGCAGTTGTATATTTTGTTCATGAAATATTTTAAAAAATAAAAAATATAAAAATTTTGCATAGGAGTCAAAGGCATATGAATGCACTATGAATTTTTGAAGCATCTGCGTTGAAATTATAACGACTAGAGTAGATTTTACTCTACCTAAGAGTTGGATCATGAATATTTCTATGGAGAATTCTCTCTTTTCTTTGTTTTGAAGAACAGTGGTGCCCACCTTTCCTGGCTGCGAGCTCTCTCTTCCACTTGCTGCCCCACTTGCTGCCCAGCTCCTGGCCATACTCCTCCCCGAACCAGACCAGCAGCTCACAGCCTGGACTGACGACCCGGCAGGTTCGGTAGAAAATCTGCCCGTGGTATTGAAAGGCCACCAGGTTCTGCTCTTCATCATCCCGGGCACAGTTCACATACCTGGGATTGAGGCAGAGGAAGGGAAAGAAAGAAAACCACAGTGATGAGTTCCCACAACCTGTTACATCCATGTCCTTCTCACTGATTCTTAAGGCCCTTAGGCTCTGACGTTGCCCATTGCCACTAATGCTCCCAGGGAACCTCTGTTCACTGTCTGAGCGTCCGTCACCATGTCATGTGAACTCCTATCTCCAAGTCCTGTTTGAAGTGCTAATGCTGCCTAAGATCATTTTCTAAAACCCAGTTGTAGACTTATCCTCCACCCTGATGGGCCATAATATCCAGTGATCTCTGGGTTCTCCAAACTCTACATCAAGTTGTCTCACTCCACAGAAACTGGTGCTTGATCTGGGGCTCTGCTTCTAAATTAGCTCACCAATTATCCAGTACTCAGCCCACGTCTGTTTTTTCTTGAGAGGCCTTTCTGCAACCCCCCTACACTTTACTTAGGGTGCCATTCACTTGGCTGCCCAATGTCACCATAGAAAATTGGAGGTCTTTTTGTCTTAGTAAAATAAAACACAACAATAGTAGTTGATTCACATTCTATTAACTCTGATCAAAGAGAGCCCCTCTCAGGAAAGGGGCCCATTACTCTTCCTCTGCAGGATTCAAGAGCCCAGCTGTAGTTTGAAGTGAGGCTGGAATGGTTTGCTGCTCTCAGAGGTTTCGGCCATCCTTGGTTTGTGGTATCTTGACACTGTGCACTTCTTGGAAATTATAGTTACATGCTTCTAAAAGCAAATTTTTTATGTCTGTCTGCAAGAAGTCTACCTTAAGGACACGGATTGTGTGATCTGTTTAAGTAATGTATTCCTTCATGTAAACTGGAATAAAATAAGTACTTAATTAATGTTCCTTTGATAAGTTAAAGTGTAATCCAGTGTCCCTGGGTGAATCTTCAAGGTCCTTTCTGGTGCCCAAGTTGTGTCTAGCAGAGAGCTTTATATTTTGAGGACATATGCTATACCTTTTTCCTAAGTGTCCCCTGAAATGAAAGAACACTATATGGAGAAAAAGAGGAAAAAAGGATTAAGGGAGACTGTTGAGGGAGGCAGGATGAGAGGGAAAGATATATGGGCTGTGGGGGATGAGAGTCCCCTCTGGCACCCAGAGACCTGTGGACCTCACCTCATCCAGTTGGCCCAGGATCTGTCCTTTCCATCCACATACTCATAGCAGTTTCTCCCTTTGGCAATCTGAGTTTCAGAAAAGAAGTTAAAGACCTTTTATTTTTTTGGTGGGGAGGTAATAGTCAGAAGAATTATTTTACTCTACTGTCATCAAAGCTCTTCTAGCTTGGAGGGGATTCAACTGCCAGTTGGGACCACATGATATTTTTCTTACTCATCATCTACACATCTGAGTCTACCCATCCAATCAGAGTGGGAGCCCCACAAGGGAGGAGCTACTCCTTTGTGTCTGTACCACTTTGCTCCCACTTACCGTCTGAGCATTAAACAGAAGCTCTGTTTTCATGTAAAGTCCAGTCAGTACACAGATCTAACCACATTGTCCCCTCCATGTCTAGCATGTAGGAGGTGAGGTCCCTCCAAGCCTCAGAAGGAATGTGGGAAGCCAGAGGACAGTGGAAGAGGTAAACAGTTCTCACCAGCCAGGAGTGTCTGCTCTTGGCTGCCTCTTCATCTTTTGTGATGTGTCCTTCATAAGGGCCAAAGTGCAGACCCACTGGCAAGTGCCCTGCCTTATTCCACACTCCAAGCCCAGCCTCAGGGATGCTTGATGGCCCGATTCTCAACCCAGGAGGCAGGGTGAGGGCCGAGTGGTGGGGATGCCCCTTGTCCACTGCACTGTCCTTCACGAATGTAGGGGGCCCATGCACCGCACAGCTGTCGATGAAGAAGTTCTGACACTTCTCACAATCTGGAGGCGAGAGCAACAGGGGTTAGGGAAGGTATAGTGCATGTTCCCGGACACAAAGAGCTTCAGAGAAAGACCAGCACTGACATCATTGAGACTCAATCCTGTACTCTATGTCACAAGAGGAAGGGAATGATTTGGGGAGCAAAGGACCAGATGAAATTATTGTATCTTAACATGTTTCTCAGTGAGGGCCACTTACAAAGGTAGTCATCATCCTGGGGATCGTTGACCTCTTGGTACACATGGCCCTTTCTTTCCTGTAGGCTGTACATCTTCACGTCCATCTCCTTTGTCCTGAGTTCTAAGTTGGAGAAGTCCAGGTGAGCGAGGCTGGTAGGGTCTGCAGTGTTAGTTCCCATTTTGTCATATAACACACAATCTCCTCCCATCAATTTATTACCTGTCCTTTTGCATACTCTGGTATTTTACTGTTAACTATTGGTTCAGAAGATGAAGACTCCACACTAACTACAGATGACTGATTCAATTTTAGCTTCTAGATTTTCCCATTACCAGGTTTAATTTGCCAACCTGTAATTATTCATAAACTTTTTATTGGGTACGCTTTATGTGTTAGGCATTGAGTAAAGGCCTGGGCACACATCACCAATAAAGTGTGGTTGCCATTATCACAGTGGATTTATTGGACAAGTTGCATGTGTCAACTGTTTTAAATTTAGTTTAATGTTTTCAAACAATGTATGAGTGGTGTTTCCTTATCTTCACTTTACACATTAGCATTCAGGAGCTCAGAGAATGTATAGGATTTGCCTAAAGCACCAGTGCTAACTCTAGTCTCAGGTTAGCCCAGCTTAAATCCAGGCCCATCCAAACTCCACCTCACATACCTAAGTCATACTTATCAGCCCTTCTATAGGACTCAGAGGAACTAAGTTTCCAAATTATTTTTTCTTACCCAATTTTTGTCTAGTGTGCTTTCCAAAGGCATATGCTTCTCCAAGAGGGGACACTGGTTTCTGGGCATGCTCTGAGTCACTTGCAGTCATCAAATTTGCTGTTCCTGACAGTTCCTTCAAGCTATATTCCTTGCTTAATGGCACCCTGGATGTTGCCTTCATTGTAAGCGTCACATATTAAAAGATAACATGTATTTAATTTTTTAAGGCTTATGATACATTTTACATGCATGTCTTTAATACCTCAACCCTTGAAAATACCTAGGGAGTATGAATAGGGGATAGGGCCAATGTGGGTAATGAATCCAAGATTAGAACTCATGCTTTATGGCTCTTTTCTTTCAACTGTCTGTATAATATTGAGAGTGAAGGATATTGGGAAGAGAATAAGGAAATAGTTGGCAGAAACATATCTACACAATAAAATGGTGATAAAATCTACAATACCTTAGAAAGAATATTTGTACTTAGATTAGCTGGTTCCCACCAATTCTGTTTGAATAAGCCCGTATTGGTAGCTAGTGTTCTTCAGTTTCATGATCTGTAACATGCTAATTTTGAATGTTCTAGTGAACGTGCCATTAAATAATGCTCACCAGTGTTCTGTGAATTCTGTAACAGTATGAATGTGAGAATACAGTCCTGCTATCAATTTACCTCTCAGCTCTCTCCATATTTCAAATCTCATAGAAATTACCTTCAGCATTTATTGATCTTCTTCTAGTTTAATTTGTAACTGTGAAATTACTCATTCAGCAAACATTCAGGGGCCCTGATCTGGGTCTGTAACCCTTGAGAAGACTCAGGTATGCAACAGCCTCTCAAAGAGCTCACAACACAGAGGTAGGCAGGCTGAACAAATGATTCTGAACAGGATGAGAGTGGCCTCATTGGAACTCAGAGAAAGAAGCTGTTACCTCACCTTATAAGAAACGGCATTTGAAATCAGTTCCAGACAGATGAGTTTCTATTGAAGAGCATGTAACCTATATGAAGTCCTTAAGTCATTTTATTATTTGTTGTTTCTCAATCATGAAACCTGAAGCTACTCAGGGGTGGGAGATGCTCTTTGATTAGAGTGGGAGGCTCTGATCCTGGACATTTTACATTCTTCTTCACCTGGGACCATCCACTGTACCAACTGCCTGCACATTATACACTTTCCTCAGTCAGAGGGTCTTAATGCATCTCTCACTTCAGCACAGCAGAGAGGAACTTTGGTTGAAATCATCAGTCAGATGAATGATGTAATGACATATGGATAAGACAATGTAAAGTTTAGGAAACTATGAAAGTTTTCCAATTTTTTCTAATTTTTAAAAAGGATTGTTTATTTTCTTGAGAGAGAGGAAGGAAGAGAGGGACATTGAAATATTGGTCACTTGCCTCTTGCAAATGTCCCAATCAGGAACCTGGCCCACAACCCAGGCATGCACCCTGATCAGGGATCAAACTGGCAATCTTTCCCTGTGCAGAATGACACCCAACTGAGTCACAGTGGCCAGGGTAAAACTATAAAAGTTTTAATGAGTTTGTAAGTGGTTTAGAGAAGCAACTACGGGTTGGACTGCAGTACCACTGATACTGAGATCTTAGACATATACTCAAACATTTCTATATCTCTGAAAGCTCACTTCCCTCATCATAAATGGTGACAGTATGTATTTCATAGGGTTGTTGTAATGTTTGAGTTAATTCACATAGAACTCTTAAAGTCTGAAACATTGTGAGAATGAAACAAATGGTAGTTACTATTATTGCTGCAATGATGAGCCCTGGCTGGTGTGACTCAGTGGACCGAGCAGTGGCCTGCAGACTGAAATATCACCAGCTCCATTCCCCGTCATGGCACATGGCTGGGTTGTGGACCAGGTCCCCCTTGGGGGCGTGTGAGAGGCAACCTATATAAGTGTGTCTCGCACATGTTTCTCTCCCTCACTTTCTCCCTCCATTCCCCTCTCTCTAAAAATTTCATAAAATCTTAAAAAAATTATGATAATGTCTGACAGTGTGTTGAAAAGACCAGGAAAGGAAGGCAGCAGTTCCTAGGATACTTTCTGCATTTTCCTAATTTACCTGCATTTGTATCTATGAGGAAAATTTTGTTGTCAACAGGATTTGGGAAATACTCACCTTCTGGTGTTTACTGTGTTCCCTTCTGAAGGCCACCCAAGGTTTCACTGAAAGATGATGAGGAATCAGTGTTTTGGTGGGTAAATGTTTCCAAAATCTGGCGATTCTTCGTAGGGACAAAGAATTTTGAATGACAGTAGTCCAAGAACAATCCCAGGATGATTGGAAAATGTTTTCTGATGTTCATTAAGGCCTAGGCTTCTATTGGGGCCATCCACTAATTTCATTGGAATGATAAAAAACATAGGCAAAGTGTCATCTACACTTTACCCTATGTTCATAAAGCATTTATTACATTTATTAAAAAATAAATTGGCCTCTCCTGACAAAAATGTAATAAAAGCAACTGTACAGAAACTCCGTGTCTTCAACATAACCCATCCTCCATCCTGTTTTCTTCATTCAAACTGGCCTCGTCCCGGCTGAGGGCACCACGACCACCCGGCCTCCTTTCTCTGGTATCCTCCCCGCGGGGCACATACCGGCCACCCACGCCCTTCCTCAGTCATTAGACTCTGGTCAACACCCACAGTGTGCTGACCCCAGAAACAGAATTCCAGTGAAGTTGAAGATCACATCTTGACCTCAGCCGTGTGTCAACCCCAGACCCATGAAAGTGGACCGACCCCACCCTCCGAACACTCACGATACTGGACGGAACATGGGGCCGACATCAGGAAACCACACGGTGGTCAACCCCTCCCAACCCTGGCCCCCCCACTCCCGTCATCACCAGGGTGAACACTGCCCCCCGCCCGTCTCCATGCGGGCCACCGCGCGGCCAGGTGTGGGGACCCTCCTCAGCGGTCAGATCTGCCTCCCTCTCTTGCGATGACGACTCTTCTGAATTAGTTATTTTTTATTCACTTTATGTTCTTACACATTTACTGCTTACTAATGTGTCTATAAATATAGACGATTACGTTGCCCACGTGAAAGTTTACGGGAACAGCCCCTCACTGTGCGATACACCGTTATGCCTCTTGCTTGTCCGCTGCACCAGCAAACCTGTTCCCTGGTGACGTCCTGAGATGCCGCCCGACCCAAACCAGGTCCGAGCCGGGAGGGCAGCGCTGGCTCCTCCCGCCGCTCACCTTGCTGCCTCGGAGCCCGTTCTTCATCGGAGTCCTCAGGGTCCTCCTCCTCCTGGAGCTCGGTGGGCCGCCTGCCTGCGGCGGTGACCCAGGAAAGCGAGTCGTGGGCCCAGAGACCTGGGAAGAGACAAAACCTCTGTCCTGAAGCAGAGAGCGTGGGGGAGGGACACGCCCAGGAAGCCCGTGGGGCTGGCTCCGATGGGACGGGAGAGTCTACAGTGAGTTGCCGTGAGCCCCGCACCGTCAGCGCCAGCCCCGCTCTGACACAAAGGAGCAAACTCCCCCCATCGGTGTCCCTGCGGGAGGGAGCGGCAGGTGCATGGGGGCCGCCTGAGTCGGAGCCAGCCCAGCGCCTGCCGGGTCTCCAGGCTCCTCCGGCCCGGCCGGCCGCCTGTGCTACCTGGGCTGGTGAGCGCGTCCGAGTTCCACCTCACACTCCAGTGCCGGCCTTTCTCCCCGTCGCCAGGACGCCCAGAGAGCGGGACTCGGGCCCTGCGGGAAGAAGGGCTGGACAGGGCGGGGCCGCGCAGCCGCAGACCTGCCTGGGGGGGCGCTCGTGCCCCCCCACTGTCCCCCCTCTCCCCCACGTGCCGCCTCAGCGCGGGCTCCGCAGACCCGGCCCGGGGGGCGTCTGAGGGACCCCGTTGGCGGGCCTGTGGCGGCGCAGGAAACGCGCTTCTCCCAGGGAAGGGCCCGGAGAAGCCCGCGCGAGGCGCAGGCGCAGTGTCCGGCACTCCGCCGTCTTTCGGGCTGAGAGGCTCGGGGTCCCTCAGGACTCGATCTGCGTCTTCCGGGCGGAGGACACTCAGCGCCCCGGGGGAGAGGGCCAGACCGCCGCGGCTGAGGGGGGTCGGGGCTGAGGGGGGTTGGGGCGTCTCACGAGGGGCTTCCGGGTCCCCTCCACTGAGTCGGTTTCCAGGACGACGGCATTCGGGGTCTCTGCGTTTGGGGAGATTTGGTCTTTCCGGGCGGGCGGGCTGCAGGAAGGGCGCCCCGAGCTGAGGGGAACTGGGGTTTCCAGGCTGTTTGGGGGTCTGAGCGTTGGGGGTCAGGAGACGTGGGGTCCTCCGGGTTAGCGGACGCGCGCCCCTCGGTGCTGAAGGGGTTCGGGCCCCTCGGGATGAGGGCATCTGGGGTCTCTCTGGCTGGATTTGGGAGGTCTCGGGCTGAGGGTTCCACAGGGCAGGGCTCCCCGCTTACCGGTCAGTCTCCCAGGTCCTCTGTCGCGCTGCCCACCGCAGCGGAGGGTCCTCTGTCGGTTCCCGGGCTTCCCGCCCTCGGCAGGAGTGAGGGTGACTGAGGCGAGGTTCCCGCCCGGATAGCCGCGTGGGAGCAACCCGCCAATCAGCGCTGCGATCCCAGGGCCCTGCCCGCCAATGGGCGACCAGAAGAAGCTGAAAGGACGGGACGGGGGTGGGTGGGGTGTGGGTTCTGAGCGCCCTCGGTTCGGGACTGGCCAGCGGAAGACCCGCCCCACCCGCGGGGATTGGCTGCTCTGCGTCTCCCGAGCGCCAGTCACACTGCCTGCAGCGAGGACCACCTTGGCGGTTTCCGTGGCTAGTTTTCCAGCGGCTGGTGAGGGACCCGACCCGCGGGAGCTGGGAGCTCCGAGCCCGGGCAGGTCTTTAGGGTGGATGTGGCCCTCCTGCCGCCTGACAAAGTGTCTTTGTTGCACCAGACTGTAGTCGGGATCCCCAACTTTCGTCTAGACCCCTCCATGCCCTCCCTTGTCAAACCCACTTTCAAAAACAGCTGCATAACCAGCGAGGGCGCGGTCAAGACTGCACTGCATTCTGGGAAACTGTTGTCAGTAAATCCTGACCACGCAATTCCTAGACACAAAAGAAGTCCCAGAGGGCTCAAAGACTGAACACATGGAGTAATAAGTATACCAGAAAAGCCATGGGGAGAAGTGGTGATATGAGTAATAGGTTTGTTGAAGTAGCTTTGTCAGGTCTACAAAGGCTTCAGAAATAAGAAGACAAGATATAAGCAAACAGAAATGAAAACAAACAAAACACCTTGAGAAAACCTACAAGTATTTTGCACAAATATAAGGCACCTAATCTGAGGACGGGGGTCCAGGGTCAGTGTAGCTGCCACTGGCTTTCACAGGAAAAAACAGAAATAGAGTTTCGGGCCCTCACCTCATTTTGAGCACAGAAAGATAACTTCATTTCCATGGGTCAGAAATAAGCCAACTAACTGTAATTATTACTGTGAAATTGCATAAAGGGGAACCTCACCAAAAGTGGAGTTGGCGGGTGAGAGGGAGTGCTCTCATGTAGCACCACCCTGGGTCAATTACAGGAAAAAGTGTCAACCACAGGCCCCCCCAGGAAGATGTACTGGTGCCTCCCAGCAGACACTGACTTCCCAGCAACTCAGCCAGAGAGAAACCGTGGAAGTGCAATACGACTTACTTCCATGGAAGTCAACCCACAGAAGTTCCTTACATTCAAAGACCACGGTGCACTCAGGAAGACACCAGCCTTCCTCATCTCAAAATCTTTCATGGAATCATAACTTCTGCAGAAATCTGCATACACCTGTTTTATCGGTTCAGCCACAGCAAACTTATAGAAAGATGCACCCCCCAGAGTCATACAAGGATGGCTCCAGCAACATGAAATCACAGATGGCTGGCCTGAAGGCCACACATCCGGGGTTTTGTCAAGGCCCTGGAAAACATGGTAGTTACATTCTCCTGAATAACAACGTCCTTCCTTGGGGTGAAAGGGACCCCAACTTCTTAATGCTAATTTATTCAGGTTGGCCAGTTGGCTCCTGACAAAGAATTTGGACTTTGTATTATCAATAGAACATACAAGAACTATGTAGAATGATCTGCCCACAATAATTAGTCAATGTTTATTAAGTGATGAAATTCACTGTCATGAACATACAGGGTGGGGAAAATGTAGGTTTACAGTTGTGAGTGTTCAAAACAGAGAGTTTATTCTTGCATTATTTATTAATCATTGTACAATTTCCCATACAAACCTACTGCTGCCCTACCCTGCATGTGGTTCTATGTAGACTAAGATGAGCAGCAGTTATGGACCACATCTTATACTTCATATGTTTATACAGATTAGATTTGCTGAATCTATGAGTCAAATTGATTCTGTCTTTCTTTTTTTAAATGAGAATAAGATTTACTCAGCCGTCGCGAGGGCAGTAACTGTGGGGATCAGAACCAGAGTCATGCCTGTGTGTGAGTGCCCAGGCTTTCTATTCAGGACAGAGGGTGGGAGTGGGCCCTTTTGTTACAGTGCTGTTATGGCTACAGGGCACTGATGAATGGTCGTTGTTATTTTCTCCCTGCAGGTGCACCCTGCTCTTGTTTTTCTTCTTCTTTAACAGGACTCAGAGCAGCAGTAACTGGATCCCCCACTCTCACTCACAGGACTCAGCGCTGACATCCCGGCACCCCCAATCTCTCAGGCTTATCCCCTCTACACAGTCCCATGAACCGATGTGACAGGACCCCTGCTCTCTCAGGGGGAGCCCCTCCCCCAATCACAGGGCTCAGATACGAGGTGGTGTCAGGGCTCCATATTCTCTCGGGTGAGACCCCTCCTCACACTCAGAGAACCCAGAGCTGATGGGACAGGTCGCTCTGTGCTGGCAGAGTGGGCCTGCTGGCTCTCAGACGCCCACTGCCTGGAAATGCTCTGCTCTGCTGCCATCTAGTGCACATCCTGGGGATGGCACCTATTTACTCAGCAGCTGCTAGGACTGTTTTGCGAGGACGTTTGGAATCTCTAGGGCACCTCACACCCATCCCCCAGCTCAGCAGGTCTTACATGCCCATCCTTGTTGGGCCCAAAGCTCACGTGACAGGGCCCACTACTGCCGCTGGGGGGGACCTTTCCCCAAACTAATTTGACAAGACCCCTGTTCTCCCAGAGAGGGACCCCTGTCCATAACCACAGAACCCAGAGCTGAAAGTGACTCGACCCCTTACTCTGGCAGCTGGGCCCCCTTTGCATACTCATAGGCCCCGAGCTGATGTCACGGGACCGCTGCTCTCTCTGGGTGAAACCCCGCCCCATGCTCCCTGAACCCCCTTAACTGGAGTGGATGTGACACCACCCCTGTTCTCTCTGATGAGACCCCTCCCAGCACTCGGACGATGCAAGCTGGGACCACAGGACCCCACTCTCCCAGGTGGGCTCCCCAGTCACGCACAGGGCCCAGACCTGGTGTCACAGGCCTTGCTGTTCTCTTAGGAGGGACCCCTGGCCGTACCGATAAGACCCTGTGCTGAAGCAACACGGCTCCTCACTCTCTGGTAGGACCGACACCTTCTTACAGCCACAGGAGCAAAAGCTGCAGCTGTCGTGCCCTCTACTGTCTCCAGTGTGACCCGGCCCCCCATGTCACAGCATCCCAGAGCCGATGTGACAGGACCCCCCTGCGCTCCCTGGGAGGGACCCTGCACACACTCGGGGGCCCCAGAGCCAAGGAGACGGGAACCGCTCTTCTCCCTGGTGGGACAGTTTTCCAGACGCACAGGGGACAGAGCCTGTGTGACGGGCTCCCTACTCTGTCAGGTGGGAGCCCTTCCCATGTCCACGGGTCTCAGCTGTCAGGCAGGACGCCTGTCTTTCCCAGGTCGGGGCCCTCTTCACTGTGAGAGGACCCCACTCCTCGCAGGGAGAGGCACCTTCCCACACACTCAGGACCCAGAGTTCAGATGGCAGGGCCCCCTACTTTCTCAGTGAGGGGCCCACCCCACATTCACAGGACCCCAAGGTGATGAGACAGCACCCCAGACTATCCCATGTTGGACCCCCACACACTCTCTGGGACCCTGGCTGATGTCAGAAGACCAGGTGTCCTCTCGGGTGGGGCCTCTCCTCCTGCTCACAACACCCAGTGCTGACTCGGAACCACAGCTTCCTCTTCCTGGCGAGGTTTTCTTCCTGCAATTCTGGGACCCAGGGCTGAAGTGACAACACCCCCAGCTCTCTCTGCAAAGCCCCTGTTCCCGCACCCACAGCGCACAGGCGATGGGACAGGACCCGTCACACCCACAGGTGGGGATGTTCCCCGAAAGTCACAGGGTTGATGTGGCCGAGCCCTGTGCTCTTGGAGGGGGCTGTCTTCAGGCTCCCAGGACCCACAGCTGAAGTGACAGGACCCCCTGCTCTCTCAAGTCAGACCCTCTCCCCCACAATCACCGGGATCAAAGGTGAAGGGTCAGGACACTTGCATTTCACAGGGAGGGGGCCTTTCTCAGCCCTCACAGGACACAGGTGTGCAGTGACAGGACACTCCCATCTCTCCTGTAGTCCTCTCCACACTCAAGTGGCCCAGGCCTGAGGTCATAGGACCCTTACACTCTCAGGTGGGGACCCCTCTCCTTGCTTATAAGACCCAGAGCTGACTTGACACGACCTCTTATGCTCTCTGGTGAGGACCCAGAGCTCATGTTATGGGGGCTCCATCCTCTCTTAGGAAATAGTACTTCTCCCAGCAGTCAGAGGACCCAGGACTGACTTGTCAGGACCCCCTTTTTTACACTCTATTACACACCGCCATCTAGTGAGCATTTTTGGAATAGCATCTGAGTTGAGGCCCAGCAGGAAATGCTACTTTTGTCGCCGCCTTGTGGACATATTGGGAACAGCACCTTTTTCGTAGCATCTGCTCCTATCATTTTGCAAGGTCACTTTGAAGCCCCTCTGAGCCTCGTGCCATCACAGCCTCAGTACATTGTATGTGCCCACGTTTCCGTTCCCTGTCTAATGCTGTTCTGCACGTGGGGTTCCTGACTCTCTCATGCGAGTGAGGTTCCCATGCCTGTGCATATCTCAAAATAGGTTGTTTCATTTGCTGATCTGTGTTATACCTGTTGGATTATTAGACCAGCCCAAAGATCCTTGAGGCTAGAGGAAGGATTGTTTCTCCACCACATAAGCAAACAGTCAGATATTTAATAGGAGGTGAATTTGGGGAATACATGTTCATGACCATTTACTTAAGTAAGATTTAACAAAGTAACTGGAGTAACTTATTCTCAAAACTGAATGATTATGTCAATGAAGTATGGAACAATGTACTAATTCAGCTCATCAATATGAAACTTCTATGTACAGTTTCAGCGACGCTAATGAAGAGGGCCAAAATTTTGCTCTTGGCATGTTAATTTTAAACTCGCTGTTAGGAAAAGGGAAGACTGGGAAATTACGTAGGATTGGCATCTCATCTTTTTCTAAGAGGTTTAGTTTCCCAAACTGGGTTTAGGAAGAGAGCTTCAGCACAATCACCTCAGCTTTAGACAGTAAGACTCCTAGCCAGAGCTTGTTGACCCTCTTACCTTACTCCTTGTGTCTTAAAGTTTTTGGAAGATAAAAAAATTGCATCACAAGTGGTGAATGTGTGTGTGTGGCCCTTTTCCCACTGAAGATGCATGAACATAAGCAACATTTTTGGCCCCTTTGGCTTTGTCACTTCAAGAAAGGTACAAGCACAACTGCAGGGCAACAAAAGGTTTGTGGGGTGTATGGAGATGTTGCTGTGAGTGATGGAATGTGTCAGAAGTGGTTGTGAAGTTTCATGCCAGAGATTTCTCGAGCGCAGTTGCCCCATGGGTAGGCAGACCAGAGGCAGTGGAGAGCCTTGGAGGGGAGACGTTCACTGAGGACAGACCACGTAATGGCACATGGGAGACAGGCTACATACTCAGAGGGTTGAAATCGAGCATCAAGAATTATTTGCACCAGCACGGTGATGTTAATCGCTTTGACATTGGGTTCCACAGAAGTTAAGTGGGGTGCTGGGGACCCCCTTTGACTGCATTTTTACAAGCAGTTTTCCACTGAAATCTAAGGAAAACATTCCACTTGCACAAAAAATTTTGAGGGGGGATGCACTGTTGATATGTTAGAATAATGTGGAACAGGACAGTTGAGGGAAAGAAAGGAGCCACCACCAGCAGCCCCTCCAAAGGGCGGTCTTCCTCCAAAGGAGGTGATGTTGTGTATGTGGTGGATTCTCAAGGGTGTTCTGCAGTAGGAGCTCCTAGCAGGAACCCAGCGGGTCACTCCCAGCAGGTACTGCTCCCTGTCAGACCAACTGAAAGCCGCCTGTGGGAAAGCATTCAGAATTTGTCAGCAGAAGACGCAGATGGTGCATGAGCATTTATTTCAGTCTTTCCTAAATTTCTCTAAATGGAGAGGAATTTCCGTTCCCTGGAAGACTGCAGAAGGCACCTGGAAGAGTTCTCTGCTCCGAAATAGAACAATGTTGTGGGAGGATGGAATGGTGAAGTTGCCTGAAAGGTGGCAGGGGGCAGTGGAACGAAGCTGTGAGTACATTGTCCAGTCGTTGTTCAGTCTCATTGTTTGGGGGGAAATGAAAAGTGTGTCTGTCATGGTACCTGATGGTAAAAATTGAACAAAGCTTTCTGCGAAGCTAGTTGGTTGATGTGTTCCAAGTGGTGGTCTTTGCTGCCATCTGGTGGCCATTTTGAGGAATGACGCCTCAGTACAGGTCAGCGGTAAAAGTGGTTGATTCCAGTGGAATATGGGTGACTTTTGATGGCAGTGGTATTTACAAGTGCATTAGAAAACGTCTAAACATCAGCACTGTCCAGTTACCTTGTGACTGGTTTTCAGGTTAAGGGCAAAAGGAGCGATGAGTGCGTTTCATGTGACATTTCTTGAATCTGGCTTTGTAGTGTAATACAGTCAGGCTTTGACGAGTTGCAGGTGTGCCTGAAAATCATTTGTAATTTGCACTGTCGCAGCTTCCTTAAACAATGAGAAAAGTAAAGTTTATTCAATTTTCTGTACTATGGTGTAAAATACAAAATAAAATACGTAAATAAAATAAAAGTGTCACTGTTTTGTGTATGTGGCCTTAGGGACATGTCTTGGGGGCTCTTTTTTCTCTTTTTTTGTCTGGACGTCTTTTTACTATTTTAGTTTCCTCATATAGGGGCAAAAACTGGTACATTTCCAGTTTCTGTTTCTTACATGTATTTCTGCGTGAAAATTTCTTTCTCAAGTTTTGGTATGTATTATGTTAAGCATATTTCAGTTAAAGTTATTTTGTATCTGAAACGGTGGTTCATTTTGGAGATTATTTAGGTGTCTGTTTCATAAATACCAAACAACAGAACTTTCCAGTCACCCACTTTTAGTGAATGCCAGCTTAAGTGATATGAGAGCAAAAAAACTCACTGTATGTGATTGCAGTGCTTCGATGCTGGTTGAAGCCTGCTGTATACTGGGTTGGCCAAACACTCAGTTCAGTCCCTCACCACCCTCGCCTTCACTCTGCCATCATGTGACTCTGGTTCACGTGCTTGTCTTTAACTTTATTTGAAACCCTTTGGTTAAACTGTCCTATCAGCACGTGTTTAAGAAAAAACTCAGAACTAATGAGTGTATGGCCATTTTCATATTGAAGATGAATGAATAGAAGTAATATTTTCAGTACATTACACTGTGGCACATCAAGAGGGTTAAAAGGCCAGTTAAATGGAATACAAGATTTGTGGCTTGTGGAAGAAGGTGGTGTGATGGATTGAACATGTCAGAAGTGGTTTGTGAAGTTTCTCATTGGAGATTTCTCGTGTGAGGGCTCCCCACCCGTTGGATGGACCAGTCACAGTCGATAGCCATGCAGTCCAGACTTTCCATCAAGGACAGAACCTATTGTGCCACGCAGGAGACAGGTGACATACTCAAAAAACCCAAATCAAGCATCAAAAATAATTTCCACCATCTGGCTGGCGTAGCTCAGTGGATTGAGCACGGGCTGTGAACCAAAGCATCGCAGGTTCGATTCCCAGTCAGGGTACATGCCTGGGTTGCAGGCCACAGCCCCCAGCAACCGCACATTGATGTTTCTCTCTTTCTCTTTCTCCCTCCCTTCCCTCTCTAAAAAAATAAAGTAAATTAAAAAAAATATTAAAAAAAAAGAAAATTATTTCCACCAGTATGGTTACATCAATCGCTTTGATGTTTGGGTTCACAGAAGTTAAGGGGGGAGGAAGAGGGATCCCTGCCTGACCACATTTCCACATCAGATTGTCTGCTGATATACAAAGAAATTGTTGTATTTCTAAGACAAACTGTGGAAAGGGGGATGAATCATTGATATTTGACACCAATGTGGATTGGGAGAGATCGTGGGCACATGAAGGGAACCACCAGCAGCCACTCGAAAGTGTGGTCTGCACCCAAAGGAGGTGATGCTGTGGACATGGTGGGATCACTGAGGCATCCTGTAGTAGGAGCTGCTCACCGGAAACCAGGCAGTTACTTCCACAGTACTGCTCCCCATTGGACCAACGGAACTCACTGCCCCAGGGAAAGAGCCCTGAATTTGTCAGCAGAAGACGCGTAACTGGCCATCAGGAGAAGGCGAGAGAGCACGTTTCTCTTTGGTGACCAGGGGAAAACAGCTCCAGCCTGGCTGGGCAGTCCCAATTCGTCTGCAGTGCTCATAAGACGTTGTGTCCTCAGACTGCCAGGTATTTCAGCCTTTCCTAAATTCTCTTAGTGGAGAGAAATTTCTGGTCCGTGGAAGACTGCAAAAGGCACCTAAAAGAGTTCTGTGCCCCAAAAGATAACAATGTTGTGGGCAGATGGAATGGTGGAGTTGGTCGAACGATAGCAGAGGACAGTGGAAGTAAATGGTGAAACCGCTGTCCAGTCATATTGTTGAGGAAAATGAAAAATGTGCCTGTCATTGCGTCTTACTGGAAAACCCGAAAGAACCTTGTGGCCAAGCCCATACTATAGTATGTTTCACGTGTCAGTCTTTGCTGCCATCTTGTGGCCATTTTTAAGAATGACATGATAGTTTAGGTCCACAGGAAAAGTGGTTGATTCCAGGGAAGTATTAACGACTTTTGATGGGAGTGGTATTTACAATTGCATTCGAAAACATCTAAATGTCAGGACTATACAGTTACCTTGTGACTGGTCTCAAGAGTAGTGGCCAGTTGAGGAATAAGCGTGTTTTATGTGACGTTTCTTGGAACTGGCTTTGTAGCATAATACAGGCAGGTTTTTACAAGTGCCAAGTGTGCTTGAAAGTTGTTTGCAATTTGCTTTGTCTGTTGTAGCTTCCTAAAACAATGCAGAGGTAAAACTTATATATAATGCTGCTACAAGAGATACAAAAAAGCAAAATAAAATATAAGTGCCATCATTGTATGTACCTGCCCTTTGGGACATGTCTATTGGCTCGTTTTTCCACTTTGTCTGGAGTTCGTTTACTATTTTAGGTTTCTCGTACGGGTGCAAAACATGTGCATTTCCAGCTTCTGTTTCTAAGCCTTTCCTAAATTCTTCCACAAGGGTGCGTTCAAGGGTGAAGATTTCTTTCTCAAGTTTTGCTATGAAGCACCTTCACCCTCACTCAGGTCCAGTTATTTTGTAATTCCAATGGCAGTTTATTTCAGAGGTTCTGTAGGAGTTTATTTCAGAAGTTCCAAACAACAGAACTTTCTAGTCATCCATTCTCAGTGAATGCGAGCTTAAGTGATGTGAGGGCAAAAAACATATTGTATAGGATTTCGAGGCTGTGATGCTAGTTGAACCTAGCTCTACATGGGGCTGGTGTAAATGTCAGTTTAGTCCCCCCACCCTCTCCCACCCCCCACACCCCCCACCCCATCCCCTGGCTCTGGTCTCACATACTTGCCTTTATGTCATTCAAAACCATTTTGTTAGACTGCATCATGACAGCTGTCATACCAGCTTGCATTAAAAAAATCTCGTCACAACTGCAGAATGTGTGTGTGGCCATTTTCACACTGAAGATGGAAGAACATGAGCAACACTTTCAGCCCCTTAGGCTTTGTCATTTCAAGAAAATGACAAAGTGCAACTGTAAGGCAAAGAAAGATTTGTGGTGTGTATGGTGACATTGCTGTGAGTGATGGAACATGTCACAAGTGTATTTTCAAGTTTAATTCCAGAGATTTCTGGCGTGCAGTTGCCCTACTGGTCTGGCAGACCAGTTGCAGTGGAGAGCCATCAAGGGCCGATGTTACCTGAAGACAGACCATGCTATGGCACATGGGAGATAGGCAACATACTCCAAGTATCCTAATCAAGTGTTGGAAATCATTTGCACCAGCACAGTTAGGGTAGTTGCCCTGACGTTTGGGTTCCACTGAAGTGAAGCTGGTAGGAGGGGGGGCCCATCTTCACCGCATATCCACATGTGGTTCTCTACTGAAACATAAGGAAAACATCTCATTTCCAAAATAAATTGTGAGGGGGGATGAATTATTGATACATTAGAATAATGTGGAGTGGAGGAGATTGAGGGCCAGCAAAGGAAGCACCACCAGCCCCCTCCAAAGGGTGGTCTTCATCCGAAAGAGGTGATGTTGCCCTGTGGTGGTTTCTGGAGGGGGCTCTGCAGAAGGCGTTCCTTGTGGAAAGCCAGCAGGTTACTTGCAACAAGTACCGCTCCCCATCAGACCAACTGAAAGCACCGCCTGAGGGAAATGGTCTGAAATTTGTCAGCAGAAGACACATACGCTTCATGATAAGGTGAGAATGCATGTTTTTCTTTGGTGACCAGTGAAAAATGGTTCCAGCCTGGCTGTGAAGTCCCGAGTCATCCACAGTGCTCACCAGACCTGGCACCTTCGCATGGCCAATTACTTTGGTTTGTCTGAATTTCACTTATTGTAGAGAAATTTCCATTCCCTGGAAGACTGCAGAAGCCACCTGGAAGAGCTCTCTGCTCCAAAAGATAACAAAGGTGTGGGGGCCATGGAATGGTGAAATTACCTGAAAGGTGGCAGAAGGCAGTGGAACAAAAATGGTGACGACCTTGTGCAGTCACCGTGTTTGAGGGAAAATGAAAAGTGTGCCCGTCATCGCATCTCACGGTAAAGAGTGAAGGAACCTTTCAGCCAAGCCATTTGTGGGACATGCGTTCCAAGTGGCGGTCTCTTCTGCCATCTTGTGGCCATGTTTGGGAATGACACCTTAGTTCAGGTCAGCAGGAGAAGTCCTTGATTAGTTATAGTGGAATATCAGTGACTGTTGATTTTTTTTTAAAGACTATTTGGAGGTACAAGTCTCAGGTCCCAATGCAAGTGACCAGTTCCTTGGAACCACTTTTTGTGAGCACATCGTCTGGACCAGATACCGGATTTGGGGGTGCACCATGGGTTCTTTTCTTTGATTATATCCTTAAATTATTCTTTGTATATATAAAAGATGTTTATTTCTGCATGTTTATTTACCACACAATTCACTAAGTTGTGTTATTTATGATAATGGTAGGTTGATATTCATGAGTTCTCAAGGTAAATAAGATATCATGCAATAATAAAATTGCATTAGCTTTAGCCGTATAAAGCATGAAAAAATAGAGCTTGGAATAAAGTATGAAGATATGAAGAGTTAAAAATGTGTTAGTTGTAAGTTCATTAATAATTAAATAAAATAGTGATATGATTCTTAGCATTTTAAATGAGGTCAGGACCTGGAGCAATGGTTTTCTAGAAATCAGACATTTTTTTGTCAGCGAAATCGTGTCCCTTATAGGTTATCTGAGGAACTCACACTATGGCAAAGGTCCACATTTTCAAAGAGGAAAATGTTTGGTGGTAAGTGCTGGAATCTAAACGAGGAAGATTGTGGAGTCTAAGTGATTTTAAGAAACAATTATTGCAGAGCGATTTATGGGCAATGAAAAGGAACAGTGACCCTCAGTGCTGCGGTTTATCGCAGCGTGGTTCAGTGTCTGAAGGTGTCATATCTTCCTTGGCTTCTGAGCTTTTGCAGGTGTTTTCTAGCCAAGGACATCCCCCCCACCCCCCCCCCAGTCTTTGCAACATGGCTGGCATTTTATGTATGTATGTATGTATGTATGTATGTATTTATTTCTGTTGTTGTTCTTTAGCTCTCAGCCTGCAGGCTGCCTGTCCAGAGAGGGGCGTGATTTCAGATCGAGAGTGCAAAGTCACATGCTGTTTGTATTCTAATTGACTCTTCATCGTGCTCCATATAGAGTAGGGTTTCTCATTGCTGTGGATAATTCCTTCTCTTGGGAGATTTTTCCTCTGCATTGTAGGTGCTTATTAGCAATCCTTACCTCTGTTCAGTGCATGCCAGTAACTCCCACCTTAACCCCACCCCAAGGACAACCTGAAAGGTCTCCATAAATGTGCCAAATGTCCCCTTGGGGGGAAAAGTAGACCTGAGGTTGAAAACCACTGATCTTGAAGCTGTGATCATCTCTGGAACCTGAGTGATCTGGCCTTGGTAAGAAGTGTTTTTGACTATCATTCCCTGCAAATTGTTTTCTGACTCCAATTGTGCATTATTTTTGGGTGGTTATTTAGAAGTGTACTTCATAATTTGTAAATATAAGTGTTTTCTAGTTATGTTGTTACTGATTTCTTGATAAATGGCAGTGAGAGCAAGAAATATATATATGTGGACATATAAACATATATGTGTATATATACATTATATATATATATATATATATATATATGCAAATTTCAGTCCTTTACAGTGTGTTGGAACTTGCTTTATATCACAGTATGGTCAGTTTTTTAAAAAAAATTCCCAGGGTGCTTGGAAAGCATCTGTAATTTGATATTTTGGGGGTGTAGTGAAGTATTTATGGACATTGAATGCCATTTGCTTATCATGTAATTGTAAAAAATATTTTTTACTATTTTTTTGTGGGCTTTATTGTTTCTGAAACAGAACCTGAATGACAGAGGTTTGTTAAATCTCCTATTATGATTATTATTTCATGTATTTTTCCATGTAGCTCTGTCCTATATAATTTTCGAGTTTATGTTATTAAGTGAATAAAAATTTGGAACTAAGTGGTAAATTGAATTTTCTGAAGGAGTACTTTTATGAAGTACTCCTGTTTATGTGTAGTAGTGGTTTACATTTTGCCTTCCAGTCTGCTGTATGTTGTATGATTTTCATTTGGTTAATGTTCGTATAGTGTATTTTTTACCATTCTTTCACTTTAGATCTCTTGGTATGTTGTAGATAGCTCTCAGTGTTTTATGTTAGTTATGAGTGGCTATTAAAATCAATTAAAGACTTGATTTTGGTGGAGGATGTAAGGTATGGGGCCCAACATTTTTCCCATTTAGTTGTTCCAACACCTTTTATTCCATCTCAAGTATTTCCCCACAGATCTAAGGAGATATCTTTGTCCTAGAAAATGACCACGGCACCTCACATCATGGTTGCCTCATTTATGCTCTTCTGCGTGTGGGGTTTCTGACTCTCTCCTGTGAGTGAGGTTCTTCTGCCTGTGTAGGTCTGACATTTGGCCATTGTCATTTGCTAATCTGTATCATACCTGTTGGATTGTTAGACCAGCCCAAAGATTCTTGAGGTCACATGAAAGATTGTTTCTCGGCCACATAAGCAAACAGTCAAGTGTTTAATACGAGGTGAATTTGGGGAGTCCATGTACATCACCATTTACTTAAGTAAGATTTAACAATTTTAGTAAAGTAAGTTATTCTCAAAACTGAATGACCATGTCAGTGAAATATGGAAGAATGTACTAATGTAGCTCGTGGATATAAATCTTCTATGTAAAGTATCACAGGCGGTCATGAGAGGGCCGGCATTTTGTACTTGGCATGTTGATGTCAAACTGGCTGTTAGGAAAGGGAAGAGTGAGAAATTACTTAAGATTGTCATCTCATTTCCTCCTAAGAGGTTTAGTTGCCACAATTTGCTCTAGGAAGAGAGCTTCACCTCAACCTCAGACAGTAAGACTCCTAGCCAGAGCTTGTTGACCCTTCTTACTGTACAACCTGCATCTTGAAGTTGTGGGAGTTGCCCAACAGACATGAACGTGCCAGGTATGCTGCCTGTTTTTCTAAATTACCTGCATGTCCCCCCCACTTCACCTTTGAAATCTAAAGACTCTGTTCTTCCATTTTTCGAAGATACCCCATATACTCAATATTACCTCATTATGTTTGGTATTCATGTGAATATGAATTTTCTTTGTCCATGTAGTAGATGTTGAATTCCTCCTTTAATCAGATTGTGTGAATTTGATTGTTATCTCAGCTGTTATAATTTAGAAGGTATGACAAAAATAATTTTTTTTATCGCCCATGGTGTTGGTGAAGTGGCCATATGACATTCATGGGCGGGACACTAACTTCTGGAAAGTGCAGCTTCTGAGAGATCATGAACATCTCCTGGCAATGATAGGGGCTTAAGACTTGGGAAAATTTAGCTCAAGGTAAATAGTCATCAATCTAGCAAGTCATGTGTATGTTAAGTTTTTGTTTCAGTAACTACAGATAAGGCCCCTCCTTGCCCCTTGAGAATAAGCAGCTGACCTCCTGGAGACATCTGTACCAGGAAGAAGCAAGCGACCACCCTTCCCCCCTTGGAGGCAACTGTTGATTTTGAAAGGCTTTCGCTGACACCTTGTTTGCCCTCCCCCAAACCCCCCCTTATAAAAGATCTGGCCAGGAAAGAAAGAGTAAGATGGTTTGTTAGGGTATGAACCCGCCATCTTCTCGGATCGCTGGCCATCTGAATAAAGCGCCCATCAAAGACGCAATCACTGTCATTGCTTATTGGATTTGGTAGTGACAGGCAGCCCGAAGGCCGGTGTCTTTTCCGGTTACATATTTTGGCGAGTCCGCTCGGGGACAGACTTTGGGACTCTCTGGTAAGTTTGGGTGTTTGGTGGGGAGTCCCATTGGCTGCCTGGACTGAGGGGCCCTGGGGGGTTTGGAGTCAGAGAATCCCAGGCATCTGCCAAGTGATTTCACTTGGGGATTCTCACCCCTTGCTCCCAGCACCTCTCGTCGTGCATCACACTAGACTGAATCATTGCGCTTTCTGGTTCAGGTTGAAATCCCGGGGTCACAACTTAAGTCAGCTGGTCTGTTTGGGTACCGTCTTTTTGGAGCTCTGTGTGGTCCGCAAGGACATCTGCTCTGGTCCCAAAAGGGCATCTGTTTGGAGCTCCGTGGAGTTCCGTCTGGTATTATGGGGGGCGGGGAACCCTCTGTTCCAAAAAACAGCCCCCTGGGGTGGGTTCTGGTAAATTGATCAACGTATGAGCGTATATCGGAGGCGTATGTTGTTTTGTTGTAGTACTGTTCTGTTTGTGTCCTGTATAATTTAGACTCAGGAGAGTGCTGGTCACTGAATGGGTCTTTAAATTACTGTATTATACTGTAACTAAAAGTTGTTTTGTCAAAATCAGGGAAGTAGGACAAATTGCCTTACCTAGAAGTTTTTGAGTTTACATGATAAAGATGCATGCAGAGTTAAAAAGGAAAAAAGAGGAAAGTGAGTTAATAGCTCAGAGAAAAGAGAATTTACATATGAAAGATAGAAGGTCAGAGCAGAGGGGCCAAGGAAGATCTAGGTATTAAGACTGCTGCAGGCTGGTCAGAGTTCCTGCAGCCCCAGGGGATCCACTCCTGTGAGTGAAATGGGAAAAGTGCGCCTGAACTGGCATCGCTATCTTGAATCGGTCAAGAAACCAGATTCGGTGGAGGAAAAGCCCCCACCAGGGCAGGGCACTATCCTTTTTGGAGACTTTTCAGTGAGAGTAAGGTCAGAAGGCCAGTCTGCCAGATGTTATCTGGCACATACTCTGTTTCCTACAGTGGACCTGTGAAACTGGAAAAGCTCAAACCCTTCTTATGGACATAACCCTGCTAAAATGACTGATTTGATTGCCTCAGTTTTTGCCATTTATCATCTCAATTGGCCAGACATAGAAGCCTTATTGAATTCTTTTCTTCCGTAAGGGGGATGAGCAGAGGCCGGTGTTGGATAAGGCAAATGAAGAGGCTCGGAGTGTTGACGGGAGAGACCTGGTTCTTGCTGACGCATGTAAAGAATTACATATCAGCAAATCTAGTAGTATGTAATCAGTTTATTAGTGGTCTGCTTCCATGGAAGAGAACAGGACTGGGTAGATCAGGGGGTGAAAGGGAAAATTTCAGAGTAAATCAGGGTGAGAAAAGCAAGAGAGGCTGGAGACCAGGGTGGCAAGCCCCTGGGCAGACTGTGGCCAGAGGCCCTGTGGCCTGAGAGCCAAGAGCCCCCTGAGTCCCCTGAGAGCGAGAGCATCCTGAGCCTCCTGAGAGAGAGAGTGAGTCCTTTGTTCTCAGGATTTATATAGTTGGTGGGATAGGAGGGGAAAAAAGTGAGATATTGATTAATGGGTAAATGTGGCGCCAGCTTTCCTGGGGGAATGTGACTACCCAAATTTAGGGATGCATGGGGGTCTGTCTGCCCGAATTCTTATCTTGCTGCAGACTCCATTTGGCCATCCTGTTGTAAAACACATACGTGACAGGAGGCAGTTAATTAAATTTTGGGGCAATTTCCAAAGTTATTTATGGGCTCTTTCTGTAAGCATCAGGGACTCCCTTGTAAGACAGATAGTGACCAGAGGTGGGCAATTAACCAAACTTGAATTATGGGCTCTTTCTTGCTAATACAGAAACCTGCCTTATATTTGTAGACATTAGATGTTTGTGTTTCAAGGGTTTACAGGTTTAAATAGGAGGACAGACTGTTCTCTGGAGTATGATGTCCAGAGCCAGGCATCTGGAGTCAGGGACAGGCTTCGGATACGCAGTCCAGTGGCATGGCTTGGGATTAGGGTTGGTGGTTGCGGTTGAGGTGGATGCCATGACTTGTATTTAACTTCATTTGAAACCCTTTTTAAAAAAATTTATTGTGACAGCTGTCATCTTTGCATGCATTAAAAAATCTGACCCGAACTCGTGAATATTTGTGTGGCCATTGTCGTATGGAAGATGGATGAACATAGCAACATTATTGGCACATTAGGGTTTGTCACTTCTAGAAAGGTGAAAACACAACAGAAATGCACAAATAAAGATTAGTAGTGTGTATGGAGAAGGTGCTGTAGGTGATGAAATGTGTCAGAAGTGGTTTGTGAAGTTTCATGGCCAAGATGTCTTGCACAAAGGCATCCCACGGGTCTGGCAGACCATTTGCAGTTGAGAGCCACCGAGTCCAGATGTTCACTGAGGACAGACCATGTTATGCCGTGTGGGAGAAAGGTGACATATCCAAAGTATCCCGATCGCGCATTGAAAATCATTTGCACCTACACAATTACATGAATTGCTCTGATGTTTGGGTTCCACAGAAGCTAAGCAGGGAGGCGGGAGCTTTCTTCACCTCATTTCCACATGCGGTTATCTACATAAACATGAGGAAACCATTCTGGTTGCAAGCAAATTGTGAGGGGGTATGAACCATTAAAATTTGAGAATAACACGGAATGGGAGAGATTGTGGGCCAACGAAGGGAACTACCACCAGCAGCCCCTCCACAGGGCGTTCTTCATCCAAAGGAGGTGATGTTGCCTGTGTGGTGATACCAGAGGGAGTCCTGTAGGAGGAGCTTTTTGGGGGAAATTCGCAACGCGTGCTGCCCCCATCAGACCAACTACAAGCACCATCTGAGGGAAAGAGTCCAATTAGAAGTTGTAAAAGCTTCATGATGAGGTGGGGGCTCACATTTCTCTTTGGTGACCAGGGAAAACTGGTTGCAGCCTGGCTGCGCAGTCGTGATTCCTCTGCAGTACTTACCAGACCTTGCACCTTCGTGAGTCCATTTAGTTCAGTATTGCGAATTTCTCCTAGTGGAGAGAAATTTCTGTTCCGTGGAAGGCGGCAGAAGACACCTGGAAGAGCTCTCTGCTCCTAAAGGTAACAGTGCTGTTGGATGGTGGAATGGGGATTTGCCTGAGAGATGGCAGAGGGCAGTGGAACTGATTGGAGATGACATTGTGCAGTCACATTTTGGGGGGAAATGAAAAGTGTGCCCATTATTGCATCTTACACTAAAAAGTGAAGAAACTTTTTTTCAGCCAAGCCATTAGTGGGATATGCATTGCATATGTCGGCCTCTTCTGCCATTTTGGGAAAGACACCTTAGTGCAGGTCTGCAGGAAAAGTGGTTGATTGCAGGGGGAATATCACTGACTTTTCACAGTAATGTAATTTAGAAGCGCAGTTGGAGACGTCCAAATGTCAGGACTGTGCAGTTACTTCATGTCTGGTCTCCAGATATCAGCCTAGGGAGGAATAAGCATGTTTTATGTGATGTTTTTTGGAACTGGCTTTGTAGCTGATAGGGGCAGGTTTTTACAAGTGCCGAGTGTGCTTGAAAATCATCTGTGATTAGCTTTTTCCATTGCAGCTTCCTTAAATAATGCGGAGGTCAAATGTATTTGAAATTCTCCACCAGGAGGTAAAAAAACGTAAAGTAAAATACAAGCGCTCTCATTTTATATACGTGCCCCTCAGGACATGTCTATGGCTCATTTCTGTACTTTGCCTGGACTTCATCAACTATTTTAGGTTCTTGGTTCCGGTGCAAATTTGTGTATTTCCAGCTCCTGTTTCTAAGCTGTGCATTCAAAGGTGAAGAGTTCTTTCTCAAGTTTTGGGATGGAGCATCTTTACTATCAGTCATGTTGAGTTCTTTTGTTGTTTTTTATTTACTTACTTTTATTTAGTTTTAAATTGTTTTACTGATTATGCTATTACAGTTTTCTCAATTTCCCCTCTGTACTCCCACTCCGCCCTGCACCCCCAACCCTCCAGCTCTTTCTCCCTTAGTTCATGTCTGTGGGTTGTACATATAATTTCTTTGAGTTCTCTGTTTCCTATATCATTTTTATCTCTCCCCATCTATTTTATACCTGCCAATTAAACTTCTTCCCTGTACTTTTCCCCCCTATTCCTCCCTCCCCCCATCCCCACTGAAATCCCTCCACGTCATGTCCATTTCTCTGATCCTGTTCCTGTTGTAGTTGTTTACTTAGTTTTTTGTTTTCATTGTTTTTTTTTCCTTTTTGGTTCATTTGTCGATAGTTGTGAGTTTGTTGTCATTTTACTGTTCATAGTTTATCTTCTTCTGTTTCTTAGATAAGTCCCTTTAACAATTCATATAATAAGGGCTTGGTGATGATGAACTCCTTTAACTTGACCTTATCCAGGAAGTATTTATCTGCCGCTCCATTTCAAATGAAAGCTTTGCTGGATAGTCATCTTGGATGTGGGTCCTTGTCTTTCATGACTTGGAATACGTGTTTCCAGCCCCTTTTTGCCTGCAAGGTTTCTTTTGAGAAATCAGATGATAGTCTGATGGGAACTCCTTTGTAGGTAACTCTTTCTTTTCCTCTTGCTGCTTGTAAGAATCTCTCTTTATCTTTAATCTTGGGTAACTTCATGATGATGTGCGTTGTCTTCTTCTTTGGGTCCACCTTCTTTGGGAGTCTCTGGGTTTCCTGGACTTCCTGGAAGTCTATTTCCTTCCCCAGACTGGGGAAGTTTTCCTTCATTATTTGTTTAAAGAAGTTTTCAATGTCTTGCTCTTGTTCGTCTCCTTCTGGCACGCCTATAATTTGGATATTGGAACATTTAAAGTTGTCTTAGAGGTCCCTAAGCTTCTCCTCATTTTTTTTGAATTCTTGTTTCTTCATTGTGTTTCTGGTTGGATGTTTATTTCTTCCTTTTGTTTCAAGTAGTTGATTTGAGTCCTGATTTCCTTCCTCTGACTGTTGGTTCCCTGCATATTTTGTGTTGGGAACCGCCCTGCCTGGTATCAGAAGCTGTAACCCTCCTAGGCTAAGGCTAAGGGAACGCCCTTGAAACCGTAAGCCATCAAGGAGACAAGCTTATCTCCCTGGCAGGGGCGCTGCTTCTGCTCCTATATACCTCACCCGGCCTGGAACCCAATGCTTGGTTGGTTACCCAATGACGGATAAGATTCCCCAAGGGGGGAACGACCCAAGACAGGCACGATCACTGGGGGACCCCCAAAAGAAGGACTTTGGGGGCTACGGCAAAAGGGGGTGATGGACTCTCGCCCTTTGACTTTGACAAATGTCGAGTCCTCCTGCCCTGAAGAAAATCTCTTAATCTCTTGGGTGCCTTACTTCCCTCGCTCCACCTAAGCCTGAAACAATGACAGGGTGGTGCCACCCTGTGCTGGAAAGGGCGGATTCCCCAGGTGATCAGGCCTAAGAAAGAACATGTAAATTCCTGTGAAACCATCTTTGTTTAGAATGCTCTCAGTTGAATGAGAAGGGTCCAAGGAGGAAGTTAGTTTGTTCCTTAAAGTCTTACAGCTCTTTGACCCTGACTCCAAATAGACCCTCAGAGTTCCTTGTTCCCTATCGTTTGATCCTTACTTCCTCGCAATGAGTAATGTGCTTTACCTGAATTCTTATGCAAAACGAACCTAATAATCAAAGCCGGTTTGGAAGGTAAATCAGCGCGCTCCCCCACTAGAAGGGGTGACCATTCTGTCCCTACTTCTCCACAGAAACTGGTCTGTCTCTGTGCATGTTTTTTTCTTGAGTTTCGAAGAGCCATCCTCAGCGTTCCGTGATCACTGCTGGCCGGTGACCCACGCATCAATTTTGCTTTATTTCACTTTGGGTAGTTTTTATTCATTGTTTTACTTTGTGAACACGCTCAATCAGTTTTGTGAACATTTGTGATTACCAGGGCTTTGAACTCTCCAACAGCAGATGGGTTTGCTATCTCATCGCTTAGCTGTTTTTTCAGGAGTTTTGCTCTGTTCTTTCATCTGGGCCATATTTCTGTGTTTCAGTGCACCAGTCTGGTGGGTCTGGTTGACTGTTTCTTTAATAATTTGGCTGCCAGACTGCCGTGCAGCTTGATATTCTGGCACCGCTGGTTGTGTATTGATTTTAGGTCGGTGGTTATCCTCATTTTGATTGTGCAAGGAAGTGAAGAGTTTCTAGCTATGCGTCAGTCTTGGCTGGAACCTCAAAGAATCTTATATTGCGTTTTGAAACTTGCTCCACAGTACAATACGGTCATGTAAAAAAAACCCCCAAAAGTTCCAAGCGTGGTTCTGTGCTGCCGCCTCCTGTTTATTTTGGGAATAACACCTTAGTGCCAGTCAACCAGCCAAGTGGTTGGTCCTGGTGGAATGTCCATGACTGTTGATGGCAATGGTATTTAGAAGCATATTTTAAAATGTCTAAATGTAAGGACTGCCCAGTTCCCTTGTGACTGGTTTCCAGATTAGGGCAAAGAATGCCCTAAACCTGTTTTTTGTGCCATTTTTTCAAACACATTTATAACTTGTGAAAACCTGACTGTATTATGCTACAAAGCCAGTACCAAGAAATGCCGCATCTCAAATATTTCCCCACAGATCTAAGGAGATATCTTTGTCCTAGAAAATGACCACGGCACCTCACATTATTGCTGCCTCGTGTATGCTTTTCTGTGTGTGGGGTTTCTGACTCTCTCCTGTGAGTGAGGTTCTCCTGCCTGTGTATGTCTGACATTTGGCTGTTTTCATTTGCTAATCTGTGTCATAGCTGTTGGATTATTAGAGCAGCCCATAGATTCTTGAAGTCACAAGAAAGGTTGTTTCCCCACCACATAGGCAAGTAGTCAGGTGTTTAAGATGAGGTGAATTTGGGGAGTACGTGCATGTCAACATTAACTTAGGTAAAATTTAACAATTTAAGTAAAGTAAATTATTTTCAAAACAGACTGATTGTGTCAGTGAAATATGGAACAATGTGCTAATGTAGGTTGTGGATATAAAACTTGTATGTAAAGTATCAGAGGCGGTCATGAGAGGGCCAGCATTTTGCACTTGGCATGCTGATGTTTACCTGGCTGTTAGGAAAGGGAAGGCTGGGAAATGACAGGATTCTCATGTCATTTCTTCCTAAGAGGTTTAGTTGCCAAAATTCGGTTTTGGAAGAGAGCTTCAGGACAATCACCTCAGCTTCAGACAGTAAGATGCCTAGCCCGAGCTTGTTAACTCTGTTACCGTATTCCTTGTGTTTTAAAGTTGTGGGAGTTGCCCAACAAAAATCAACCTGCCAGGTATGCTGCCCTTCTTTCTAAATTACCTGCCACTGTCCCCCACTTCATGCTTGAAATCCAAGACTCTGTTCTTCCCTCTTCTAAAATACCCCGTATGCCCGATATTACCTCATTGTGTTTGGTATTCATTTTAATAGGAATCCCCCTTGCGCATGTATTACATGTTGGATTCCGCCCATTAATCAGATCCCGTGAATTTGATTGGTATCTCAGGTGTTAGAATTTAGAAGGCAAGACAAACAAATTTTTTAATGCCCCACAGTGTTGGTGAACCGGCCATGTGACATTCATGGGCAGGACACTAACTTCTGGAAAGTGCAGCATCTGAGAGATCATGGACATCTCCTGGCAAGAGTAAGCATTATTATTATTTTTTGCTCTGCCAGTCTTTTTGGTCTATTTCTGCAGGTTTTGATCTAATTTAGTAGTGCCAGGACTTATTTTCTTCCATTGTACACTTACATTGTCATGAAAAGCTATTTCTGCCACCAGCTGCTTGGACTTAGAGAGTCAGGAATGTTCTTTATCGGCTCCTGGCTCTTTTCACACTGTGAGGACTCGCTTCTGCTCCTGCATCTGGGAAGTGGGCTCCATTGCCCAGCTCCAGCTCTGGAGTCTGGCTGTGGGGTCTGTTTACAGATTTCGGGTTCTGTCTCCTGGGTCTGTGGGCTGGTGTTCAATCTGTCTTTGGCTGTGTGTCTGGGAGCTGGAGTATCTTTGGGTGTAGGTCCGTGTCCTGGATTAGTGTGTGGGGTCCATGTGCAGCTCTGTCTCTTATCTCTGATGTGTGGAATCTGGTGTCCAGCGTTTGTCATCAGTCTCTGGTGTCTGGGGTCTGGTATTCAGGGTCCATGGTCTGGTCTGGGTCTTGGGAACAGTTTTGGGACTGGGGCAGGTTTCTGGGGTTCAGCTTTTGGTTCTAGGTCTGCCCTGGGGCCCTGGTTTTGGATTCCAGGGCCTGTGTCAGGTTCTGAGTCTGTCTGTGGCATCTGGTGTCTGTGAAGTGATGGTCACTGGCTCCAATTCAATGCCAGCAGGAGTTCCAGAGCTGGGGTGTGGGGAAGAAGGAAACTCTTTTTAGTGCGAATACCTCTGTTTTGGTACTCATGGCTGTGAGTGCAGCATGGCTGTTAGGAAGCTCAGTATTGTTCCAGGTGAATCATGTTGTTTCGGGTGAATCATGAAGCAGCAGCTCTGTGGGTCAGCCCAATGCTGCTGCTGCTTAGTTGTGAAGCGTCTTGGCTGTGAGGGGGCCCTGGAGTGAGGCAGCCCTGGGGCAAGTTCCCCCCCTCAGGCTGTGCTGGTCAGCACCTCTCTGCCCATTCAGTTCTGGTCCCGTCATTTCCTCACAAAGAAGTGCCCTTTGGAAAAGGGGCCCCTCTGAGTGGGGAGATCGGGCTGGGTGAGCAGAAAAAAGGCCTCTGGTGTCACCACAGCAGTCTAGGTTATTTTTATTCTTAAATTATGCCAAGTTTTCCTCTCATAACTTCTTTTTTTTTACCCAAACAGACTGCCTTTTTTTGTGGTAACTTCCTTAAATTACATAGAGAAATAAAAAGTAATTCAAAAATCCTACCCAAACAGGTAATAGCTGCTATTCTTTTAGGTATATACCCTTCAGGACATCTCTCCTTGCCAGTTCCATTCTCCTAGTTTCTCTGGATTTAATTTATTATTCTGGGTTTGCAGTATGGATGCAAAACATGTGAATTTTCAACTGTTTCCCCCTAATGTGCATGTGTATCACAGTTTTCCCATAGGTTTTTAATGTATTGTTCTAAATATTATTGGGTTGAAATGATGTTTTAACTCCAATTGTGATTCATTTGGAGGGATATTTAGAAGTCTATTTCATAACTTCTAAATGTAAGAATTTTCTGGTGACCTTTACATCTGATTTCTAGATTATCTACAATTAGAGCTAGAAACTTAATGTAATTTTAATCCCTTGAATTTTTTAAAAAAATTTTTATTACAATATGGTCAATGTAAAAAATGTTCCAAGTGTGCATCTCTGCTGCCGTCTTGTGGTCATTTTTGGGAATAACACCTGGGGCAGGTCAGCAAGAAAACTGTGCAAAGTGGGTTATCTGTGAATGTTGAGTCCAGTGTGCCGCTCATGGTGTATTTGACATCCTTACTGAATTATTTGAGGTGGTCTCTTGTTTCTGAAAGAGGAATTTTGCATTTTTGATGAGAGGTCTGTTAAATCTATTATGATTATAGATTTTTTGTTTGTGTCTCTGATCTGCATAATTTAAGTTTATGACATTGTGTATGAATTTGGGACTTCCTGGTAAATGAAACTCCTTGATAGGAAGTGGTCTTCATCTCTAGTCATGCTTGTTACCTTGAATCCCACCGCATGTGATTATGTAATTTTCATGTGGTTTATGTGTGCATAAGACAGGGGTGGGGGCAAAAGGAGGTTTCGTGTTTTGAGGACGAGAAACGAAGTTTATTTTTTGCCCTATTATTTAATAATGATGACATTATTTTTCATGTGAACAACTGTAAAGCTGCTTTTGCACCATCGTATGTATCTGTTCCTATTCTTTCACTTTTGATGTTTTTTCATACCACGTTTTAGGTAATTCATGTTTTCTCCCAGTTTGTGTCTTGTCCTTTTAATCTCTGAACTTTTTCAGAGTATTATTTAATTTTGTAAAGTATACATTATTAATGTATTTCTTCATTACACTGCATGTCCACAAGTATACATGACTCCTGGCTATTTTTTTTTAAATGGACCAATCAACCTCAAAGCTACAGATGAGGGGCGGGGCCTAAGGTCAGAGGCAGGACTGGGCTGGAGGTGGGAGTGGGCCACCAATGGGGGGGGGGCTGGGTGGGAGGCGTATTTAGGCTGGCGAGTGTGAAGGGTGGGCAGTTCTGGTGGAGAGAGGAACAACTACACGGCCTGGAGTTTAGGCGCTGCCGGGGCACGCCACTCTCCGTGGGCACGAGGTGACGCGCACAGGCTAACGCGATGCAAGCAAGGTGGTCCAGGGGCAGGAGGTGAGCTGCGTGGGGGCTACGAGGTGAGAGAGTTGGGGGGCAGGTGCAACCACCCTGTGGGGTAGCAGAAAACGGGGGCCAGACTGTTTCTGGGGTACATGTCTCAGGTCCTAGTTTAACTGACTATTTCCTGTGGGATCACTTTTCTATGTTTCTCTGGATATTTCTGTTGTAGATAACTGTGGTAAATGGATATACAAAGATAGCCATTTTGAACCCCAAACAAGACGGTATTTTTCATTTGTTCAAGTCTCTGTGACTGTGTAGCAATTTCCAATTTCATTCATACAGATCCTGTATATTGTAGTTAAGTTTATTTCCCAGGGTTTTTTTTTAAACTGTTTTGTTGCTTCTGAGTCTTTTCATAAATTTATATCTATAATTTTCTATATCTACCTATTTTTTCATGTAATTTCCCTATCCTTGTAGTGAATTCTGTTTGTGATACTTTTCCGTTGAATGTCATGAGTTACGAGGGTAAACTTGCTCTCATGCAATAATGATCATTCCATGGTTGTAGCTGTAGGTGACCTAGAAATAGTTAAAGCTTGAATGAAAACATGAAGAAGTGAGGTAATGTGAGGAGTTAGGAAAATTGTGTTTGTTAGTCACGAATATGTTAATGACTAAATAAAAGAGTAACATCTTTCTTAGCATTTTAAAAGAGCATGGTGTTCTAGAAATCCGAAGTACTTTGTGACAGGAAGTGTGCCCCCCCCCCAGGTACTCTGAAGAACACAATGTAGCAAATGTCCACATTTTCAAAGAGGAAAACTTTAGGTGGTGAAATCTGGAATCTAACAGAGCAAGACTCTTTGTTCTAAGTGACACTATGGAATAAGTTATTAAAATAATGTATGAGCAATGGAAAGAAGCAGGGATCCTCAGAGGACTACTGTGTTTAATCACAGTGTGATGTGGTCTCCTAAGTGGACAGATCTTCCTTTGCCTCCTGACTATTGCCTAGGACACTTCTCCCTGACATTTGCAAGTTGGCTGGCATTTTATTCTTTCAGTTTCAGCTTCAGGCCTCCTGTTCCAAGAAAGGCAGCCCTTGAGATCTAGGATGCAAAAGGATATACTGTTTGTATTCCAATGGAGTCTTCATGATACAGAGTAGGGTTTCTTATTCTCAGCACTAGGGACCTTTTGGGCCAGAGAATTCATTCTCCTGGGGGGATTGTGCTCTGCATTGCAGGTGCTCAGTAGCATCCAATACCTCTGTTCACTGCCAGCAGCCTCGCTTCCGTCCACCTGAGGACAATCTAACAGGCTCAGAACATTGCCTGAAGTCCCTCTTTGGGGGCACAAATCACCTTTGGTTGAGAAGCAGTTTGAAGGTTTTAGTATTTTTGAAACTAGAAAGATCTTGGTCTGGTATGCAGTCTTGTTACTATTTTTCTATGCAAATTATTTTCCACTCTGACTGTGATTTACATTGGGAAGGTATTTATAAATGTATTTTAAAACATGTAAGTATAGGGACTTTCTAGTTACCTTATGAGAAGGAGAGCAATAAGCATAGTTTTTGAAGACATTCGTTGAAACTTGCTTTATAGCTAAATATAGTCACCTAAAAAAGTTTCAGGTGTGGTTGAAAAGCATTTTTAATTTACTTTGTTGCTGCTTACTCAAGCAATGACAAAAGTTTTATTCAAAATTCTACTCCAAGAGTTAAAAAGAACTGCTATGATTTCTTGTAGATACACTTGCTGATTCATGAATGTGCACACTTCTCTCTACTTTCTCTGGATTTCATTTAGTATTTTAGGTTATAAGTATGGGTGCAACATTTGTATATTTTCAGCCTTTTATTTGTGATATTGTGCATTTAAGGGTGAAGATGGTTTTCATAAGTTTTTTGCATATGGTGTCTTTATCCCTATTCAGTTTATTTTGAAGTTCAAATTGTTCTATTTTTGAGGTTATTTGTAAGTGTATTACATAACTACCAAATATAAGGGCTTTCCAGTCACCCATTTGTAATGAATTCCAGCCTAAGTGCAACGAGAGCACTTTGAGAAACATATTGTACAAAATTTCAATGCCGTGATGGTTTTTGAAACTGGCTTTATATTGGTTTGCCAAAAGGTAAAAACTTGGGAAGATGGAATTATGAAGATGACTGAAAGATGGCAGAATAGTGGTACAAGATGGTCAATATATTGTTCAATGAAATGTATTGATGAATAGGAAAAACATCTTTCTCATTGTATCTTTCCCTAAAAACTGAATGAACCTTTTGGCATAGCAAATAGAACAGTTTCCAAGTGTGCACCTCTGCTGCCATCTCGTGGGCCTTTTGGGAATAACATGTTAGTAGCTGGTCAGCAGGAAAAGTGGTTGACTGCAGGAGAATATCCATGAATGTTGATTGAAATGTCATTGAGACGTGCATTTAGTAAGTTTTAAATATCAGACTTAGTAGTTACCTTTTGCTCCCGATTCCTATATTAACAGCAATGACAGAAAGAAACATGCTGTATATAATTTCAGTCGTTTGGAATTTGTTAAACCTGTCGTAGCACAGGATGGTCCCTGTGAGAAATGTCCCAAGTGTGGCTCTCTGCTGCCATGTCATGTGTCACTTGGGAATCACAGCTTCATGCAGACTGGCAGGAACAGTCATTGGCAATAGTAAATTATCTACCAAGGGTGCATGAAACGTTATTTGAGAAGTGTCTTTCATTATATTTAAATAAAAGGACTTTCTAGTTACCTTCTGTTTCTGACTTTTATGTTAGCAGCCACGAGGATGACATGTGTATTTTGTATAATTTCAGTCCTTTCAAGTTTTTTGAAAACTGACGGGTGGTATAATTTGGTCATTTCCAAAGTGTTCTAAGTGTGCATACTGCTGCTATCTCGCAGGCATTCCTGGGAATGACACCTTCATGCAGGTCAATAGGAAAAGTGGTTGATTCCAGTGAAATATCAACCAGTGTTGATTGCAATGTAGTTTAGAAGTATATTTCATAACTTTTAAATGTAAGGATTTATTATTGACTGTTTGTTCCTGATTTCTACATTACAGCCATGAGAAGAAGAATTGTACTCTATATAAACAGAGGAACCACCACTCGCCCCTCCAAAGTACAGTCTTCATCCAGAGGAGGTGACGTCGCCCTTGTGGTGAATCCGGGAGGAAGTCCTGCAGGAGGAGCTCCTTATGGAAAGCCAGCAGGTTAGTGGAGACAGGTACTGCTCCCCATCAGACCCACTGAAAGCTATGCCCAAGGGAAAGAGTCCAGAGTTTGTGAGCAGGTGTGGAAGCAGATAGGATGAGGTGAGAGAGCACAGTTCTCTTTGGTGACCAGGGAAAGCGTTTCCAGCCTGGCTGCGCAGTCCTGACTGCTCCACAGTGCTCAGGAGACCTTGCGCCTTCCCACAGCCATTTAGTTCATCTCTCTGAATTTTTTCTTTGTGGAGAGAAATTTCCATTTCCTGGAACAGTGCAGAAGACACTTGGGAGAGTTCTCTGCTCCTAAAGAGAACAGTGTTGTGGGACGATGGAATGGGGAAATCGCATGAAGGTGGCAGAGGAAGAAATCGGTGATGGCATTGTGCAGTTAGGTTGTGGGGGGACAATGAAAGGTGTGTCCGTCATGGCATCTCCGGGTAAAAAGTGAAGGAATGATTCGGCTGGGCCAGTAGTAGGATATGCCTTCCATCTGTCGGTCTCTGCTGCCATTTCGTGGCTGTTTTGAAACATGACACCTTAGTGCAGGGCAGCAGGAAAAATGGTGGATTACAATGGAGTATCAGTGACTTTTCATGACAGTGGTATGTGCACGTGCTTTTGAAAACATCCAGATGTCAGCACTGTCCAGTTACCTTGCGACTGGTGTCCAGATTTACAGCCAGGGACCAATAAGCAGGTTTTATGTGACCTTTCTTGGATCTCACTGTGTAGCGTCATAGATTCGGATTTCTAGAAGTGGCAAGTGTGCTTGAAAATGATTTGTAATTTGCTTTGTGTGTTGCAGGTTCCTTAAACAATGTGTAGGTAACAGTTAGTTAAAATTCTCCACCAAGAAGTAAAAAAATGGAAAAGTACCAGCGCTTTTATGTTATATGCACGGCCTTCCAGACATGTCTGCAGGCTCATTTCCTCCAGTTTGTCTGGACTTTGTTTACTATTTCAGGTTCCTCATAAGGGTCCACAACATGTACATTTATAGCCTCTGTTTGTCATGTGAGCATTCAAGGGCGAAGACTTCTTTCTCAAGTTTGGTACAGAGCATCTTCACTATCCTTGAGTTCAAGTTTTTTTTAAATTCCAATGGTGGTTCACTTCAGAGGTTTTGTGGGAGTCCATTTCAGAAGTCCCGAATGACAGAAGTTTCTAGTCATCCATTCTCAGTGAATGCCTGTCTAAGTGCTATGAGGTGGAAAACAGGATTTCCTGTTTATATAGGATTTCAATGCTGTGATGCTGATTGAATATTGCTTTAAGTCAGTTTTGTCACAAATTTTTTTTGTCCCCACTCATGCCTGTTATATTGGTCTGGTCCCATAGACTTGCCTTAAAAATTATTTGAAACCATTAATTTAGACTCTATCATGAGACATGTTATATTTGCTTATGCTAAAAAAATCATCAGAGGTATTGAATATCTGTGTGGCCATTTTTGCTCTGAAGATGGATGAGCATAAGGATTGTTTTTGGTACACCAGGCTTTGTCATTTCTGGAAAGGTAGAAGTGCAACTGTAAGGGAAAAAGCATTTGTCGTGTGTATGGAGAAGGTGCTGAGAAAACATGTCAGAAGTGGATTGTCAACTGTCACACCGGAGATTTCTCGTGTGCAGTTGTCCCACGGGTCCTGCGTACCAGGTGCAGTGGAGAGCCATGAAGGGAAGGTGTTCAATGAGGACAGATCACATTACAACAGGATGGAGACAGGCAGCATACTCACAGTATCCTAATCAGACTTTGAAAATCGTGTGCACAAGCTCTGTTCTATTATTGCTTTGACGTTTGGGTTCCACAGAAGTTAATCAGGGTGGTGGGGACTCTTCCTGACCGCATATTCACATGCATTTCTCCATGGAAACATAAGGGATAGGTTGTGTTTTCAGGTGAAAGTGTGAGTAGGGATGGGTCGTTGCTGTGTTAGGATAATGTGGAACAGGACAGATTGTGGGCAAACAAAGGGACCATCCGTCACCCCACCAAAGGATGGTCTTCATCCAAAGGAGCTGAGGGTGTTTATATGGTGGATTTAGGAGTGAGTCGTGCAGAAGGAGTTTCTTGTGGAAAGCCATCAGGTTACTTGGAACAGGTACGGCTCCCCGTCAGACCCACTGAAAGGTCCACTGAAGGGAAAGTGTGTGGAATTTGTCAGCAGAAGTCACATACACTTTAGGATAAGGTAAGAGTGAACGTTTCTCTGTGGTGAGCAGGGAAAAATGGTTCCAGCCTGGCTGCGCAGTCCCGATTCATCCGCAGTGCTCACCAACCCTTGTACCCTCGCACGGCCATTTAGTCTGTCTCTCCAAATTTTTCTTTGTGGAGAGAAGTTTCCATTCCCTGGAAGACTGCAGAAGGCACTGGGAAGAGTTCTGTCCTCCAAAAGAGAACAGTGTTGTGTGATGATGGAATGGTGAAGTTGCCTGTAAGGTGGCAGAGGGCGGTGGAACAGAACAGTGACGACTCTGTGTAGTCCTGCTGTTGGTGGAAAATGAAAAGTGTGCCTATGATTGTATCTCACCCTAAAAAGCCAATGAACCTTTCCGCCAAGCCATTAACGGGATGTACCTTCCGTCTGTTGGTCTGTGCTGCCCTCTTGTGGTCATGTTGGGGATGACACCTTAGTGCAGGTCAGCAGGAAAAGGGTTTGATTTCAGTGGCATCCTAATGACTTTTCATGGCAGTGGTATTTACAGTGCATTTGAAAGCATGTAAATCTGAGCAGTGTCCAGCTACTTTGTGATTGGTTTGTAAGTTACGGGAAAGGGAGCGATGAATGTGGTTGATGTGACCTTTGTTGGAACTGCCTTTGTACTGTAGGAGAGTCAGGTTTTGGTAAGTTTCAGGAGTGTTTGAAAATCATTTGTCATTGCTTTGTCTGCTGCAGCTTTCTTGTGTTACACGGAGGTAAAATTTATACATAATGCTGCACCAAGAGATACAAAAAGAAAGCAGAGTAAAATATCAGTGCTATTATTGTATGTATAGCCCTTTCAGACACGTCTAAGGGCTCATTTCTGTGATTTTGCCTGAGACTACATTTACCTATTTCGATTCCTCATGTGGGTGCAGAACTTGTCCATTTCCACCTTCTGCTTCTAATGTGTGTCTTGAAGGGTGAAGATCTCTTTCTGAAGTTTTGGGTCATAGCATGTTTAGCATTGTTCTGATCGTGTCATTCTGTAATTGTAATGGGGAACCATGTTGGGAGTTTCTGTAGGAGTCTGTTTCAGAAGTCCTGAACAACAGAACATTCTCCTCCATTCTCTGTGAATGCTAGCATAAGGGTGATGAGAGCCAAAACATACTGATTAGGGTTTTGAGCCAGCGCTGCTTGTTGAACCCTGTGTTAAATCAGGTTGGTCAAAAAGTCTGTTCAGCCCTACAGTTGTTTTGGTCCCCAACCTCACTTCCACCGTCAGCCCCCTCCTCATCCCCTTGCTTCAGTCGCGTACCCTTGCCTTTAACATCATTTGAAATTGTTTTGTCAGATCGTGTCATGGCCGCCATCACATCAGCGTCTGATAAGAAAATCTCACCACAAGTGGCGAATGTGTGTGTGGCCCTTTTCCCACTGAAGATGCATGAACACGAGCAACATTTCCGGCTGTTTGGCTTCGTCCTTTCAAGAAAGGTAAAGGTGCAACTGTAAGGTAATAGAAGGTTTGTGGTGTGTGTGGAGACATTGCCGTGAGTGATGATGGCACGTGTCTGAAGTGGATTGCAAGTTTCACGCTGGAGATTTTTCACGCCCAGTTGCCCCAGAGGCAGGCAGATCCGTTGCAGTGGAGAGTCAGGCAGGGCAGACCTTCCGTGACTATAGACCATGTTATGTCCCATGGGAGGCAGGCGACACACTGAGATTATCCTAATCTAGTGTCAAAAATCATTTGCACTAGTGTAACTGGAAAAGACACTGGCTTTCGGGCTGCCTGTTACTACCAAACCCAATAAGCAGTGATAGTGATTGAATCTTGTATGGGTGCTTTAATCAGATGGCTGGCATCTGAGAAGATGGTGGGTTCATACCCTAAGATACCATTCTGTCTTCTCTTTTTTGGCCAGAGTTTTTAGAACAGGGATTAAACTGGATGCGGTGAGGGCTTTGAGATTCAGGGAGGATTGGGTGAGCAAGGTGCAACCTTCCTGTTCTGGGCAGTTAGCTGTTCCCAGGAATGGCAGTCATCTGTATCTTCCTGGAACACAAAAGGCCCGACTGTTCCCAGATGGTAACCCTCAGCAGTGCCCCAGGAGGTCAGCAGTTTTCCCAGAAGCCAGGATGGGCCTTATCTGTAGTGTCTGAATGAAAATTCTTAATATACACATTACTTGGTAGAGTTATAACTTCTTACTTTAAGGTAAAATTTTAGAAGTCTTGAGTCCCCTCACTAGCATGGTTACATGAATTGCTTTCACATGTGGGTTCCACAGAAATTAAGTGGGATGGTAGGGGACCCTTTTTGATCCCATGTTCACAAGTGGTTCTCTGCTGAAGGGTAAGGGAAACCTTCCATGTCCAAGGCCAATCTGTAGGGGGTGCAAAGTGAATCGTTCATATTTGAGAAACATGTGGAACAGGAGAGATTATGGGCACACAAAGGAACCACCACAGCAGCCTCTCCCCTAAGGCCGGTCTTCATCCATCGGAGGTGATGTCCCCTGTGGTGGATCGGGGCAGGGAGTCCTGCAGTGGGTGCTCCTGGGGAAACCAGCAGGTTCCCGGCAACATGTACTGCTCCCCTTTGGAACAACTGAAAGCACCATGCAAGCGAAAGAGCTTGGAACCTGTGAGGAAAGACACATAAGGCTCAGCATGAAGTGAGAGTGCATGTTTCTGTTTCTGACCACGGAAAAATGATTTCAGCCTGGCTGCACTGTCATGGGTCATCCGCAGCACTCACCAGACCTCGCCCTTCGAGTGGCCTTTGAGTTCGGTCTTTCCGACTTTCCTGTTGTAGAGAAATTTCCATTCCCTGGAACACTGCAGAAGGCACCTGGAAGATTTTTGTGCCCTGAAAGATAGCAGTGTTGTGGGACAATGGAATAGTGAAATCGCCTGAAAGGTGGCAGAGGGCAGTGGAAGAAAACAGCGAGGCTATTTTGCAGTCACATTGTCCCGGGAAAATGAACAGTGTGTCTGTCATTGCTTCTCAGGCTCCAAAGCCAAGGAAGCTTTCAGCCCAGCCATTAGAGGGACCTGAGGTCCACCTGTCGTTCTCTGCTGCCCTCTGGTGGCCGTTTTTGGGAATGACACCTTAGTGTAGGGCAGCAGTAAAAGTGGTTGATTCCAGTGGAATTACAATGACTTTTCATGGCAGTAGTAATTTCAAGCGCTTTTGACAACGTGTAAATGGCAACACTGTCCAGTTACCTAGTGACTGGCTTGCAGGTGAAGGAGAAAGGGAGCAGGGAACGTGTACTGTGTGACCCTTTTCTAAAGTGGATTTGCAGTGTGCTACAGTCAGGCTTTGAGAAGTTACAGGCGTGCCTGAAAGTCATTTGTCTTTGCTCGGTCTGCTGCAGGTTCCTTAAAGAATGCAAAGGTAGAATTTATACCTAATGCTGCACCAAGAGTTACGCAAAAAAGCTAAGTAAACCATCCGCCGTATCATTGTATGCATGTGCCCTTTCCTGTTACGGATACAGCCTAGTTTCTTGGATGTGCCTGGACTTTACCAGCTTTTTAGATTCCTCGTATGGGTGCAAAACTCGTCCACTTGCAGCTTCTTGTTGCAACATGTGCCGTCCAGGCTGAAGATTTCTTTCTCAAGTGTTGTTCTAGAGCATCTTTACCATGCGTCATGTTGAGTTATTTTGTAATTGCCCTGGCGGTTTATGGAGGAGGTTCTGTAGGAGTCTCCTTCAGAAGTCCCAAACAGAACGTTCCAGGCATCCATTTGCTGTGAATGGAGAATGTTCCAGGCATCCATTTGCTGTGAATGGTTGCTTAAATGCTATGAGAGCAAAAATAAAAAGTGTAAGATTTCAAGGCTGTGATGATGGTTGAACCTTGCATTAAGTCTGGTTGGTAAAAAGTTTAGTTTGGTGTCCCCCCCACCACCACATACCTACCCCATCCAACCGCTTTCGTTGTGCACACATGCCTTTATGTCATTCAAAACCGTGTTGTTAGATTGCACCATGAAAGCTGTTATACCTGCTGGCATTAGAAAAAATCTGAAGACAACTGGTGAATGTGTGTGTGGCTCTGTTCACAGTGAAGAGGAAATAGCCTAGGCACCCTATTTGGCCCTTTTGGCCCTGTCATTTCTAGAAATGTGAAAGCAGCACTGCAAGGTAAAGAAAGATTGGTGGTGTGTGTGGAGACGTTGCCGTGAGTGACGCAACAAGTCTGAAGTGGATCGTGGAGTTTCATGCTGGTGATTTCTCGCCTGCAGTTGCCCTAGGAGTCTGGTATACCAGTGGCAGTGGAGGGCCGAGGTTCATGGAGGACAGACCATGTTATGGCTCATGGGAGACAGGCAACAAACCTCAAGCACCCTAATGAAGCGCTGAAAACTATTTGCACCAGCAGAGTTAGGTCTATCTTTTTGAAGTTTGGGTTCCACAGGAGTTATGCGGGGAGTAGGGGGGACCCATCTTCACGTTCTATGCGTAGGAGATTCTCTAGTGAAAGATAAGGAAAATGTTCACTTTCCAAAATAAATTGTGAGGGGTGATGAATCATGGATGTTTTCCACTAACGGGAAATGGGAGAGACGGAGGGCCCAACACCTTTTCCATAGTCACCCAACAGAAATGTGTGCTCTCACCTCCTCCTGCAGTTTTTCGGCGTCTTCTGAGGATGAATGCTGCCCTCTTTCCCTCAGAGGGTGCTTTCTGTGGGTCTGACAAGGAGCAGTACGTGTTGCGAGTAACCTTATGGATTTCCACAAACAGCTCCTGCTACAGGGCTCCCTCGAGAATCCAGTACAAGGGCAACCTCCTCTCCTTTGGATGACGACCGCCCTTTGGAGGAGGATGGCGGTGGCTACCTTACTCAGACTGGCTGCACAGTCGTGATTCAATCGCTGTACTCAGCAGACCTAGCACTTTTGTGTGGCTGTTGAGTTCATTATTCCGAAAGTTTTTTTCAGTGTAGAGAAATTTCTGTTCTCAGGAATCCTGCAGAAAGCCCCTGGCAGAACTCTCTGCTCTGGCAAGATGGCAGAAGGGAGCGGAATAGAATGGTGGCAATATTGTGCCGTCACATTTTTTTTTTTTTTCTTGGAGAAAAGTGTGCCCATCCTTGGATCTCACGGTTATAATGGATGGAATGTTTCAGCCGAGGCAACAGTGCGCTATGCGTTGCATCTGTCGCTCTCTGCTGCCGTCTTGTGGCCGCTTTTGGGGAATGCACCGTCCGTGCAGGTCGGCAGGAATAGGGGTGGATTTCAGTGTCGTATCCACGAGTTTGGATGGCAGTGGTATTTCCAAGTGCCTCCCAAAGCGTCCAGATGTCAGCACGGTCCAGTTCCCTTGTGACTGGTTTTCACCATAAGGACCAAAGCAGCCAGAATCCTTTTTTCGTGTTATTTTTTTGGAACTGTTTTTGTAGCATTGTAACAGGGTGCAGCCAAGAGGGGAGCCTCAAATAGGGATCTGTAATAAGATCCAGAAGAACCTGGAGATCATTGGCTCCACACCACAGGGCCACACCTGCCCAGAATTGGGCAGCTGTAGCCAATTGTGAGAGGAGCTGGAAATGGGGCTTCAGAGGAAGATTCGCGCTGGGATTTAAACCGAGACGCGGCAGCCATTTGAGGGGGGAGAACCATGCGCAGCCCTGCAAGAGAGAACCCCACAGCTTTAGCAGAGTGGAGACTCTCGCGGCCCTGAGGGAGAGAACCACGACGGAGTGGAGACTCCCGCAGCCCTGAGGGAGAGAACCATGTGGCTCTGGCAGAGTGGGGACTCCCGTGGTCCTGGGAGAGAGGACCACGTGCCTTTGCCACAGTAGGGACCCCCACAGCCTTAGTAGATACGATACTCTGGACTGGGCAAAGGGGGGAAGGAAGGAAGGAGTGTGTCTGTTTGTGGGTGTTTTAAGGGGCTTTAGGATTTTTGATAAAGACATTAGGTCCCTACTTTAAGTTTGTATAGCTTGAAGTAAACATTTCCTTTCCTCTTCACGAATCTCTGGCATTGAGAGACGTCTTTCCTCTGTTGGTGGACATAACGGACCTGGGGGCTTCTTTCAGTCATAGTAGATCGTCTCAGGCCCCCCCCCCTTGTCATTCTGTAACAGCATTAGAGAGTCATGTTTTTTAAAAGTCCCAAGTGTGTTTGAAAGTCGATTGTCATTTGCTGTCTCTGATTTCTCCGATGTTGTCTACCATGGGATAAAGAAAGGAAATGAGTACAATGAAATGAAATAAAGTAGAACAGCTATAAACTCAATGGCATGCCGTTTTGAGCACATCTTCAGGCCGGTTTCCTCCTCCCTGGATAACAAACAAAACTTGGTAAAAGTGTTGAGTGTTTGTGTGGCCATTATGATATTGATTATGGATGAAGAGAAGCCAAGTGTTTGGAATGCTAGGGTTTGTCACTGAAAGGAGAGTGAAAACGCGAGATAAACAGAAGAAAAGTGGTTTAGCTCGTAGAAGGTGCTTTGATCGATCTAAGATGCCCTACTTGCCTTCCAGGTTCACGTTGGCGATTTGCCAGCCTTCGGAATGCATCGTATGGACTCGTCACTGTTCAAGGCCATCGAGTTCAGAGGTTGCCTGAGGAACAACCCCCACGAGGCCACGCGGGAAACAGAGGACATACTCAGCGTTCCCAAATCAAGCGCCCGAACATTGTCGGCATCAAGATCGTCCCTCATGATCCCTTTGGGTTCGAGAGCAGTGGACCGGGAAGAACCCCTCCAGCACCCTTCGGGACAGCCTCTTCACGTCGGACCGTCTTCGAGAAGGTAAGGAACGCGTCGCTCCAACACAACTAGCTAGATGAAGACGTAACCCATTCCATCCACACGACCCATTCCATCCACACGACACAGAACTCACGATGGAGCCATAGAGAAGAAACGACATCGGACACTCTGAAGGGGAGACTCACTTCAGAGAACATGTGCAGACTGGGAAGAATACCTGAAGGACCATTCGGGACAGGAGCAAGAGAGAAGAAACGACATCGGACACTCCAAAGGAGAGACTCGCTTCCAAGAAAGTGTGCGGACCGGGAAGAACATCTGAGGCACCATTCGGGACAGCATTTCCTCGTGGGACCGCCTTCGAGAAGGTAAGGAAAGCGCCGTTCTAACATCAATGTGTACATCCACACAACCCATGACAGTAACATGGCACAGAAGAGATGGTAGGGCCAGAGAAAAGAAAGTAGAGCTGAGACCGGGAGGGGCAGACTCAGTGTAAAGAAAGTGTGTTTGTGTGAGCAATAGGTTATGGGACCACTTTGAGTTGATGTAGGGGACAGCGGTAAGTCTAGGGACTAAGGTCAAGAGACAGGGTTCACGGGTAAGGTTCCTGCTTAGGTCTGGGGCTAAGGGCAATGACAGGGTGGGGCCATGACCTAGGGGCTAGGGGTCAAGGGGTGTAGGTGTGTAAGGGTCTAAGGGTCTAGGGTCTAGAGACAGGTTTAGGGCTAGGGCTTAGGGGCCAGGCTAGCGGCTATGGGTAGGTTTTAGGGTTTAGGGCTAGGTCTGTGGGGCTTAGGGCTAGGAGTTAGGGCTTAGGGCTTAGGTATTATAGCTTAGGTCTTAGGGCTATAGGTGAGCCCGGGGTCGGGGTCTCGGTCAGAGTGAGGGTTTAGGGTTAGGGCTGGGGATGGGGCTAAGGCTGGGGCTGGAATTAGGGGCTAGGGGTGAGGGGTGAAGGGATAGGGTTGGGGCTAGAGGCTAGGGGCTGCGGCTAGGGGTAGAGGCTAGGGGTCCATTCAAGGCTAGGCTTGGATTCAGGGCCAAGGGTAGATTCAGGGCTAGAGGTAGATTCAGTGTTCGGGGTAGATTCAGGGCTCGGGTTAGATTCAGGGCGAGGGTTAGATTCATGGTCAGGGGTAGATTCAGGGCTAGTGTTAGATTCAGGGCTAGGCGTAGATTCAGGGTGAGGGTTAGAATCAGGGGTTGGGGTAGATTCAGGGCTAAAGGTAGATTCAGGGTTAAGGGTAGATTCAGTGCTCGGGTGAGATTCAGGGCTAGGGTTAGATTCAGGGCGAGGGTTAGATTCAGGGCTAGAGGTAGATGCTGGGCTCGGGGTAGATTCAGGGGTCGGGGATAGATTCAGGGCTAGGGGTAGATTCAGGGCTAGGGGTCCATTCAGGGCTAGGCTTGGATTCAGGGCCAAGGGTAGATTCAGTGTTCGGGGTAGAATCAGGGCGAGGTTTAGATTCATGGTCAGGGGTAGATTCAGGGCTCAGGGTAGATTCAGAGCTTGAGTTCGATTCAGGGCTCGGGGTAGATTCAGGGTTAAGGGTAGATTCAGGGCTCGGGGTAGATTCAGGGCTCGGGGTAAATTCAGAGCTAGGGGTAGTAGATTCAGGGCTAAGGGTAGATTCAGGGCTAGAGGTAGATTCAGGGTCAGGGTTAGATTTAGGGTTGGATTCAGGGTTGGGGTTAGGATTAGAATCTAGAGTCAGGGGTAGATTCAGGGTTAGGTTTAGATTCAGGGCTAGGGGTAGATTCAGGGCTGAGAGTAGATTCCGGGCTAGGGGTAGTAGATTCAGGGCTAAGGGTAGATTCAGGGCTAGGGTTGGATTCAGGGCCAGGGGTAGATTCAGGGCTAGGGTTGGATTCAGGGCCAGGGGTAGATTCAGGGCTAGGGGTAGATTCAGTGTTCGGGGTACATGCAGGGCTCGGGGTAGATTCAGGGCTAAGGGTAGATTCCGGGCTAGGGTCAGATTCGGGCTAGGGTTAGGGTTAGATTC